>NC_056424.1:625000-1250000 GCF_905147365.1 Aricia agestis | reverse complement strand
TACAATCAAAATGTAAATTGGTCCACAAATTGCAGAGTGATTGAAGAATATTTACATACAGAATAACTTATTAATAACTGAATTTATAAGTTTTTCTGTATGGAGGTAATTTAGTTCAAAATTATTAGAAAATACATAAAAGGACCTAACCCTCTAGGCCAGATTCAAACTACAAGTTTTGTTATAGTAAGCTAATAGTAGTACTTTAAAGTGCACAATAGTGATGTTATCTATCTAGAGTTACCTGTAGAAATAACTCAGGTCGCTCTCTCAGTAAGTTGTCTTTGATCCAAACTAACAGGTCTTTTATTGTCCATGTCTCTCGCTGGCTATCGGGAAAATACTTCTGTAGGGCCGGTAGCTCAATGTCTCGCTTTTTAATTTTGTCGAACAATAACTCAGCTCCGCCACCGAAGAGTAGCTGCAGTTTCAAAGTATCTGCCATTTCTAAAAAAGAGAGAAATTAGTCATGACTCTAACAAACTAATTTCAAATTTAACCTAATTGGGATTGTACGGAAACTAGTCTAAAAGCATTATTAAATTGTAAATCAAACTCACTAGTTTTTTAAATGTATTCTTGTTTATTTTAAGATAGCATGTAGTAAATAGGAAGTCTTGTTTATTTAGAAATTAATGCACTTAGCACTGACAATAACAGTTATTCCAATACCTTATCAATTTATATATATCACAGTTTGACTATAAATTATCCTGTTTTATTTATATAGCTTATATTACGTGAATAATTTCACTAATAACATGTAAATGAAAAAAAAATCACACAAAATAAACACAATATTTTTAGGTTATGTTTTGAAAAATTAAATGTCACTGTCAGAATCAAATGACATTTGTCAGTTTTTTTTTTAAACAGTTGGAACAACGGACGGCTTATAAGTCCTCGAAAAAAAGTCACCATAGTAAGACTTAAGAGATCGTAAGCAAGTCATTAACTCATTATAGCCATTAACTCATTACTCATTAAGACTGGATTGCACCAACTAACTATAACTTTAACTGTAACTTTAACTTTGACTACAGTGCAAAATGTCAAATCTTTGGGTAAAGTTAAAAATGGACGCCATCAAGACGCCATATTTAACTATAACCATAGAGCTCGACAAGGTTTTAAATGCATGCGGCGTAAAAAGGAACTAACGCTGTCATCATACAAAAACCGCAATTATTGACAGTTCTCCTTTACCCATAGACATAATATATACTGCCTTTACCAGCAGCACCCCCGCCCACGCGCATGTATAACCTTGTTGGATCAGCTGTCATCTGTCAATTTCTCCGGGCAAAGTTAAGGGTAAAGTTAAAGTTAAATTTACCTTAACTATAACTTTACCCACGCCTCTGGTGCAACCCAGTCTAAGTGATTTCCAATCCATTATCAACATATAATATTGAAAGACATCTTCTATGTAATGTTTATATAAAAAATTTCAAATTGATGGATTGGAATAATTGGATGCAACAAAAACACCACATAACTAAAACACTTTAATCAATCATTCGTATAGATTGGGATGTTTCTCTATGGCCGTCCGTACTTCCTCAGGTAGCGAGGGCTTTTTGCTGCTGATGAAGAACTTCAGGGTCTCCCGGAGCGCCGGTGGGAAGTACGGCTCGTCGATCTCCTGAGCCAGCGCTATGAAACAAGGCGCTATCCTCCATTTGATCTTGTACTCTTTGTTTTCGGACTGGAAAAAATAAATAACAAATAATTAATTATTGTCTGTCAAGAAAGAGTAGACGCTTAAAAAAAATTAATCGTGATCACGATCGAGTGGTGATTTTTTAGGACGGGGAACAGGCTGCGGGCGCCGGTGGCGTAGCCTGTCTCCCTCGCACACACTATCTGTCTCACCTTGATCAACGTGAGCGCTCGCAGGAGGGAATCAGCCAGCAGCCAGCTCTGTGTGGCCCGGGACACGAGGGCGGGGAACAGGCGGCGGGCGCTGGTGGCGGCGCTGGCGCTCTCCCGGACGAGCCCGCACACGCAGCACACGGCCTCCACGTACGCCTGCGTGAGGCTCTCCGCGTCTTTTATTGGCTGGAACACAATATTAGTATAATAGTGAGAAACTTGTATATAGGTTAATGCAGAGGTACTCAACCTTTTTTTTATATGGGCCACAAACACGCTTTCGTCTTGGTGTCCAAATTTTTAAGTTTAAAATCGAACATTCATCAAAAGTTTGAGTATATGAGAGCTGGGTTGGATGGTAGATTCAAGCACTTACTACTTCGATCATAGAAATGGTTGCTTATTTTATTGCTGTCGTACGAGTATGAGTTTATTAGCAATATGGAGTGTAGATGGAGGAGAACTATCTTATATGGGGGATATTTGAAAAAGTGTCCAGCTGTACGTAGTAAATAACAGTTGAAAAATCCTCCAAGAGTGGCACTAGCTGCAGCAAAGGGTATGGAATGAATGTAGCCGTTGGTGACAAAATATAAATTGAAGTTAGCCGAGTAGCCGAGTCACGGAATTATTGAGTTAATACCAATATATTTTGAAAAATGTAAACTAAAATAGCTGAAATAAAAGCTGCTAAATGATTTAAAATTTACCCTGTTTCTACTGTAGCGCTACCCTAATTTAACGCATTTCAGCGGACACTTTTTAGTTTTTACATACAGAGATAGTTCTCCTCCATCTTCACTCCATAATTAGCAATGTGTTGTTAACATACCTTGAGATGGGTATCAATCAGCTCTGTGACGTTGGGCCCTAGCTTGATCAGGTTCTCTACAGTTGGCTCCTGAAGGAACTTCCCAACATCTGAATCAACTTCTTCAATTGCTGCAATTTACAATGGACAAATTAATTTCTTACAATATGTATGTTGGATATTTGTTAAAGAACTTGTTCTCAACTTTGTTTCACCAAAATATTTTGTTTTTAAGACAGAGACAATTTCTAGGACTCAAAATGTCGCTTTTCTTTTTATTTGTACAATTGACTTTAACATACCTGAAGTATCCAACACTTTGCCCATGTCGAGCACAGTGTCCAAATGCTGTGCATCCTCTGTGGCGCTGTCCTCGGAATGATCATCGTCAGACCCTGAACCATCCTCGTCTTCATCTGACTCTGATACATCTGGTAGTAACAGTTTAGACATGAATCACTATATAATAATATTATTTTCAACATTTACGGCAAACCACTGTAACTTTTGCTTCATGTCAAGACTAATCCGAACGACATAAATTATCATATCCATAGATGTCATTTCACGATATCACATAACTCTTATTTATTCAAATTGGACCAGTAGATTAGACCCTTCCGCGTCAGACTGCTAAAATTACTTTTTGTTATACCGGCTTTACAGTCGCAGGATAAAAAAAAACTTACATTCGTCCTCACTTCCCTCGCCGTCGCTCAACTCAGCGGACGGTCCCAGCTTCTCCTTCATAGTCTTCTTGTTAGCGGCGCCACCTAAGCTATTGCCTGTAACATACAAACTATGTCTAAATATTTGTCAAAGATACTAAAACTACTGAAAAATCTTTTATATAGTTTCAAGTGCATACTAAATGGAACTCGTCTTGTATAAGTTACCTTGCACTTTAAATTACATAGTCCAGCTACATATAATATTAAAGGGTGTGTCATTATTGCAGAGATGTAACTTCTTGCAGCTCATTCTTTGCCACGATTTGTAAGTACTGAGCTAGCAGACTTGTCTTGGCCAGACAGGTATTTGCCTTGTAATACTGCCGTTTATGGATGCCTCATGAGTCATGGGTCATGAGACTGCCTTACATGGCTAACTACTCAGATACTAATGATGGATACAACCCGATTGCAATAACTTGAGACACGATTTGAAGACGGCATTGCAGGTCAGCTATATAAATGCATATCAGCCAAGTCTCAAGATATTTTGACTGGCTTGTAAGTACCTGCGAGCACGACGCGCGTGAGTCTATCCCGGCTGTCGGGCGGCGCGGAGAGCGCGTCCACCAGCTCCATGCACGCCGCGCGACCGATCTCGTTGTGACTCAGGTCTAGGGACTGTGGGACAGACATATCATATTCATTATTTTAATACAATTTGGCACATTTTTACGGACGTAAAATGAGACATGATGAAAATTTGAATGCAACTTTTTTTTCATTTGTAATGCAGTGCAATTACTATTAAAGGTAACCCTAAATGTAGTATTTTATTATTTCTAGCAATATCGCGAAATTAACCGCAGCTTTAAAGTAAATAAGTGAGTTCGACATACTATAGACATGGTTTTAAGTCCTTTCCTCTATAAAGATTTTCAAAATGCAAGATAAGTCTAGCATCATGCATGGAGCCTTGCACTAATTTGCTAATATTATTGCTTGTGGTAGTAGATTTACGCAAAGTACTATACTATTTAAAGCTAGTCTTCACAGTAAGTATGTTAAGTTCACAGGCTGCAAATTACAAGGCTGAAGACTTTTACAATAATTATTGGTACAAAAAACTCACCTCTATCAGAACTGAATTTTCCTTTATGCTTTTAGCCAAGGCCATCGCGCCCTTACTCTTCAGGAGACAGTCGCCAAAGTTGATTGACTTCAAATTCTTTAATCTGGGTAGAAAATAAATAATAACAATCATTTACCATCTTATTAATACTAATATTATTAAAGTTAGTGAGAATAGAGTGATTAATGACTAATTAATCTATAATATTATGTGTTATACATTTTAAGATTTTTAAATATAGAATTTAAAAAAAGAGAACAGATAGATATTACAGATAAAAATAATTACTCCCACACCGGTTTCCGTGACGGTGGCCGGTTTCATTGAAACCAGGCCAGTTACGCTGGAGTAATTTTATAGTTGCCCAAGTGTGTGTACACAAGAGCACTCTCTATTCCTTTTACTTCTCATAACCCAGTGGGACGGAAGACCGACACGACTGGTGAGAGATCAATTATTACAGACAAGAAACTGACTAATAAGCATGCTTTGATAGTCGACAGACAAGTAATCTATATATTAATATGTGAGCCAAAAACGTTGTATCCCTTTTGACGAAAAATTGGGAAACGTAGGTGAATGAAATTTTGCACAGTTATAGTTTATATGGCGAAGGAGTGCATTGAGCTAATATTATTTTGAAATTATGCTTTTATCATACATTACACATACTACAATACGCACACTCAAGAAGATGACAGATTTTTGAGTGACAAACCTATACATATGAATTATACTCTTTTATTTATGGTTGAAGTCTGTTGACAACAAGTTGACAAATTGAAAATGGATTATAGTTTTTTTATTGAATCTTAGATACTATTATACAGCCAGTCAGGCCAGTCTGAGATCAGCTGAGTCCCAGAGACAAGAGTTGAAAAAATGTGATAGTCAATATTTTTTTACAAAATATAGTTGTTTACTAATGTCTTTGATACTAAGGTTCGACCATTAGGCGATCTCTAGTAATCATAATAACACACAGCTGATAATAAATTATCCACCTTGGTAAGGCAGTAGCGATGGCTTCTGCTCCCTTAGGTCCAATGGTGTTGTCGTTCAGGTTGAGGCAGGATAGCTTTGGGTTCTGCTTGAACGCCTCCGACAAAGCTGATATACCTGTGTGGTAAATACCATTCTGTGGCATCGCTATCTCCTCCAGGGTGCCCATGTTCTGCAAAAACAAATTATGTGTAACAGCAAGACAGAAATAAAGAGAGATGTAGACAGATTTTGATAGACACAATAATTTACAAAAGTGTAATTAGCATAATAGCAAGGTCTCATAGCATGGTGAGCTGCTATATCAAATTGATAAAAGTCATTAAAGCATAATGTCGTTGAAGTTCTAACACCACATAGCAACTTTTCAGGAGATTTTATTTTTTGAATTTTGTATATATAGACATCATACTTTAGTGTAGATTTACAATTTACTTTTCTAATAGTTTTTGTTGGCCGATACATGTTCCTTTTGGCTTAAACGATGCGTCTTCCGATTTTCTAGCGAATTACATCAAAATAGCAAAATAAGCAAAGAGTGACTTACGTGGTGTTAGAACTTCGATGACAGTAAGTTTTATTAATTAATAATAATAATAATGATAATAATAATAAAGCATATTTATTCAAGACTTATACAATTTGATATGTTTACAACCTATTTTGAGTTAGTATATTTCTTAAAGTATGTTAGTAAAAGTTATTGTAGCCTTGACCCCATCCGGGTATATGCCTCCTCCATCTCATTCCAAACCTGTCTATCCTTTGCTTGCTCTAGCCAGTTTGTGCCTGCCACTTTGGCAATGTCGTCCATCCACCGCATTTTTCTTCATTCATCTGCCCCGATGTCTGTTCCCTGGGGGGCCTCTCCATTTTGTGATTTTGAGAGTCCATCTTTGGTCTGGGACCCTAGCTACATGTCCTGTCCATCGCCATTTCATTTTTAGAGCCTGTTTGAGAACGTCTATAACCTTCGTCCTTTCTCTAATGGTTTTGTTGCTAACTTTATGTATCCTCCTTAGACTTAGCATACTTCTTTCCATGGCGTGTTGTGTAGTAAGCAATATGTTTCTGGCCTTATTAGTGTACACCCATGTTTGGCTACCATAGGTGAGGCAAGGCAAAATACAGACATCCATTACCGTCTTTTTTAGCTCTAAATTATAATATCCTTAAGATTTCTTTGTGTGACTAAAACTGGTTCCATGAGCTTCTAATTTTTCTTTCAATTTCTTGTTCATTACTGTCGCTGTTGAAGGAAATTTGTTTCCCTAGATAGACATATTCCTTTACATATTGGATCTGGTGCCCATCTATTCGTATAGGTCTCTGCAGACTGTTTGTTAAAGCCTTAGTTTTACTGGCGTTCATGTGCAAGCCAACTTTTTTGCTTTCGTTGTTCAAAGTTTGCACCATTTGTTCAAGTTCTGAAGCCGAGTTGGCAAAAAGTGCAATATCGTCTGCAAATCTTATGTGGCTTAGTTGTCTATTGCCAATCCATATACCATTAGATTTCCAGTCCAATTTTTGAAATATCATTTCAAGAACTGCTATAAAAAGTTTAGGAGAGAGTGGGTCCCCTTGCCTCACACCTCTTTCTATATTAATTTCTTCCCCTTTGTTTTCCAATCGTATTGAACTTGTACTGTTTGAGTAGATGTTTTGGATCACTTTTGTATAGCAGTAGTTTATATTGCAAGATGTTAATGCTTCCCAAATGGAGCAGTGAGTAATGCTATCAAATGTCTTAAGATAGTCCACAAACCCTATGTATAGAGGTGATTAAATTCTTTACATTTTTCTAAAAGTTGTTCGATTGTATGAATATGGTCTATTGTTGAAAAACTGGAGCGAAAGCCGGCTTGTTCTACTGGCTGCATAAGGTCAATTTTGTCTGCTATTCTGCTTAACAACGGTGATGAGAAAAGTTTGTAGATGCTGGATATTAAACTGATCGGCCTATAGTTACTGATATCTCTTGGATCTCATTTTTTATACAGCAGGACAATTTCCGACTTGCACCATTGATACGGAACAGTTCCAGAAATAATTACCATATTAAACAGTCTAGTCAAGAATGTGAAAAGCAGTGGAGCTCCCACTTTTAAGGCTTCGTTACTGATATTGTCTGGGCCAGGACTTTTTTCTGAATTTAATTTTATGATGTGCTTTAATACTTCTTTTTCTGAAATTCCGTCATTTTTATTTTCCTTTTCAAGCTCGTTATTCATAGTCTCTGTTAGGTTGTTACTATCCGGCAGGTTTTTGTAAAGCTCTCTATAATAGTAGGCTGTTGCGCATTTAATTATATCTTGTCGTGATTTGGTTCCTTTTTGTTTTTGGCTGAGGTTTTGAATCCAGTTTTTATGTGTGCTCAATTCTTTGTAGGCCCGTTTAGCACTTCTAAATTTTGTCAAATTTTTCTCTATAGTTGTCTTTCTGTAATTCTGATAGTCTTCTCTAATCGCCTTATTAGTTTTCTTATAAAGAGATTTTAGTTCTTCTTTTAATTCTTTAGTTTTATTTTTCATAGACTTTAATTCCGTTCGTTTGGATATCAAATCTAGTGTTTCTTTTTAAATATTTTATTTTCTCTGTTGTTATTTTCCATTTTCGTATTGAGACTAGAGATGATGATTTTTTCAAGAATGTCACAGTATGTCTGGATATCTTGAGTTTTTTCTAGTATTTCACTTTGGGTAGACAAGTTTGTTTCAAGTGCTTTTAAATTTGTTTTCGCTTTTAGTTTTTAATGATTTTGAAGTTAGTTTGAAGTTTTTTCGACTTAGTTTTGGTGTACCTAGATCAAAGGACGCTCGCAAAAGTCTGTGGTCGGAAGGAAAGTTAACCTTATTTAATACTTCGAGATTTGAAATGTTTTTTGAATTGTTGTACATTATGAAGTCTACTTCATTTTTTATCGGTCGGTCGGGAGAATTCCAGGTCCACCTACGGCTAGGCTTTTTCTTAAAAAAGGTATTCAATGTTAAGAGTTTATGCTCGTAAGCATATTGTATTAATCGTTCGCCTCTTTCGTTTCGGTTGCCGTAGCCGTGTTGTCCCATTATTAAACATTCATGTTCTTGACGGTGTCCAATCTTTGAGTTAAAGTCTTCCATAACTATTAAGTTTTCATCTGCTAAGTCGTGAGCTTTTGCTAGATCTGCATAGAACTTATTGATCATCGTATTGATCATCGTTGTTCGCGTTCGCTGTCGGGGCATAGACTTGTATTAGTGATAAAGCTTTATTGTCAATTTTCATTTGAAGTAGGGCTACTCTTTCTGAAATGCCATTAAAGTTAACTATATTCTGTTTTTGATTTTTCTTTATTAAAAAGCCCACTCCATGAAGCCCTTTTGTTTCACCTATAAAGCAAAAGATGTGATTCTCATGCTCTTCGATTCCAATCCCCATTCTTCTTACTTCGGCGAGTCCTACGATATCATCTTCTACTTTTTCTAATGCCAGTATCAGTTAGGGTTGTTGAGGAAGTGATTATGAGGAAGAGGAGGAGGAAGAGGAATTGTCACTCGCAAATTTAGAGGATGCGGATGAGGAAGAGGATATTTTTTGAGGAAGAGGATGCGGATGAGGAAGAGGATGAGGAATAGGATGATAGGAAATTATAAATACTAGCGGACCCAAACCAAAAGCCTTTGTGCAGTCTGTACATAACTAGGTACATACATTACACAAAAAATAATTAAAAGGGTATTTTCCAGTGGACCAAACTATGAATCTATACCGTTCTCAAAACACAGAATAAAGAATCATCAAAATCGGTCCAGCAGTTAAGAGGAGCTCAGTAACATACACAACACACGCACACAAAAATAATCGGCTAAGTGCGAGTCGGACTCGCGCACGAAGGGTTCCGTACCGATATAGAGAAAAATTGGGCCAAAAATTGTGTTTTTTGCATAGACATAATATATACCTAAAGACCAACAAAGAGTGCGAGAGAGAAGAAAATCCTTTATGGAATTATAACATGATGAAAAGAGAGAGGCAGTCTAATGAAAATTGTAACAACTTTTATTTGACAGGTCGTCAAAAGTCGTCAATCGTTTTTATGCCCTTTCGGTATTTGCAATTTATTATTTAAATCGTATGTTATTTTCAACAAATACTAATATATATAACAATAATAACTTGTGCTGTGAGTGATTGCAGTGTAAATCATAGGAATAATCCTGAAAAATATACATTTCACCCGTAATTAATCTTCATGTCCTAATTGCTACGATGTGTTTATTTTTGCTACATTCTGGTCTTTAGTTCTCTATTTCAAATAAAATATTGTGAATCCTCCCTTTTACTTTCATATTTTGCGTAACTAAAGGTACTATTGTTCCTATATTACACAAATTTTGAAGAAAAATTTTTCATCAAAATTTCTTACATATACGCTAGTGCTTGAATCAAATTTATCGATATGCTTATCGATATTTTACAATAACATAAATCTAAAATAAAAATCATTTACCTTTATATTTATCACCTTAAGCCCGGCCGCACATTATCCGAAATTTCTGATCAGAAAAATTCGGACGCCCGGCGCAACGCACTCTGTTCATACATTTTGTTGTAGACCCATCATACTAAATTAATTTCTGACGTGTCAAAATGTATGAGCGGGGCGGGGCGTCCGAATTTTAGTGATCACAAATTCGGATAATGTGCGGCCGGACTAAAAGGACATATTATCTTATTTTAACTAATAGTATATTATAATATAGCTAATATAATATAACTACTATAATATAGAGTGACTCTAAAACTAGAGGAAGGTTTATATTTATATATCATAATCATTTGTTTTACAGATTCTCTCAAGATCCTCTAATAAGAGGAAAATGGCTGAAATTAATTGGGCGTGTTGGTTGGAATCCCAAAAAAAATTCAACAATATGTAGCAAACATTTCATTGAAAATTTTTAAAGAAAAATTAGAATAAATACTATTTTGTTTAAAGGAGCTATCCCAACTTTATTTGTGCCAGTAAGTTTGACATACTGTTGCACTTGTTACTGAAGCAATTATTAAAAATAAGCAATTATAAGCAATTAATGCTTTTTAGTTCATTTAAGATTATACTTATATGAACTAAAAAGTATTAAATAATCCTTATTCTGTACTCAATCTTCATTTCGTGAACGTTCTTGAACATTTTCTGGGACCATATGTTCCCATTTGAATATTAAGGAGTCACTTCGATTTCTCATTGTTTCCATCACCAGACCATCACTTTTGTGAATATGATACCTACTCGGAACAATACAATGTACAGCAAAAGAAAAAAATTTGAAAATCGGTTCATAAACGGCGGAGTAATCGTTGAACATACATAAAAATATATCCACAGGCGAACGTCTAGACTCCTCCTGTTTGGAAGTCGGTTCAAAATAATTGTAATAAAATATTATGATATTTTATAATATGTATTTAATTTAAGAATAAAATATAATATACTATGTGTGTTGTTTACTTCAACGTTTACTTTCAATGTAAGGACTGATTTACCAGATAGATTTTACCTGAGTAATAAATAAGTAACTTTATAATGTGTTAAGTGTAAATTATTTACCCCTATAAGAACCTCATGTCATAACATATCCGACGATTGAAAAATCATTCCAAAAGAAAATGTGTATCTACTTTTCAATCGTCACCTTTTTTTGCCAATTAAAATTTATGATACCTAATTTGAAATACAAATCTATCAAAGTTGCATATTATTTATTTCTTATAGAAACTCAGGTAAAATAACTCGAACGGACTAAACTATCGATAGCAAAATACTATACTATCGATAGTAAAATATACATCACACATTGACAGATCAAAAATGGTCACGCATTTTCGAGTTGTCAGGTGGTCTTTACGACAGTATATATTATGTCTATGGTTTTTTGTATGGGAGCCCCCCTAAATTTTTTATTTTATTTTATTATAAATCATTAAAGTACACATACAATTAAGGACTTTGTAAAAATTTCAAGTGAGTACCTATTGCCATTATTGATTACAAGCAAAAAAGGTCAAAAAAATCAAGTTTGTTGTATGGGAGCCCCCCTTAAGTATTAATTTAATTTTGTTTTTAGTATTTGTTGTTATAGCGGCAACAAAAATACACAATCTGTGAAAATTTCAGAAGGCTAGCTATAGCCGTTCTTGAGATAAAGCTTGGAGACAGACAGACCGGCGGACAGACATCGAAGTCTCAGTAATAGGGTCCCGTTTTTATTAAGATGAGTGAATGATACAATTGTCGCGCTCTGGCGTGTGCGTTGCCATGATTGGATACGCATGCGCAGGGAAATTCCTCATAAATTCCTCTTATATTTTGAGGAAGCGATAGCGGAAGAGGAGTTTTTTATTTTTATTTATGAGGATGCGGTAACAGATGAGGAACCTAAAATATTGCGGAACTTCCTCATTATCAGGAAGCAGAAGAGGAATCCTCAGCAACCCTAGTATCAGTTCGAGAAACCTAATTGTTGTAGCTAAAGATTTCACGTTGTGTGTACATATTTTTAATGAATTTTGTGTTAAGGTGTAAATATTATATCAGGAATGTAAAACTACTTGTTTTACATTCCTGGCACGTTATACTTTTAGAAGATATTTTATGTACCTATCAAACGGAAAATGTGTATTGTGTCACTTGAAACTATATAGTGGTTGTGAGAAGTCTTACTTGCGTTTATTTCAGTATAATTATTAGAATCCGAACATTTTGTTTTCTGGTTGATCTTTTTGATGGAGGGTGGTGGTCGCTTGAAATCCCAAGGGGACCAGCCGGGTTGGGACTTGTTGTAGATGGTGTGTTAGTTTTTATTGTTTCAGTATTTAGTAGTTCATTCTGGATGGTGGAGTTTCTTGACTGCTATTGGTTGTTCTGGTCATTAGTTGGGTGTGAATGTTGCTTAGCGAAGATGGGAGCATTAGTTTTGGTGATTTTTGTGGGCTTTTTTTCAGTTTCTCTGTTTTTTTGATTTTTAGTGGGAGTGTTTGGAGAATTCGAGGGCGAATGTTTTCTTTTTTCATTGCCAGTTTCTTTGATAATTAGTTCATCATATCGAATGTAAGTTTTATTAATTACCACAAACAAATTACTTACTTGGAACACTCCAGCCAATGCTTTAGCTCCCTCATTCTCCAGTCGATTCCTGCCAGCGATAAAGATGCGGAGTTTCCGTGGGTTGGTGGACAACGCTTTAGCCAAGAGCTTGCCACCAGTAATACCAAGCCCATTGTTGTTCAAACGTAACTCCTGTATAATTAAAACATAACAATAAATTAAAGGGCAAACTAATGTTTGTTTAGGTTTCTACATACAGGGGATTTTTATTTTTGTGTTGTGACAAAGACAACCACTAGTATTAGTAAAGTGGCTTTTCTCATTTATTATTTCAAGAGATATTTTTTTACAATTAAAAAATTTATAACAATTCCATTTTACAGATTTATCATGTAAATATTACCTCCAACTCCGAGCAGACATCACTTTGCAGCAACCGAGCGAGACCTTCTACTCCGATAGGTCCGAATGCATTGTCACTCAAGTCCAGTACTGACAATCGTGCACCAGCCTCAATCATACCGTCTCCCAGTGCACTCTGTAATATACAAAACAATTTGATTAGGAATCTGACAGTTTCAAAGTAAAGGAAAAAAAAAAGCATTTAGAATTATATAACATGGTAGTGTTTTTTATAATTGTATTACTTTATTAATTTAGTAACACAGCATCAGAAAACAAAAAAAAGGAACAATAAAATTGAAAGGGGCATAGGCAAAGGGAAAGGACATAGGATACTTTTCATCCTGGAAAATGTAGGGTCCTGCACAATAAACGAATTTTGGCGCAATGGAGTTGCGGGCTTCGTCTAGTATTACAATAATGATCAAAAATACTGATACTGATATTGAATATAATAAGAAAAAAGTTTAGTTCCTTGTGGCCAATAAAATAATACTTTCTAGAGCTGGTGGTATCTCCGTTTTCATTCTACCAGTGAACATATCAGAGAATCTTGCTGTTTTGAGTTCTGGATGCTTCTCCAGTGCTTTGGCTATTGCTTTGGCGGCTTCCACTCCTAATGTGTTTCCCGTTAGGGTCAGGTACTGAAGATCGGAGCAGGCATTTATGGCATCTATGATTGGTTTTGCTGAAAACAATAAAAGTATTGTGGCTATGGTATAAGTGATAGGTGATTTTTGTTATTATCATTGCATTATTTACCTAATTCATCATAAATATTCTAATAACATTTTAAATTTGCAGCTTTTTGACCATTCAGACTTTGTTTACACTTATGTTATAAATAGCATTTTAATTGGTGTATTTTGTTACGATACTACACAAATCATTGTTAACATTTATTTATATTTTACAATGCTTCTCCTTTGTATGTTGTTAAAAAAAATTAACATGCTACCTTATGCAGGTTAGCCTTCGTAAAGTAATTACGCTTCACACTACGACTATCAAATGTGTTAAGGTTTAAAAGTAATATTAGTAGAATGTTTTGTATTATCTTTTAAATAATGCATTTTCAATAGTAAATAATGTAAGAAGTGCATATTTAGTGAGTTTACTTACCATCGGCAGCGGTGTCTAACTTCAATGATTTTCCGGAAAAATCTACACCACACACTGGCCTATTTAGATTTCCCAATACCGAGTTTATGGAATTAAAATCAAACGATGTCATTTTGTTGATTAGATTTATAATTAATATAAGTTAAAACGTAAAAAAATAGTAAAAATCAACGGATTTTCAAAAAAACTCGCACGCTTGACGCCGTTTATCAACTATCAAATGTCAAAAACTGTCAAACATCATTTTTTTTCCTATAATGGCACTTCGGCTATAACCATGGCCAGTGTCGAGTATAATATTATGGCGGGAAACAATTTGTTCTATATCGTCAGGTCAGTCAGGTCTAAAGTATAGTCAAAGTCTAAGTATAAAGTCAATACAGTCAAGAAGTCAAGTCGATCGATTCAGTAAAGTCACTTTTGGAGGGAACACAAAAGAGCACGTTTCTGGTTATTACATCACTTAGGTACACTTGTGCACGAAAACGAAATGGTTAATATCCTACACTTCGTTACACATTACAAACCCAGTTAACAGAATTTTAGGAGAATAATACAAAAGCATAACTGATAACATCACTCTTTCACATTCCCGTCTACAGAATATTGTCTATGACGTGGACGTAGTAAAAACCCTCGGTTGGTCGTGCTTTTAAAATAACGCCGTTGGTCACCTGGGGTCTTCGAAAGCCCGAAAATTAAATGACATAAAAATGGTATAAATTTATATATTTCTTAACTTTTTTTCTGTAAATTATTGTTATTTATTTCAATGTTAATCAGATTTAATCAAAAGATTAATTATATTTTGAATACTTATAAACAAAACTTAAGGAAACCATGAGTTGGAAAAATTAAAAAAAAATCAACATTATTTTTAAATTGTGGTAAAACGTACACGTTTTACCTAAACTAACAGGTAACTAAAATAACAGTTAAATTTCCCATAACTTAGATTGAAATTTAAAAACCTAAGTCCAAATAACATATAAACTATTAAATGTTAAAAAATGTTAAAATTTTCAGCACCAAAACTTTTTATATTTTATACATTTTCCTGTTCTAATGCTTTAAACGTATCATCATCATTTTGGTCTACATAGCAAAACATGCATTTCTAGAAAAGTGCGTCTAAAACTTCTTATATGCAATATAAAACAATAAGAATTAACACACGAATATTTTCATTGATTTATTATTAAAATACAAGGAAAATCACAAAAGAAACCCATTTCGGTGTGAAAACTGCATGAAAATATCAAATCGAATTTATTTACACGGTTGGTCACCTGGGGTCCTTAAAGACCCCAGCGTGAATAAACATGTCTGTGACACATAATACATGCTCGCGAGCTCAGATTAATGGCAATTATATATCGAAATATAATTCCTTTTAGGAAGCTACCTAAAGAGCGGAGTTGCTACGATTAATTTAAATATAGTTTTTCCCGATTTCGCAAACACCGGGCTTTTAAAGACCCCACGCGAGTTGCGACCAACCGAGGGTTAATATCATCATCATCATCACCCTTTTGTTTGCACGGTTGCGGTGCGGCGGCGCGACGCGGGTACAATACATTTTATTAGCAATGAAAATTTTTTCATTACTTTAAATTTTTTAGTAGAACTGTTAAGACTGAGTGATGCTATTGACGGGAGCGCGACAGTCGAACTGTACAGTTCGACAACTTTAATATGTGTTTAGCCCCATCACCACTCGCGCGCGCGACGCCGCGGAATTTCCGCGAAACGTGAGTGTGGATCCGGTTCGCATATTTTTCGCACTTCGCGGCTGGTTCCCCGACCGCATCCCCACTCGCGCGCGAACCGTGCGCGACGCCGCGGCGCCGCGAAAATCCTGCGAAGCATGAGTGAGAGATCCGATTCGCATATGTTTCGCACTTCGCGGCCCGTTCCCCGATTGTTGTCGGTTTTCTGCATAAACCTATAAACAGTATATATTATGTCTATGGTTGACCCAACCAAGGTGACCTCTGTTGGTGGTTGGAACCGATCGTGTATACGGCCTTTTACATTTTGTACTGAGCCGAGTGAGCTCGAACTCGCCGGAAGGATATTTCGGATAGTGTTAGATAGCTCATTTATCAAAGAAGGCTATAGGCTATTTTATCACGCAAACTAATAGGACCGAAGAAACAGAGAAAATGTGGTTAAAACGGAAAATTATAAACAAGGGTTTATCTCACGAACTACTAAAGCAATTTTGTATGTTATATAGAGTAGACTACGTGAAGAGAGATAAGCTATTTTGTTGCGAAAAAATGTACGATTTCGCTAAATTCCTAATAATTTACGCGAGCGAAGCCGCGTGGGACATCTAGTTTATAATATAAAGTAAGATAAATTGGCTCAAGGGCGCAAACTATAGTGCGTCAAGAAAGTGAAGTAATTAAAAAGTGGCAACATTGCGAACATGTCGCGAACTGCGACATGTTCGCAATGCGAGTGTGGATCAGTAAATTTGGCAGAATGCGCGATCCGCGGCGCGATGCGCGCGCGAGTGTGGATCGGCAGTTAGACAACTCTCCCTTTAGAGGCCCATTCACGCAGGACTGTACGGCCCGTACAGTCCTGCCGTGAATGGGCCTCTTTACCAGCAGCGCCCCGTCCACATTGGGCACATTCCCATCCTTGGAGCACTATGCAAGTCGTGTGTCCAACATATTATTGATGCATTAGGTTTACCCAAAAGGACCCGAGAAAATATATTAGGTCTACCGATCTGATGGCGAAGCAAAACGTTTGATACTTTTTTTTCCTTAAAGCGGCGGTGTGTGAATGTGATATGTATGCAAACGTAAGAAAATATCCAATGACCAAGGATATTTTTTGAAAATCTCCCATCCTTTGCCATGAGATCATGGTAGACCTACACTTCTCTGGAAGTTTTTGTTTCGAAAAAATTGCCACTTGTTAAACAAATTCCGCAACAAAGTTGCGGGCACCATCTATATGTAAGTATAGATGGTGCCTGCAACTTTATGCCCGTAGTATATAATGTAGGTAATACGAAGTGTTTATACGGTTCGAAACAACTCGAAGTGCATGTAAAACTTCCGTCTAGCAATCAGTTGGTAGCTTGGATCGACAGTGATCGCTCGGCTACTAATTCACATTCTATCGATATCGATAAAAATTCTTCACTTATAGTTATTAGTTTGACACTTTATAGATTTTCCCATCACTAGTTTGTACGTGACTTTTTGACAAAGTACCATGGCGAGTGAGTATTTGTGAATTATTTTATTATTTAATTAATTTTATATTAATTGAAAGTGTTATAATGCGCACCTGACGAGGTCTTATCAGATAGTACTTCGAGGTGTTTACTGATTGAACCTTATAGAATGTTATCTCAGTATCGTGTGACTTCTTAAATGTAAATATAAATGAATGTTTATTAGATATTTCTCGTTAAATATAAACTTTGAACTCATAAAAACCTTTTAGCGTGTTTACCTTACATTACTCGGCGTTAAAAACAACTTATAAGGCCGCTGTGCTAACTTAACTAATGGGTACTAACCTTCAGAATCTACAAAATCAAATTTATTATTCTAATTAATTATTAATCGGTTACCGTATTAACTACGGGTAGAATTACCATATTTACGAAATAAATAGCTCATAAAATATAGCATTGTATGAATACTTCTAGTAATTTGTCATTCATGAATCACGGCTTGAAACTCCTATTTTCTGTTATATCTACCAATAATTTTGCATACTTAGCTATCTTGAGACCTTGAACTTACATTTTCACATGTCAATGCCCTTGATATTATAGAATCAAGAATGTTTGCTATTTATCTTATAAGATTGCTAATACAATGTCATTTTTAATTGCTTGTTTTAACACTGTTGCTATAAATGTTTACATAAAACAAGTTTTGTTCTAATTAACATCTTTGGGAACGGATATTCCACTATTCTGTCATGTTGTTACAATGTTATCTTAATTACTAAGGAAGTTTGGATATTTTCTATATTATAAATTGTGTAAATAAGTTCTACCTCTTTTGATGATCTAAACTATGAATAGGTACTCATTTCTATAACAATAACAATATGCCCTACCTATTACTATTTAATTTAAATTAAATTAAAACTATTTAATTACTTTTGTGTTTTTGAATTTTTTAACTTTTTATCTGTACAATGTTTTACAATTTTATAATAGTAGGTTTTTAATAATTGCTATAAATAATGTTAAAATATAAAACTTTATACTATTTTATATTTTTTAACTTACTTTTCTTTACCTTTATAAACAAATGGCTTGTTCATTTCTTTCTACAGCTTATAATTATACTATAGAATTATATTGTATAATATTATACTGTGATAATATCAATTTGATTCAGTAGTTAATCAATCAATAGTTGTTATTACATACAAAATAGTGTAGTAATAGTGACCTTGCAACAATTTGAACACACTTTAGACTAAAATAAAGTAACTATCAATTTTTTATCACATTTATCTATTTAATTCATCAAGGCCCATACGCTCACCGGTGTCCGAGACACAATAGAAATTCTATTGTGTCTTGTTTTTCCACAATCAATGGGTTAATCGAATTGTATCTATTTCTCTCTGTATCTTCACTGGTAGTTACAGTTTTACAGAAAAAGTATTAGCTAATTATCATAAAACTTTGTCTAAATTTTCTGATACATATTAGGAGTAATGAAGGATAATTTCAGGAAAAAAAATATTAGGAAAAATAAAATATAAACTGAAATATCACATGCGAGGATTGTTTTAGCAAATACAGACCAGCGTGGTCTGTATTTGCTAAAATTTTACTATTGGTCTGGTTAGTTTTAAAGGCTATTGCGCGGTAACAGTACATTTTTTTTTTGATAAATAGCACCTTATGATCTTTCCCGAGAGCCCGAGACTCAAAGTATCTTTATACCAAATTTCAGCAAAATCGGTTCAGCGGTTTCTGGAGTGAGTAACAGACAGACATTTATATGGATTGTAATGATCTACAATACTTATACAGTAATAAATTCAATGAACGGCGTAAAGGCGTGTTATTTTATACATAAGACCACTTCCTTTAGTGTTTTTCATTGACAATAATTGCGTATGTATAACATAAATGGGTGTGTAGCAGCTACTTGTAGCGATTGGTTCAATAAATCATTATTAAGAATTTATATTTACATTTATTCAACAAGGTTGGTATGTACTTATATGAGTATGTTATAGAGTAAATAGTTGCTTTTTACTATTCACATGCCTGTTTTCACCAACCGCCTCCTAAGTCGTAACGCTAAGTGGTCCCCTAGCGGTAGGGTTGCCATCCGTCTGAATTTCCCCGGATTTGTCCTAGTTTGAAGGGCGTCTGGGGTGCGTCCGGCCGGTTTTTTGAAAAGCGGCTGGGTGAAGTCCAAATACTTTTGATGAGAAAGAGAAATTTATCTTATAAGTCATGCAGCAATAAACAAACTATACAAACTCGCTAAGCATACACACGGTTTCTTGCACGGACTTGAGTTAGTCAGATTGAATGAACTGACTGAATTAAATTCAGCAAAAATTGGCAAGACGTTATCGTAAATACTGTTTAAGAGGTATCCAGGGAAATAACCACATTTCGGCCAAATGTCCGGGAATTTTGTCGTGACTCGTGCCTGACCGGCGAAGGGAATTTGGGTGATGGCAACCCTACCTAGCGGCCATTAAGGGTACATATCCTTCAAGATTTCACGAATAACACGAACATCCCCAACCCGGGGCACCCGTGATGAGTTTCCCCTGCGCATAAAAAAAGGGGTGAAGCGTGATGGCAATAGTTTCTTCGTTTTCTACTGCACCCGCGTTCCCTCCTACGGCAAGCATTCTTCAACTTTTGTACGGTCCATAATCTGAATGAACGAACTGTACCAAATAATAGGGATTTCGCTTTCACGATTCTTGCTATCGATTAAATTCGTTTCGAATAACGTTAATGCGTAATTCGTAAATAATAATGCGACGTACGATGCAATTTTTATTTTTATTACTCCAAAAAATAAAAGTTGGTTAGAAAGAGACAGATAGACAGACCATAAAGTTAATATACCTAGCGGAATAGAGGAACAAAGGTCTGAACAAGAGAGATGTCACTGCGATGCGATGCGTGGTAAAAAGAGACGTGTGATACATGACAGCAGCACTCTTTTTTTGACGTCCAGTCGGCACGTGCCGCACGTTGAAAATTTAATCTCATAGAATTAATGTTCAATCATGCTTGTGTAAGTGTATACGTACACATATTTTTCACACAGATGAAAACCAATTTCGGTTTCGTTTGACAGCTCTAGATTGTTGCTCTATTCCGCTAGGTATATTAACTTTATGAGACAGACAGACTACATGCCAGACAGCTAGACACACTTACATATTTTGTATTGTTAGTTAAGTATGGATATGTCGCAGTCCACTTATAGCTGTAGTGTTGAACGTTGCTGTCAACAAGTCGGCTAAACGACGTATAGCCGTGTGCTTGAATGGCGTTGTTTAGTCAAAGGGCTAGCTGTTTTATTGAACGGCTATATTTTAACCAGTTGGCTGCGACAGATATAAGTATATATAATATATTGTGAATAAACTGAGATCGCAACGACGTAAATGCGTGTGACCTTCCAAAGGTCAATGTATAAAAGTTTTGCATAATCAATATTATTTATTATCATCATCCACAGCACAATCGCTTTTTACCGTGGTACAATTCTTTATTGACGGCGAAATTTTGAGGCCCAGGAAAGGACATAATAATAATAATATATCTATGAACGCTTTACACCACGTCAGTCTGGCCCCGTGTGTTACGGGTACCAGACAACGGAAATATATTTAATACTTTCATACTATACATATATTTAAGATGTTTTTTTATATGATACACATATTTAATATACATCCATAACCCAGGAATTTTGAAAATTTTTTGTTCCGTCGGCCGGATTCGAACCCGCGACCCCCGGCTTGAGCTACCGACAGCCCACCAACTGAGCCACAGAGGTCGTCATAATATTAGGACACTTTTTATCCCGGAAAAATCAGTTGCGGGCGTTATCTAGTTCTAAATAATAGTGACAATAAAATACTGATAGAATTTAGGGACAAAATTTAACATTTTCTACAACAACACCACAACTACATTATGTGGTCGAGCGTGTACTTTGTATTAAAAATGAATAGGACTGTTCACAACTTCACACGTGTACAGATCTTGCAATCCACGAGCGCGCGGCGCCTTGTGTGAGTGTCCATATTATCTAGTATCTACACACGCGTACATGGCTCGCTCGCTACTGACTGCTCCGTCAGGTACGCACACTAACGAAAACGTCTATTAACAATTATTACAACTACAAATAAAGGCTACGCGCGCTCGTAGATTGCAAGAACATTACCAACAAATACCATATTCGACGACCTCTGTGGCTCAGTGGTGAGCGCGTTGGCAGCTCAAGCGGGGGTCGCGGGTTCGAATCCCGCCGACGGAACAAAAAGTTTTCAAAAAGTTCCTGGGTCATGGATGTGTATTAAATATGTGTATCATATAATACAAATCTTAAATATATGTATAGTATAAAAGTATTAAATATATTTCCGTTGTCTGGTACCTGTAACACAAGTCCTTCAGGTACTCACCACGGGGCCAGACTGACGTGGTGTGAAGCTTCCATAGAAAAATAAAAATAAAAAAATAAAATATTTTCAACCGCATGTGTGATACAGATGATATTTTGTCGCGACGATGTGGTGTGGTTGTGGTAGTGGTACTATGGTATATTTTCATTAGCTTACTAATAAAAATATCAAAGACCTGTGCTTGCAGAGGACCACGTGTGTACCTTACCCTGTGTTAGAAATAAGCTTTTCATTCAGATTTTTAAATAACCTTCATGTTCTGTCGTTTCAGCTGCAACTGCAAACCCCTACGGCCGCCTACTGAAGACATTCGAAGTGAATGGCAAGACATACAAATACTATGACCTAAACGAGCTCGGTGATAAATATGGTAAGTTTTGGCTAGTTGTATGTAAATGTATGACTTCAAGATCAATCCCTTTTACTATTAAGAAGATCCATAACATATACAAACGTGATCAGACGTTATATACTATTTGTCCTTGTCTGTTAAGCCATATTCAATATATCAGACAAGGACAAAACATTGTAAAATTTTAAATTATATTAGAAAGAATGTGTATTTCGTCTTTGTGTAGGTAGAAATCTCATAAAAGAATTCTGACTGATCACAAATTTTTTTTATCCATTACCTAATTGTTCGTGACATTTTAGGTTATGTTAGGTTACGTATGCATATTGTTTTGGGTCACATCAAGCGTAATTAAAAGTTTATAGCTAATACACCCCACGACCCGGAATAATTTCTTACCTATGTTCCAATATAATCTTTAATGGCTGCCATTATAAAGCTTTTTTTCTCCAGGCCGTCTGCCGTTCAGCATCAGGGTGCTGCTGGAGTCGTGTGTCCGCAACTGCGACAACTTCCAGGTCCTTGAGAAGGACGTCCAGAATGTCCTCGAGTGGGAGAAGAACCAGACTGTGGAGGGCGGAGTGGAGATCGCGTTTAGACCCGCCAGGGTTATATTGCAGGTAATTGAGTTATTTTTTAATTTTTTAGTTATTAATTAGGCAAAGTTAATTAGCTTTTTGGATTGTTTATAAGGTATAGAACCTAAGGTCAGCTAGTAAACCGCAAGAAGCGTCTGATTGTGTGGTAAAACGCCAAACGCTGAGTTTCTAAGACGGATAAAAAATCCTCATTTCCAAGGATCTGACCGGCGTGCCAGCGGTGGTGGACTTCGCGGCGATGCGCGACGCCGTCCGCGATCTGGGCGGGAACCCGGACCGCATCAACCCCATCTGCCCCGCCGACCTCGTCATAGACCACTCCGTGCAGGTGGACTTCGCTAGATCGTGAGTGACTGTTATATATCGTGAGGTTCACCAGCGGTAGTCCGCGAGCTGGGCGGGAACCCGGACCGCATCAACCCCATCTGCCCCGCCGACCTCGTCATAGACCACTCCGTGCAGGTGGACTTCGCTAGATCGTGAGTGACTGTTATATATCGTGAGGTTCACCAGCGGTAGTCCGCGAGCTGGGCGGGAACCCGGACCGCATCAACCCCATCTGCCCCGCCGACCTCGTCATAGACCACTCCGTGCAGGTGGACTTCGCTAGATCGTGAGTGACTGTTATATATCGTGAGGTTCACCAGCGGTAGTCCGCGAGCTGGGCGGGAACCCGAACCGCATCAACCCCATCTGCCCCGCCGACCTCGTCATAGACCACTCCGTGCAGGTGGACTTCGCTAGATCGTGAGTGACTGTTATATATCGTGAGGTTCACCAGCGGTAGTCCGCGAGCTGGGCGGGAACCCGGACCGCATCAACCCCATCTGCCCCGCCGACCTCGTCATAGACCACTCCGTGCAGGTGGACTTCGCTAGATCGTGAGTGACTGTTATATATCGTGAGGTTCACCAGCGGTAGTCCGCGAGCTGGGCGGGAACCCGAACTACATCAACCCCATCTGCCCCGCCGACCTCGTCATAGACCACTCCGTTCAGGTGGACTTCGCTAAATCGTGAGTCATGTTTATAAAATGGTAGAAAATTACAGATAGGTCACGAGATTTGCTGCCTATGTGAAGCCTAATTAGGAAAAATCAAAGGTAAAGCAAGAACATCGCGTTGCGGCGTCGTATCGCAAAAACAACTATTGCACAGAAATGTGGAAGTTTACGCTGCAACACTTAGCGTAAGTGTGAACTATTTTTTTATTGATAAGGGTCATAGGAATCTTCACTATAAACTGTATACGTTATATTTTAGCACTTTATTTTTATTAAGTAAATTTTTTCATTCCAGCCCTGACGCGCTGAACAAGAACCAAGAACTCGAGTTCGAGAGGAACAAGGAGAGATTCCAGTTTCTGAAGGTTAACGGCTTCCTAACATAATATCATGATTGAAAGACAAAAATTTAACATAATATAACATTGTAGCAGATGACAAATCAGAATCTTTAATTAATAAACTCTTTTATAATTTCCAGTGGGGAGCTCAAGCGTTTGACAACATGTTGATTGTACCTCCTGGCTCTGGTATAGTCCATCAGGTAAAGAAATAAAAATATTTCTTTTTAAATCACGTAAATCTTCAAAAACGTGCAAAGGCAAAATACTAAGACATTCCGCGAGATTTCTCTTGATAAAAAAGATTTGCTATTCAGCTGACTGAAATTTTACACAAGAGGTCATTTAAAATTTTCACACTAAATTATACGATTTTCTGACTGTCGAAGATTATATGTAATGTAAAATTCAAGTAATTAACATGTTAGTTAAAGTCTTAACCTAAATTGTGTCACACTACCCTTAAAGTGGCAGTGCCATTAATGATACTTTGATCCCTAAATTTTTAAATGTTTCTTTTTTTTTATTTATTCAAAATAAATTTACATAATATTATCTTAAACAATACAAACGCCAAACTGCATAACAGTTTGTTGGCGATTGGCGAGATTATGGGTCTCAGAAACCCGAAATAAATGAGTTTATTTATTTAACATCCCCGTGTATAATAATATTATGATGTATGCTCACAGGTGAACTTGGAATACCTGGCGCGCGTGGTGTTTACCGGTGACTTTGTGTACCCCGACTCCGTGGTGGGCACCGACAGCCACACTACCATGATCAACGGCCTGGGCGTCGTGGGGTGGGGCGTGGGAGGTGAGTGGGCGTGGCTTGGCCCAATATACATATTATTATTATATTAATATACATTCTAAAACATTTTGTAATGGCTGATAGGCTTTTTACACACGGCGCCGCAGCGGCAGCGTTTTTCGCCGCCGCGGCGCGATCATGGGGTCCGACTAGTCTCGTATGTTTGTTGAAAGCTGCGGCACCGCCGGCGGCGCCGTGTGAAAAGGGCACATAGAAATACAAGGATGAGTATGCGCGGTGGCGGTGCCGCTGTTGCTGCGGCGCGTGTGTAAACCATAAAGTTAATATACCTAGCGGAATAGAGAAACAAAGGCCTGAGCAAGAGAGATGTCACTATCAGTAACATTGCGTGGTAAAAAGAGACGTGTGATACATGACAGCAGCACTCTTTTTTTGACGTCCAGTCGACACGTGCTGCACGTTGTCAATTTAATCTCATAGAAATCATGTTCAATCATGCTTGTGTAAGTATATACCTACACATATTTTTACACACAGATAAAACCAATTTCGGTTTCGTTTGGCAGCTCGAGATTGTTGCTCTATTCCGTTAGGTATATAAACTTTATGGTGTAAACACGCATTTAAATGATGTGTCACAAAAGCTTACTTATCAGTTGTCAATTTTGACATTTTAAGCAAGTGTCACAGTTTTTCAACTCGAATTAAAAATTTCGTGAAATTCGTATGTGGGTCATCCATTCTTCTGACTCTTATCATTTGCGCATTGCCACTGAATGAGATGCAATTTTTTTCTATTCGAGTAGAAGAAACAAGTAGCAACGGGATCAAGGATGAATTCGTAGGTACGGCGACCACACTTAGGTTAGAATCTATTTCATTTAGCAGACTACCTATAAGAGATACTCCTGATCTCCAGGTATCGAAGCCGAAGCGGTGATGCTGGGCCAGGCCATCAGCATGCTGCTGCCGCGCGTGGTGGGCTACCGGCTGCACGGGGTGCTCAGCCCGCTCGCCACCTCCACCGATCTGGTGCTCACCATCACCAGGGTATGAGTCCAGCATGCTGGCCAATTTGTTAAAATGGCACTATGCTCGTCATGCAATAAAAATATTTTATTGAAGGAAAGAAGAGAAATTCCTGTCATAAATAAAATTACACGAAAACAAAATTACAAAACACCTTTTTCAAACATACAAGAAATTGTGTTGGTACGAATACGTTTACGTTATACGCTACACGCGTACAGTACGCTACGTTCAGCGCGCATTTTGCGTCTAACGTGAACGTAAACGTACTCGTACGCTTCATGTGTAAAGAACGTAGCGTACTGTACGTATTTATCGTACAGATTGCCTTGATTGCTTGCTTACTAGTAAAAAAAATAACTTATAAATAGAAAATTGTAGTTATTATTTACGGTAAAGCAAACGTACCGAAAGACCGTAGATGCACCGACTTTTTGAGATGGCGGAATGCGAATGGAGGGCTACCCTAGATGGTTGGCGCTAGTTAAGGGAGTTAGTTCTTTCGTTCAACAGTGGACAAAGAAAGGGCTGATAATGATGATGAGTTATAATTTATTTATCTTCCGTGTTCCCAGCACCTCCGCTCGCTCGGCGTGGTGGGCAAATTCGTGGAATTCTTCGGCCCTGGCGTGGCGGCGCTCAGCATTGCCGACCGCGCCACCGTCGCCAACATGTGCCCGGAGTTCGGCGCCACCGTCGCCCACTTCCCCGTCGACCGCCGCTCGCTGGAGTACCTGCACCAGACCAGTGAGTGTTCTAGCATGTTCTAGAGTGTTCTAGAATGTATGTTAAGTATCAGGTTTAGTCATTAATGTCATTAGTACGCTGATGCTGCGAACCAAGAAAAGTGATAGAACATGACACACCTGACAGCACACATCATCGCTTGAAGTGTGAGGCAATATATTAAACACAAGCAAGTAGATTGTATTCAAATAGAGTTTAACATGAATCTACAGTCCGCCATTAATCTACAGTACACTCAATGAGATATACAATACAATTAATATTTGTATCAGCCGCTTATCGCGGCTCATGGCGTTTAGTGTACTCCATTAGGGGCGTTACTGTACCATCTTCACGACGAGTAGTCTCTGTATCTCGCATTTTTTTCACCAATAGAAATCAATTAAATTATCTGTAACAAAACTTTTTCAAGAGATGGTAACTCCCATCTTTTGTGTGTGCATGTAATACTATTTAGGCAAGTGTTTTACATAATATCGTTATATCTTCAGACCGGTCGGCGGACAAGATAGCTGTGATCGAGGCGTATCTTCGTGCTTCCAACCAGTACAGGGACTACGACAACCCCGCGCAGGATCCCATCTTCTCTGAGGTGATTTAGCATTTGTACTCTGATCCACTTACTAGTAAAAATACACTGCGTACAACTATACAAAAAGAAATGTTATTCGACATACAGATATAGAGAGCAGACTTTGAATAACTATACACTGTGTAAATATTTTTTTTGTTAATAACAAATAATAAAAGTTTTACCTCATTTATAAAATTAACTTGTGAGTGCTCAGCGCGTGGGATTGTCGCGGTTTTAATTTATTTGCACTCGCAAAGAACACTATCATACATGTACAAAAAAAGGTTAAAATCAGATCAGTCCAGCAAGGCCGATCACATCTGCGTTACACTAAAACCTCCACAAAACATTGTGTATAAATGGAAATAATGGGCATTGTCCAAAAAAAATCACATGTACTTTTTATATTTTTTTTCGTTAAAATAGGGCATTTTAAGAATATAAATTTAATAATTTTGTAATTCATTGGCTAGTTTATTCTCAATAAATTTTTAAAGTTTCGCTCTGACGTCATCATCGGCCGCCAATTGACCTCTGCATATGTTTTAAATTTCCTTTCAATCTTATTTATAATGTCTGGTTCGTCAAATGCAAGTTCTCATTATGCGAAAGCTGATACGAGAAGCTTACCAAAAGTTCGAAACGTAATGTTGGTCGAATTTATTGCTAATTTAACGCCATTGAAGGTCAAACAAGTTAAACGTATTTGTTCAAAAATATAAGTAACTAATGGGTATTTTTTTCGTTTATACACAGAAAAACGATCACTGACCTTATTCCTCGAAATGTTTTTGTAATGAGCAAAATTAAAAAAAAATGGACAATCCCCATTGGTGAATAGTAAATTACTACTACTATTAGTAAACAATTTTACCCTTATATATCTTCAGGTAGTGGAGCTAGATCTGTCCACCGTAGTGACGTCAGTGAGCGGACCGAAGCGGCCGCAGGACCGCGTCGCAGTCGCCGACATGAAGAAAGACTTCCAGGACTGTCTTACTAATAAGGTGAGGTGTTGTGGTTGTAAATACTCGATTCACAGAACAATTAGTAATTATACATAACTTACAAACAATGGATCAATATCATATTTCTTATATTAAGAAAAAATTGACAAGATAAAATTGTTTAAACAATTACGGATTATCTTCTGAAATCCGTGTTCTTTTGACACACCATGATGACGTTTCTTGCTGGCTACTGAGTTGTGACGTCATGTTGCTCAGTAACAGGAATGATACACCCAGTGACGATGTCAACGTCTTCTGAACATGTCACAACCATAACTGTCACAAAAACTTCTGTCTCGCTCTTTTGACACTTAATGTCCTATATTAATATTTTCTATCTTGCAGAGGTTCTATGATGACATATCTTGTAACTTGTGACGTCATATTGCTCAGTAAAGGGAATGACACACCCAGTGACGATATTAACGTCTTCTGAACATGTCACAACCATAACTGTCACAAAAACTTCTGTCTCGCTCTTTTGACACTTAATGTCCTATATTAATATTTTCTATCTTGCAGAGGTTCTATGATGACATATTATCTTGTAACTTGTGACGTCATATTGTTCAGTAACTGGAATGATACACCCAGTGACGATTTCAACGTCTCCTGAACGTGTCATAGCCACAACTGTCACAAAAACTTCTGCATCACTGTTTTGACATTGCATGACCTATTCTTCTATCATCCAGAGGTTCTATGATGACATATCTTGTAACTTGTGACGTCATATTGTTCAGTAAAGGAAATGATACACCCAGTGACAATGTTAACGTCTCCTGAACGTGTCATTACCACAACTGTCACAAAATCTTCTGTCTCGCTCTTTTGACACCTGATGATCATCTATCTTGCTCAGAAATGTATCATGCTGACATGTGATGTCATATCGACACACCCAGTGTCACATATTATAAATGTCTTCTGTGTGTCTCATAGCCACAACTGTAACATTTATGTCTTCTTTCTTTTCTCTTTTTTTCTTTTATCTTCTGGATGGTGAAATGAGTATCCGGCAACAGTTATGACTCCCCCAGTGATGGAATATGACATCTACTGAGTGTGTCATATCTGCTACTATGACACTACTAATTGTCAAACAATATACAAAATATCACAAATGCGATTTTTGATTGATTAATTATTATAACTGCAATTAAAAATATACATAATATTATAATGGAACCAGATTCAATTAAAGTATTTAAAATGAAAAAAAAATGAAATTCATCAAATATACATACACAGGTTTCAGTTGGTTTTTCCCGTTTAAGCATAAAACATAGAAATTGAACACTGTGTAGTTAAAAATAGACAGTTTTAGATGTGTAGAAGTCCGCAACCGCGGTTATCACATTCCCAGTGACAGATAGTGACATGCCAACTGAGCAGGTGACAATCGTAGACACGGACATGACATAACATGAAATGGTCATGTCACATTTACAGAACATTGTATAAAAACCGTATTTAAAGTTTTCTTTTCTTTTATTGATACAGTGAAACGTTGAAAAAATTATAGTATTAAACATAATATTATCAAATGTGTAATATCACAAAATTTCTTAGTTTGATAATTTCCTGATCATACTATTTTGTAGGATCTCATTTCACGTCGTTGGTGCACCAGTAGCCACAGTAATCATACACCCAGTGACAGATGTAACATGTCTTCTGTGCGTATGATTCTGCGTCTATTGGCTACTTCCCCTTGTATAGTCTGTTCACACTTATTTTACCTCCGAGTTCTCAAGAGAATGAACCTTAATTATTTGGAATAAAGGCGTATTTTGTCTGCAGCTGTCGATAATGTCTTTAGCAGCAGTGATGACACACCCAGTGACAGATAGTAACGTCCTCTGAATGTGTCATGACTACCACTATGAGACCATAAACAATTATTGATTGATTGGTAATCAATATGAATTATAAATGCGTAGAAAATAATTGCAAACTTTTATAATAAGATTCCTGTATATAATAATAATAATAATAAAATGGCACTAGCAATAGTTTTGTCCTCCGTAACAGTAATAAGTAATAACACAACCAGTGACAGAGATTAAGTGACTGTCAGATAAATGTTTTAAAACGACTACCACTCTGACATTGGCAACTCACCGAGGTGGCCATTTTTAAAAGAAGAAGAAGACTACCGTGACACTAAAAAAATATAGAAACCGGCTGATTAGTTTAATTTTTTAATTTACTTTGTATTGATTTATTTTTATATAAATGTAAATTAAAAAAACTGTATTAATTTACCACTGTAATTCTTCATTGCGTAGTTTATACATGGCATATACACATTGATAACGTTATAGTCCATGAGTTTTTTTTTACGTCAAAATGAATTGAAACGGAGTATAAATAATACAGTAAATGAAATGATGAGAGAGATCTTCAGCAGCGGGAATGATACACCCAGTGACAGAAATGAACATGCCCACTGGATGGATCATAACTGCTGCCAAAAAAAGCCTTCTATAAGTTGGTAAAATGGTGAATAAAATAAACAATAGTCTATTCGGGTTACGATGACAGCAAGTAACAATTATTTTTAACAAAAAATTAAAACCGACTTCCAAGGTAAAAACAATAATAACATCCTTATAATATGAACTAAAAAGTATTAAATAATTTTTCCTATCTAATAGTGCTTTTTTCCGAATTCGGCTAAACCTCAACTATTTCTGTACTCAATCTTCATCATTTTGAAGTCCTACTACTACTAACCTACTTGGGACTTTCTAGATTGTGTTTGTTTTGCCCCCCCCCCCAAAACATATCCACAGCCGAATATATAACCTCCTCGTTTTTTGGAAGTCGGTTAAAAATATGTTAAAATGGCATATCTTATATCCTTAAACGAGCAATTCTTGTATATATAATTGGAATCTCGGAATCGGCTGAAACGATTTTCATGAAATTTAGTAAATACGGGGTTTCGGGGGCGATAAATCGATCTAGCTAGGAATCATTTTTAGAAAATGTCATTTTATTCGTGTCAAATAGCTACTTGTACTTAATTGGTTAATAATGTATGTTCATTGGTCAATATAGACTCAACATTTAGCTGACTTCTCAACTCGAATATAGTTACTATAACGTTTATTAAAATTAAATATACGAAAGACCACATATAGCAGCTAGAAAATATGACAGAAAAGTAGCTTGAAAATGACACACGAGCAGCTATCACAAACCCAGTGACACGATAGTGACTGTCACCTCGATTAGTGACAACTGCGCGCTGTGTCATGACGCTGACCTATGTCACTACAGTGACAACAGCTGAAAACAATATTATTGGCACAAAAAAATCTTAACATAAAACAAAGCATAATTATCATAAAGTTAATATACCTAGCGGAATAGAGCAACAATCTCGAGCTGTCAAACGAAACCGAAATTGGCTTCATCTGTGTGAAAAATATGTGAACGTATACACTTACACAAGCATGACTGAACATGAATTCTATGAGATTAAATTGTCAACGTGCGGCACGTGCCGACTGGACGTCAAAAAATGAGTGCTGCTGTCATGTATCACGCATCTCTTTTTACCACGAAGTGTTACTGATATTGACATCTCTCTTGCTCAGGTTTTTGTTTCTCTATTCCGCTACGTATATTAACTTTATGATAATTATGTAATATGACATGAGGTCTGCAAATCAAGTAAAGCTTAAGCAATACAGGTGATTGTAGAATCTACACAGGTGCAAGTGGAAAATGGGACGAATTACTAGTAGAGACATAATTAATAATAATAGAAAGTAATTAAATAAATTAAATACATACCAATTTTTAGCGTTACTTCCTATTTTGAGATACAACACAAAAGCACGGAAAATAAACTAAAAAAATCTTACCCTATAACTTTACTAATAAAATTTTTCATATTTTAACTTCAAAGTTCACCATCACAATTCACAACTAATTTAAATTAACTTTTAAATAAATCAACTTGCTATTTAACCACTTCGAAAGCTAAACACAGAATGATCTACATTTCGAAAATAGCATATTTATATACAGGTAATATTATTGGCACTCGGCTCTAATGACAGTATGGACTAATTACTAAATGAAAAATATTTTGTTATTAGCTCTAATGTTAATGCACTTTTTATGTCGAAATTTCTGGGAATGTATTTGGTATGAGAATTTGTGGAATAAATATTTTGATTGAATAGTAATATTATTTAGAAGCAAGAAGTAAGAAAGTTCTAAAAGACAAGAGTATGTAAATAAGTATTGCGCTTTGCAGTTTTATAAGAACATTTAAAGAGTTGTGTGCGTGCAATCTAATACTAATTTATTTGATCTATGCCTAAAATCCACACTAATATTATAAAATATGTCTGTCTGTTACCTCTTCACGCCCAAACCGTTAATCGATTTTAATGGAATTTGGTATGAAGATATTTTGAATCCCGCGAAAGGATACTTATCCTGGAAAAATATACGGTTCCCACGCGATTTACGAATTTCTCCGCAACGGAGTTGCAGGCATCAATTAGTAATTAGTATAATGTTATTATCATTTTTATCTAATATTTTCGCATTCTTTTACTAGACAGTAAATCTTTAAGTCACAGTATAGTCTACTCGGGTAAAGAAGGAGTATTTGCGAATAGACTATAAAATAATTACTCCCACATTAGTTTCGGTGACGGTGGCCGGTTTCATTGAAACCAGGCCAGTTACGCTGGAGTAATTTTATAGTGCCCAGGTGTGTGCGCAGTACACAAGAGCACTCTCTATTCCTTTACTCTCATAACCGACGGAAGACACGACTGGCGAAAGATCAGGCACAGGACCGACTATTTACATGCCCATCCGATGCATGGATCATCTTACTTGTCAGACAATCAGGTGATCAGCCTGCATTTTCCTAACCAAACTTGGAAATAACATGTTTCCAACGCGGGAATCGAACCCACGACCTCCCAGTCAAGAATAATAGACTATAAAATAGGAGTGATAATGTAGATTATGTAATTTTAAATTTACTTACATGATTGCGTTTGTTTGTTCTCAGAGATGCAATTTTTTCAGACATTCGGTGCAGTAGCTTTATGATATGTCATGTCACTCATAAGCTACGACACCAAATATCCAAAATGCTGCATCTTTGTCAGCAAATTTTACCATTTTGTTGATGAACTAAATCCTCTTATGTAGAGAAAATAAGAGTGCCACAAGACATTAACAAAGTGTATGTATTACTTTTAGGGCAAGCCAAACACTAACAAAATAATATTCGTGTGAATATAATATTATATACCGAACTTTATCATTTGCGGTCGGAAAAATGATTTTAAATAGATATTTAATTGTGTAGCCGTGGTTGTGTGGTTTTCGAACATTTACAAAGTTCCCATTGTACTTTAGATGAAACTATAATCAGGCAACGCAAATTATACATAATATAGCCTGAGTTACCCTGGATAATGCTACGTATACTCAATGGATAATGATATAATTTTATTGAGATGATCAATGATATCTCAATGTTATTGAGATCCCATTTATATGAATTGATCAGGCATTTAGGCGCTGTGGTGAAATAAAAATAATATGGTACATAATGTACTGCCAAAATAGTTTGCTTACCTACCTTGTTTTTAGCTTTGCCGTTGCAGGGTAAAACATTCCAATAAACAAATTCATAATGTAAGGTAAAGCAATAATTTAAACAATAGAACGTATAGAGTGCTCATTATAATTAAGTAGTGTAATGGATTGTTCATTAACAGAAAGTAATTTGTTGTCAATTAGTTCGTTCTATAAATGTAATGTGGGTTCTTATAATTAAAAAAAATTAAGTTATTTGTAAGATATTTGGTAAAATATCTTACTTCGAGTATTAATATTTTTGTGTAAATTGTGTGAATTACTATAAAGATTGATATCTAACAGAGTAACCCAATTTTTGGGGGATTTTTAGGTACTTATGTTAAATAATAAATATTTTGCGTAAAAATGTAAGTTTCATACACTTGATCGCTGTTGTATTTATCTAGATCCTAGATTAATATTATTATTCAGTACATAGGATCCTAAACTAAAAAAGTTGTAAACTGGACATTTTCAGTAATGCTACAATTCATATTTGTCAGTAACATAACAAAGTAGATATCAGTTGCGGTGGGTCTGGTTTCTTTATCTACACAACGTTAAACAACTATTTCTAAGTAATTTTATTACTTTTAATTATTTTATAATGACAAAGCAATAACTGAAGCTTCTTATTAGATTCGCGATTTTGCCATGCTAAACTCTTAGGTTTTTATCTTAAAGCATTCACTTACAATCAGGGCATTTTTCTATCTATTTAACTTCGATAATACAAAAATAATACAAAAAATAGTTCAGATTCAATAAGGCGAGCCGATTAGTTTTCAATTACAAAAACTTTATCAAATTCGTTCTACCCGTTTAGAACTTAGGATACCACAGACACACAGCCACGTTGTACTACAAATAGGACAATCCTAGACAATATTTTAGGATCATCAAATCGAAATATTAAATCCTACGTATCTCTGTTAGCTACTACTTCCGAGATTTTCAGCAGGGTAAATTGTTGTTCGTCTTATCAAAATGAAGCTCCTCACGATAAATTAGCTTGATTGTAATAAAAAAATGTACTACCCGTACCAATATTTTTCTAAATTATAAAAATAAACTTACCTGTATAATTGAAAAATCACATAACACTGTCAAGATACAATAAGATACAGTAATATGTTATATTTGTAATTATTTATATATGCCACCAACTCAGCTTCCTGTATGTATATAGAGAGATATGTGTTTGTGACAATGTTACATTATAATTTTGTAGAATAATCATGTCACAAAATTTAAAACAAAGTTTCTTTAAGTTATGATATAGATATGATTTCAAAAGTAGCTTAGGTGAATCTTAGTATTTTTGTAAGAGTACGCATTTTTATGTTTTATAAATACAATGATATAACATCATGATAATTATTAAGTTAAATAATAATAATAGTAACCCACATTTTACTTTAAACATGTTAAGTTAGTCGAACTAGTTATAGTGCCATTTTGTAAGCAATAAAGAGTTATCTATCTATCTATCTGTCTATCTATCTATCTATCTAATAAGAAATCTATATAAATCTATCAGTAAAATGTTTTATGACAGTCGATTAAAATAATATTTCATTATAGACTCTTAAATAGGACGAAATAGGCTTAAAGATTCATTTTCTTACTGGACGAGGCCGTTACGCTGAATGAAGTTTATCGCGCAAGAACCGTACATTTTTCCGGGGCAAAAGTGGTCGATGTCCTTTCTCGGGACTCATACTATCTTCATAGTATGAGTATAGGTTTGTGGTTGAAGAGGCGACAGACAGACAGATAGACACACTTTCGCATTTTTGATAAGACAATGGATTACCCACCGTTTTATATTTACTCAAACTCAAATGTTTTTATTCAGAATTATTTTTAGGGTTTCGTGCCCAAAGGGTAAAAACGGGACCCTATTACTAAGTCTTCGATGTCTGTCCGTCTGTCTGTCTCCAGGCTGTAACTCAAGAATGGTAATAGCTAGACTCTAGAGAGTTGAAATTTTTACAGATTATGTATGTATTTCTGTTGCCTCTATAACAACAATACTAAAAATAAAAATAAATTAAATCCTATGCAACAAACGTGATTTTTTTAACATTTTTTGCTCGGTGTCAATAATGACAACAGGTAGCCACCTGATATGTTCACAAAATACTCAGTATTATTTATACTTTAACGAGCTTTTGCCCGCGGCTTCGCTCGCGTTAAGAAGTATTATTATATACAAACTTTCATCCCCTATTTGCACCCCTTGGGGTTGGAATTTATCAAAATCCTTTCTTAGCGGATGCCTACGTTATAACATCTATCTGCATGCCAAATTTCAGCCCGATCCGTCCAGTGGTTTGGGCTGTGCGTTGATAGATCACTATGTCAATCAGTCAGTCACCTTTGAGTTTTATATACATAGATTATTAAAGATAAAATTTTAATAAAATAAACAATTAAGGTGGGTAATTAAATCCCATACAAAAAACACATTTTTTTCCTATTTTTGCTCTAAAGTGGTACGGGAGTCGGGACCCTTCGTACGCGAGTCAACTCGCACTTGGCCGAATTTTTCACAAATATTTTCTGAACGTTGAAACTTTATGGTGCCTTTCAACTAACCCGGCGTAAGAAACTCGCACGGGGCCATCTTTTATTAAAAATATAGAAAACAGATGACGCCCGCAACTCCGTTACGCCAAAACTCGTTTATCGCGCGGGAACTGTACATTTTTTCGGGACTAAAGTATCCTATGTCCTTTCCCGGGACTCAAACTATCTCCATGCCAAATTTCAGCAGAATCGGTTCAGCGGTTTGGGCGTGAAGAGGTAACAGACAGACAGACACACTTTCGCATTTATAATATTAGTATGGATTTAACTTACTGTATGTAAGTAACGCCGCGTTAAATGTATAGTATATAGTATAGGTTTATAATCACGCGCTGAAGTCCACAAGGTCAGAGAAATGCTGACTGGACAAAACCTAAGTTGACTGATAATCGAATATATGCTTTGTATGTTTATGATAAAGTATATTTCAGCTTGGCAATGCTTACGCGTGATTTAACTGATGTAGGTCGAGTCGCAAGATTTTGAATTTGCGCTTTTTCGGTTAATAGTTATCAAATGCCTAATTTCAGATTGTTAATTAATAGACTAGGTATTTCATGCAATATCCCATGAAAACAGCGTATTTTTTTAAATCGGCCAAGCGCAAGTCGCCCCCGCCTTAAATATATGATTTATTGTATTCTTAGTATTTGTGGTTATAGCGCCAGAAATACCTAATCTGTAAAAATATTAAAAATTTCATAGAAATCCGTTCAGTAGTTTATTTAAAAGCGTAACAGACATCCATAATCACAAACTTTCGTATACGCATATAATAGTAAGAATATTATATTCTTGACTATTCTGTCAATACGCATAAAAAATGTTTTCCACAAAATGTAGACACCTAATCCTTTTAATGCATTAAGTATTTTGTATAATGAGTCCTTTATTTATTAACAGCTATTTAGGCAGTCATTAAGTAATAGGGCGTAATGACTAGCAAAAATATTCAATATTCATTCCGTAAATACTAATTATACCACAGTCTAAAATTATACTGAGCTCCGTGTGAGTATATGAATTTTTGTGCCTCGTTTTTCGGCTTAGATTATATCAAAAATATATATATTTTGCAATAAATTATTTACAACTAACGACCCCCATCAGCTCCGCACCGATGCAAAATTTGATACATAAACCCAACTTACCTATCAGTTTATCTATTGTTGGCAGCTGCATAAAAATCTGTTTAGCTGTTTATAAGAATACTCAACTAAAAGTACAGACATCAGAAGGGACTGTTTTGAATTAAGATTCAAAACAGTCCCTTCTGATGTCTGTACTTTTAGATACCTTAGGCAAGAAAATGCTGATGATTTTATTTATTACATTATTTTGATTTGGTTCGCGAATATTTTAAACCCGAAGTTCATTAAAGCATCCAGTCTAACGCTAAGTACTCACATGCTGTTTTGCTCGATAGTTTTACTCCAATTCTAGTGATAATTACGGTGTGGACCGCAAAACTCACAGCTCGAAGGCTCGCATCGAGCCGGCTCAATGGAATTAAATGTATCGATTTAGAATAAAACTATCGAGCAATTCTGAATGTGTGGACAAAAGCCCGAGCCGTGGGTTTTGCTCGACGTTATTGCTCGATCGAGCAAAACCGTATGTGGGTACTTAGCATAAGGTGTTTTATACTCAACTTTAAAACATGAACATTGAACAAGGAGAAAGTTAAAACGCACTCAGAGTCTATAGAAAATGTTTAGAGTTTTTGTCAGAATCTTCATGGAATAAAATTCCATGAAGTTTTGACTTACAAGTCATTAAGGACCTGTTTCAGCACTTCCTGATAAGTGCTGGATAGGCTATCCACAACTTATCTGACAGATACTCAATGACTGTCTGATAAGAGAAGATAGCCTTTCCGGCACTTATCTGGAAGTGTTGAAACAGCCCCTTAATCTCTCTGAGTGTGTACTGTGCGATAGTTGGGTACATTACATTAGTTTTTGTAGTGTACGTAACGACTAACGAAACCAAATGTCTCTACTCCAGGTGGGCTTCAAAGGCTACGGTCTTACACCTGAGCAGCTGGGCGCGTCAGGCAGCTTCAGTTTCTCGGACGGAAAGACGTACAGCATCACGCACGGCTCCGTCATCATCGCCGCCATCACCTCCTGCACCAACACCTCCAACCCCAGCGTCATGCTTGGCGCAGGTGAGAAATCCTATTCGGGCAATGGAATAGGGAATCCGTTGCATATTACACGAGTCCTCCCGGACGTAGAGTGCCCGGTGCTTTGGGCAGCTCTCCCGGAGCAGGCGGCAGAAAACTGCCGCGCGGTCATTTATGTACATGAAAAAAGAGAGGCACCTAAAATAGATCCTTGTGGCACATCTAACTTTATTTTACTTCCATTCGATCCTTTAGAATTAACTTCTACTCTTTGCGTTATATTTGTAAGGCAAGAACTTAACAGTTTTAAGGCCTTTTACCATAATGAGTCAATTTTCTAACTAATGTAGTGTGTTCGACACAGTCAAATGCTTTGGATAGATCGCAGAAAATACTAAGTGCATCCTGCGATCCCTCCCAGGCTTTAAATATACTACATAGAAGACTGATGCCTGCATCTGTTGTGGACCGACCTTTAGTAAAGCCAAATTGATTGTTGTGTAATAAATTATTCGAGTTAAAATGAACCAGTAATTGATTATATTTTTTCAAATATTTTACTAAAAGTCGGCAATATAGATATTGGTCTATAGTTGGCTGGGTCAGACTCATTCCCAGCTTTGAAAAGAGGCATCATATTGCTGTGTTTCATCACGTCAGGGAACACACCACTTTTAGGACAATTATTAAAGACTAGAGCTAAGTGCGCGGCAATGATGTCAATTATTGATTTTATAACTCTTGTGGACATACCCCAGAGATCAGTAGTTTTTTTAATACTGAGCGATTTAAAAGTCTTAAATAATATCCCTGGAGTCAATTTCTTTAAAAATTAAATTGACATCACATTCATTGATATTTTCTTTATGTAAATAAAATATGTTGAACGTAGGTAATATAATAAATCGGTCTTGGCCTAATGCTCATGTATGATTTACATGTTCCGTCTCGATAAATTGGCACTTACTATTTTATACATTTAGAATTATTCTATGTTATACGTTGTAATATATTTTACAGGTCTGCTGGCGAAGAAGGCTGTTGAGAATGGTCTGAGCGTGCTGCCCTACATCAAAACCTCGCTGTCGCCTGGGTCTGGTGTCGTCACGTACTACCTTAGGGTGAGTAGTAGATTAAATAGATAATAATACTTGTTTTTCACCATATTTACCCAAATGTTAGTTACAATTATCTAAAAGCTGTGTTAGGGATATATTTTAGATTTACACTACGAAAATTAAACTAGGCGAAATGTAAATATTAAGACATTTACACACACAATTGCCCGATTAGAATGTCACATGTGTGACTTTAGTGGAGGAGGCCAGGACCCCTCATTGTTTACCTCTAAACCAACTAGCAACAGACTAGTTATAGCCACGTTTAAACTACCATGGTCTTAATCAGACCAGGGGGGTGAGCCAAAACCTTTTCGTTTTCGCTTCGTTATAGAATCGCCGATCAAAATGTATAAAATTGACATAAGACGAGTCGAACGTCAACGTCATATTAACGAACGCCTATGTCAATTCCATACATTTTCATCGGCGATTCTATCACGAAGCGAAAACGAAAAGATTTTGGCACACCCCCAGTAGCTTAGACCCTTTCGAAAAAAAAAGAAGACATTTACCCCGATTCTGCAGCTGTAATCAGGGCCCGTATCACGAAACAGTTTTGAGACTCAAACAATCGTACGAGAATGTTGTGTCCTACTGTAACAAACGTGAAATGACGTTGTTAGAGCAAGACGCGGCATTCTCGTCCGATTGTTTGAGTCTCAAAACGGTTTCGTAGTAGGCCTACAGGATCCTATTAAGCAGTATAGACAGACCGTGACTGTGATCAATCAGAACGAGTTTGGCTTTGGATTGACGAGTCATGGGAATACCATTTCGTAGTTAAAAACCGAGATTGCATCAAAACCATAAGAAGCGATATTAATATTAATTTCAAATAACAGATAACACATTAGCCTTGTGCTTATGTTGTTGTGTAAGGAGTTATTTAAATTTAACTCTTATCCCCATATCACTAAAGTACAAATTCCCATTGACAGGAGTCCGGCGTGGTCCCGTACCTGGACAAACTCGGGTTTGACATCGTGGGGTACGGCTGCATGACCTGCATCGGCAACTCCGGACCCATTGATGACAACATCGCTAACACCATCGAAAAGGTACAGTGTAGTGACCTACCCTTTTATGTATGAAGGGGAGTAGTGCCCTTTATTTTCTTTAATGGGGCATTTAAATATTAGACGAACAGTATGATAGAGACTTTAAAGAGTTACATGAATGTCTTTAAAATCTGAGTATAGTGAAAATCGAAATAAAACAACAAGAAAAGCGAGATGTCGCATTTCTGTTCATGGCCTCGGTGTGTAAACAGTCTAATAGCGAGGCATACAACAAAGTGGCGCTACTGCGGCGACGCACGGCAACGCAACGGGTCAGTGTAGCTTCGCTTAAACTGATAACTGAGATGTATCTTATATCACGAAAAGAGGAGGGGGGGATTTTATCTATTTGTGTTTTACTACAAATGCCTTATTAATTGGCGTAATTATTTTCTCCAGAACGACCTGGTCTGCTGCGGCGTGCTGTCCGGCAACCGCAACTTCGAGGGCCGCATCCACCCGCACACGCGCGCCAACTACCTCGCCTCCCCGCTGCTGGTCATCGCGTATGCGCTCGCCGGCACCGTCAACATCGACTTCACCGTCACGCCGCTAGGTCAGTGATGATGATGATGATTGTCTATCAGGACAGATTGAAGCTACGAACAACTACTGCAGCTTTATATTCTGTATGGGTCACTGATCTCCATTATACAGTACGCTGGACTTATGATACCCAGCTGTTTATTGTGCCTATTTGAAGAGGAATCAGCGCAATCAATCAATCAATCAGAGGGAAGAGAACTAAATCTGACGTTAGTTTTACGTTTGAAAGTTGCCATATTGGCGCTAATACTAATACTAGTTTCTACAACCAATAACGATTAAGCGGCCATTTGCAAGTTACGTCAGATTTAGTTCTCTTCCCCCGCATTGGGGGCGCTGATTCCGCTTCAAATAGGCACAAAAAATAGCTGTCATTTCAAAGGGTATAAGTCCAGCGTACTTGTATAATGGAGGTCAGTGGTATAGGTACATTTATGCCTGAAATAAAGACCTTTTATTTATTTTATTTAAGGTATTTTGTAGATGGTAAATGAATGGTCTGTTCTCACCGAAACTAAGGCTTCCTACCGTCTACAAGTAGTGCCTAGCCGTCGACAAGTGCCGTTAGTTTGTAAGAAGCCAAAGCGACTATGCACGTTATGTCACTTATGTCATCTCGTGAGCAACTCTATATGTTTTTTTTAATGAGGCCAAAGATTATCAAAGTAACATGAATAGACCATTCACCTTTGTAGTTTACAGACATTTTAAATGCACCGTCACATTACAGGTAAACGCAGCGACGGCACGCCGGTGTTCCTGAGCGACATCTGGCCGACGCGCGCCGAGATACAGGAGGTCGAGAATAGGCACGTCATTCCTAGGATGTTCAAGGAGGTACGAAATTGTGTATTCTCTGTTAAGATTTTTTTTTAATGCGCCTTTTCAAAAAACAGAACTTTGCGACATTGTTAATAGTTTATAGCATAAAGAGACCACTAACAGCTGTCATACAATAACTTAAAAATTAGGTCACGTAGTATGGGTATACTCCCTAATAACAACGACGCACCAAAATTTTCTTATATCATGTCTATAATTTCGCAACATGCACAAGACACTATATTGTCTTTAGCCGAAGACCGAATGACTCATAAGCTAGTTAGATAAACCTATTCTTGCATACTAAACTAAATTATGTTGTTTGCAGGTGTACGCTCGCATCGAGCAGGGTTCGCCGTCGTGGCAGGTGCTGTCGGTGCCGCAGGGCAAGCTGTACGGCTGGGACCCCAACTCCACCTACATCAAGAAGCCGCCGTTCTTCGACGGCATGACCAAGGTCCGTATTGACTTATGGATATAAGGAACTGACAGACTATAGAAAAATATTTTTAATATGTATTTAAAGGTAAGGATCCCACAGAGAGGCAATATTGTTGTGGCGGTACCCAGTTACCCACAATTAGTGCCACATTCCTGCATCGCGCTACCAAAGTTTTCAGGTGTCGGTATATATAAACGACACCTGAAATCAATCACGTGGGCTTAGGCCTGACCGAGTACTACACCTCGCTCGGTCGGAAGATCTTTCTTTGCGGCCACCATGCTCCCATCCCATGCCATATTCCCATCATGTGTTACATTGAAGCTGTGAGGATAAGCAGCGCTATTTCGATTTTGTAACGCCATCAAAAAGACTATCGCGTCACATATGTTTCAATAAAAAAACTAGCCCGTATTGACAGTTTTTGGCCTCTACTTCGGCGCTTGAAATGGTAGTCGAGGAATGGAGTTGAAAATGATTTTATCTAAGTTTTAGTGTCTAAACACACTAGGCCGAAGTTACGCGGCGTAAATTCCGCATGATTACGCCCGCAATGTATTTTAAATTACCGATGACACACTATTCCGACGCGTTACGTCCATATTTTGTATGCGTTTGACATTGCGGACATAATCATGCGGAATTTACAACGCGTAACTTCGGCCTAGTGTGTTTAGACACTTAGACAAGCTGTCTCTATGTCATTACTAGGAACAACAGGGAATTTTATACAAAACATGTTTTATTTTTCAGGAGCTGCCCGCCATCTGCAGCATCGAGGGTGCTCGCTGCCTGCTGCTGCTGGGCGACTCCGTCACCACCGACCACATCAGCCCTGCCGGCTCCATCGCCCGCAACTCGCCCGCCGCCAGATACCTCGCTGGACGAGGGTATGACGTTTGTTAATACGTATTCAGTTCAATAGAGAAATTGCATTAAACTGAAATTTTGTCTAAACAGATCTCATATTTGTTTGTGTAAGAAATAAAAGCAATGACAATACACTGATTTCGGTTGAAAATTATTCAAATATGTCTGATTAAAGTTTTGTATTTATTTCTGTCTAGAAAAAGGTGATTTACGCTGTCATGACAGACATTTATGCTCTTACCATAAAAAATACAACTATACAAGATCTGCTTGTCTTTATCCAGCATAATAGAAAAGTCATTATATGACAGACAAAGATAGCGGGTCTTGAAGGGTTATACGCTGCCTAAATATTTTTATTAGTAAAAGGGATATAATACGAATTAACCGTATTGTCGCAACATTGTGGATATTATGTAATATAAATATATTTGCTTTTCAAGGCTTACGCCGAAGGAGTTCAACTCGTACGGCGCTCGACGCGGCAACGACGCGGTGATGTGTCGCGGTACTTTCGCCAACATCCGGCTGGTGAACCAGCTGGCGCCGGCGCCGGGGCCGCGCACCACGCACCAGCCCAGCGGTGATGTCATGGACATTTTCGACGCCGCTGACAGGTACGTGCACGCCACACGCACGCAGAGAGTACGCCAGGTGTACCGCAGCTCGTGCGGCGTGACGCACAAGACACGTTCATGTGTCGCAGCACTTTTGCCAACACCTGGCTGGTGAACCAGCTGGCGCTGGCGCCGGGGCTGCGCACCACGCACCAGCCCAGCGGCGACGTCATGGATTTCTTCGACGCCGCTGACAGGTACGTGCACGCCACGCCAGGTGTACGCAGCTCATGCGGCGTGACGCACAAGACGCGGTGATGCGTCGCGGTACCTTCTCCAACATCCGCCTGGTGAACCAGCTGGCGCCGGCGCCGGGCCCGCGCACCACGCACCAGCCCAGCGGCGACGTCATGGACGTGTTCGACGCCGACGCCACGTGCACGTCGGCGCTACGTACAAGAATCGGACTTGACGCCGCTGACAAGTACGCGCATGCCACGCCTACGCAGCTCGTGCGGCGCGACGCTTGTGTCAATGCAAACGTATGGTAAATACGAATTAAGTTGAAATTTAAATTAGTAGCGAAATTTTTACATGATATTTTAATTTCTGTTTTATTTCAGATACGCGAAAGAGAACGTGCCGCTCATCGCGATAGTGGGCAAGGACTACGGCTCCGGCTCCAGCCGCGACTGGGCCGCCAAGGGACCCTTCCTGTTGGTAAGTATACATTTTAAGTTACTTCACCTCTCATCTTTTTAACGTTATGTGATAGAAAATTTGAGAAGAACACAACTCTAAACAAAATACAAAATATGTTGTTTGTCTTACTTCGGATGGTTGTTAAAGTATAATATGAATTAAATTAGGAGTTCTATTGTTATAATTTAAATTAGGAGTTCTGTAGGGGCGAGAACCCCTACACTACAACGATGGGCAGAAAGGAAACTGGGGTTACCTGGTGGCTGAGGTAGCTGGGCAGATGGGCTGATAGGGCTGATGTGCTGATGCTCGTAGTCACACGACACTGTCACCTTCTATTTCACTGAGCTGAGGATTTATCGCGAATCACGGGAACGGCTAGCCGATATTTTTCGTATGTAACGATCGCGCGCCGGTAATGGACTGTGTCACTTGCATGTCAAAACGTATGACAGCTGACAGCGCAGACTCATGCGCAGTGTTGCCAACTGCCACATTCGTCGCGCTAAAGTTTGGCGCGAACATCCTGGGGGGGCCCGGCAATGGGCGTGAGCTGATCCCCATCTTGAGCTGAATCCAGTGGGAGCCGGGCAATCTTGCCGACAGGTCTCCGCAGCTGGCCTTGTGAGGTGGCCAAGTCCACAACTCTGATGACTCCATCCTTCCCAGGTAGTAGGCGTGTGATTCTTCCCATCTTCCATTGGAGCGGAGGCAGATTGTCTTCTTTGAGCAGAACCAGTTCCCCAATTTTGGGTGGAAAGGAAGAGGAAAGCCATTTGGAGCGGATTTGAAGGGTATGGAGGTAGGACTTGGTCCAGAGAGCCCAAAAGCGCTGAGAGAGAGATTGAATGAGCTGAAAGCGCTTAAGGGGGGAGATGACTCTGTCATCTATTGTGTGCTCGGGAAGAGCTGTGAGCGGACGGCCTATGAGGAAATGGCCGGCTGTGAGGGGCTGATAGTCCGTAGGATCGGACGATAGTGGGCTGATAGGCCGAGAATTTAATACGGCCTCAATTCTAGCGAGCAGAGTTGAGAATTCCTCAAATGTGAGGCGTTGTTCACCGATTACACGGTAGAGAAGTTGCTTGGTAGATTTAACATTAATCTCGTGGATGCCTCCCATCCACGGGGCCTTGGGCGGATTAAGTAACCAAGTTATATTTTGAGCTGAGAGTTTATGGGAAATGGCGTCATTATTGTCATTGAGAAATTGTTGAACTTCTAGGAGCTGATTCCTAGCACCTACATAGTTTGTGCCGCAATCGGAACGTATTAAAACGGGAACACCGCGACGTGAGCAAAATCTTTGTAACGTGGCAATAAATGCATCTGTAGAAAGTGCGGATACGGGTTCCAAGTGAACCGCCTTTGTAGTGAGACAAACGAATATACAAAAGTAACCTTTGATTAACTTAGCATTCCGTAGTTGACTTGATTTAAGTAAAAATGGACCGGCGAAGTCTGTTGACACGTGACTAAATACGGGCTGAGGTATAACTCTGTCGGCTGGAAGGTCAGCCATGACAGGCATTTCGGGCTGAGCGCGGCAACGGAAACATCTTATACATTTATACGTTTTATGTCGAATGATGCGGCGTGCTGATAATATCCAGAATTGTTGACGTAATATAGCATGTAATGTATCGGTGCCAGGGTGACAATGAATACGATGATAGTGATCGATGATAAGGTCTGTGAGCGGACTAGAACTAGGCAGTATGAATGGATGCTGTGCATCGTATGTGAGTTCCGAGCGAGTGAGTCTACCACCTACTCGAAGGAGACCGTCCTGCATAAAAGGTGATAATCGTTGTAACCTAACTGTGCAGAGTTTGTTAATTTGCAGGCGGTGAATGTCTTCTGCGAATGAGTTCTGTTGAACAGAGCGGATCCAGAAGAGCAGAGCTTGTCTACGTTCATTTACAGTTAGCGGACCTAGTTCTCGCGAGTGTGTAGGTAATTTACAGTTAGAAATAAATCGTCGCATGTACGCTGTGACGCCGATAAGTTTATCAAATGAGCTGAATCGTGTAAGAAGATCACTATCTATACCGGGGATTGTGAAATGACATGGAACTTGTTTAGGTTTGAGTCCAGGTAATTCCTGTCGAGTGTGAGCTGAAGGCATCTTGGGCCAGGTATCCTCTGGCAGTTTGAGCCAAGGAGGAGACCACCATAAACTATGCGAAAGAAGAGAATGTGCTGAGATTCCTCTGCTGGCACAATCAGCAGAGTTTAAATGTGTAGGTACATGACGCCAGATGAGTGAGAGAGAGTTATTAGTAATTTTGGTTACTCTGTTAGCTTCAAATGTTTGTAAACGATGAGTAGGAGTTTTAATCCACGCGAGTACAATGGTGCTGTCTGACCAACAGACGTGTTGAGATATTGTTAGATGAGCGGAGAGATGTTGAGAGACACGAGACATGAGTTGAGATAAAAGTGTAGCCGCGGATAATTCTAATTTTGGAATTGTGAGTTTATTTTTAATAGGGGCTACCTTAGATTTAGCAATTATGAGTTGAACGTTAGCCGATCCGTCGTGATTTAATTCGTGTAAATATACGACTGCAGCAAAACCATTTTCTGAGGCATCTGCGAAGCCATGAAGTGAGTATGTAGAAGTTAATTTGTGCGGAGCTACGTGTCTGGGAAAATGTATGTTTGAGATGTGCGGAAGATCATGAGAAATGCGCTGCCAGTCTTGTGTAATGTTATCTGGAGTGGGGTCGTCCCAATCCAATTTGAGCAACCATAATTTTTGTAGAAGTAATTTCGCGCGGAATATGACAGGAGTGATCCAACCGTTTGGATCATAAAGAGAAGCTACAGTGCTGAGTATGGATCGCTTCGTTATGTGAGGAATTGGCGGTAGTGAAATGTGATATGTAAATTCATCAGACTGCGGAATCCATCTAATACCTAAAACCTTAACAGAGGGAGAATCTGAGCTGATGTCAAAGTCCTTAGGCATTTCGCATTGATCATCTGGGAAACGTTGTAAGAGTTGAGGAGTGTTAGATTTCCATTTACTGAGCTGAAAACCACCAAGCGATAATAAATTAATGAGCTGAGATTGGAGAGCTGAAGCTTCTTCTATGGAGTCATGACCACAGAGAATGTCATCTACGAATATGGAGTTACGTAATACATGAGCAGCTTGGGGATAGCGATGACCTTCATCATCAGCTAGTTGTAATAATGTGCGGATAGCATGATAAGGACTTGAACGTAATCCGTATGTAACGGTGTTGAGCGCATATGTGAGTAAAGGTCGATCAGGAGACGATCTCCAGAGTATGAGCTGATAATGACGTTGATCTGGATTGATAATAATATTTCTAAACATCATTTTTATATCTGTGGTAAAAACTACACGATGTGTTCTAAACGTCATAATTATATCGACAATATCAGGCTGAAGGGCGGGGCCTGTATGTAGGCAATCATTAAGGCTGACACCATTGGATGACTTACAACTGCCATCGAATACTGTGCGGAGTTTATCAGTACCTGATTTAAATATACCATGATGAGGAATATAATAATGAGGTTTATGGGTAAAAGTAGAAGGATGACAAGGTGTCATGTGGCCTAAGTTTATGTATTCGTTCATAAAATCTATGTATTTTGAGCGGAATGAATGGTCGGATTGTAATCGCTTTTCTAAGTTGAGAAATCTACGGAGAGCAATAGCATGTGTACTACCTAATTGCGGAGCATTCGATAAAAATGGAAGAGTTACGATATAACGTCCCGATCGGTTACGAGTAGTAGTTGAGCGGAATAAGTCTTCACATTGTTCATGTAATGGGTTTGAGTGAGTTGGATGCGGCTGGGGTTCTTCTGACTCCCAGAATCGTTCTAGACTTTTATTTATATCTTGATGAGAATGAGAATGAACAGAATGAGCGGATTGAGCGGAATGAGTCGAATGAGCGATATGAGCGGAGTTAACTTGAACTACTAAATTATCATATAATTGTTCAATGGGACCTATGAGTGCAAAATCAAAAATCGTGCCGAAGGCTATGGGCTTCCCCGGGCCCAAAGTCACCTTAGTACCATCTAACACATGGCCTAAAACATCTGAGCCTAAAATGAGATCGATGGGCGCAGGAGTATGATAATTGTTATCCGCTAACGGAATAAGCTGACTTTCCGAGTCATGTACTACATCGGGAATTTTTTGCATAGGTAGGAAACCTGTGACATCCTTCAAAATATGAGCGGAAGTTGTGATAGAAGGCGTGTCACTACGTGTGGGCCGAAAAGTAATCGAAACATGACCTTTAGAATTTTGTATGTGCTGATCTCCAACGCCTGTAATTTTTAATGAGCAATGTTTCGGTTGTAAATTAAGTGTTTTTACTAAGCGTTGAGTAATTAAAGTTATCATACTACCACAATCAAGTAATGCGCGTGCTTTATGATAGTTACCATATTTATCTGAAATTTTCAAAACAACTGTAGGTAATAATATGGGAGTTTGTAATGAGTTATTATTATGCTGAGTAGTATTAACTTGAGCGGAATCATTATGAGCTGAATTATGAGCTGAGTTATGAGCGGATTTATGATGAGAAAAATTATTATTTAAATTATTGGGCTGATTTTCTAACTCTGAATGCTCCGTGATGGTAGGTAGTCATTGTTTGTTATTATTATTATTATGAGGCGAAGATGAATGCGACTGATGAGATGTAGATGGTTGATGATGAACGATCGTATGGTTAGTATTAGATGTGTAGGTATGAGCATTATTATTATTATCACGACGACGGGGCTGCGCGCGCAGGTGAGCAGGAAGTAAATGAGCTGATGATGTTGGCGAGCGTGGTGCATCATGACGATGAAGAGAAGTGTGATGATTAGGACTACCACAATCCTTACAGACACCAGTCGACCTACATTCGTTTTCGTAGTGCGGACCTAAACATTTACGACATCTACCTTTTGACTCGATAAAGTCCCAACGTCCTTGAATGGGCTGATGGTTATACTTGGGACAAGCTATTAATTTGTGATCTGTAGACCTACAATATGGGCAGTAAAACTTAGATTTAAAACTGGCTTGAGCTGAGTATACGTGCTGAACTTGTCGGGGGGGAGAGGGGGGTACATAGTGTTGGCGAGAATGAGATGGAGCTGGGCTGACATGCGGGGTACGCATGGTATGTGCTGAATGCGAGCGCTGATACGCGGGGCTTATGGGTCTAAAGCGGAGACTGCGCGGAGAGCGGGGTGAGGGGGGTTGTTGACGGGAAGGTCCCGCTTGACCTTGAAACTCAGTGCGCGCTGGCGTCGGACATTCTGTCTCGATGCAGCGCGCGTGCTCTTCTAAAAAAGAGATTAAATTATCTAAAGTGGGCAGGACATCAGATGCGCCGTATCTCCTCTCGAATAATGTGCGGAGCTCCCCCTGTAGTTTACGGACTACAATTGAAACAAAAACATAATTGCTGTCCATAGGCAAGTTTAAGTTTTTTAATGCGCTTTGAGCTGAGATGAGCGGAGTGAGAAAAGTAACTCGGATACTCGAGCGTATATGAATATTGGGCAGACCGAGTATAATATCGACAAACCTGTCGATCAACACGCGACGATTTTCATATCGACGTGTTAGTATGTCGAGCGCAACACTATAATTCTCGTTAGTGATTTTTAGATGAGAAACCATGGATAATGCCTCCCCCGACAGGCATGAGAGCAGGTAATGTAATTTAACCGCGTCCGACAACGTTGCCATGTCGTCCATCAGACTACGGAAAATCGTAATAAAAGAAGGCCATTCTTCAACCAACGAATTAAACTTCGGAAGCTCAATTTTAGGCAAAACGGAAGAAGTGAGCTGAGGAGTCTCCGAAGTACTTTGTGTATTTTCGGCCGCCGTTAAAATAAAATAATAGTCCGAAATCGCACTGTCGTAATTGGACGTATATAGTTTTTCGTTATCTTGGGATAAGTTTGGGTCGTCTAGAATCTCATGATAAATATTCTCGAGTCTTGTTTTTTGATAGGAAACTTCCTTGAATCGCGCATTAAATTCCTTTCTTAATGTTTGAGAAGACTCCTTGGAGTCGCCACTAGAAAGTGCTGTCGCAATTTCTTTGAGCCGACTGAAAGCTTTGACGGCCTCTCTGAAAACGGCAGCTTGCGATTTAGTAGGCATGCTAGTGTAAAGGAACCTTACAGAGCTGATAAAAATGTATATAAGTAGTTAATAAACTATGTTGAAAAAATAGTAAAGTGTTATAGTAATGTGCTGAGTTAGTATATCTGAATTTTAACGCAAGTATAACACGGTAACAGCAATATTATGTAATGAGCGGAGACATAAAACGTTTAAATGCGATACCTAAGACGCTTGTTATTGTAATAGTTATTAAAAACAATTAACAGATGTTTCTTATCGGAGCGGAGGTGCTGAGGTATGCGCGCGCGGCGAAAGATCGATCGCGGTAAGGCGAGTAATTAAGTCGAAGTACCCAAGTGCTAAGTTAACAAAAACAACTGTAAATATTTCAATGAGCTGAACAATAATAACACTTAATGTAATAGGCACAAACTATGTGATGTATGAAAGTTTCTTTGTTCCTACAACCCGACGGAATTATGTTGAAGTTATTTTTATATTGGTATTTGGGAAATATATTCGGGAATTTAATTTAAATGCAATATAGACGCAATATATGGGCTGAAAATAATGAGATTACAATTACACAATAAGATGATAGGGGATTAAATTACCTATGCAAATTATTACTTAATATGGCGGACGAACAAAATCGTATTTGGCAAACTTTGCAAAAATATTGCCGTAAGGGGGTAAAAAATGGGCGGAGGCTACTTTATTCGATAGAATATTAGTAATAAAATGGGATTCTAATAAGATAAGGCAGAAATATGAGCAGAATGAACTGTAGTTTTAATTTTCGCCGGGCGGGGCATTAAAGCGGGTGGGTGAAAAAAATATTCCTAGGCTCGCTATGGACCAGGGTGTGTGCTGAATGGCTCGAAGTGACCAGAAAGGTCACTGGACGGCTCGAAAGGACCAGAAAATGTAGGGGCGAGAACCCCTACACTACAACGATGGGCAGAAAGGAAACTGGGGTTACCTGGTGGCTGAGGTAGCTGGGCAGATGGGCTGATAGGGCTGATGTGCTGATGCTCGTAGTCACACGACACTGTCACCTTCTATTTCACTGAGCTGAGGATTTATCGCGAATCACGGGAACGGCTAGCCGATATTTTTCGTATGTAACGATCGCGCGCCGGTAATGGACTGTGTCACTTGCATGTCAAAACGTATGACAGCTGACAGCGCAGACTCATGCGCAGTGTTGCCAACTGCCACATTCGTCGCGCTAAAGTTTGGCGCGAACAAGTTCTTTGTTAGCATGCTAAGGCTGGTTGGAAACGCTTAACGATAAAACCAGCCTAAGATTTAACGACAAATCTCATATGCATTACTTTATTTCCATATTATTATGTTGCCACAAAACAGCAATTCTTACTTATCTATTCAGTATTTTTCAATTATTTTATACGATTTCTATTTTCGACTTACTTTTACTACCGCTCAATCATAACCACAAATCTTTTCCAGGGCATCCGAGCCGTAATCGCGGAGTCTTTCGAGCGTATCCATCGCTCCAACCTCGTGGGTATGGGCGTGATGCCGCTGCAGTTCCTGGACGGGGAGTCGGCGCGCACGCACGGGCTGACGGGCACGGAGACGTACAGCGTGCGCGTGCCCGCCGACCTCGTGCCGCAGCAGCTGCTCACTGTGGAGGTGGGTGACAAACAAAGCCTTGCGGCACAGTGCTATACGGCAATGATGGTGTCCATGATAATATGTCCCAAAGTGATAATGCGCATAGAAATTTTCGTAATTTTTCGGCAACGATCGTATTTCCCGAGCGTCGGAAGAAATCGCTGCAAGCGCTGTTTTAAACTTAACTTGCGCTTCGCAGCGACGTAGAGGCGCCTGACGTTGCTTGGTCGTTACCATGGTAACGCCGCGATGGCGATTGAGTTAGCGACAGCGGACAGCCACCGGCTATATGATATTTACTTCTATTTCCTTTGAACAAGGTGCAAAATGCAAGTTTCATAGATTCGGGTGTTTTCGTGATTACGACAATTAGCGATGATTAATTTGAGAGTACCATCACGATCCTGCGAATTCGCATCGCATCGTAATGTCATTTTATTATAAATTTAGTCGTAGATATTTGCGATGCGATGCGAATTCGCAGTTATGTGTGCCCTGAGAAGTAGTCTTTTTTCTAACGAAATTCGCTCCACTCATTCCGGTTTGGAACTCCTACTCCATGCCCACTCTCCTTCCCCAGGTGGACAACGGCAAATCATTCCAAGTGAAGGTGCGTTTCGACACGGAGGTGGACCTCACTTACTTCAGAAACGGCGGAATCCTCAACTACATGATCCGGAAGATGTTATAATGAGGGGTTCGAGGCACCAGGGGTCCGGAGGGGTCTGAAAAGTCCCCGGGGGTCAAATTACCTAGGGGTCTAAAATGTCCCCGGTGGGTCAAATGGCGGATGGGGGTTTAAAAATGATGGGTAATGTTATGGTTAGTTGATTTTTTATTATTTTTATTTACTTAACTCTACAAAGAATTTAAGTAGAACAAAGTTAATCAATTTGTGAGTCAGTTTTTGTATTCCTTAAGATTAAGTGTTGATTCGAAATAAAATGCGTTTGTGTTTATATTATATTTAATTATTATTAAAATTATGTGCAGTTCCACTAATATTCCTCGACGATCATATTTTTAATGTTCAAAAAACTGTATAATATTCTTTAAGTAAATAAAATATTGAAATAGGCAATAATAATCTTTATATGCAAATACCGGAATATTATTGAGATTCAAAAGGTTTTAGTGCAGTTAAATCATTTTACTAAAGGCGATCGGCGTTCTTTATTTTTCTTTAGAAACAACAAGATGTGTGAAGACCCGAAAGCCTAAAATAAAACCACCATGACCTTGATGATCATGGTGATACTGAAGTGTAATGTGGTGCTTATTGGAATATTAATTAAGACTATTTAAATAATATGTTAATTGACAAAAAAAATATTTTTATAATAAACTATCTTTTTTGTTTACTTGATTGTTTTATTTTAGACTATTACCCTGATTTTAATCCAACTTTGCTTCAGCTTCGGAACACTCCGGATCCTATTGGACAGCAAATATTATAGTGTTCTTGTATTCTATAAAGGTCTGATTTTATTATAGTTTTGAATCAAAATCATATCTTAACCGTATTTTTGTACGATTATTTTGCAGAATTGACTTAAAAGTTTACTTCATTGTTTTGTGGAAAATATCAAAACAGGCGTGCTACATCAACAAGGTACAAAAAACCCGTAATATTAATGTTTAAACATGGTTTGAATAACAGTATCATATTGTGTAGAATAATACTAAATATAATATGGATATTATTTAAACAATGTATCAAAGTAAACATAGCTATGTTTAATTAGAATCAGGTACAGTATGTTTTGTGTTAGTATCGAAAGTATGTAACTCAGTTTCAATTCAATAATTATTGACTAGAAATTGAAACTTTAAGACACATTTCACATAAGGGACCTGTCACTTAGACAGAAAGCGGTCACGCGTTCAAGCGTTCTGCGTTCGAGCGGTCAGTCACACAGGACGCGGTCAGAAGGCCACCTGTGTAAGTATTTCTATATAGCGTAATATAACACAAAGAATGCAAAACTGACCGCTTGACCGCGTGACCGCTCTCAGTCTGATAGGTCCATTAGTGATTTCTCTATAGCTTAGTAAACGGACATTTGAATTAGTTGGATGTGTTAGTTATTTTTGGTAGTGGTAGATTATGTTGTTTCTATTCTTACCGCAAGTATTGTTGCTGTATATATGCTGGCATGCCAGTGCCATGGATGCTGACACGGTAGAACTCCTAACCCCGATGGCGAGTCTCGGAGAAAGCTGCGGTTATGAAGTAAGTGAATAACACTTAAGAATAGTAGAAGATAAAACATAATATTAATAAATAATAGCCCCTTTGTTCTAAAACCGATGGTCTCTTTGAAATGTACATACAATTAATCTGTCTTCAGTTTTTTTGAAAAATGTCTCCCCTAGCTGCTTCCTACAACATCTTACATACACGCTGCAAACGCTGTACGCACACACATCTACGCTAGCGTATTTCAAGGTGAAAGTAGTGCAAGGCACATGCCTCTAGTGACATCATTGAAGATAACCTTATGTAATTATAACTAAGCCGTCATATTTTTATTTTATTTGGTGAAGCATTAGAATGATACCCGATATATTTTGTACGCACGTGTGGGCGAGCGTGTACGCGTGTGTACGTGCGAGTGAGCGGCTTTTTTCTTTTTTTATGAAATAAGGGGGCAAAGGAGCAAACGGGTCACCTGATGGAAAGCAACTTCCGTCGCCCATGGACACTCCCAGCATCGTAACAGCTGCAGGTGCGTTGCCGGCCTTTTAAGAGGGAATAGGGTAATAGGGGAGGGTAGGTATGGGAAGGGAAGGGAATAGGGGAGGGTAGGGAAGGGAATAGGGTAGGGGATTGGGCCTCCGGTAAACTCACTCACTCGGCGAAACAAGCGCAAGCGCTGTTTCACGCCGGTTTTCTGTGAGAACGTGGTATTTCTCCGGTCGAGCCGGTCCATTCGTGCCGAAGCATGGCTCTCCCACGTATACGTGCTTACGTACGTGCTTGCGTATGTTTGTCTGTATTGCAGGCGTGTCCGGCGGCGCGGGCGGGGCACATCACGGTGCACGTCGCGCCGCACTCGCACGCCGAGCTCGGTTACACCCGCACCTTCAGCGCGCACTACACTGGCGGTGCGTTACTTATACTTTTCATTGCATCACAGATGAGGTCTGTATAGACCATAAAGTTAATATACCTAGCGGAATAGAGAAAAAAGGCCTGAGCAAGAGAGATGTCACTATCAGTAACACTGCGTGGTAAAAAGAGACGTGTGATACATGACAGCAGCACTCTTTTTTTTGACGTCCAGTCGGCACGTGCCGCACGTTGACAATTTAATCTCATAGAAATCATGTTCAATCATGCTTGTGTAAATGTATACGTACACATATTTTTACACACAGATGAAACCAATTTCGGTTTAATAATAATATAATAATAATTATAATAATAATATTTATATATATAATAATAATAATAATAATATTTATTCAGTATTTACAATGATGGTGAGATACAATTATTATATTAGAGCTACTTAAACTAAATAATTAGTAACATAGAATATCATTGCTAAATAAGTACAAATTTAATGATTATAGAGTCTGGCTAGCGAAAGATGAGACTGGCTTTTTATTCCAAAACTGATTATGATAACACTGTCATTAACGTCAGTGTCACCTATAGCGTCTGTTGTTTATGTGTCAAAGTGACAAATATTTCTGTGGTTTACGTGATTTTCTAATTTAAACGTGAGGAAAACTTTGAAAAGAGATTTGCGAAAACTGCTTTTAGATATGATTAGTATATACGAACAAAAAAGAAGTGAAAAGGATACAATTTTTTAACAAAAACAAGATTGTTTACATGAAATACCTATCCCAGTGCATTGGTAAGTACAGGCAAAAGATTTTGATACTTTCAATTACAATCAATATTACTTATCATGTAATTGAATTTATTGTTTTGCAGGTAATATGAATGATGCAAAGGATTCAGTTATGCAAGTTAAAATATGAAGCATAAATAAATTATGAGATATTATGTTCCAAGAAGAGTGTTTAAAGACAAAATCAGTTCCCTGATGAGATTTATTCAGACCGGTAAGACCCTAACGTTACAAAAAAAAATACCTAAAAGCAACCTTGTTATTGAATGCTAACTTATTTATGAACATATTTTCAGATGTCAGTGTTTGTACCCTAAAAAGGATTAAAAAAGAAGGCCACATAAATAAAGGCCTGTGGTTACGGGAGTTTGGCTGGGAGGTGTTAATGCATCCGCCGTATAGTCCTGACCTTGCACCTTCAGATTTCCACCTGTTTCAATCGCTGCAGGATTCCTTAGGCAGTGTCAGGTTGACATCACAAGAGGACTGCCAAAACCACTTGTCGCAGTTTTTTCATCAGAAGCCCCAAAATTTTTATAGCAATGGGATCGTGTCCCTACCAACAAGATGCCAAAAAGTTGTCAAACAAAATAAACTTTATAAAAAAAACCTTTCGAATGTTTATATAAAATGCGAAAAAAATTTCCGCAACTTTAGATTATCTGTGTTGTTTTTTCATCTCCCCTTAATCCTTGGTTTTTAATCAACTTGTAAGGGAGGGTTATTAGTTTCAGGCATGTACAAGTATGTATTAAATAAACATATTTGAGTATAATTAATACAATCTATGATGCTTGCGAGTAATAATATAGGAAATTATTTAACATTTAAATTAAATTATATTTGAACTTAGAAACAGTAGTGACAATTTAGTTTAAGAAAATGAAGATAATTGTTTGGTTAAGTTATATTTTGTAATATAGTTCATGATGTACGGTAAGTGTTAAGGAAGAAGTTTTAATACTCCGACTAAAACATTCAAGAGTTTTCGTCAAAAACAAAACACAATGAAATGTATTGCAAAATAAAATTTAAGTAAACAACAGCAATAAACTTATTCTTGAAATGAGTTACCCAAACTAAAATATAATATTATTGTCATAAATAATCAAGTATCAAAACTATAATTCCGACTATAGACAAGGTTGCCATACGTAGATTTTTTGAATTTGCCGCCTTTTTCCAGTCTCATCTTTCGCTAGCCAGACTCTAGTATTGCCTGAACTAGGATACCCTGTGTTTCAGGCTAAAATTAGTGCTACAATAATTATTACGATACAAACTATAGCTATGCCTTAAAGTTACAAATTAAATTAAGTAGTTACACTAACTATAATTATTATAGTTTTAAATTGCATATACTAATATTAATTTATTATTACACAATATTATACTTACTTAATCTTATTCTAATGTTCATTTATTGCAAAACCACTAGAAGTTTCTTTGTTTCCTCATAAGTCATATTTTGAAGAATTTTTTTAAGGCTTAATTTACAATTAAAATAATTAACAGAATATATATTTAACAGGGCATTTATTCTTTTATAAAGAAGAGGACCTAAAAATATGTAGTACTTATCAGCAAAAGCATGTTTTGTATTTATTTCTAGTGGACAAACGATATCTTTCCGCCTTTTGTTGATGGAATCCGGGTAGAAGGGTAGAGATATGTGTTGCTTTAGTACTACGTTTAGGATGAAAAGCTGACGAACTGTTAGTACTTCAAATGACGTATAAAGCTGGTTAGTAGGGAAAAGAAAAGGTCGAAAGTTACATATTTTGATTATTGCCCTTTGTGCTCTTTCAAGAGTTAGTAACAGCGTTTTTCCTATTCTTCCCCAAGATGTAATACAATAAGTTAGTATCGATTGACATAAAGCAAAATACACCTGCTTGATTAAATGTTGGTCGAGTATATGACGAAGCTTCTTGAAAATAAACATCAACTTACGTACTTTTTCACATAGTTTATCTCCATGAGGCCTAAAAGACAGATTTTCATCTACTATTATACCTAGATACTTTATATTGTTGATCCCATCAATACTAGGACATGTGCATGCCATGTTAGAGAATGTTGTGCAAAGATGTGCATATAGTGGCTGGTTAGTAATTGCTGAGGTGGATTTACGCATCGAAAACTTTATGTATTTAGTCTTTTCGGCTTTTAATGTTAATAAATGAGTCGATAGCCAATTATTTACGATATTAAAACCTTGCTGTGCATACTCGAAAACTTCGCGATATGTGCTAGCAGAAAAAACAAGTGCTGTGTCATCAGCGTATGATATAATTATGCCACGGTCTAGTTTTAGTTGACACAGATCATTTATATATATTAAAAACAGTGTTGGCCCTAAAATACTTCCTTGTGGAACACCATAATTAGTATCATTTTCAAATGAGCTTTATAATATGTCGCAGGCGGATTGTATATTTAGCCGTATTACATTACGGCTAGCCGTTTTAAAAGGGTTTCGTTTGACAGCACGAGATTGTTGCTCTATTCCGCTAGGTATGTTAACTTTATAGTATAGACTGACAAAGATGTTTACAAAATACTTGGATGGTCTTATCAGGACATGAGTGTTAAGCAGATGTCACACAAGTAACATTTGAAAAGACGACGATTTCTGTTTTACGATACGTCAATATATAGAAGTTAAATTATTTATACGCATGTACCATCAAAGTATCTAATTGATTCATAGGCAGTTAACGGACCTACGACGTTTGGTCGGATTATAGAATATAATATAATTTATTGTGCACATAGGTAGTTACAATGGCGACACACATACAACAGAAACACATAAAATGACGAGTACACAAAGGCGGTCTTATTACTAAATAGCAATTTCTTCCAGACAACCTTTGGAAGTAAGGAAACAAAAAAGTTGCTAGAGAAAGGGTGCTGTCAGCTGTGCTTAAAGTAATTATGTCAATTCAATTATTGCTGTGATCTGTTAACAAAACGCGACCAATTTGCGTTGGTCCGCCATCTGCCTACGACTCAACTTCTCTGATAGTACATAAATAGTTGATCATACAAAACGTAATAATCTCCCCTCCCTTTCATAATAAAGATAATGCTATCTGCTACGAATCGTCTGTAATCATCACAGAACATAATACATTTTGTAGAAGACGGCGAGGTCACGCCTAGTAAGGTGAACATGAAGCGCATACTCGACGCCACCATCGCCGAACTGTGGGCTAACCCTGACAGAACGTAAGATCTAATCAGAAGGTTAAGTAGGTATAAGTAATTTCTCACTGTAATCACGAAAACTATGTTTTTATGCGATCGAAAGAGCGCCCCTGGTGGCGAACAATGGTAACTAATTCTACGCCTCTCCTATAACTATTCGAGCTGAAACAACTCAATCGGAGATGAAATTTGGTATACCTAAGGATGCATTGGGAAAAATATACGGTTCTTTCAAAAGAGATGAAAAGATATTTTATTATAGTTTTTGTAGGTAAGCTATATCTTGTACACTGAGACACCAAAAGTGGCAATATATTTTGGAATTACATATCAGAACTTTTCTATTATCTATCTTTTAAAATTTAAATGTTTGTCAAATGGTTATTTATAATTGCATTCTATCTTATAATTTCGCATCTCTCTCTCGCTCCCTCTCAGATTCACACTATCAAGCTCGGAGTTCCCGTACTTCTTCCATTGGTGGTCGGAGCGCCATCCCACCGTCCACCGCATGGTGTACGAGCTGCTGCGTCAGGGGCGGCTGGTGCTGGTGGGCGGCGGCTGGGGCATGGCGGACGAGGCCACCACCGGCTACCGGGCCCTCGTAGACAGCTACACGTACTCCCTGAGGTATGCCAGCAGATGCTGCGTCAGTGGCGGCTGGTGTTTACCTAATTCACAGGCAAATTCTTGTAATAGGTACAAGGTACCGCTTTGAATTATTTAGCGTTTGCTATCAGTAGTCACCCTCATGTCGAATGTCTTTATTTACTTCAATCTATGCATCCTTCTTATATTACGATCCCGAAGACCAAATCCATTTTCTTTACTGTGCTTACTCCTAAGAGTAGCCTCTGGTGGCATAGAACAGTTTCATCTGCTTACTACTTGTTCCTTCTCATTCTACGCCATCTCTTTCATTCAGAAAAATCAACTCCACCTTCCTCCACTGCGGCCAACTGCTAGCCTAAGGCTTAACATAGGCAATTCCACTGCTCCTTGATCCCTCTCACTCCACTCCATCTCTTCCTCAGGAAGATCAACTCCACCTTCCTCCACTGCGGGAGACCGCTGGTGGCGTGGCAGGCGGACACCTTCGGCCACTCCCGGGAGGTGGCCTCGTTGTTGGCGCAGATGGGCTTCGATGGTCTGTTCTTCAGCCCCATGAGCTTTGACGACGAGATCATACGCATGAATAGACAGGCGCTGGAGTTTGTTTGGCGAGGGAGTGATGATTTGGGTGAGTTAGCAAATGATTACCTATTCGGATGCCTATTTTTGTACAGTTTTGACTTCGGAGGCCATGAGTTTAATTCCCGTATTGGTACCTACTAGAAAGAAATTTTGTTTTCAACTTCGGCCATTTCTAAGTATTTACCACAACATGAGCCACAAAGCTTCGTGGCAAGATTTGTGTGGAATTTTGTTATGTATGAACTAGTCTCCCTTTTTGACCAAATATCCATGTAAGTACCTATTTACCTGATCGTTTGCATGATATTGCATGTATAATAAAATTTAACAGTCACTGTCTACGCATTCATGGGTGCATGTTTAACTTCTGCATCAGAACGACTTCTTAAACGGTCAACGTACCCTATAAGTACCCCGGACGTCAATTCACAGGCACACACACAGACATACTGGCACACAAGCTGTTCGACGGCTACTGGTCTCCGCCGGGGTTCTGCTTCGGCGCGTTGTGCTCTGACCCGCTGCTCGTACACTCAGACTCCATCTTCAACAATATAGAGGAGAGAGTGAGTACATTGCTGGCTTCTTTGTTTTCTTCTCCCTTTAGCGTATGCCGACTGCAGAGTGCCAAGAGGCATATGCCAAAGGAAGGAGGAGTTACCATTGTAAATTCTGAAAACGTAGGTAGATGCTAATGTACATTATATGTTGGCTCCATCGCTGGCTTAAAAACCATGTGTAATAAGACAATTTTTAAACAACAAAGTAGCCATAAAAATTAACTTGCTCTATCTAGGGTTGCCAAGTATTTTCACAAGAAATAGAGTATATTCAGATCTCTCAAATATTTTAAACAGTATTTTAGAAAAATGAACAATATTTTATTTATTTATTCGTTTATTATACGTACATTATTAGAGCTTCTCGCCAAACTTAATAAAAGTAAAAGATAAAATGTCTGAGCGTCTCGAAGTTTCTCATTTTGATGCTGAAAACAGTAAATAATTCAATTGTAAAAAGTATAATTTAGTGAAAAACAGTATAATAGGTACTGTTCAAAACAGTATAGTTGGCAACCCTAGCTCTATCTCAGGACCCAAAGTAACGCCAAATTTCATAATAGCTGTAAATGTTAGAAACAAGCAGACAGTCACACCTTCACAAGTAGGTACAATATCAGCATAGATACAATATCAGCATAGATACCATGGTCTACCACAGGTGGACGCATTCCTGGAATCCATCCGCTACCGCCAGGCTCCCCACTATCCCACGCCCAACGTGCTGGTGATGATGGGTCAACGCTTCGGCTACTTCCGAGCAGCTACCTGGTTCAAGAACATTGATAGACTTATCGAGTGAGTAAAGTTCGTCTTTGTGGTCTGATGGCTTAGCTTGGCTCTTGACCCGAAGATGACCTTAGAATGAAGAGAGAGAAGAAAGAGAGAATTTTATTTGCGCTTTGTAACAAAAACGTTTCTTAATTTAGTTGAGACAATGCATCTTGATCGCAATAAGACAATGCCTGATTATCTGGCTGGATAGATGGTCTATGCTTCGGATGGACATGTCAAATTCGACGCTTTATCTCATGCCGGGTAACAAGAGTAGAGTGGTGTGTCCTTATGTGCTGTGCCCACTAGGACACAATAACTTATTTAAAGTATATAGTTAATGAATCTAATAACGTAAGAAAGAGAGGGCAATGGGCATGACAATTTGACCATAGCAATCACTCAGTCATGCGCTAGCGTTATCTCTTTTATTAAAACGAATTTGTTTTTACTGTAGTGAGGTGAAGAGGAAGGCGAGTAAGGAGGGCATTCCGGTTCACGTGGTGTACTCCTCTCCGCCGTGCTACCTCAAGGCCGTTCACAGCGCAAGGTGACTACACCCTTGACTATAACCAGAGTAGACAGAACTAGGAGTGCCTCGACTCCAAACAAACGGGCTAATATTCGCGAGTCAGGCGCTAGTGTCACTTTCAACCATAAAGTTAATATACCTAGTATAGCAACATGTTTCACGTCAAACGGATTTAAAATTTTGAGATCTCTTATGTCGGCCAACTTGTTACTCTTCTAGATCTGTTTACTCTGCTATAACTGTTGTACTATGACGACTTATCACTCACTTACATCAAGTTGACATAATCCGACCAAATGACGTAGATCTGTCAATTGCCTATAGCTTTGTCCACATTGTGCCTTTTTTTGTTCAACAAGGGCATGCGTTATAGCGCTGTCAACAGCGAAGGTGTGGCATGCCCGTGACGCGCGTCAAAATCCACCCGCGCTACGATTTCAACGCGCGTTACGGGCATGCCTCATGTTCGCTGTTGACAGCGCTATAACGCATGCCCTTGATGAACAGAAAAAGGCAAATGTGGACAAAGCTTTAATGATAAATCATCGATGGTACTTAACATAATACTACTCATTAGGAGTGATGTTACTTAACATAACATCACCCCCCCCCCCCCCCCCCCCCGGTCTTCGGGGGGGGAGTGATGTGGCGGTACCCACAATTCGCCTAACAATCCTGCATCGCGCTATCGAAGTTTTCTGAGCGCGTCGCTATATATACGACAGCTGAAATGTATCACGTGGGCTCCGGCCTGACCGAGCATAACACCTCGCTCGGTCGGAAGATCTTCCTTTGCGGCCTTCTACGCTTATTCCCACATTGGTGACCCTCGTCAGAACACGCCTCCTTCATCATCATCACTCCCCGCCCCTCCGCACCGCGCCAGCCAGCATGGGCGACTCCGCATCGGGATCATCGGGCTTTCTCACTACACCGACCGGTCAACAAGCAGAGCACATCTCTCCTGGTCAGCACGTAGCATCGGCCCCGCACGGCAGCTATCCGACTCACTGGATCCCGTGCAGCAGCTTACAGTTCCGACTCACTGGAACTCACTGCAACAGTTCCGACTCACTGGAACTCACTGCAACAGTTCCGACTCACTGGAACTCACTGCAACAGTTCCGACTCACTGGAACTCACTGGCACTGGCGACTCAAGCGACAAGACTTCAAGATTCCGGTCTTCGGGTGGGAGTGATGTGGCGGTACCCACAATTCGCCTAACATTCCTGCATCGCGCTATCGATGTTTTCTGAGCGCGTCGCTATATATACTACGACAGCTGAAATGTATCACGTCGGGGTCACCAGTTTAGAGGACCGGTTGGTCTCTCTTCAGTTCACCACAGTATATCGAGTTTTACTCTTTTCTCCTCCGACCTCTAGTGAACTCTTAGAGAGACCAACCGGCCCTCTAAACTACCATCTTAAAAAACTTGAAATGCCCAATTGCCCAACCTCCCAAATCTCATTCTGAATATACCTACCTACCTAATCGTGAGTTGGAAAGTTTTACAATATCTCTAATCTCTTATATTAAATACTAGCTGTTGCCCGCGACTTCGTCCGCGTGGACTTCAGTTTATAGCGCGCGGTGTCAATAAAATTGGTGTCAAAAGCTTTTTAAAACCCTGGTACCCCTTAAATCAAAATACCCAAAACAGCCGTGTAGTGTGCACATAATATGATTTTTTTTAAATTAAACTTTTTTATACTTACCTTTTAAAGCTTATTTAGCGGTACACAACTTAGCTGCATAATGCATTACACAACTTTAGCTTTGCCCAATAGCCAATACCCATAGGCCATAAACTATTTAGTATTTATTATTGGTAGACTGTTGTTTCTGATTTCTATGTTGGTACGTGAGTTATTTAACAACATGTATAACAATCGAAAGAATCGAAACATTAACTCAACATGGTACCACCTCTTATAGAAATACATAAGAGCAAGCGATAGCGCGATCTAGGCGACTCTTGGCGCCATCTGTTCCAGTTTTTGGAACTAACTTAATTTGAACAAATTTACGCATAAACACCCCCTTACAACCCCTTTTTCCAGTAAGAAGTAGCCTATGTCCTTTCTCAGGCTTTAGACTATCTGTGTACAAAATTTCATTACAATCGGTTCAGTAGTTTTGGCGCTGTTATTTTTGAATTTGATATCTAATCTAAGTTGGTAGGTGAGTTCTTAGTTAATAACGTGTATAACAATCAAAAGAATCGAAAAACTTAGCTTAACATGGTACCACCTCTTATAGAAATACGCATGAGCAAGCAATAGCGCGATCTAGGGGACTCTTGGTGCCATCTATTTTGAGTTTTTGGAACTAACTTAATTTGACCAAATTTACGCATTTTCACCCCCTTACCCTTTTCTAGTTAAAAAGTAGCCTATGTCCTTTCTCAGGCTCTAGACTATCTGTGTACAAAATTTCATTACAATCGTTTCAGTAGTTTTGGCGTGAAAGCGAGACAGACAGACAGACAGAGATACTTTCGCATTTATAATATTAGTATAGAACGTGTATAACAATCAAAAGAATCGAAAAACTTAGCTTAACATGGTACCACCTCTTATAGAAATACGCATGAGCAAGCAATAGCGCGATCTAGGGGACTCTTGGCGCCATCTATTTTGAGTTTTTGGAACTAACTTAATTTGACCAAATTTACGCATTTTCACCCCCTTACAACCCCCTTTTCCAGTTAAAAAGTAGCCTATGTCCTTTCTCAGGCTTTAGACTATCTGTGTACAAAATTTCATTACAATCGGTTCAGTAGTTTTGGCGTGAAAGCGAGACAGACAGACAGACAGACAGAGATACTTTCGCATTTATAATATTAGTATAGATTTAAGGCATACGGATTTTTTTAACGGGCTTTGGCCCACCACTGTATCTCCTGTGTCGCCAGGATCGACAGCGGTATCCAACCACGAAAACCCTTTGATATGATCTCAGGGAGCCCGAGGGACATGCTAAAGCTGTATTGGGACCCGCATCGAATTTAATCAGAAGAAGATGTTTCAACTTATCGTCTCTTAATATGATGTCCGCTCTTGTATCTTTTATTTCTAGGTCGTATGGGTTTTTCCTGTCTTCCGTATGATGTGTGTGTGCTCTTACAGACCGACCCTGGAGCCCAAGCAGGACGACTTTCTCCCGCTGGCGTACAACGAGAACTCGTATGCCGTGGGCTTCTACACCGCGCTGCCGGCGTTCAAGCTGCTCATCCGGCAGGCCAACGTCTACCTACAGGTGAGTGCTGTTGAACGTTTTTGTTTGAAGATGATTGAACAGCTGCATTGCAATAAAAAATCGGCCAAGTGCGAGTGGAACTCACGCACGAAGGGTTCCGTACCAGTAAGTAAGTAGACAAACATCTTAATAATTAATACAATACAATAAAAAAAAAGCGAACATTTGGTCCCATCTTGGTCATATCCATGATTTTTATTGCTCGGGGTTGGCTTTAGGGATGGTCAAGTGGGCAACCATGTTAGGGGCACATAAAAAACTAGAGTAATATGACGATAGGATGACGCCCTATAAAAACACTTAATAATCTACTAATGGCGTTTCACAATTACCGAAATTGTCAAGAGAATTCTCTTGACAATTTTGGTAACTGTGTCGACTTAAGTCGAATAGAGTTAAATAACCTCTCTATTAAGGTCTTTTGATATTTACTACGGAACCCTATAAAGTGAAAAAGACTTACAAAAGAACAGGAAGTGTAATTATTGTTATTGACATAATCATGACAAGTTATGTTATGTTAATGGGCTAAAGAATTGCCATGTAAGAATGACAACAACTGAGGATACTGAACAATAGCATAATATGATAATTTGTATAATTATGTTTTGCTAAACGGTGATTAACAATGCTTTATTACTTGTTATAACTAATGAAGTAATGATTAATGAATACCATACAACATGACCACGATCTTAATGTTCTTCGACAATGGTTTTTCCAGCATCGTATGTTTTGTAGAAAAATGGTGATTCCCAATTTTTTGGCATTTGAGCTTAACGTCTTGTAAAAATAATAAAAATACAGTTTGGTACCAATCTTAATTTATTTGCTTTTTTTAACTTAAACTTAACTTCTAGTATGTTGAAATACCGGCTCCCGGTATAAACACATATTCGCCCGTTACATTGACATACCGGGACCCGGTATGGGTAACAGTTTTAGGTTTTTCGCGCTCTAAATAACGTCATTGTTTAAATTGTATATCACCCTATCCTTTCTAACACGTTACAAATGCATAAAGAAGAAACAGGCCGACTAGTGACGCCAAAACTCGCGCAGCTTTAGTGGAAAAAATTTAAACACGAGTCATTCAAAACTGCGCCATATTGCTGTGGCAGTTCTTTGTTTTATGATCATGTGATTTATGATCATGTTTTGTGTAAAAAATATGTATGGTGGCACTTGAATTTTGAGTTGTATTTTAAACCTAATGTGATAAGTTGTAAATAAAATATATTGATTACTTCCAAATGTTGTTGTAATTAAAATTATAACCGAAACTTATCTAATATCACAGTACTTTATGTTGAAAGTTCTATGTTAGCTATAATTGAGTATTTATATAGAAATGGTTGAAAGTGAATAAAGATTATTCAATTTACAATAAGATTTATAACTTGAATTGACTTGATTCGTACTAGATACGGAAAAAATCCAGTAACAGTAAAAGTCTAGGGCTGTCTGTTGACCATACCGGCTCCCGGTACCACAGACACAGCAAAGTGGCTAATGTCATTTCAACATACGAAAGGTTAAGTACTTATACAATAACAAAAAAACATCAAATCCTAATTATTCGCTCTTTTTAATTATTACTGGCAGTAGACGCTATATCAGGGGCGTATCTAGAAAGGCGCAATGGCCTTTCTGAGGTTCGCCATATATTTGCCTTCGGGATCGTAGAAGGCACTGTACATGGCGTATAGGTCAGGTGCGTTGGTCTCAAGACCGTCCAGGTATATCTTGAGCATGTGCTTCTGGCCTTTGGTGCAGCGGGCGCATGCCTCCGGCACCGCCTCCGGCATATTCTCTGCAACACGAGAGTGTTAATACGACACTGAAGGGCAGGAAGAGATGATACAGAACGCCACTGAGGGGCCCACATGTGAAGGTTACGGTGTCAGAGGTAGGGACACCGTGCCTATCAGTCACGTACGTGTCGTGCCACACACGACTGATTCCAGTCTGAAATTTTATGAAAGGGCACACGAGATTTTGGAGTCACAGATAGAAATGGCCAACGAGTGCAATAAGTATGTCGATATATGAAAAGACTTGCATTTTGAAGGGGTGATATGGGTGTAGGGGATGCTAGGGATGCTACTCACTGCGGAAGCTCTCGGTAAGTTCGTTGCAGGGTCCCTTTTTGACGAAGCACAGCGTGAAGTCTCGCAGCTGGTCGGCGTTCGCGACTACGGCGTCCACATCGTGGTAGTCATCCAGGGTGGTGTGCAGATCGTCTCCGGCGCACGCGCATACCAGAGCCGCCAGCATAAATGTTAGCAGCATCGCGTCTGGGGATCACCGTCAAATATGTACCATCAGAGAAATTGATGTGGATTGATGGACCTACGTTATTTGATTGTATTATATTAGTTGTGATTCGATCGATTTGGCTTGATATAAGCCGACCAAATTACATAAGTCCTCCATCTGCCTAGGAATCGACCTCCCTGATGGTACCATCAGAGAAATTAATTCATGTAGGTAGATGGTAGACTTACGTTATTTGGTTGGATTATGTTAGTTGTGATCTGTCAGCTTGGCTTGATATAACCCGACCAAATTGCGTAGGTCCTCCATCTGCCTATGAATGAATTTGTTTGATAGTACAATTTGTTTCGAATCCGGTTCAATTTTGAAAGTTAGGTTTTTTAAGGACGTAGTTAATTTAGGTATATTGACATTAAAAAACATCTTCTATGGTTATAAATATTGTTAAGCAAATAAACAAATACATTTTTTATGTGATAGTCAAAACTTACCAAATTTTTGTTATAAATAATTAATATATTTTAGTGCTAATGTAGCTGTATTGGAGCTAGTGGTCGTATGATGATTTTTAATCCAATATTCTCTCAGCTTATATACTTACTTAATTTCATATTATAATACATAAAAACATTTAGCAATTAAGTACTTATAATAATAATTCAAACAAGGATTTCGTCTCTTAGTTCTTAGGCTCTATTTACATTTGTAAATAGATCTAAAAATGTATACTTTATCATAGAAACCTTTTTAAATACATGTACTTCAATTTAAGATCTATGGGTATCTCTACCCACATAAATAAATTCTCTACCATATTCTATTTCACTTATTTATAACAATCAATTTTTCACCGATAAGATTCGCTTTCATAATATTATGTTAACAGGGACGTAGTTACTTTAGTAAGGACATAGGCCCCCGTCCTGGGGATTCTAGGGGATACACGGCCTTTCATCATGTTAAATTATTTAAGATTTTTGTATCAACTCAATAAAAAGGATAAACTATCTAATTACTTATGTGATTCGAAACAAACTGTGGTAAAAAATTACTATACTTAATACGAAAAAAAACATTCATTAATGAGAAAAATTAATCTATAACAAGCATTAAACTTTTTAAAATTAACATTAATTATGTGCACGCGTGTCCCATCACAATAGGGTTTTGTTACGGTATATAAGGCGCGGGATGAGCTAGCCCTTATAATATTGTCATTACAAGACTCATCTACTTCGGTTCCTAGCTAGAAGAACTCAACCAATTAGTAAGTAATTAGAATTGTAGTTATTATAATATTTTAATTGTCTATTAACTACTTTAATCATAAATTTAAATTAACATATTAATCATATTATGCAATACCATTGCCAAACCCAATTTAAATCATGGGCAGCATTGGGCTGGCGCCATCGCCAACCCAAACCTAAAGGTCTATTGTGACTCCTTCACATCAGAGTACCATTACTCTGATGTGAAGCGAAGTCGCAGTGACGACGCTTAAAGACCTACCTTTGCCAAGTCCCTTCCCGTTGTTTGTCCCTATAGCTTAGATCTTTCAAACATAGACTATGGGTTACTTTTTATTCAGCAAAAATGCACGGTTCTTGTAGGATTTTAGATGAAGTACATAAGTAACCGAGGGGAACAGCAATTATACTTTCAAAATTGAACCGTTTGTCTTTCCGTTTGTCTGTCTATCTGGTACCTCTTCACGCCAAAACCGCTGTAACGATTTTGCTGAAATTCGGTATGGAGATACTTTAAGTCCCGGGAAAGGACATAGGATACTTTTTATTCCGGAAAAATGTACGGTTCCCGCGAGTAAACGAATTTAGGCGCAACGGAGATGGCGATAATATCTCACACGGGTGTCATCTAGATAATATGTATTAACTCTGAAGTTTCCTCAGACATGCTGCTTTCTATGTGCGTGGTGGCGATGATGGCGGTGAGCGTCTGCTCCGGGGCCATGGACATGGCTGCCGTGGTGGCTGACCCCAACCAGCTGCGCTCCTTCACGCTGTGCTTAGTCCATCAGGGCCCCTGCACGGCAGAGACTGAGGGCCTCCGCAGTGAGTGTCTCCCTTGGGCCTTGCGCGACATGCGCCGCGCCTGCATAGAGATGTGTCAACTCGACAACTGTCACAACTCTAGTTAAGGAACTCATAGTTAACTTAAGTTAGCGGAAACCGAATAATAGATTTTTACCAACATATTTTTTTAATATTAATAATTTTTATTGAGTTCATCGTGCTTAAGTCAGGATCATACAGTAGAAGAAATTAGGAAAATCTCTCGATTTAATTACTTTCAGCCCAAGCTAATTCAACTTGGCTCTTCTAATGTTGCGTGTCCATGGAAGACAGTAGTCGCTTTCCATTAGGTGACCCACTTGCTCGTTTGCCCCCTTATTTTATAAAAAAATAGAACCTAACACATCTCGAGTTGACACATCTCTATCGCCGCAGTGGCGTATATCGGATATACTTTTTGCCTCTATGGTGGCGTACCACCTCTCTCCCTGTCTATACCCCTGTATCCCCATCTCAATGGCTTACTACTATTTGCAGAGAACATACCGAATGTGGTGTCTGAAGCGTGCGCCCATTGCACGCCGGACGAGAAACAGACATTCCGTGTATACCTGGATGGGATGGAGAAAAACGCCCCCGACCTATACGAGCTGTACCGTTCGCACTACGACCCTGACAACAAGTACATGGCGAACCTGCGAAAGGCGCTCGCGTAGATCCGCCACTGGTAGCGTCGCCTAACAAAAACAATTGGATAATTCGATTAATGTTTCTGTCGGCTGTAACATTTTTTCTTTAGTAAATAAATTATTTGCAATCAATATTTGCGTTTTTATTGCTTTATTTATTAAAAAAAATGATCATAATTTTTATATTTTAAAAAAGTTAGATTTAAATAAGTTATAATTATTATCTCTTTCTTGACCTATCTGCTATCTTTCTCATGAGATTCCGTAATGAAGGAGAGAAGTTTAAAGTGTCTCCAACACTTAAGAAATGTGTTTCTTATAGATTACTAAGTAATCTCATTATTTTTATTGGGAAACTTAAATAACATGCAGTAGCGGCGTTAGGTGGGGGCGACGCTGGGCGACCGCCCAGGGCGCCGGATAAAAAGGGGCGTTGAAGGCAAACAAAAGGAGCGCCAAATTTTTCCAGCACTATCAACACCCTGGGCGCCGAAGAAATCTCGCCCAGGGCGCTGGAAGCGCTAAAACCGGCCCTGATATCAAAAAACGAATCTGTAGCAGAATTTTTACATGAGATTTTTTTTTACATAAGAAGATCCCTGTAACTGTGATTGTGAATAATGTATATTTCATTCATTCATCCAAGATCCCTTTACATACGGATTAATGCATTGTTTTGTCCTTGTCTGTCAAGCCACTATTCTAACATACCAGACAAGGGTAAAACACTGTAATAATATTATGTATAACTATAACGTCTGTATGTACAGTGGATCGTTAATATTAATCTGACGACCTCTGTGGCTCAGTGGGTGGGCTGTCGGTAGCTCAAGCCGGGGGTCGCGGATTCGAATCCCGCCGACGGAACAAAAAGTTTTCAAAGTTCCTGGGTCATGGATGTGTATTATATATGTGTATTATATTAATAAAAATCTTAAATATATGTTTAGTATAAAAGTATTAAATATATTTCCGTTGTCTGGTACCCGTAACACAAGTCCTTCAGGTACTTAGCACGTGGCCAGACTGACGTGGTGTGAAGCGTCCATAGCTATTATTATTATTAATAAGTAATTAGTATGTTAGTATGGAAATATATTTCTCCGACCTAATAATATGACTTTTTAGACTTTAAAAGACAAATTTACATACAGATGGCCAAACAGCTCCAGGTGCTGGGTAACTTGGCCAACAACACGCATTTGTTGGATAACTTCATGTGGCTTGTCGGTGAGTTGTTTTACTCTTTTCTAAGCTTTCAGACTCTATGGTCCAGTGGCTTTTAACTTGAATTCGCGGCCGTGGGTTTGATTATTCAGGTAGATCGGATAAGTAACACCGTCTCATAGAAAAGTGGCGTAAATAATAATAATTTAGCAGTGTGATTTTACTAAAAGTTCAAGGAAGTTTGAGGGTCCAAGAGCGTAAGTGCGCAATCAGTCGAGGCAAGAGGACTTACAACTTACATGCACGGCGCGTTCAACGTTCGCGTTTTCTGCTGTAGTGTTTGGGAAATCACGCGAGCTGAATCCGCGCGTGCAGAAAATTCGCACGTCTGTAGGCGCTCTTAGGGTCCATTCAGACCGCAACGCCGCGTAGACGCATTTCTAAATTTGTATGGATTTGACAGACTTCAATTGCGTAAGACGTCATGCAAGTCTGTCAATTCAATACAAATTTAGAAATGCTTTTACGCGTCGCGTTGCAGTTTGAATTGATCCTTAGTGTTTCTTTTAAATCTTGTGTTGCGAATTAATTGATAAGCTGATGATGGTATACTCACCAGGACTGATGCAAGACCACGGCATCATCACGGGCGGGCTACGGGAGTCTGTCATGAACCACTACGCAGAGAAGCTGCATCACGCCGTAGACCAGTCTGTTGGGCTACTGGAGCAGATCCTCAGGTAGAGTGACCATGGTTCATATGTAGAGTTTGACGTTTTAAAGATCTTTTGGTAAGAAAAATATCTACACTCTCCCTACTGTACGGTAGCGGCAGGGGCGCAGCTACCGCCGTATCTGCCGTATCAGTTGTACGAGTCCCCCGTTTTATGCATTTTTTTCTATTGTAAGAAATCTTAACCCTTCTTATTCCAAGCAAATTTTTATACGGGATCCCGCCAAGGCACGCTACGCCTCTGGTTAGGGACTAGGGATCGCGATCACTTGACACGACAGATAATATGACGATGCCCACAAATATTTTGCATTTCAAAATTATCTGTCTTAATAGTATAGGTATATAGTGTCTTGAATGAACCCGAACCCTTATAGTTACAGGGATGTTTTATAGCTGACTGTCTCTAGACTTTTTATCCGGCGCCGGCCGCTACTGTGTTTGTCCGCTTTCAGGCGACACGGGCACCCGGCGAATGTAAAGTACTTTAGATGCCCGTTCAACGAGTCTTCCTGTTCGCAAGTCAAAGATACAAGTTTTTATGTAAGTAACGACCAGCTAAATCAGTTATTTACATTCCTATTCTTTCAAAGACATGTTACAAGTTATAAGCAATTTCGGCAAACAATGGCAAACAATGTTTGCACGTTAGGCTTTGTCCTACCGAAGGTATGTTATTATTTGCTTACCAATATTAATAAGTAGGTGTTATGTTGCAGATAGTACTGTACAACCCGCTAGCTTGGAATGTGACGGTGCCAGTCCGCATCCCAGTTGAAGAACGAGAGTATAACGTGTTCGGATTCGATGGTCATTATTTTTTTATAAATAATGTTAACTCATTACTTTTTATACATAATGTTAAATTAAGAAAAAAGACACCCGATTTAACAATCTTAGTATCAGCCTCTCAGCCCTCAGTCTCTGGGGCCAAAAAAGGGGCGTCCTTTTTTATCCAGCGCCCTGGCGGTGGCCCAACCGCGCCTCCCCTAAAGCCGCTACTGCTTTCAGATAACGAGCTCGCTGCAGCGCTCCTCCCAATACCATCACCAGTCCTGACCCTCACCAGTGACACCCATGAGCTGGTCTTCATTGCACAAGTACCGGCGTTAGGTTACATATCGTATTACATACACACAGACAGAGGAATGAAGAGGAGTGCTAGACAAGTGAATGAAGATGATGAAGAGACGAGTAAGTAATATTTATTCAGAACTAGATGACGCCCGCAACTCCGTTGCGTCAAAATTTATTTATCGCGCGGGAACCATACATTTTCCGGGATGAAAGTATCCTATGTCCTTTCCCGGGACACAAAGTATCTCCATACCAAACAGCTAAATCGGTTCAGCGGTTTGGGCGTGAAGAGGTGACAGACAGACACACAGACACACAGGCAGACACATACACTTGCGCATTTATGATATTAAGTATGAATATTCTGTTCATAAACGCAAAACAAAAAAATGTAGCGTGATTTGCGATAGTGAGACGACAGAAAGCAAAATAATGCTGCGTCACGTCGGGTACAACTTGTTCTAGTGTTGAGCTACTTTGATTTCAATAACATAATAACAACTGTCAACTTAATGTAATACATACTTAATATACAGAACGGTTTTTTACGGATTTCTCTTAGAATCACCTAAAACACTTGTAATCTTATTATTATTATTCTATTTGCAGCACAAACAACTACAAAAGACGACGAACTAGAAATAAAGCCTATTGAGGAAATAGAAAGAAGAACCCAAGAAATTAATGGTACAGAAGATAATAAAAATATGAGTAATGTAGACGGAGCTACGGTAGCTAAAGAGGATCAGGAAAGAAATTTAGTAAACCAAGCAACTCCTGCTGAAGAGTCAAAGGATGACTTTATAAAGAATCAGGTAATGTGAAAGAAAAGCCCTCTCATGTAAATTCTAAAATTATTGATTGCACATAGATGTTGTACAATTTGTACATTCTTGTAGGGAGAGTAAAACACAGAATATTGTTATATCACTCAACACCACCACTCGGGTCAGACCGAAGTCGAGCGACCACCAATACTCTCCCTACTACCTAGCCAAGTAGGCGGAGCATATCTTTATTCATCAAAACACTACAGATGTGATAGAGACGCGGTTACCGCTAGAAGGGGGGTTAGGCACTTGAAATAAAAATGATATTATGTCAAAATAAAATTCGCTATAGATAAAATAGAATAAAAAAATCGCATAATCACATAACACAAACATTGTCTAGAATCTAGATTTTAGGTGTAATGCACAGTAGCGGCGTTAGGGGGGGGCGAAGTTAGGCGACCTACCAGGGCGCCAGATAAAAAGGGGCGCCAGATAAAAAGGGGCGCCGAAGGCAGACAAAAAGGGGCACCGGAGAAATCTCGCACAAGGCGCTAGTTGTGCTAAAACCGGCACTGGTCGTGTCATTTAAGATCTTGGAAAGCCCCAAAGGCGCTTTATGAGAGTTGTCGACTGCTTCCATCGTATTACTTAGACAGTTATTGCGGCTTGCAGTATCAAGATGCAAACAACTTATCTAAGTCCTAAACTACCTTAATTTCGGGTCAGATTAAAGGCGATCGCACATTAATTAATTAATTCGTATTATTATTCGCATTTTAGAATTCGTTGTATGAAATGATGTGAAACCTCGCACATTCGTCCGCATCGTACGCGCTGCATTTCGTGTGCTATAATATGCGGCGCGTTCGACGCGTACGGCGCTGACAAATGTAATGTCTTTTTAACTTCCAGTACATCCAAATTAACCTGGACAAATACCGCAAGATCTCCAGCATACAACTATCAAACGGCTTGACCACCTCACTCGACCTACAGTACTACTACTACGTGTCTGATGACCCTCATAGTGTCAGGGGCTATGTGGACCCCGACAACCCGGAACCCTTCAAGCCCGATAGGAAGAGCCCTGGGACCTACATCTTCAGGACCATGGACCGAATTCCTGTGCCTATCATAGGTATCCATTCAGGCAACATCTAAGGAAATGAGGTATAGGTAGTCCGATCACGAAACTCGTAGAAATTCATCCATCCATTCAGAAATCCAGCCATCGATCTATCGCTAAGAAGCGGCGATAGATCTATGGTTGAACTTCTATTGAATTGACACTCGTATGTACATTTCCTTCCATTATCTCATCAATAGGAATGAGGAGCGCGAGGATTATGCAGATATATCTACCTCCGCGACCGGACAATACTATATTTTAAAAAATATACAATTTCTTGAAGCAACAAATTCAAATCTTTACGTCCAAAATACTGATCATAACAGTATATCACCCACAGACACGTTACACACCAAAGTATTTAAGACGGACGTGGTCCAAGAGATACATACGAGCTACTCCAAGTACGCCTCGCTGGTGGTGAGGCTGTATGATGGTAGACCGCTGGTGGAGGTGGACTGGATGGTAGGCACCATACCTGTTGAAGATGGCCTCGGGAAAGAAGTTTTTATAAGGTAATTTTGAATTATTATAAATATGTATATATATAAGAGCATATTTTAATTTGGTATCCTATTATTATGGGTGGCGATTGGCGAACAGGGCAATCGCCCGGGGCCTCGCAAAGACCTGCGCCCAGGGCCTTGTAAAGACCTTCCGCCCGGGGCCTCGCAATTGGTAAGGCCGCCACTGGTCCTTTTTATGTAGTTCCGACGTTCAGAGAATATTTGAAAAAAAATATTCTGAATACTTAAAAAAAATTGAGTTTGAGTTTATCTAGGCACGCTTGCTGAATTATTCTGTCTAAAATTATCTATACATATTATTTAAAACAAAGTCGCTTTTTTCCCTCATGTCCCTTTGTTTAACCTTTAAAACTACGCAACGGATTTTGATGATTCTTTCAGTGTTAGATAGCCCATTTATCGAGGAATGATATAAGCTATATTTTATCACGTTAAGACTAATAGGAGCGAAGAAATAGAGGAAAATGTGGAAAAAACGGGGAAAATTATTTGAAAGGGCTAACTTGAACGCGCTAATCTCAGGAACTACTGGTCCGACTTGAAAAATTATTTCAGTGTTAGATAGCCCATTTATTGAGAAAGGCTTATAGGCTATTGTTATTTGACACAGATAAGAAGTAGACCACGTGAAGGATCATAGGCTATCGATTTTAATCATTTTTTCAGTGGCTCTATATTTTATACCCGTGCGACGCCGGGGCGGGTCGCTAGTACCTAATGTATAATGGAGTAGGTATTTAAAGCTTGTTTCTTGATTTGCATTTGCAACAATCGGCTACGTCTACGAAATTACTGAATTAAAGAACAGCTATTAAACTTAGTTAGGTTAAGTTAGGTAGAATAAATCACGGGGATTTCATGCTACTTTTTTGCGAGAAAATTTACAGTTTTCGTAAGAAGTTATGCGCCTTCTTCTTTTTTTTTTTATGAAATAAGGGGGCAAACGAGCAAACGGGTCACCTGATGGAAAGCAACTTCCGTCGCCCATAGACACTCGCAGCATCATAAGAGCTGCAGGTGCGTTGCCGGCCTTTTGAGAGGGAATAGGGTAATAGGGGAGGGTAGGGAAGGGAAGGGAATAAGGGAGGGTAGGGAAGGGATTAGGGTAGGGGATTGGGCCTCCGGTAAACTCACTCACTCGGCGAAACACAGCGCAAGCACTGTTTCACGCCGGTTTTCTGTGAGAACGTGGTATTTCTCCGGTCGAGCCGGCCCATTCGTGCGGAAGCATGGCTCTCCCACGTATTAATACTTCAGCGAATATACGATATAGGTATATCAGTTATTTATCTATGTATAATCTTTTGCTTATATTTAGGTACACAACGGATCTGAAGAGCGATGGCGTGTTCTACACGGACGCGAACGGCCGACAGACCGTCATGCGGAGACGGAATTTGAGAGGGACGTATGAACCTTTCAACTTGGACCCCATCGCAGGTAACTATGTGACTAACAAATTACGGCTGCACTCGCAGACTTTTAATGATAACTTAATTTTAATTTAATCAAGAGTTTGACATAATCATGTTTGGAGTTTGGTTAAGCCTTCATTAGATTAAAATTAAGTAATCATTGAATTCTCAATCAGCCGTTAGGAGTTAGAACTGTAGGTTAGTTTGGTGACGCATTTTACAGCCCATAGCAATGATAGGACCTGATTTCCACATACATCTCGTTTCGCTTTAATTACAAGCTGTCTCACTCACACTCACGCGCACTGATGCTGTTTCGCGGCCGAGTAAGATAGCCTGTGAATCATTGTAATACTAATAGGTATAATATGTGATGCGACATTAGAGTTGCGAGAACTGAGAATCGTGCTCCAGCTCAGCACTAAGTAGATGCTATAAGCCATGGGCATATATAAGGGGGGTGGCCTGGGGGTCCGGACCCCCCCATTACTATCCATCTTACTTGTCCAATTTCGACAATAATACATAATTTTATACGTGGGAGAGCCATGCTTCGGCACGAATGGGCCGGCTCGACCGGATAAATACCACGTTCTCACAGAAAACCGGCGTGAAACAGCGCTTGCGCTGTGTTTCGCCGAGTGAGTGAGTTTACCGGAGGCCCAATCCCCTACCCTATTCCCTTCCCTACCCTCAACTATTCCCTTCCCTTCCCTACCCTCCCCTATTACCCTATTCCCTCTTAAAAGGCCGGCAACGCACTTGCAGCTCTTCTGATGCTGCGAGTGTACATGGGCGACGGAAGTTGCTTTCCATCAGGTGACCCGTTTGCTCGTTTGCCCCCTTATTTCATAAAAAAAAAAAAAAAATTATGTACCTCGCCGATTAAAATCGGTGCGGTACATATTGTATAAAAAAATATTTTTGATTTCCTAAACACGTTGCCTATTTGCTGCTGCGGAACCCTTCATGGGCGATTCCAACTCGCACTTGGCCGCTTTTTTACGTTAGGGACCCCCCCTTATCAAAGCTATATATACGCCAGTGCTATAAGCACCAACTACTACTAGGTATTATCAATTAATATATAACTCTTTCACATTTAATAGGATTACATATATTTTGTTAAATAACATTTCAGGCAACATCTACCCAGTGACCTCTCGTATATACATCGACGACACCAACAACAACATGCGCTTTTCCATCTTCAACGATCGACCTCAAGGCGGCACCTCTCTCCACGATGGCTCGGTGGACGTCCTGCTCCAAAGACGAATACTAACCGATGATGCCGGGTTCCAAGCCTACCTTAACGTCACTAATGTAGTCCGTGGAACCCACTACTTATACCTAACTAAAGCAGACTACAAGCCAAATAGAATCTTCGAGAAGAAACTGGTCAAAGAAATAGAATTACACCCTCTAAAGTTTATAGCACAGAATATAAGTAAAGAAAAGTGGATGACCATGCAGACTGAATATAGTGCTTTAAAAACTAAATTACCAGTAGGTGTCCATGTGTTAACAATACAAGAATGGGATGAAAACACTTTGCTGCTGCGTTTAGAGAATTATTTAGAGAAATCTGACGCACTCAAAAGTGGTACGAAACATGTTAACATAAAAGATTTGTTTGTCAACATAAAAATTAATAAAATAAGGGAGACCATGCTGGCTGGACACATATGGCTGGAAGATTGGCAGCCACTACAATGGCAGTTAAAGAATAACTTTTTCAAGAACTTCAATGAGTATTATGCCAACAGTACTGTAGAATATATTAAGTCTGAGGACTTAAAGCCCGTTGAACAGGTTGATTTGGACAAAGGTATAACGCTGACACCACAGCAGATACGAACATTTGTTGTTTGGTATGAGGTCTAAATTGGACTTTAGCATAAACTCCCTTGCTAATAAAAATAATTTTAAATTCACAATGTGTATACTGATATAGATGCAGAGTGTTTTGTTTAGCCCGGGCGCGCACCCAGGTCGCGGCGGCCATCGAAAGTATGGTGTGGTCGCATGTCGCGTGGCGGCCAGGTGCGCGTAGTCTATGGCGGTTTCATATTAAGGTATCGGTCACACCATACTTTCGATGGCCGCCGCGACCTGGCCGCTAGTGCGCGCCTGGGCTTAATGTTTAATATATCAGACAAGGGCAAAACCACAGACATAGATCGAGATAGATACCTACTGTGACGTACCGATGATAATAAATGTATCCATTATCAAGGCCAACGTTTCTATTTGAATTTATTTAGTTCATTACGGCACTTTTAGGCATTTAGGCATTTTTAAAATTCCGATTGACGTCCGATTCCGATAGCAGACTAAAGAATAGACTTTCGAAAGACGAGCATTGCTCGTCGTTTGGGAATATCGCGTTGGCACGCGATGTACTATCAGAGAAGTTAATTCCTATGCAAATCGGGGACCTAAGCAGTTTAAATAAAATAAATAAATAAAAAATGTTTTATTTCTGAGTAAATTTGAATCAAATTTTTTCAGAAAGTCTACCTGATGCCTACCACCGGTTCGGGAACTACCCCGGCGAGAAGAACCGGCGTAAGAAACTCGCACGGGTTCCACTTTTTACCAAAAAAGTGAGAGAAAAATTATTCTTTTAAAATAAAGTTTACAATTTTGTAACTTAATATTATATACAATGTCAACATACATAATTGTAAGTCATAATATAATAATGTAGAAGTAGCCTTGCAAGAAGCCATCCTACTCCCAAGATGTGCCATCTTCTATGAAATCATTGACCTTATAATAAGCTTTGGCACACAAACGCTCTTTGACTACTTTTTTAAATTTATTTTTGTTTGGTTGCGTTACGTCAAACCCAGCTGACAGATCACAATTAACATTGAATTGACATATTCGACCAAATAACGTTGGTCTATCAATTGCATAGGAATCAACTTCCTCGATGGTACATACACATGCGATCTATCTTGATCTATGTCTGTGGGCAAAACAGAGAAAACACATCAAAAATGTAATAAAAAGTTTTATTTTTATGAGAACCTATAAATACAATCATGTTTATTTTAATAATAATTTATTGCTTATTAGTAAACTTGAGCTGCGATTGTATATCAAATAAAAATAATAATGAATTATGTTATAATAAAAATTATAAATCTATTTTTGTGAATGTATGTCATTCCTTTTTATTTTTTTGCATTTCATATTGATTTATTATTTCTGGTCTCTATCACTTGCCTATTGCACTTTATCATGGACGTGATCAGCAATACATTTGTATATTCACACAAGAATCCATGAATTATATTATGTGCTCTGTCTTGGGTATTTAACTTTACAACCCAATGCTTATCGCTCCTATTTTTATCAGACCCTAAATTTAATGAATTTATTATAGTAATATAGGTCTACTTAGTAAAAGTTCTTTTAGCCTTCTGTTCTGCAGCGTCACTGGCTTGGACAAAGGTGCGCTTTAGTTTATTCTTCCTGCTGTCGCGGTATTTGGCACTCACACTTTCAGCCAACTTGGCTATCCTCTTCATGGTCTCTTGAGGGTATCTGTAAACATTATGAAATAAAAACTTTAGAAAATATGCAGTAGTTTCATTACATACTATGATTTTACTAATTCAGTCTAGTTGTACACCCAATCTTTATCTTCCTTTTGGCTTTGCTGTAGAGGGGTAAAGTGGTAGTTAGTATGATGAACAATTTTTGTCCTTGTGATTCAAGAGACTTTTCTAATGTATGAGAGAAAGACATAACATTGTATAACTATAACACTAATGTCTGACATTAGTAAGGGGGGCATTACATTATCATTTATATTGGATCATTTATATGATCATATATAGGATCCAATATATATGATCATTTGATCATATCTGCATATTACATTATCTTATTTCATTGATCCTATTTTACATCATTTGTGGTTTCAATAGCCAATGGAGAGCGCTAACGCTGACAGGTATTGACGGCAGGGTTACTAGATCTCAGAGAATTCGATTTGTCAAAAGACATCGTCATTTTTAATATGGCTTGTTTTTTATTTCAGCAAGATTATCCAAGTATATAATTAGAAAAATAATTACATTACATTATTTGAAACATAAACGAACAAGAAATTAAAAACTCTTTTTTATATTAAATAACTGCCAACACCTATTTCTATGACCGTATTGGATCCAATCTCTCAGTAAATGTCAAAAATCTATGATCAAGGAAGAAATGAATCATATGTTTATATTACATTATCCAATATAATTGACTCAATGATCTCGGATCCAATATATATGATAATCTAATAGATAATATAATAAGGAAAGTAAGTAAATATAGCAACACCAATCTCACCTGCAGCCAAGGAACTCAATGTTGGTGAACAGCTGTGCTAGCGTGATGAGCTCCTGCTCCTCAAAGTTGTCCTTGTGCTCGATCATGAACATCTTGCGCACCTCCCACTGCTCGTCCGACTCGTGCTCGGAGCGGAGAGACTCCACGTCAATTGGCTGTTTCATTTTTGTGTGCTGAAAAGGATGGTAGTAATTAAGCATTAGAATGGAGCTATTCTGAAATAGATAACTGCTTGTCACACACCAAATACAAAATGTACATCGGAGGTGTATAAACCTAGAGAGGACTACGGTACTAAGGCGTAAGCTTTTATAAACACAAATATATCCGATAATAAAAAGTTATAACCTCAAACTTTTTAGAAAAAAATTGTATACGAATTCATGGATTTGTAGATTATAAATAATCTTATTTATGTATTACCTAAAAATATTGTTTTACAAGCACTGATTTCAGTATTTATTTCTCAATTTTAGAGTACCTATTTAAAATTTTTGGCTTTGTTGACAAAAACACAAATAAAACATATGTATTTGACATTTAGTTTTCTTCTTTCTTTCGGATCAGTATTGCAATGACATAAAAATAAAATAAGACATTTCTTGCAAGGTCATCACGACTCACGTCATCATAATTCACCCAAATAATATCTAAAAAAAGACTGAGGTATATTTTACGGCAAAACATGATTTACCTCATTAATTACGAAACAACCAAATTTTTGATATATTTTTCATTTTTCTTGTTAAATATCTATTTACTTTTTGATAACAACTCATTGCATTATTTTATAAAAAGAAATACATTTTACAACTGTTCTTGATTGATTCGGCCTTCACTATCATTCATTAAATAGAGAAAACATAGAAATGGCTGTATGGGCAACGCTCCTTTTGCCTGTTTGCCTGTCCCGACCGGGATGAATAAAAAAAAAAATGTCTATGGTGAAAAATAAAATGTCAATAGTTCTGTGACCTCGTTGCACTTAACAGGCTGAGATTTGGGTACTTTTGATTTTTTTTAATGAAGGTAATTATAGTTTTTTACTTTATAATTACAAATCTTATGTCTTGTGTAATGTTTGCCTCTTGAAATTAGTTTGAAAACGACTTTTTTGGGTAGCGTGTTCATTTATCTTTGTTGTGATTTATTGACCGAGATTTCTTTGTTTACATCTCTCTTTGTTCTTGCAGCCAGCAATAACCAGTCGTGAATGAAGAAAATATATAGAAAATGGCGTTCGCGATACGTCGAATGTTCTCCAACATAACGTACTTTAAAAAGACTGAAAATCCCTCGAACAATGATACGCCCGACGTGGACCCACCGTCCCGAGCCTCCAACGAGGAGCCCATCATGATCAACTACGATCACGCCGAGCCCGACTCCACCTCCCGCCACAGCAGAAGCCTCAAATTACCTGAATCTTTGAAGAATTACGCTGCGAAAAAGGGGTCGCTCTCCGACACCGATATACTGAACATAAATGTGGAATTCAAGCCTCGAGAGAAGAGGAAGAAGTGCAAAAAGTTGAAAGTGGACATCAAGAAGGCGAGCCACTCCATGGACCGCCTGAACAATCAGGAGAATACCCCCAAACACATCCTATTAGAATGTAAGTCCTCTGAAATTTTTACCGAGAAATTCAAAGGTTTCGACTTTGATAAATCTTTCGATCTCTATGAGTCCACATCGGAGGAGCACATCTCGTTGTTTGATGACGAGCTGGGATCGTTTTCGGAGCAATCCGACTCCGAAATGTCTGTGCCTTCCAAATTGCCTGTGAAAATGTGTAGAAAAGTTGAGATCACAGACAGTAAATCCAATCTGGATTTAAGTCAGCTCGTCCCGTCAGTAACTCCAGAGTCCTTTGGAGATATAGTAGTGGAAAGAAGTGAGGAGGAATATCTCAAACTGTTCCAAGGTTACATGCTAAAATTTGAGGAGCTCGAGAGTTATACAAAAAAGTTGTTAAACGATTTCCAATTTTACATTGATGTTGGTAAGGCTTTCGAAAAAATACCAGAACTACAAAAAAAGTCACAAAACAAAATTCCAAGCCGGTTAACTTCTAAGTCGGTGAGTCGGGCTAGCTCCTGGAATGTACTGAATGCAAACGAAGATGACGTAACTAGATGTAAGTTAAAGAAAAAATTACTGTCAATTAAGAATCGCATTGATGATTTCGTGCATGAAAATCTTAATAATAAAACGAAATCATTTTCCAATTCTACACACAACTACAGCCACAGACAAATCAGTCAAAAGAAGAAAATAAAGCATTACGATTTTCCCGACTTGAGGGATGCTATGATTGGGCTGTTTCATACTGATAATGAATCCAGTATCAATGAAACGCATCTCGATTTTGATGAATCTGACTGCCCCAATTGCCACTGCAAGTGCCATCAATATTCTTCATCTCAGTCTGACTCTGGTCTAACGTCCAAATCCCAGGACCAGTCTATTACATCCTCGATCGGTAACTTCAGTCTCGATTCCACGACACTCACGGCCTACTCCGAATCACTCGATCAAATCGTGAGCTACAACAGTTTTCGAGATACGAGCCTCTACAACACGTTACTGCAAAAGGCCGCGATCGAACGTATCACTTTCTACGTCCAAGTGCACAGCATACAACTCAAATGTGAAGTGTCTGAAATGGACCAAGAGAGAAATATATCGTTCCACTGTATTCCCTGTACATGCGTTGAGACTAACGAAAATGGGCTCCTTCGTCATATTCTGAGCCAGAATCACTGCGAAAAAATTCATTTTATTTATAAAACTGCGTATATCAAGAAATGTGTGGCTGCAGGCGTCGAAATTCAGCCCAGCACAATCTTGAATCCCATGACAATGTATCGGGACGACAACAAAATTGTTTGCTTTGGTGATGCTCTGTATGCATGTTCGTTATGTTTTGAAAATTTGATTATCGGAGAATCCGTGTTGATGGCCCACTGCTCCGACCCAGTGCATGTTGATCGTAGGGAGCGGTTGTCTGATATTATAGGTTAGGTTTGGGTTGTGCTAAAAGTAATGGTGCATGTCACAATATTATGTAACATTTTATTTTACTGCATGATTTGTTGTCAACAAATTACTATGCTTTACAAACTATTATTTTAAATTTTTTATAGTACTTTTATCTTCACAATCTTGACGATTTTTTTTTCTATTTACAATTTAATAACTTTCACATTTTTCCCTTTATACTAATGTTGTAATTGACTGACAGCTAATATGAAATAGTTATTTATTTTTTCCAAACTACATACCTCCCGAGGGGGGGATCAGTAGATCACTTCTTGGGTCACTTTTCTTATATTAGGTGCTCATATGTTTACACCACTTAAATGTGTTCAAAAACTATTCAGAATTTAGATTAGGATGCTTCTTAGTACTTGACTGTTTACAGTTCTCTTAATCCAATACATCAGGGTGATATATTAAGACTTAATTTTACATTTATTAACACATAGCAATAAGCATTAATATCTTTTATACTAATGTACTTACTTTATATAATATACAATTATATTATCTTGAAAAATTAAAAATAACAAAAAAATTACCATATTAATAATAAGGTAACATAACTTAATTGGTACGTAAGAACTTAATTAGAACTTGTTAAAACTAAAAAGAGATCTCACAATAAAATCAATAAGACTGATTTTGGAATCCCATTGTTTGTGTAATAAATTAATAAGTCAGTGTTTTGTATAACAATTGTAAAATTCTTATACAGGATTAATTGTCTTATTTCAGTGTATTAAATAGAAAACTTAAGTCTGCCATCCCCGATCCCGCCTATGTTAGTGTGTATTCAGTAGTATTGTAAGTTATAGTGTTCATAAAATAAGGAATGAAGTTTTGTATAAGTGTACTATGTATTGTATAGGGTAGCCAGATAGCATTATTTCTTAAAATTTCTAATCTCTTTCTTCCAATTTAGCAATAGTAATTATAGGATAAGTACTATTACAGAATTCCAAGATCTTTTTCAAGAAGAAGTGAAAATTACTATTTCCTGTACTGTTTTACACTTTTCTGGCAACCCTATTAACAATATACATTCCATGATTTTTTAATATCTTAATATTATTAGGAACTATTTAACTCTAGCGTAAGCACACAATGTATGAAGTACATATTTTTAGAAAACACTTCAGAGTTTAAAAAACAAAATTGTAATTCTAAAATAGACCTTACAACCTCAAAAAATTGCTCCAAACTTTTACATATTTTCTTATGCAATTTTCGCAATACTATACAAGAATTTGTGTACCAAATTCTGTGATTCCCGTGTGTTCAACTATTTTTTCAATGAACTGACCGATGTGATTACTTCTTTGTAGATTTAATTCTGATCTCTGTGTTGCCAGTTTTCCGCATATTTGTATAGGTGCTTAGTTTTTCAAATTATAATAATCTGTGTTATGTGTACTAAAACTATTGTCTTACTAAAAAGATTTCTTGAACTGTGATACTAAAAAAATGTGATCAAAAACTGTTATTTATTTTACATTTTATTGTCTGTAAATAGTCCTGGGCCCCGGCTGGTTGTTGAACTTTTTAGCTAAGCATGCTCGAGTAGTTTGATCAAGTTGAGTAGATCAAAACCTCTGAAGGATTTGTAAAATGCATGGATACATTTCTTTATGATGGTCACACTACTTGAGAATGTCTGGAGTTATGAACCTTGCAAATCACAAATTCACCAAAATAAATGTGTGCAGTTTGGACTTAAGTGTTTTATTTTTATTGGGTAACTATCTTTTATTTTATAATGCATTCGATATTCTTTAACATTTGACAGGTCAAATAAAATAAGTATTTGGATATAATTTTTTATTTAAACATTTTATTTTATTTGACTTAAAGCATTAATACATGGTCTTTTGAAGGCTGACCTATGTGCCTCCACAAGTTTCTCCAGGACAACTAAGTTACTCGTGCATTTACTGTTTTGTATATAAGTTAATAGAAAGCGTCCATAGTTCTTGTCAGTGGAACAAACATCACTCAGTTGAGTTAACTTTTTTAAAATGTAATTTTGTATGTTCTCATCTTTGTGACACTCTTTATAAGTTATGAATATTGTGTACAAATTATGTAAAAACATTTCATTTGATATGTCATAATCTGCTATACTCGTTATGAAGGAATTTTGCTCCTTCAAATCTAAAGTAGACACAAATTCCTGTAATATATTGCTCGGAAAATCTTTTTCATTTAGTAATATCAATAGAAGATTTCCAAATTGCTCACCATGGCATTCTTTAGCCTTCACTAATATATCCAAAGAAAACCAAGTGTGCTCCTTTTTAAAATACACTGGTAGAAAATATTTATAAAAACTTTCTAAGAATTCCTTCTTTACATCTTTAGTAGAAAATATGTGATTGCAAAGTTTCTGTAATGATACCGGTGATAAATTGCTTATTAGTAGATTGTATACACTTTTGTCTCGCAAACACATTTCAACTATTTTATCAAAATGTGCCAATGGATCAGCATCCACAACTTCTTCGAAGAAGTCCATCTGTTGCTGTTCTACGGCATTGGTAGCCACAGCATTTTCTGTTTCTGGTGAATCTGGTATTTCGTTTACTTCCATAAGTTCTATCGATTGTGTATCTACTTGTGCTCGCGTAGTCTCGTCAGTAACAGGTTGTAATATTTTGAACTTTTGTATCCACTTGTTCTGATTATCATACTGTGCGGCTGCTAAACAGCGCTCTAACTGAGTCTTGGAGGAGGCAGAAAACTGCCAGATATTTGAGGCATTTATCATTTTAGCTTTGCTAACACCACAGACGTTAGAAATTATGAAAACACGAAGAACATTTATTTCTCAATTTAATCATGCGATGCAGGTTATCTAAACAATTTTTATAATTACGTTCTTTGCCAAAAATATAATATTTAACATTAAAATTAAATGATTTTCACTAATTTTCAGAAATACAATAATTGTAAACAAAAACAAATTACAAATCTTCTACGTGAACTGTCAAAAACTCGTGTCAAAAGTCAAAACTTCAAAAGTTGACAACTGTAAAAAAAAAATAGCGGCAAAAAACTATATGTATAGGTACCGAGAATTTATATTCCTATTCATAAATCATAACTATTATCGATAAATCTTTTCTGAGAAATATAACGCCCTACCTAACCTGATCTTTCGTCCTTTGAATAGCAGGTACCTACTATGCGAGAAAAAATATCTTTCTTCTCACTAATTCTCGTCATCTTGTTGTTTCATCACAACATAGTCCACAAACAGCTCTATTTGTTTGTAATAAAGTTCAAATTAGATAAATTTATAGATTGTCACATTATCTAGTCACTGGACTGTGTCACATCTGTCTACTCTGACTGTGTCTTGTGGACTGTGGTTGTGAGTAAATAATTCATTTCATTTCATTCCGTTGGGTCGAGCGATACAATATTAGTTCCGTGATTGATCAATACCTATAATTGTTGAAGACAGATCTAGGTAAGTCATTTTATCATTTACAAACGTAGCTATGGACTAAATAGATACAGGCTACACTTGAACTTAATTTAATCAAGGGCTAAATTTTTGCAGAATTTAATTAGATTATGACCATTTAAACTAGCGATCTAGGCTCCTAAGGTCCTAACTCCTGAGTATAAACCAGTAGATATTTTATGGAATAGCAAAGAAAAAAAAAACCAAAACGCAAAACTATTATTTTTCCTATAACATAATATGATTATTATTTGAACTTAATACATTATGCGATATGCGAAGCGAAGCTATAATAAAAATAAAATAAAACGAATTGCCCGCACATGTAAGGGCGGGTCCACAAATTACGTCCTTTAGGTACGCTAGAAATATAGTCAGAAATATTTGTCTGTCAAATGGCTTTCACAACGTATCAGACAACGACAAGAGGGATAAGTGTACGCGTAGAGCAGCGGTTCTCAAACTTTTTTGGTAGCGGAACCTTTTTAAGAAATGACATTTAATTTGACGGACCCAAAAAAAAAATGTTTTGTCGCCATGCTGTTGTTGTCTGTTGGTATTTCTATTTTCGGTAAATATTCCGTATCGCGCCACCAGCGATTTTGAGGCCGTTTTTTTTTACAGTCGCGTTTTAATCTGTAAACATCAGAACTAGTATTGTTATGATGGCGCATGACTATTTCTGGCAAAAGAAATTCGACGGAGCCCCGCTACGCGGGGCTCCTATTTCTGGATGTTGTGCCTACCTAACCTACTTTTAGACTTTCTGGATTGTGTATGTTTTTGTTTTGGCGAGGGGCTGAGCCCCCCGAGCCCTCGTTTGTGGATAATAACAATCTACTCTTACAAATACATATTTCGGGTAGTCTAAACTACCCGTGCTCAGTCTTCGGTTCCACAAAAAAAGTTACTTAAAAGTTAGTTATAATTTACAACTTTGTGTTTAAATAGGACCGGTGAAAGCTAGGTGTAAGATTTAAAATAATTTAAAGTGTTAGCTTCACGTCTAGAATACTTAAGCCCTAACCTAAATAAGGGTTTCCGCGTAGAGGCTAAGATGTCAGGTCTCAGGAGCGCGCGCCCGCGGCCTTCTTTTTTGCGCCTAAACGGCTTTTACAAAGTGGGACTTCGTTATTGTTGCTCTCCGTATACTTACATGTCGTTGATCGTTCAATTTATGAACAGCATTGGGTTGGGGACGGTACTCTAAGCCCGGCCGCACATTATCCGAATTCTGATCAGAAACCACTCAGAAACAGTTGAATTTCGCCGGACCGCCACCCCGCACACTATCCGAAATATCCTTCCGGCGAGTTCGAGCTCACTCGGCTCAGTTCAAAATGTAAGAGACAGCGCGGACGTTCAACTGTTTCGTATCAGAAATTTCGGACAATGCATGTGCGGCCGGGCTAAAGCCGCTATCCCCAATCCGCGGCCCGCCGGGACTTTATTTGTGGCCCGCGAGATGTTAAACAATTTTGAAATTCACGCCCACCGGCAAAATAACGTAAAGTCTACATGATAGTCGTTAAATTTTTACCCCTTTAAATCGTTAATTTTGAAGAATGTTATTTTTTAACACTAAAAAATTTTTGTTGCGGCCCGCGACACCAAGACCAAAACATGTTTGTGGCCCGCATGAAAAAAAAGTTGGTGACCACTGCTCTAAAGCGTCAAAGGAGTCAGGGCCCAGGGGTCATCAAATGGCGGAACTAATTGGTGACCCCTGCAAATTGCAAGATCATCATGGGTCGCAGTGACGTCAGAGGCGGCTCAGGGCTACAATGACCTGCCTTCAGAAAAAGAACTTAGATGGGAAATTCCCTACGACTTTATGCCCGTATTTATAAACAGCTTTCAATCTCCTACTTAATAACAACCTTAACTAGTTCGCTCTCAGCGTCTTACATAGTCTTTAGTTGTGTCTGACTCTGGGTCTGGACTCAACTATAAAAAATTATAAAATGCAATTTTTACGAGTTAGCAGCTATTAGCTAAATCGCCTTAAATGCATAATATAGGGTCTTCCACACATTACGTCACAAAGTTGCGGGCAGCTCTGTCAATGTTCGAAAAAGCAAAATATACAACAACAACATAATAATAATAAACAACTTATTTAAACTATCTTGTCATTTAGCTAATCAGCAAAGAATTTTTCAAACATTAATTGTCTGATATTGCTTGTGAAATTAAAAACCAATTAGACTCGGTTTAACAAACCCTTATCGGCGTTTAAACATTTTCCTGGCAGATAAACACGCACTTAACCTAAATAAACAAGAAACAAATCTTACAACATCGTTTGTCCCAACTCCCAGCTATAGGGTTAAAAGCCAGAGTATATTTTGACGTTTTTGGGATTCTCGTAATAACCCACCACACCAGTTTCCGTGACGGTGGCCGGTTTCATTGAAACCAGGCCAGTTGCAGAGGAGTAATTTTATAATGCCCAGGTGTGTGCGCAGTACACAAGAGCACTCTCTATTCCTTTACTCTCATAACCCAATGAGACGGACGACCGACGCAACTGGCGAGAGATGAGGGGCCGCGTGGATCATCTTACTTGTAAGACCATCAGGTGATCAGCCTGTATTGTCCTAACCAAACTTGGAAATAACTGGATTCCAACGCGGGAATCGAACCCACGACCTCCGAGTCAAGAGCGACGCTCTAAACCACTAGGCTAGGGATCACCAAATGGCGGACCGCGGTCCGCATCCGGACCACCGCGCGCCGACCGATTGTCTGCAGACCAAGCATTTTCTAAGATAAACTTCGTTTAAAATAAATTTCGTTCTCGGTTTACTGATGAACATCTCCAGGATTTAATGTCAATAGCTTGCACCAGTTTAACTCCAAGCAAGCAACAAAAATTGACGCTTTTCTCATTGATATTATGTAATTATAAATATTTTTTTTACAAAATATGCGGACCGCGATGGGTATTTCATTTCTTAAAATGGACCCCGAGCGAAACTAATTGGTGACCCCTGCAGTCTGCACTAGGCTGTACCACGGAGGCGTTCGTTTTTGTATGGTTTTTGGGATAAGTCCCTTTTGGCTATTTACTGACTATACTGGACACCTATAGTAACTTAAACCTAACATGATACAGGCATATACCTATACTTACATGAATTATTAAAATCCTGCTTGGAGGAAAATTAATCACCTACTTGATATAATATTGTTCTCTCAGCAGTTCATCGATTAATAGACTTCATTATAGGGTATTAAATGTGTATTAATTAAGAGACTTTAAAATTTTCCGTTCATAACTCGTTTTAAATGTATTCTAACCGAACCCATCACCCAGCCGATTTTTGTAAATATATATGGGCACTATCATCTTTTGAAAATATCTATCTACAGCCAAGATACAAACTCCTTCTTTTTTATTGCATAAGTCTAGTACTAGCCGCATGTGCACACAAACACCGTGCCGATTTGCGGTCGGTGGTGCTTGATTCGGCCGCCGAAAACTAATGCAATAGCCTAAAAGTTAACCATTTTACTTGGTGTTGTTTCAGCCTTCAGGAGCATGCTGTCCCTGCTCCTGCTGGTCGCGGCGGTGTCCGCCGTGCCGCTAGATCCACCTGAAAAGTGCGGATATGAGGTAAGAAATAAGATGATTAAAGTTACTAAATCGGAACAGAAATACGATTGAATAATAGTAATAACAGTTAGGTATAAAATGGGTTGTGTTATGCGTATAATAAATAAAACATTATATTGAAGGTGTGTAAATAAGTAAAATTGATCAAGTAGACACAGTGTCACTAAAATTATCAAGTTTTGTGACAGTGTGTCTACGAAATTATCAAGTTTTGTGACAGTGTGTCTACGAAATCATCAAGTTTTGTGACAGTGTGTCTACGAAATTATCAAGTTTTGTGACAGTGTCTACGAAATTGTCAAGTTTTGTGACAGTGTGTCTACGAAATTATCAAGTTTTGTGACAGTGTGTCTACGAAATTATCAAGTTTTTCACCAAACTTGCCAAGTCAAATAAAATGTTGAGGTCCAAAAGTTAATATTTTGGAAATACTTACATGTGGACAAAATATGAATCTTCTTCCTGAATCTTTAGGTGGGAATAGAATTAGACGGTGCCCACATTGTCTACTGTCCATTAATGCTCATCGTCAAGAAAGTCTAAAACGCTGTTTATGGATTGAGTGGATAGTAAAAAAGTCCTCTCTGGTTCTGTATCGTACATTTGTGAGTTAATCACTGAGTTAGTAACGAAACGGAGGAGTGAGCAACGGAAAGTCTCACTTTTGTATGCAAGTGAATACAAAAAGTGGCACTTTCCGTTACTCACCCCTCCGTACGATACAGAATCGGCCAGCAGATGGAATAATAGATATTTTACACCGATTTTTTTGTCCTCTTCAACCAAGATGTGTTGAGCTGATGATGATAATGGATCTCTGTATCAGAGGGGAAAGGTCGTATGATAACAACGATAGCATTACAGAAATGTCACATAACAATTTAGTACTTGTGTTTGTCAGTTTACAACCGTAGCCCGCGCAAAACTTTAAGAATGCTCGCCCAAATGAAAGGGGAATGCGTAGCATTTGATGGTAGGGTACAAGGAGTGAAAAAAAAAACGATTTAGATACCAATTTCTTACCTTTTCTTTCATCAAAAAGTTTTGTCATCTTTTATCAAAAGGCGTGTTAGTTACGTACGCTATTTATATCTCATCGTATAATTTTATTTAGGTACTTCAAATTACAAGCAAACATATTTCAAGATGTCGATAACGCAGCAACAAACAGTAATCTTGACCGTCGGCTGATAATATGGTCGAGCAGAGATTATGACGTCACATGATTGCTGAGATATCAGATGATGAGCTTGACAGCAAAAATGACTGGATGAAATACCCCCATCCCTTATTGACGTACCTACCTTTAGGGGGATATTAGATTATCATATATATTGTATCCGAGATCATTGAGTCAATTATATTGGATAATGATGAAAATTCATTTCTTCCTTGATCATAGATTTTTGACTTTTGCTGAGAGATTGGATCCAATACGGTCATAGAAAATCGTGTTGCCAGTTATTTAATATAAAAAAGAGTTTTTAATTTCTTGTTCGTTAATATGTTTCAAATAATGTAATGTAATTATTTTTCTAATTATATACATGGATAATCTTGCTGAAATAACAAAAAACAAGCCATATTAAAAATGACGATGTCTTTTGACAAATCGAATTCTCTGAGATCTAGTAACCCTGACGTCAATATACTTACCTGTCAGCGTTAGCGCTCTCCATTGGCTATTGAAACCACATATGACGTAAAATAGTATCAATGAAATATATGATAATGTAATATGCAGATATGATCAAATTATCATATATATTGGATCCTATATATGATCATAGAAATGATCCAATATAAATGATAATGTCCCCCCTAATACATGGACATCTCTTAATTTAGAGTTGACAATTACCATAAAATCTACTACTGTTGAGAATACAAACTAATAGTTATTTTTGACTACAGCAAAAACTAGTGTATTTGTATAGATACAGGCTTTACTGTCACAAAATTTCAAGCGATTTGGCATACCTAGTAACATTCTTCATTCTATTTTACAAATATCTATAATTTGAATTTTAAAGGGGAAAATTTCCGCCACTCATCACCACGACCCAGTAGCGGCGTTAGGGGAGCGACGCTAGACGACCGCCCAGGGCGCCGGATAAAAAATGGCGCTAAAAACAAAACTGTCAGCACCAGCAGCAGGGTCCTCTGAGAAGAAATTTCGCAGAGGACACAGATTGCTAAACAGTTAATACGTAATCCCTATTCTCTCAAGTTCGTCTGTTGCAGAGCTGCACGCAGGCCGAGGCAGGCGTGCTCAACGTGCACATAGTGCCGCACACGCACGACGACGTCGGCTGGCTCAAGACCGTCGACCAGTACTACTACGGCAGTGAGTATCAGACTCTAGAGTTCTAGACCATCAGTGGGTCGTTCAGTTCTCAGGGTACTCGTAAGAGGCTCTAGTACTCAAGGCCATCATCACTAGTAGGGTGCACGCAGCGCGTCTGTTACAGAGCTACTATGGCAGTGATTATATGACCCCTACATTTTGGGCTAGATTCTAGAAGCCCTGCTACAATTTTGACAGGACACATCAGAATGGATAACTAGAATCCTCATATCAACCGCATCGAAACCAAACCGAAGTTGAAACGCAACCAAAACAGAGTTGAACCTGAATTAAAACATTGGACAAATGCGCGATTGGTCTTCTGCCTTTGCATACACCGTCGACGTGCATTGGTTCTCCTTACACGTTCGTTTTCAATCGCTTGTACCTATTTGTCTGCTTGTTTGATTCATGAGTCAACGTGGAGAAGTTCATTACTGCTTCTCACTCGTACAAAATTAGGTACATTATTTAATTATTATTCTTACGCGATAGTTCAAGCACGATAGACCCACACTTTTGAGCGCTTGTGAAAGAGTTAGAGGTGGCTTTTTTTTCAATTGTTATGCGGCAGCTGGCTGCCGCTTGGTGATTGATGGGTTATGGCTTTGGGTCATGCACCGCGATATTGTGACTTTAACCTTTTTTTTATTTAATTATGGGTAACGATAAAATTCTACTCATCTTTCCAGGCCGGAACAACATCCAGAAGGCTGGTGTCCAGTACATCATTGACTCCGTGGTCAAGGAGCTATGGGAGGACCCCAAGAGGAGGTAAATTTAAAGTTTACGTGATTCTAGATGATGATAGGTGATACCATAATTTGCGTAACGCTTGCTCACCTTTGTGGCTGATCAGTAGCGGCGTTAGGGGGGAGGGCGACGCTGAGTGACCGCCTAGGGCGCCGGATAAAAAGGGGCGCCGTTCTAACGCTTCGAGACCCCGACAGGGGCGCTGTTAGTGCTAAAACCGACACTGTGGCTGACAGTTTGATTTGAACCATAAAGTATACCTAGCGGAATAGAGCAACAATCTCGAGCTGTCAAACGTAACCAAAATTGGTTTTCATCTGTGTGAAAAATATGTGTACGTATACACTTACACAAGCATGATTGAACATGAATTCTATGAGACTGAATTGTCAACGTGCGGCACGTGCCGACTGGACGTCAAAAAAGAGTGCTGCTGTCATGTAGGTATCACACGTCTCTTTTTACCACGCAGTGTTACTGATAGTGACATCTCTCTTGCTCAAGCCTTTGTTTCCTATTCCGCTAGGTAAGTATATTAACTTTATGGTTTGAACGCAGTACAAGAGGCTTTCACTTCAAAAATTAAGACAGTATTACTTATTTAGCCTTTGATATTATGGTAATTGTTATTTACGTTGGTATTATGTAAGATGACCGTTGATGGCGGTCTGCTGACGCCATGGATCTATTATTAAATCGCTGAACACCAAGTTGTAACTAGAATATGCTAATGTTTCCCTTGATGTATTGATGACTATTGAAATCCATATCGTGATTTACAATATGATATACTTACAAGAACATTTCCGTCAGGCCACAAAGATATATATTATAGTACGCTGTATGAGACTGTTTACTCAATCCTTTACAAATAAGAATGTATATTATATGTTATTGTCTTTATCTCAGTGTCATGGTTTAAGCTTTTCTCTATACCTAGCGACCCAACTTTACATATTATTCAGTAGCGGCGTATGGGGGGGACGCTGGGTGACCGCCCAGGGCGCCGGGTAAAAAGGGGTGACGCCTTTTTTTAGCACTAAATAGTGATAAAACCGGCACAGTACATTTTGAACTTTATGTTTAGAAAAAAATGCACTTCTTGTACGTCGACAATAAACACCATTTTCTAAAACTTCCCCTTACCCAAAGTCCTATAAAACATCTATCTTTCAATAATCTTCTGTCTCCTCCAGATTCATGTACGTGGAAACCGCTTTCTTCTGGAAGTGGTGGACGCGGCAGTCGGACGACGTGAGGCACAAAGTCCATACCCTGGTGCGGCAGGGTCGGCTGCAGTTCGTGGGCGGCGCTTGGAGCATGAACGACGAGGCCGCCTCGCACTACCAGAGCACTGTGGACCAGTTTACTTGGGGACTGAGGTAAGACCACATAACCGTTAGCGACGACGGCGCTACTGCGGTGCTAAAGCGGTGGCACTGTAGACTCGACGAAAAGAGTATTTTGCTAATAGTCGTAATAATTTAAATATTTTGGAGTAATGTAGGTCTGTGCTTAAATATTAGAACAACAAGTATGCGTTAGACTTAAGTAACCTTTTAAATTACTATGAATAAAAATTTGGAATCCAAAACTGGGACCTTAGAAAAAGGAGAAGAAAAAATATATAATATTTCTCTTACACTCTTATGACTTGTTTGTGCACCAAAGAGGACTTTGTATGCCTACTGCATAGCCTACTGTGACAAAGTTATTTTGCGCTAATTTAAAATAAATAATAATTATTTGATAATAGAATTTGAATATTGTGAAATGTGAATTACAAAACGAACACTTTTAAGTCAATTCCATACATTTTTATCGTCGATTCTACAAAGAAGCGATAAAGAAAAGGTTGTGGCTAAAGGGCATGGAACATCATTGAAACATTTACTCTTTCCAGGAAACTGAACGAGACGTTCGGCTCATGCGGCATGCCCCGCGTTGGCTGGCAGATTGATCCGTTCGGTCACTCCCGCGAGTTCGCCTCGCTGCTTGCCGCCATGGGCTACGACGGACTGTTCCTGGGCCGTATTGACTACCAAGATAAGAACGCCAGGCTCCACCAGAAGAGGATGGAGATGCTGTGGCGAGGGGACGATGATCTGGGTAAGTTAAATATTTACCAAAAAATTAGGAATAATTTACTATAGTGAAGCTACGGTTAAATGCAACATTTACAGCAAATACAGAGTACTATGAATTCTTTGGCTCATTTGATTAGCACCTGGTCAAATTATAATTATTACGATTTGCATGAAGTTTGTCCTTTTTTACATGGGCAAATGCTTTGCGCATCCCCGACAGATTGGGATATCGGCCGGAGTATGTGGGACTCTCCGTAGGATTTACCCACTAAAACCCCATGGTGCTCCACTCTCCGCTTAGGCATAGTTCCGGGCATGATCATGTATGAAGTTTGCCCTAACTCCTGCCGAGTACCAGATATATTAAGGGCCTGTTTCACCACTTCCTGATAAGTGACGAAAAGGCTATCCACCACTTAACTTGACAGATGAAGTATGGAGAATCTGTCAAAAAAGTTGTGAATAGCCTATTCGGTACTTTACTAGAAAGAGGTGAAACAGGCCCTTATGTTAAGTACTCACATACGGTTTTGCTCGATAGTTTTACTCCGAGTCGAAGGAAATGACATATTTGACAGATTTAATTCCATCGGAGCCGGCTCGAAGCGAGCGAGTGAGCAAAACTATCGAGCAAAACCGTATGTCAGTACTTAGCATTAAAGTCGGGGGCAAAATCCATTAATACGTTACATATTGTCGTCTCTGCAGGTAAACCGTCTGATATCTTCACCGGCGTGTTATACAACACGTACTCGCCGCCGCCGGGCTTCTGCTTCGACGTGCTGTGCAGCGACGAGCCCATCGTCGACGACCCCGACTCGCCCATGTACAACGTCGACGACCGAGTGAGTTGATGGTTCAGCTATGGACAGTGGGGCCTCGCTCTTGCAGGAGCCTTGCAAGGTAGTTTTTCGTGACAAAGGGCCTCGCAAAGACCTTCCGCCCGGGGCCTCGCAATGGGTAAGGCCGCCACTGGCTATGGCATACTCCGCAAAGATACTCTTGTGTCTACAAGCTAGTCTAGTTTCTATACTTTTTAATACGAGACGCAGACTAATTACTATAATAAAAGAAAATATGTTTTGGCAATAAATAAGAAAAAACACATCTTAAATTTTAGGCAACCTCGCGATACGTAGCGCTGTGCCACCTTAGGTAGGTATGCACTCGTTCTTAGATCACAGATTTTCATATATGTATACATTATTAACTAAGAAACACATGGGCGCACCGAGGGGGGCAGGGGGGGGCTGGATCATGTTGACGTTCCTACTAAGTATATTATCTAGTACTTTTATCTATAAAAATTAAAAATTGAGAACGAGTTTTTGCCATTTGTTTGCAATACAATATTTTTACAACTAAAAATTATTAATTTTTTATTCTTTATAAACACCTAGCTTATGAAAAATCTGATTTGCCCCCCCCTGGCCCAGAACCTGGGTGATTTGCCCCCCCCCCCCTGGCACCAGAACCTGGGTAATTTGCCCCCCCCTGGCCCAGAACCTGGGTACGCCCATGAAGAAACATAGACTTTATTTTATTATTAATTCGTCCCTTTTATTTAAATTATTAAATAAAGAAATTAAATATAAAACTACTTAATTTTGTTTAGATTTTCAAAAATTAACAGCTAGAACTTACTCTTTTGACGCAAAGCAACGCCATCTATCGCAGAATCCCTTGAATGTATTTTCTTTTGAATGACCGACACAATGCCTGTCTTGCCTAATGTCACATTTTTATCGTAATTCATTCTAAATTTCCAAAGGTTGACACGTTCTTGGCCATATGCCGTAACATGTCCGCGGGGTACAGAACCAAGAACATTCTGGTAACGATGGGAGAGGACTTTCAGTACCAGGACGCGGCCATGTGGTACAAGAATCTGGATAAACTCATCACGTGAGTGGCATGGAAGGCATGATAACATGCATCCACGCATGCTATGTGACAGTCAAAGTTGTGAATGGATGCATGCTATTGCGAAGGCTGCATTATCTTTGTTTATGTGCCTGTCATGCTACGCACGTATTTGATTACAAGTTACAAAAAAAACAATACTATATCGGTGGTTAAAACTTTCTTGGATATCTAAGAAATCGCTCATCTCACAATAATAGGGTCATCCAAAAACAATAGGGAATATTACGCAAAAGTCAGAGCAGAGGCCAGAGGGTGCTACTAACTACCTACGTACAGTAAATAATCCGACCTAAATCCGTCTAGAATATTGACAGAATCGTTGTCAAACGTCGAACAAAACTTTTTGTTTACTGTCTATGCTGGTAGACATCCGTCTATCTAGCGTGAAAAAATTGCAGTAATATCGTCAGCTATTATGAAACATTAGCCCATTTGGTCATATAGGCGATGTATAGACGCTCACTTATACCATTATACGACAACTTTTATAGCCAATGGCTATGTAAAAAGCGTGCTCACAGCACTTATATAGCAATTTTGTGCTACATGAGATATTACGTGAAGGTTTCTCATCGAAAGATTATGTCAGGTAGCGGCATTTCTGGAGAAGGCGGGCAACATGTCGGCCGCGTATACCACCAGAAACATCCTAGTAACCATGGGTGACGACTTCAACTATCAGGACGCATACATGTGGTTCCGTAACCTGGACAAGTTAATCGAGTGAGTGAGACAGATGTATTTTTTATGAGACAGATGTATTAGCACGCTTTCTCTTGAATTGCACCTTGTGGTTTTGCGGGCACGACTTTAGTAGACTCAAATAAATAAATAAATTTATTTATTTTAGTAGACTCAAATAAATAAATAAATCACGACTATTTAAGAATTCTTTTGTCTACGTCCGTGTACTTGTATATGTGTACTTCCATCTACTAGATTCTAAAAGATTAAATTAGGGGTCGATGTAGAAGCTTCTTAGGAATGTCTTTCCTAGCATTTAATAACTGGCGCGTCAAATATAGACCGTATCCGTCTTAGGAACTGCTAACTGGCAATATGTCTAGAATTTCTTGCATTTCAATGTTGCTTGGATGTCTATAGACTTACGCTTTGCACAAAAAGTATGCAGCATGCTGCATGAGGTAGATATACGCTCCACATTCCTGGGATTGGACGATAGATGGCGTTCCTTGCACCTCGCATCGCGATGTCGAATTCTAAACGTTTGCAGCTCGAAGCGTTTCTCAAGTACGTGAGCTGGCAGTCGCAGTATTATCGCACGAACAACGTCATTGTGACGATGGGCGGAGACTTCACCTACCAGGACGCAGGCATGTGGTACCAGAACCTAGACAAGCTGATCTCGTGAGTACATAGTACCAACGGGCTATGGTGTACCTACTGACGATAATTTTGTTTGCAACTAACATTGGCAAAAAAAAACGACTGTATGCATACTATGTTGTTGTAATATTTATGTTATTCATGCAATTTGTCCATGTTCATGCAAAGCTACTAACGACAATAATAATTATACGCTAGACGTGTTTTGCATCATTTTTTTTTTAATAATCTTGTGCATATTTTTGCATTGATATGTGATATTTTATATTAATGTATAATAGGTATGCTTTATATTTTTATTAGGTAAGATCAATATTGTAGAAAACCTTTTTAGAAGTGACAATTTTGCATTTAACATACCTTTAAATGGTAAATAATAAGAAAAGTCAAATACTAAGAAATAAGAATAATAATCATTTCTTACGCATATCTTGTTACATTCATTTAAATCAAAATCATCAATGTTATGAATTAATTCATTCCAGATACGCCAACCTGAAGGCGGGCAAGGAGGGTCTGCCTGTAAAGCTGTTCTACTCCACCCCCGATTGCTACTTGAAGGCCGTTAAAGATGCTGTGTAAGTATAACAACACCTAAATAAGTGTAAAAAATAATTGAAAGTAAAATATTTTTATTAGATAGGTATGGGTCTTTAATAAGTTTATATCTCGCGGTATTTGGATTTAAATGCGCTTAAATCATTAGTATTGTAATAAATACAATAATTTTTTAGATCATATCTTTATATTCATTGAGAGTTTTTTATAATAATAATTGTGGAATTAGGCCCAAGCTGCCCACAAAACAAGACGACTTCTTCCCGTACGCGAGCGACCCCACCGCCTACTGGACCGGCTACTTCACCTCGCGACCCACCACCAAGTTCCTGGAGAGGCAGGCCAACGATTACTTGCAGGTAACTGAGGCCTATAGCAGGTAATATCTTGAGCGCAAGGTTGCGACTACCTGCCGATAGCCTGCAGGCAGTGGCGGCCCTAGGGGGTGGAGAACAGCCCCCGTAGACGCTACAAAATGTATGGATTTGATATTAGTATTCGCTAGCGAAGCGATGACTTATGTCAAATCGCATACATTTTGTAGCGTTAGCGCTTTGCCACTTGTCTACTGGCCCAGGGCAATCGCCCGGGGCCTCTTGCAGGGGCCTCGCAACGTGTTTTTTTTTTTGGAAGGCAAAGGGCCTCGTAAAGACCTGCCGCCCAGGGACTCGCCGAGACCTTCCGCCCAGGGCCTCGCAGTGGGTAAGGCCGCCACTGCCTGCAGGCTAAGCATTAGAAACGGGAAAGAATGGACATACTGACGGATTTTATTGACAAAATAATAATAATAATAATAATATCTATGGACGCTTCACACCACGTCAGTCTGGCCCTGTGGTAAGTACCTGAAGGACTTGTGTTACAGGTACCAGACAACGGAAATATATTTAATACTTTTATACTATACATATATTTAAGATTTTTATTATATGATACACATATTTAATACACATTCATGACCCAGGAACTTTGAAAACTTTTTGTTCCGTCGGCGGGACTCGAACCCGCGACCCCCGGCTTGAGCTACCAACGCGCTCACTACTGAGCCACAGAGTCGTCAAAATGGCGGATTACGTTTGTCAATCTGTCACTTTGTCCATTCTTCCGTAAAAAGAAACCTCTTCTATGGTGACCATGCTAAGCCTGCTGGTATATAAAGAGACGGCAGGTTAACAAAAATTCTTCTCAATTATATTCTGCTGTAATCTATACTTACTTCAAGAACACCTAGGATGAACTGAACTTTTTATAATGCTTTGGTTCTATAATGTTCAGTCGTCTTTTGCGAAAAAAACGACGCTCAAAATATGTATGCCTTACCAACATTAATTTAATATTTCAGATGGTGAAGCACCTGCAGGTGCTGACTGGCCTGCCGGCGCACAACAAGTTCATCATCGACGAGCTCAAGAGCGCCGTCGGTAAGTGTGACGAACAGTATGAAATATATTTTGTGATGAATCTCCATGATTTTTTTTTGGAAATTCACCCTATAGTGCGATGTCGCAACAGAAACTATTTTTTTTTGGAGACTGTCCACTAACCGTTTGACATAATATGAGCGATTGCCGCGATTTTTCCATTATACTTATAGTATTGTCACCAATATCTGTTATACGCCTAACTCCAAAGGCCATTGACAATTTGACAATGAGAGTTGAATGGCGCTATGTAGCCGTAGGGTCTATCGTGTCAAACATCTGTTATATGTCACGAAATAGCTTCCACATGTCACGATAAAGCTGTCATATGTCTGTCTGAACTCTGACACAACATTTGACCCTACCGTCCCTCTGGTGGCGAATGATTTATCGACAACCCTCATTGAAACTGATCCTAAGGCTATCTCCCTCTCACATCTGCTATCTCTCTATCTCTCTCTCAGGCGTGATGCAGCACCACGACGCGATAACGGGCACGGAGAAGCAGCACGTGACGCGCGACTACGAGCGAATAGTCACCGCCGCGCTAGACGACGCCTCCATACTCGCCGCGCAGGCTTTCAAGTATGAATACTAATATTACAAATGCGAAAGTGTGTCTAGACTCTAGACCATAAAGTTAATATACCTAGCGGAATAGAGCAACAATCTCGAGCTGTCAAACGAAACCGAAATTGGTTTCATCTGTGTGTAAAAATATGTGTGCGTATACACTTACACTAGCATGATTGAACATGATTTCTACGAGATTAAATTGTCAACGTGCGGCACGTGCCAACTGGACGTCAAAAAAAGAGTGCTGCTGTCATGTATCACACGTCTCTTTTTACCACGCAGTGTTACTGATAGTGACATCTCTCTTGCTCAGGCCTTTTTTTCTCTATTCCGCTAGGTATATTAACTTTATGGTCAAGACTCTAGTGCAGCCTTTCCCAAAGTGGGCAATAATGCCCCCTTGTGGATGCTGAAGGTCTAAAGGGGGCTGTGTGGGACCTAGAAAACTACAGCGTTGTGTAGAGTATTGGGGGATTTGTGATTTCATTTCATCTGGATGCATTTAATAAATCGAAACAATGGGCTAAAAACATAACTCATTCTCAAAGTAGACAAATAAGTTTGGGAATCCCTGCTCTAGTGGTTTTGTCTGTCTGTCTAGTAGACACCTTTTTACGTTTGTATGACTCAAGTCTTAACCAATTACATTTGGTTTAAAACGTATTTCTGCCCAACGGAGTTGTGGAACGCCTATATGAAAAATAAACTTGAAATATATCAACCGGATAAGCTATTCACAGCTTATCTGACAGATAGAGTATGGAGTATCTGTCAGATAAGTTTGGATACCCTATCCGGCACTTATCAGAAAGTGGCCAGGCCCTAAGGCCCAATTCACACCGGATCGGCAGCGGCGCGAAGAGCACTTTTAGTGTGAAATAATTTTAAACTTTATTTACATACTTATAACTACTAGTATCGCTTGAAAACTTCAAAAGTGCTCGAGGCGCCGCGGGCGGCCGCGCGCGGTTGCGCGACCGTCGGCGGAAAGTGCTCGCGGCTTCCCGCGACCGCGCGCGTCGTCGCGAGGCGCCTCGAGGCGTCGCGAGGTGCCGCGAGCACTTTCCGCCGACGGAGGCGCGGTGCACAGTGGATCGAAAATAGAGTATCATAGACATAAGAACTTGAATTTCCAGATGTCATTTTTTTGGGCTGAAATATGGTCTCCTAGTTGTTATTACATAATAAAATGTAAAAAGACGCAGCTACGTGTAATAATAAGGGAGTTACAATTTTTTTATGAAAGTAAAGAACACGGATCATTTAACAAAAAAATAATAGAATGTGTCAAGTAGTTCCAGACAATTTAATTTAATTCAGTTGGAAGTTTTAAATTGTTACTGGGGACACTGGAAAATATGTGTGCGTATACACTTACACAAGCATGATTGAACATGATTTCTACGAGATTAAATTGTCAACGTGCGGCACGTGCCGACTGGACGTCAAAAAAAGAAATAAAAAAATTATTACTCCCTTATTATTACACGTAGATGAGTCTTTTTACATTTTATTGTGTAATAACAACTAGGAGACCATATTTCAGCCCAAAAAAATGACATCTGGAAATTCAAGTTCCTATGTCTATGAAACTTGATTTTCGATCCACTGTGCGGCGCTCTGAAGGTAGCGCGCGGCCGCCAGCGGCCGCGAGCGTCCACAAGCGACCGCCCGCGGCGACGCGAGCCGCCTCTGCCGGCCTCGCCGCGCCTCTTCGCGCCGCTGCCGGCCTCGCCGCGCCTCTCCGCGCCGCTGCCGGCCGCTGCCGATCCGGTGTGAATTGGCCCTAAGAATCACGGTGCTTTTGATAATGAACCGTTCACTTCTAATGATCCATCTCCATATTTCCAGTAAAATCCTCCAGCCGAGCACCCACGTGGAGGCGACGTACACGTTCGCGCGCTGCCGACTCAACGAGTCCAGCTGCCACACCACCGAGCAGGCCGACACGTTCGTGGTGAGTGACGCGACATCACGATAATAGGATTTATTACTGCAATGTGATCACGTTAGAAGTAATACAACAATTTTACCGGAGGCCCAATCCCCTAACCCCTACCCTATTCCCTTCCCTACCCTCAACTATTCCATTCCCTTCCCTTCCCTACCCTCCCCTATTACCCTATACCCTCTTAAAAGGCCGGCAACGCACTTGCAGCTCTTCTGATGCTGCGAGTGTCCATGGGCGACGGAAGTTGCTTTCCATCAGGTGACCTGTTTGCTCGTTTGTCCCCTTATTTAATTAAAAAAAAAAAAAAACAACGACTGCAACACGACCGCATCCTGCAGTCTACCATCCATACCTTTGTTGTTCGATCGCACGGCGAAACTCGACCGCAGAGCGACTGCTCCGACCGCTCAAGAACTGCTCGAGCGGTCCGTGTACTGCGGATATGCATTATTTTGTATGGTAACTGCAGATCGCCTAAAGCTAAACCAATTATTAATCGCTTCTGTCAATATTCTAACGTGACGTGTGCAACGTGTCAGATTTTGGTCGGATTATTTACTGTACCTGCAAGCAGCGTCCTCTGCTCCGACCTTTACCAGTATACATTTTATTATTAATTGCGTTTTGCCGTCAGGTTAAGTAGTTATTATTGTTTATATCTTAGGTAACGATATACAACCCGGTGGCGTGGAACACGAAGGAGCCGATCCGCGTGCCGGTGCGCGAGGGCAGCTACAAGGTCGTCGCACCTAATGGTAAGTGCCATCGTCTCGTTTTTCAACGTATAGGACCAAGCCATAACACTGCACGCTCCAACTTGGAGCGTATCGCAAATACAACGAATCCAAAACATAAGCTCAACAATGAGTTGAGGCTTTTATAATTTACGATACGACACTGCAACAAATTCCGTTCTAAACAGTTGAGTGTGGTCTATCTCTAGAAATGTTTTAATCGCCTAAATCTAAATAATTATTTCTTTTAGATTTGTCTCCTTAATAATTTAAAATTTCTGTTTGCAAAAGTATCCTATTTCGATACTAGAATTCTCTCTTTCTATAATATATTGCAAGATCTACCTAAAGCAAAAAAGATTTACCTCATTTTTCGTTTTTCCAGGCGATGAAATTGACTCTCAACTTCTGGAGTTGCCGAAATCCGTTACCTCCATCCCCACGCGGACCTCCGAAGCCACGCACGAGCTGGTCTTCATGGCGCACCTCCACCCCCTGGGCGTTAAGACTTTCTACGTCCAAAAGACTAAGAAGACCAAACGCCACGCTAAGAAAGACCGCGAATACTACGATATCAACAACTACTGGAAGAATATTAAGACGATAGATATAGCTAGCATTGATGCCGAAAAGTCTATTGATGCTGATAAATCTAGACCAAAAGATCAAATTCCTCTACCCGTAGCTAGCTCCAAGGATGTAGGGTCAGTGAACATGGATGTGGAAGATTTGGAGATGCTGAAAGGCGATGGCGTGAGGGTTGAGGGTTTGGAGAAGCTGGTGGAAGAGAAGACGAAGGTGCGGGGCGCGGGGAGGAACCTGGAGAAGCCCAGCTACCCCAGCCTCAGCGAGGAGGAGATGAGGATGCTGTCCGATGATCCCATGCTGGTGGAGAGATACCAGGATTATTATTTGGAGAATGAGGTTAGTGAAACTTTAGAAAATTGTACCATCGAGCAAATTGATTCGTAGGCAGTTGACGGACCTACGTCATATGGTCGGATCATGTCAAAATTACAAAGGGCCTATGAAACAACTTCTCTGATAAAACGTCTTCATCCCATTTATCATCATTTGCATCAACATCCCTTTAAACATTTATAATAGTAGTGGGATCTTTAACATTTTTATGTTTACCGTTTAAGCATACCTACTGTCCTAACATAATATGGCATTATTTCAGTACCTAAAACTCCGCGTGGACAACAGCACCGGACAAGTAACGCACGTCATCCAGGGCGAGGTATCCACCAGCATGCAGGTCGGCTTCTACTACTGGACCGGCGCCGTCGGCAACAACTCCAAGCCGGAGTACCGTTCTTCGGGCGCCTACATATTCCGACCACGAGAGACCAGCCCTAAGGCCCTCAGTTCGAAGCCTTCTAAGACCTTCAAGGGTCCCGTCGTCCAGGAGATTAGGATGGAAACGGATGAGAACACCGCCAGCTCCATACGTGTATATGTAGGCCTACCCTACATCGAACATGACTTTGTCATCGGTCCGATAGATATATCGGACGATATTGGTAAGGAATATGTAGTAAGGTATAACACCAATGTTCTGAATAACGGCATCTTCTATACTGACTCCAATGGACGGCAGATGCTGAAGAGGAAGTTAAATGAGAGGCCGCAATGGAATCTGACGTTAGAAGAGCCCATCGCTGGCAACTATTACCCAGTCACCAACGAGATTTACATCGAGAACGATAATCTGAGGGTATCCGTACTGACTGATAGGTCCCAAGGTGGAACTTCGTTGGAGGAAGGAAGTATAGAGCTGATGCTGCACAGGAGATTACTCCACGATGATGCCTTCGGAGTCGACGAGGCTCTGAATGAAACAGCCAATGGAAAAGGTCTGGTGATGCGCGGCAAACATAGAATCCTCATTCATAATCCCGAAGAAGACTCTATCCTGAACGAACGAATGCATATCCTGCAGATGCATCTGACTCCGATTGTCTATGTGGCTGATGCGAGCCACGTCAGCCTCTCCGACTGGTTGACTTATAACAACTGCTTCAAACCGGCCAAGGAACTGCCTCTCGGCTTACATCTTCTGACCTTGGAGCCCTGGAACGAGAACAGAATACTCATCAGATTGGAGAATTACAAAGATGGCGGCGCGAAGTCAAATATACAAATCGACCTAAACGATATCTTCACGAATTTGAAATTCAAGTCCATTCGGGAGACGACCCTGGCCGCTAACAGATGGCTGGACGAATACGAGAAGTGGCAATGGGAGAGCGAAGACTTTGTGGACAATTTCAACGATGATTACAACAACTTCGGACCAAAAGTCCTGGCGAAGGACGATAATGATGTAGCGGTGAACGACGGATTCAAAATTACGCTCAAAGGTAAACAGATAAGGACGTTTATCGCAGAATACGAATTGAAATAATTTGTAAATAAATATTGGTTTTATAAATTTTTTGCTTTTATCAGTGTCCCAAAAATCAAAATATAATTTACTGATATATTGTATTAACGCTTTTAGTATAGCAACGCTTCGAACTGCGAAAAAGCAACGAAATAGCAATAGGGAGATGCAACATTAGTCAATATGTCATTTGAAAAGGGACTAACTAAGGCTAAGACTTTCTGCAATCAAATGAGATATGGCTTCCTTTAAAATTTAAATTAATAAATGCGCGCAAAACCAATGTGCACAATTTACCACCAATTCTAACTGCTAGGTAATTTTCAGTAGGAAATTTATAAGCAAAACAACATTTACCTATAGAATATCCAGGGATACATTTTTGAATTATTTATTTAGTTATTATTACAAAATAAAAGGGATATATTACTATTTAAATGAAACAACAACTTAGTCGCGTATGAAAGCTTATATTATAATAAATGTCGGCGCCTCACCTTCTTGGTCCGCCAATCTCTTACCCTAGTGCGGTGCACAAAAACTACCGACAACACCCCTTATTAATAAAAGCACAAAGCAGATATATCGCTATCTCTGTCTGACACGTCGAAAAGGCAAATGACAGACAAGGGCAGCAACAGTTAAAAAAAGAATGCATAGAATATCCGCTGTGTATTTTTATTAGTAAGAGGATGAACTGAAGAACTCTAAATAGAGACAAATACTAAATATTACATTCCACATTACAATAAATATCACAGCAAACAACATATAGCGTAAAAATACCTGCAGTCTGGATATATAAATGCAATAAATGTACCTAATTTTCTACCTCCAGACGAAAACTTTTAAGGTATTTTTGTAAAAATTGCTAATATATTTTTGGGTCCCTTTTTAGGCTTAGTACATTTTTTTTTTTTTGGGATTTTTAAAATACTATTACATACCAGTGCATACAAATAACAACATAATATTATTAGTATGTTAGCCTTAATTTTTTAATTTTATATTCAAGAAAGTAATAAGTACTAATCTTAAGGACGCAGATAAATAAATTCAGCCGTTGACCGAGTATTTTCTTTATTTCACTTTCTGATTATGTAGCTATCTCTTTTTGACATGTACGCGACAGCAATACTTCCTTACGGCCATTCCCAATATTTGATCAATCTCTGGTTTTGCCCTACTAGAGATAGGAATAGCTCACAATTGACATAAAATATATGTCTCTAATGTCAATTGTGAGCTATTCCTATCTCTAGTAGGGCAAAACCAGAGATAGATCAAATATTGGGAACGGCCCCGTTCTCGAATGGATAAGACAACTTGCGAGCGGTCATTGACCAAATTTCTTTGTCACCCTCGATGTAGTAGTACTCACTATAGTATGTAGTAGTATTTTCGTATGTTACCAATACGTCACTAATTTAGGGGCTGCTCAAATTTATACCTCCTAAACGTATGTTTACTAGCTATTTGACCTAGCAGCCTATAAATTTTAGTTGTTCTGTAGTTTTTGTGTACCACTTAAATAAATCAAATTACATCATTAAGTATACATATTATCAATAAAATGCGGCCAGTGGCTCCCGAACGTTACAAGTCATGTAAACCGTTACAACTTTTCATGTAAATGTAAACTCAAACCAAGCAAACCAAATTAAAGTATTTTTCTAATTGCGCGGTTAATGCTGGCTTCTCACGGCGCGTAATATCACGAGACGTGCCGCGCCGCGCCAGCTCGAGCCACGCGCCGTGTAAACCCGATCCGATCGAAGTAGGTAACTTCAAAGGCGGGACTCAAGCGGCTCGTGATATGACGCGCCGTGAGAACGGGTAGCCCGGAGTCCGGACTCGCCTGTTGGCTCGTGCTCGCTCGTACAAATCGGCTCGGCGCGGCGCGGCTCGTGATTACTCGTACTACGCGCCATGAGAATCCATCGTAACACATTTAAATTAGTAGCATTATAGCCTGAATTTATTTACGTTTACATGAAAATTTTAACGGCGTTTAGATATAGATATAGAAAAATAGTGAGTAATTTTAGATGGCACATATACAATGAGATAGAAACGTGAAGGATAATTTTAGAAAGTATAAAAGTGTACGAAAATAGCCTATTCAGAAAGTACTAACAGATATGTTATATATGAGCCTATTTATTCGACTTTTTCGCCGATTATGTCATTTTGTATTCCACTAACGCCTGCCAAAGTTATTGTTGTCTCTTTTATTCTTCGTATTAATGAAAGAGAAACCATGCTACTTCGATAACTACTGACAAGCGGCGACAGGGCTTTCCGATTTACTTTGATCTAAATGTAAAAAATTGATTTTGAGCAAATTATTATAATTTATTACGCGCGCTTACGTTTATGTGTCTTAACACACAAAGCTGAATTACGCCGGCGTAAATTCCGCCGCAAACGTCAAACGCATACAAAATACGGACGGAATAGTGTGTCGTCTCTCGCGTTCCGCCCGTATTTTGTATGAGTTTATAACGCGGCGTAAACGCGGCGGAATTTACGCCGGCGTAATTCAGCCTAGTGTGTTTAGAGTTTAGACACTATGCCTGGTTTGAATTTTTGACAACATTCCCCTGGCCGCGCGTGTTGTCCGCATGACAGCAAAAACATCGAAATGCTATCATTTCGATGCTTTTCCTGTCATGCGCGTTCTATGACGCGGCCGATCATGGGCACAGATCCGCGCCAAGGCACACGCGTGACAAGAAAACCGCTTTTGGTAGCATTTTAGCCCGTACTTTTTTATACAAAATAAGGGGGCAAACGAGCAAACGGGTCACCTGATGAAAAGCAACTACCGTCGCCCATGGACACTCGCAACATTAGAAGAGCTGCAGGTGCGCTGCCGGCCTTACGGAATACGCTCTCTTCTTGAAGGTTTGCAGGTCATATTGGTCCGGAAATACTTCTGGTGAAAGTTCGTTCCAGAATTTCACAGCGCGCGGCAGAAAGTAACGCGAAAAACGCACGGTGGAAGACTGCGTGGCGAAAAAAGGAACTAACGCCACCATCATAGTACAAAAACCCCATTTTTGACATACTTTGGACAGTTCTTTTTTCCGGCAGCGCCCCCGCCCAGGTTCACTTGAAGCCTTGTCGGTCTATATTTATACTTAGATCAAAACACAGTATAGCCTGTGTCCCCACAGTGACTAGTCGGCGAGCCACCGGCCGCAGCCGCGTAACCTAACACCTAACAGTCAGCAGTCTTCAGTTGAGGACGATCAGCCGCGGCGGCAGCATGCCTCTCCGGCTCAGCCACACGCTAGAAAGAGAAACGTATATTGTTAGTACTTGAATGACAGAGAAAGGTATATTATTATTTATTACTGTGTAATGACTAAGTGTAAGTACTCACATACGGTTTTGCTCGATCGAGCAATCACGTAGAGTGAAAACCACGGCTCGGGCTTTCGTCCACACATTCAGCATTGCTCGATAGTTTTACTCCAGTTCGAAGGAAATTAGCTACGAATAATAAAAACTAAGGAAGAGACTGTGTCAAAAAATTTGTCAAGCCGGCCCGATGCGAGCCTTCGAGCTGTGAGTTTTGCGGTCCACACGGTGGTTTTTGCTCGATTTCGAGTAAAACTATCGAGTAAAACCGTATGTGAGTAATTAGCATAATGGTAAAGAATGGGGTTGCCATCGTAAAGAGAGGGTGTAGGTTCGTTTCTTGAAATAGTGCGTACTAATGAAACGTTTTCAGATTTCATTCACGACTGTAAAATAAAACGTTACGACGACGTCTATATATGGTCGGTATCAGACGTATTGCAATTTTACGTAGCTAAATTTATATATTAACATAATACAGCGTGACTGGTGAGACATGTTCAATACTCGAGGACGTGATATTTGGCTATTATATTAGTTGAAAAAAATAATATCAATTGATCACTGAGTAAATGTAGTTTAGAGTTAAATAATTATTTACTCAACGCATGGACGGGGTGCGCCCAGCGCCATGTCCAGTCCAGTCCATGATTCATTTATACAAAGGGTTTGATCAAAAATTAAGTACCTAATTTTATTACCTAATTATAATGAGAATCGAGTACAGAGTCTCCTTATGTATTGATCATGTCTCACCAGTCATCAGTCATGCTGTATATTATGTATACTCCGTGTGAGATGCAAGAAACCGATCCACGGAAAATACTTCGTAATAATCGGCTGATTTCCTCCATACGCTGGCCTCCGGCCCCCGATTCTTCAGAACTCGTTCGCGGAGTATAGTAACTACACATTTCCGCTGTCACTCACCCGATGCCGGCGCCGAGCAGCAGGGAGACGAGGTTGGTGACGAGCACCGCCGCGACCGCGCCGCGGGAGAACAGGCAGGCGCGCCGCACCGACAGACAGTGGGACGGCTGCATCGCCGGCGCCGCGAGCTGCTGCTCCAGCACCTCGATGGACGACGTCGCGGACGGCGGGCCCTTCGAGCTCACCGGGTGCTTGAAGCGCCAGTCCCTGGAATAAAAGAAAAATAAAAATTTGTTTATTTTTTTACTACAAAATTAAAGTATAGTTGAAGTTAATAATTCTACAGCCAGCACAGATCAAAGGGTTAAATAGGCATTCTGTTAATAAAGCAAATTAAGTAATAACTAGGCACGAACTTTGTGATAACGCTGTCTGCTTGGATAAGCAAACATCAGACAGATACGACTGAAAAGATTCTTTTCTTCTAGATTTAGATAGTAAAGAGGGGCACTACAGTTCTACAGTCTCCTTTATTGCTAACACGGACATTTTAAATTATTCCTATCTAGCGGCTTGGTTTGCCACCGACCCGATTACAAAAGTGTTGAAGACATTATTCGTAAATTTATTATGATATGATATTATAATCACAATATAATATAAATATTTATTATTCCTGAATTAAGGTCATTAAACTCACTTTGGCGGTAACTGGTCAGGCCGGCTGCTCCATTCCCACACCCAGTCGTTAGAGTCATCCTGAAATGCACAATTATGGATTTAAATAATATACAATCAATGAATATGAAAATACAAAAAAAACTTGTCATATTGCATAATTTTGTATATAAACCGCGATTAACAATAAAGTGAGAGATGTTTCTAATCTAATAATGGCGATATCGTATTTTGCATACTCGATATGAACTGAGTATGAAGAACACATAAAAAGTTGGAGATTATTATCATTATTTCCGATGAATCTACAATAATCTGTCTTTATAAGATGACATATTTTTTACTTAAGTTAAACTGAATATAAAGCGAGCATTTTTCATATAGCTCCTAGACTAAAGGTTAATGACCGCTACAATCTCAATTGGCCGGGTACACTATGAAATAAAATGATTAAAAAAAAAATATAGCATACCCTCCAGCAGTTGATATAAACTCCTTTCAGCTCATCCTCGGTCGACGGCTCCAGATTCGGGCTGTTCGGGGGTGATTTTGGGCTGGAAAATACAAAAATAAAACATGAATAGTTTGTTCTGAACTTTCTAATAAACATCCTTATCAATACGAAGTATATGTTTGGGATTTTTCGTTTTGTATTCGTAACTTGTTTGTTAACTTGTGAATTCTTGTAAGTTCGAAAATATTCGCAAAACTGAATAGGTACAAATCTACACTACTATTCTAAAGAGGAAAGATTTGATTTTTTGTTTGTTTGTTTGTTTGAGTCGAATAGGCTCCGAAACTATTGGACCGATTTGAAAAATTCTTTTACCATTGGAATCCTGCATTATTTCTGCTGAACATAGGCTAATTTTTATTTTGGAAAAATATAAGGTTCCGTAAGATATTTGGGATTTTCGGACGCAAGGTTTAAAAAATCAACCATAAAAGTTACTTATTTTGCGTACGCTGCCTAAACTATAAAAGATAGAGGCATAAAATGTTCTAAGTAATTATAGATCTTTTAAATATCTACAAAAAAGTCCGCGACACACTATACCTATCTATGTTGAGTGAGGCACAATAACCATTTTTTTATTAAAAAATCTAGAATTTTTTTGGACTATATTTAAATGCGTTTATTTAAATCATGCTATTGACCCTTATCAAAATAAATTATTTCATCACTAAGTACAGTTCTACACTACTATTATAAAGAGGAAAGATTTGATTTTTTGTTTGTTTGTTTGTTTGAGTCGAATAGGCTCCGAAACTACTGGACCGATTTGAAAAATTCTTTTACCATTGGAATCCTGCATTATTTCTGCTGAACATAGGCTAATTTTTATTTTGGAAAAATATAAGGTTCCGTAAGATATTTGGGATTTTCGGACGCAAGGTTTAAAAAATCAACCATAAAAGTTACTTATTTTGCGTACGCTGCCTAAACTATAAAAGATAGAGGCATAAAATGTTCTAAGTAATTATAGATCTTTTAAATATCTACAAAAAAGTCCGCGACACACTATACCTATCTATGTTGAGTGAGGCACAATAACCATTTTTTTATTAAAAAATCTAGAATTTTTTTGGACTATATTTAAATGCGTTTATTTAAATCATGCTATTGACCCTTATCAAAATAAATTATTTCATCACTAAGTACAGTTAATGTAGATAATATTTGGTCTTTGAATGATTAAAATTGGACGTTTGGTTTTAATGTTATGGCGAAATTAAAATATTACGATTTCTGCTGCACGTTGCGAATTGGGCGTCAAGGCGCGATGCGCGGGTGTGCGTGCGGTGGGGGAGAGATTTAATTATCAGTGCCACAGACTCGCCCGGAGAGTCCACGTAAATATTACCTAGATCGTGGGAATCGCAGACACAATAGATTTTCAATAGTTATGCGACAGCCGGGTGCTGCTTTATTGATTTGATATAGACTATCGTGCTTCATTATTATAATCCTAATTTCAAAAAAGCTTTAAAAGTTATGACTACGAAAGTAATATTTTTAGAACTTTTTAAAATAAGTTTTGAATGACTATTATTTTTGATTGCTATTATAATTAATTAATTTCTTTAACTATAAATCTCCAATAGCGGCAGCCGGCTGCCAGCATAACAATTGAAGATCTATTGTGTCTGCGATACCCACGATGCCGATGCACGATGGAAGTATTAATGCATATTTTTTAATCCACACTATTTCTGCTGAATATAGGCTATATTTAATGAGAGAAAAAAGGGAACCGTATTAAGTGTTAATAATTGTGTGAAAAATCTACCAAAATATTCCTTCTTGCTTATGCTTTATAAATTATAGACTATACTTACTCATCGCAAAGTGATGTACTATATTATAGAGGACATTAATATCAACGTAAAAGTCCGCGATATCATATGTCTGACTACTACAATTATTATTATCTTACAATAACTACTTTTTAATCTAAAAATATGTAACGTATACTATATAATAGTAACGTTGCGCTGGTACAAACCATGCCAAACTACTTATCAGCAGGTATTAGTACTTACCAGATTTAATAATCTATACTTAATATTATAAATGCGAAAGTATCTCTGTCTGTCTGTCTGTCTGTCTGTCTCGCTTTCACGCCAAAACTACCGAACTGATTGTAATGAAATTTTGTATACAGATAGTCTAAAGCCTGAGAAAGGACATAGGCTACTTTTTTACTGGAAAAAAAGTTTGTAAGGGGGTGAAAATACGAAAATTTGTTCAAATTAAGTTAGTTCCAAAAATTCATACTAGATGGCGCCGTGCGTCTTTTACATCGCGCTAACGCTTGACTAACATCTTTCTATAATAGGTGGTATCATCATACCTTGGAGTCCCGATTTTTTTTCGATTGTTATTTCTTTTCTACGTTATTTAATAAGTCAGTACTTAATATTATAATATACATTATACAGTGACGTAACCTTAAACCTATCAATGATAAATAGTTTATGGGTAAAGTTAAGGGGGCTAAATAAGCTTTAAAATTTGGCATAATATATAAAGTTTAATTAAAAAAAAATTAAATATTATGTGCACACTGCACAGCTGTTTTGATTTAAGGGGTACCAGGGTTTTTTTTTATAAAAGCTTTTGACACAAATTTTGTTGACATCGCGCGCTATAAACTGAAGTCCACGCGGACGAAGTCGCGGGCAACAGCTAGTTGTTTATAAATCGACAAGATATACGATTTTCATTTATGTATTAAGAATCATTTTAACTTTAATTTAGGAAAGATTTTAACCTTTACTCCATCAACTTTCTGTCAAACTCGCCATTAAACAGTTATCATAAAATGTCATATATTCCCGTAGTCCCGGCAAAGGGCCATACTCTCGGGCAGTTCACTACAAGCCGTATAAATATCGCGCACTCGTTATTTGCATTAGCATTCAATCTTTATAATAACAACATTTTTATATCAAAGACTTTTCATTTAATAATCTAACTATCATATCACAAAAAGGGTATAGTCGAATAAGCAGCTCCTATAGATTCTTTGTCCTACAGTAACATTAAATAATCGTTTACGTGCGCCACTCGCCAGCAAGCTAGCAGCGATCGATTCTCCACTGTATACTACCAGGGTAGCATTCGTTTGTAGCGAGTACGGAGTCGAATAAACGACGACTTAGTACTACATATTTAGAGTCTAGAATCTAGACAGGTATTTAATATGAATATATATTAGGTCTTGAGTTTATAGTTTGTGAGGCGTTAAATAATAAAGAAAACTTTGTAAAGCAACTTTAAACTAAAAAAGGGTGAAGCCAAACGAGCGTAATTTTGTGAGATGTGAGTCGCAGAATTTCGGTCGCATAAATTATTTTTCATACAAATGTCATGACTCACAAAAAAAATCTATGAAACTGAGTGCAGTAGAATTTCAGCTGCCAACCGAAGTTCTGTAACTCACGATTACGCTCGTTTGGCTTCACCCTAAGATAGCGTTAAATGTAAAAAATTACCGACCACAAAAAAATCATAAAATAATAATTATTTGGTATGGAATCTTAATGATAATATTAAATAAGCGAAAAAACATCCCTCTTCAAGATATTAAAGTGTTTTTGCCACAGTAAAAGTTAGTATGATGCTTCAGAGTTCAGACATCATCTATGATCATACAGTTACAATTTACGGCTACAAAATTCACCGCAAAATCATAGAAAAATACCACAAATCATACCTACTTGTTATTCAAAATATTTAACAGTTTAGTTAATACATTCAAAGCAACATAATGTATAACATAAATATTGAATGTGTATGCCGGACGGGCATAGCGAATTTAATAGTTATTTAATTCAGAATAATATGAATATTAAACGACGCTACTATTTAGCATGCAAAATGCTAGACTAGGTCTTCAAATACCAAAATTAAAACTCCTGCACGTGTCTGCCTGCCGCGGACCGGTGGAGCTAGATTTTCTAGAAAGCTAGATCCAGTCTAGACTTCAACGCCTGTCTAGAGTCTAGACCTAACTCGATCGAGTCTGCGCGCGTCGCTGTGATCCTGGTACAAATACCGAGTGTGTTCAAAAGTTGCCCGTTAACTCTTTTCGGTAACATTTATAAGTATCTAAATATTTATATTGCAATTTGAAGCATGTAATTTTGCCAAATATACTCTTTTATATTGCAAAGATACCTACTGGTTTCATAAACAAGATCATTATCAAAATACGCTAATGCAAACCGGTTTTTAATATTTTGTTGTAAATTTCAAGTATAAATAAAGCAATACAAACTTACAAAGGGACCAACGGAAAACTCGTTTTCACGTTACTGAAAATTCAATTTTATTTAGATTTACTCAGAAATAAAACATTTTTTATTTATTAATTATTTTCATTTATTTTATTTAATACCGGGAAAATGATTTGAAATGAAAATAAAAAATCAGCCAAGTGCGAGTCGGACTCACGCACGAAGGGTTCCGTACCGATACAGAGCAAAAATAGGCTAAAAATTATATTTTTTGTATCTTGCATTTTTTTTTTTTAATATTATTATTAAATATTAAACATATAAAAGAATGTGTGAAAAATTCAAGTGCCTACCTCTTACCATTATTGACATAGAGCGAAAAAGGCCGAAAAATACACGTTTGTTGTATGGGAAACTAAAAAAAACACCCACTAAAATATTTATTTTATTTTGTTTTCAGCATTTGTTATAGCGACAACAGATATATATACACAATCTGTGAAAATTTCATAAGTCTAGTTCTTGAGATACAGCCTGGAGCCAGACAGACAGACGGACAGACATCGAAGTCTCAGTAATAGGGTTCCGTTTTTACCCTTTGGGTACGGAACCCTAAAAATGATCCCTCATATTATAAAATGAAATATGTTACACTTCATTCATTAAATAAACGTTAAAATATTTAGTTAGGTATGATATTTTGTACACCAACGGGCAACGGCCTTGTTTGCCTGGGTGAATGACAGCTGTCCACCCAGAACCGTCCGAGGGCGCAGATAAAAAAAAAATTGTGTAGTGACTATTGAGTGACCCCCCCCCCCCCCCCTCCCCAAAATTTCAGGCTGCGACCGCGCCTGATGTTAGGCAAATGATAATCACGTCCGCGTCATACTATGGCGTCTTAACTCAAGCAACTTTTAACTTTTCAAGGACTCATTCATTCATAGTACGTGCATTACTCATGTAACATGTTGTATGAGGTCAAAAACCTATGTAGTATATCTAATATGACCTATCTGATACAGTACAAGCGACATGGCTAATCAATAACTAATTTAAACGTGTTTACAAATTATAGACTTCCAAGTAAGCTGGGGTTTAGTGACCTAGGTCCTAGGCGGTTAACCATTATCCACTTATAAGGCATATACCTATGTATATGCCTTATAATATGCATGCACCATGCACCTGTGTATATGCCTTATAGGCAGTCGCGGATGGAAACGATCCAGGCGATCGCAAAATGTATAAAGTGGTTTCTTAGACAGGAAATAAAGAAACTTCCATAAAGGTAAAGGTTATGTTATTTGCGATTGATCGAAACGACCGATCGCAAATGAGTGAGATCTAAAAAACTCGTCTCCCGCATCACTGTTGCACTAGCCTTCCGCCGGTATATCCGATACCAGGGTTTCATGGGCAGGTAAGAGGGGTAAAAGGTATGCGGTACTTGCCTACTCTTCATTCCCAAAGGGAGGCGAAACCCCTCCCTCGGGAAAATCCCGCAACTAGGATATCATGAAATTTATGTGGACGTAAGAATGTCGGGCGTTTCGAGCGTTCCCGTACGAATATCCTATACCAGGCACTCATGAGTATTGCGGAAGTAGGTGGGCAGTCGGAATGCGCCGCCTTCTTCAACTCACGCCTCCCGCAGGAAAATCCTTTACCAGGCTAACAGAGGCTATAAACATTACTTGTACTTGTACAAAGTAGTAACTACACAGTGTACTACGTTCCGCTTTCGAGGAATTTGCGGATTTCACTCGCCTCACTCAAGAATATATTCTACCAGGATTTTATGAAAAAGCAGTGTTTGTCCTCCATGACGGCTATTGATTTCCCAATGAAATATTCTGCACTAGGACATCAGAATTATTTAGAAGGAGTAAGAGGACAGCTGTGGGTCGTCTTCCGCAAATATAGTACATTCTGCACTAAGACATCATAAGCATCAGAGGAAGGAGTCAGATATCAGTGGATGATAATAATAATAATTATTGGCAGGTATTACACGCATCGTAATAGGCCGAATCGTAGTATCACAGAACACTTGTGAATCGCGTGATACTAGAATCATGATAATATTGATGCGTGTAATACCTGCCATTGATAGGCACCGTAGAGCAGCGGTCGTCACAATTTACTGGCCAAGGACCACACTGCACACATGACAATGTGAGTACCAGCACCGGGCCTCAGACGGCAGAGCGGGCAGAGTATGTGAATTGTGAAGGGCGCTCCAAGAGCGGCTTCACAGTAATGCCTTTTAACACCTACCGAGTTAGGTGGCGAGTCAGTACTCTCGGCTTTATTGGTCGAGAACACTGTCTCGCCCACGAAGATAGTCTCGCCACTGTATCTAGGTGAAATCAGGCTCTATGGGTGTTTTGCTTCACACCATAAAACAACTGGATTAGGTTATTATGTATTATGGGCTATGGCATTTGTTAACTAAACATTAACTAGATTGGCCGGTTACGTTTATCGTTTTAAATATGGCGTAATTTTAACCATTATGTGGTATAGTTCATAGTTGATCATTCAAATGATTTACTTTGTCGCGGGCCACATAAATAACGGCTACGGGCCGCAATTTGACGATCACGGCTCTAGAGTCCATAGTCTCTAGACACAGACATTAGGACCCATCTTCCGTACACACTGTCCTAGGGTATCATACAATACACACCTGCCCTTGGCGGAGGACTCGCGGCTCTCACGCTGCGCCTCCCTCAGGAGCCGCAGGTACTCGCCCTCCGCGCCCAGGATACCACCAGAGTTCAGCTCCACCCACGATTCTGAAATAACAGAAAGATTATTATCCTTGAGTTCTGCCAAATAAAGATGGAGTACTTTAAATGTAAGACCGAATATAAATAGCACAATGCTTCCAGAACGGGTGAAATACGCTGGCATGCGTAAGACGGTTGACTTGAGCAGAGCACCATAGAATTGGCACCAGGATGTACTTTAATATGTATTCTGTGACCAGGGAACGGACGACGTTGCCTCGATAACTATCGCCCGATGAGCTGGATGTATACGGTACATACGGTATACCAGACACCAGGGGGGTGAGCCAAGATCTTTTCGTTTTCGCTTCTTTATAGAATCGCCGATCAAAATGTATGGAATTGACATAAGCGTTCGTCAATATGACATTGACGTTCGACTCGTGTTATGTCAATTCCATACATTTTGATCGGCGATTCTATAAAGAAGCGAAAACGAAAAGATCTCGGCTCACCCCCCAGTCAAACTTGCCAACAGTGACGCAGAAACGAAAGAAACAGAAATTTAGGGAAGGCCTTTACGCAGCAGTGGGACAGGCTGTCCCACTGCTGATTGCTGTATTTGCTGTCCCGGACAGCAAATACAGCAATCAGCATAGGCTCATAAAAATTATCCTGATCAATGCTCGTACCCAACGTGTGCAAGCAGTGGGACAGCAGGCTCAAAGAAAGTACATACCACTCTCAAGAACACCAATGCGTCAACTATTGTACATAATATTATTTCTTATGCAAATTTTATGCAAAGTGATAATGAAGAAATACAACAATTCGCTATCTTGTTGATGTCGTCATTTGTTTATAAACATTATGTTTTCATGCACTTAGAATATTTATAGTAGTTACTTAGTCATTATTATGTTTATTTAGAGTTTAGACTTTAGATCAAGTGCAAATAAACAGATCCGCGCTTTAAAGGTAAGAAATGTAATATGCGCACTTGTTTTGGTGTCCTACTACTACTGAGCATCTAGTGAGCACGCATAATAATAGCTGAAAACTCTGGATAACTTAAAATTAATAAAATAGAAATAGAATTCGTAAGAGGTTTCATTGTAGGTTCCAAAACCTTGCTAAGGTAATAATTTCAATTGGCCTAGAATGCCTAGATATATAGACTAGTCTTTGGGAAAAAACCTTCTCATCGCGGCAATATGTACGGTTCCCATGTGAATTTCTGTAGCACGCAGTTACGGGCAACCGTTCCGTACACTTATGTTTACACTTTCCGTACACTTAAGTTGCACAAACACAGATGTTATTTGGGTACTGCTAAGTCTCCATTCTGAGAAACTCTTGCATAGGTGAACGTGACGATCGGCAGGTAATGCACCAGAGTCACGTAAGATAACATTTATTATTGGTTTCTGCATATTGATTGACTGCATGTTGACCCTTAACATGCTGTCGCAAACGAAAGTCATATTAAAGTTATAAATGATGTTTCCCTTGATTTTACATCGGTTTCTGCAACTAATATGTTACGCACGGTTTCTAAGATTGTTTTGACTTTATCCATTTTATAGCAGTGTTGATTGGAGTTTTATGTTTGCCAACAAACATGTTATTGAATTAAAGAACTTCAGTCAAAAAAACAAGTTTATTTCTTATCATCAAGAGTCGAATCCCTGTCTTCTTAGACGCTTATTGGCATCTATCAGATAGATTATTTTCTTCTTTTTTGAGTATACAATGTAAAGTTATCAAAAACAAAATTGTTAAATAATTTTACAAAACTTCTCAAATTTCCCTATGAGAGGTAATTTATAAGAAGAACTTCTTAAATTGTGAACCAACCAAACCCAAGATTCTGCATATTGATAGTGTACCGTATAATTTAAGTCTTAACCATAAAGTTAATATACCTCTAGGTATATTAACTTTATGGTCTTAACACGTGGGTAAGGTCGCATACCGTAACGTAACTATACCAGTTTGGGCGCAGTAGCTCTACCATGAGTTGCTATCGAAAAAGTATACGATTTTACCGTACTCGATAGCGAGCAAACGTGCGTCGATATAGTTTTCAATAAAAACCGTATTTTACGATACCACCTGTCAAATTGTTTACTCATGGTACCGATTCACATGAGAAACTGCTTAAAACAATAGTCGCTAGCGAGTTTTTATTCGATACGTATTTATTGTAAACTCATGGTAGCGATTTTAGTTCCACAAGTGACCGCTAGAGGCGCTGTAAAATTTTCCATACTAAAAATTTACGAGAGACGGTATCGAGTATCGTTAAATACTATAGCTTTAAACTCATGGTCGAGCTACTGTATTGTGACAGTAACGTTGTTTACGATTGCATTGTGGGCGAGGCGTGGGCGCCGGGCGGTGGGGACCAGAGAACAAAATGATCATCCGATTAAAAAAAAACTTAAATAAAGGCTCGAGACCTTACCGTTTTTATTGGTACCAATCGACAGTATTCCATTCTTACAATTTAAGAGGAGACCCGTTTGAAGACTATTGGAATTTTTTGTAGGATCATAAGAGCTCTATGGAAGTTAGAATAAGAAACTTGTTTCTTGCTAACGAGTCACCAAAATATAAACAAACCCTATGCACTAAAATTTATTTACGAGCTAAACATACAATCATAAACTACCTATAGCAATTTTGTATCCTTTTATTTTAGATTAGGAATCCTTGGACAAAACGTCCCAACTCCCAGCAAAATAAAATAAATTCAACAACATCACACCATATTTTATCAGAGCGCAAAATGTCAAATCGAAATTCCTCTGTAAATAGATTCAAACGTGTTTACCGAGTAGGCAAACCTGTTCTGTGGGAATGTAATAGGCATTGGGGCAAAATGGGACACCTGCCTCTATTATAGCTGTTGTAATCCAAAATGATAAGCTTCAATCTTTAATCGATATTTACCAATACAAAGCAAAAGTAAAAGCGATAGAGCTTAAAGTTTAATAATCTGCTCAGAAGATTAATCATGACAATATTGGTAAAAGAAAAAACACAGAAAATATTAAGAAAATAGAATGAAACCTTAGGTAAAAAGAACATAAGGACTATGTGAATCTACTGCACGTTTTTTGACGATTTTAATAGCAGTTTATCAATTATTCTCTAGCGCTTTTGATTGGCTATCATCAAATAGTTATCCAATTTACAACGGTACCATTAAACTTCAAGACCTCAAAAACTGTGCACAAATTAATTTATTCGCGCTGAGAATCGCATGATACAAGTTACAACAACAGAGTATTATTACTTTGAAAAAAATAGTGATTCATATCAGACATCCGGCCTTCGCATTAATGCAGATAAAAATGACATAACACGTAAACGTGCAAAATGCCAGATGTCATTATAAGGCCAAGGTTATTTTGCAAAAAGGGGCTGCACTGGTCAGTGGTCACCTGGCGATTCAACGGCGATAAAAAAATATCACCACGATAAACATTCATCGGAAACTTTGAGAAATGTTATTGTTTAGATAAGGAGAGGGAATTTGCAACGTTTGACGAACTTTGAGAAATGTTATTGTTTATTTGTTATTGTTTAGATTAGAGAGAAGAAGAGGGAATTTGCAACGTCTGACGTGTCGAAGAAATATCTAACGACGAAAGCGATCCGAACAATATATCACCACCATGAGACGTAAACAATGTGTAATCTTACATTTTACGAGAAACGCGCGAAATAAATGCAATTACCGAGTTCATCCACCGCGGCCGCGCTCAACGGCTCCAGCATCTTGCCAAATATCTTCTGCTCCTTCTTTTATTATAGCCAATAATTTTCCAAAAGTCAAAAAACCGATAACGCCACGTCAAACTGCGTAATTCACTTTATAAACAAACACAAAGAAGCACAGAGACGCGTCCGCTCGCGTCGAGCGTCCGAACGAGACTGAGTCTATTTTTGAATTTCGAATGTAAACATTGCACTGCGTAGGCGCAGATCACTGACAATCTATCGCGTCGTTTACTTTGTTTGTTTTTCACAAGAAAGGAAATTGCTGCTCATTATTAACATTTTCAATACAGAAAATATATCTATTGATACTATTTTAACAAAGGAAGTCGTGCCTACCTCTCCCACCGAAGTAGAATGGAATTCTCTTGCTATGGATGTCTACAGCTCTTACAATGGTGAAACAGCATCGAATCATGGCAATAAGATGTTTCAAATGCCAAAGACAGATAAACATAGAGCAATCTTGTTTACTACTTTCTCTCCATAATTTTAATTATTCTAAGCTTCCTACGACTTAGTTACGCTCGTAATGTGTGAATGTAACACAGATTTCTCTTAAACTTAAACATGCGTTATGCATCTTGTTTGATTTAAAGTCAGACAAGCTCTCAACTTGCTATATAATTTTCAACATAGTATAAACTGTTTTTTTACAGCATCTAATGGTATCTATTAAACATAAAGAGCTGACAAATCGCCAAAAATACCGAAGACCTTCCAAATGACCGGGTCAAGAAACTTTCAACTCTGAGATAATCTCTGCGAAGACAAAGAGCATTATTGTACGTTTTAAAGTAAACCCTGTCAATATTTAAAACGGTGACAAATTGTAAACATTGAACAACAATGCAACAAAACAACAAAGTACCTGTGGACTGTGGGGTACACAATCATGTCTTACGACTACCTGTTCGGTGGGCGTTGTGTATGTGTGGGAGCTCAGGTAGTGCAGGACTTGCAAATGGCGTACTTGGCACAACTGGGTCAATTAGTAATCGGTAGATATGACTAGCATCAAGCATGAAGCATCCGCAAATTTATCCTTAACGTAACTTTCCGGGCGAGTCAGAAATTATTTCTGGGTATCTCGAATGGTTTAGCCATCTAGAGATGGTAAATTTCCATTTGCTTATGTTAAATCACCTGTTTTAAAGGACACCATAAATTCGGTAATATTTTTTTTTTGGAAGCTGGTTTACCAAAATATCAATCTTTAGACCCAAAACGATCTTCATTCAGGTTGAAAAATGAATAATACATTTCGAGAGGTGATCTGAATTCTGTTAAGTTGAAAACCCGCTTAGAAATTAAGATCCAATTAGATGCAATGGGATCTACAGAGGATCTTATAGATACAGATCTCAGTTTGAACTCTGGAGAAGTCTATTGCTCTACGTGACGCCAGTCAACGTGACGCACGTCAATAATGGACTGACTCACTGACTTGTGACTACGTGTCCGCTATCACATAGGGGTGATTATCACGAGAGGTCGTGGGTTCATCAGTCTCAACTCTCAACGCAAGGATCACGTTTATTTTCAACTTCAAAGTCGTTGCATTGTAAACGAATTGGTCGATTCTAAACCAGTTTTATAACGAGCTCGTTAGAAAAATCTAGAATACTCGTATATTTTGTACTTTAACGCTGTTGCAATTGTATGCTAAGACGGCGAACAAAGGTGAGACCTTGACATAATAAAGAATCCAGAATGGGTACAGTTTGTGGAGCGTAAACAGTAAATACGATTAGTATCGTATTATCGTAGGCGTAGAGTAAGCAGCCTAGGATTAGGTATAGGAGTTTAGTAGGCGTTTTCTCCTAGGGCCAATAGGAGCAATGTTCTCGATTCAACTTTTTGTGGTATCATAATAATTAATATTGCTTAACAGCTTGCCTAATTGACGTGTGAAACTACTTTCTGCCTAGACTAGTTCTGCCTAGATTAAAAAGTATTCGGCGCTTAGAGGACGCACGACTGCGTCTTTCGAATCTGAGATACCAGGCAAGCATAAGTTAAAAGATATTCGTGAAAAGAAAGGAGCTATATCATTAAACCCTGACAATGATGAGTTGTTGACATGTTTACTGCATGCCACAATATCAACAAATCTTCCATCTTTGCAATCCCCACTAAGAAATTCTTTGTCCGTCCGTTGCGTGCAGTGAATCACGTACGCCCTTCACCCGACAAAGAGGTTACTTGTGCGAGCATCAATTAGATCGGCAGCCATTACTACAACCGTACAACACTCGTCTCTTGTCCGGTAGCTATCGCTTGTTTGAAAATAGAATACGCAATTTCACTAAAAAATAAAAATCAATTTCTAAATTGAGCAGTTGATATTAAATGCTCCAAGCACATTGATTCCTTATTCCAGGAAAACAGAAACTCCAGATAAAGGTTGGAAAGGATGCCCAGTCATTGTCCGAAATGAAATTGACGTCAAAACTGACGTAATAAATACACTGAATGTACCAGGAGCGCACGATTTACGAAGAGTTGTTTGGCAGCCTTTCAAATACACTTGGCGCGTGCCGTAACTTCACCATTCTAAAATAATCCATAAAAATATAGAAACAGAAATCAAAGTTGCTTGTTGTTCGTCGATAAATTTCTATCGGCGAAATGAAGTCTATTTGTAAACACTTGTAGTGACATAAGTGGCCAAAATAGAGCGTACGCAGCAAATGTAGGTCAATTTCTGGTCACTGCACCGGCTCTTGGCGTTGCGTTGCACACGTGGCTATCAAAAATGCCGGCACGTGGCGAAAACAACACGCGTTTGCGATTAATTTACCAAGCTATGGTTAGTTTTGACTTTTGTAAAAAAATAAACAAAAAAAAAATACTCAGATAAAAACAAGGCTTACGGCCTGTTTCACCACTTAACTAACTGATAAAGTGCCGAATAGGATATTCACAGCTTTTTGACAGATTCTCCATACTTCATCGGTCAAGTGCCTAGGAAGTGGTGAAACAGGAAAAGTTAGACTTTAGGCAAAACTAAGTAGGTACTAACAACTAAAGAGACATATTCTAGATAAATAAGTAAGTACTTTTAATAATGCCAAATGCCAGCTATTGTGATATTTTTTAAGCATTTTATAAAATAAGAGTTAAGAGTTCAAGACTCAAGACTCAAATGAGTATGAAAATGTTTTAAAGTTTAAGGTGACAGTACAAAAGTCTAAGATACCTCTACCAGAGTAGACAGAATGATAGAGTATGCCGACTTAGAACTGATGTTGAAATTTTTAAATTTCACGTATTATGACGAAAATCGTCGCAAGGGTTGTTAACTTGTTACCTACGAATTTAAAAATATGACATATTCGCTGGACGTGTTCCTCTTTGGTCGTATTGTTGTTTGTGTTTTGGCACATGCGATTAAAATTGTCAGAATCCAATTTTGAAATCTTAATTTTAAATATTTAAAAATAAATTATTATCAGCCAGCGCGAGGCACAATCCATTCATAATCCTAGTGAAACCCGACGAATTTGACAGATATTGAAACCTGTCCGTTTCTTTGCAGTCGAACTACTGGTAGTTATGTCTATTGTGCCTCTACGGTGACAACTGACAGTACAAAAGGCCGCACCTAATGCTTGTATGAGAAATCGATCGTCTTGAAGCGTACTCTCTGTGGCTTGACCTAAACTCATACGTCGACAGGCGTATCGCTATTTACAATTTTTTAAGAATTTACGTCTATGGGCGGTACTGTCCGTCAACGTGTTAACTCGGTAAGTGATACAAAGAAAATCCAGGCTACAAAGGCTACATTTGAAATTGTTGTAGAGCACAATATCAGAGATTTGTGTTCCGAAAGATTAAAATTATTTCGTCTCGAACTACTAAAGTCTAAACTCTATTGTGTGACCGAAACTAAACTTGACAAAAATGTGGTTAAATTATAAATACTTTAAAAGTTATTAGACTAATGAGCAGACAGCATAATAGAGAAAATAAGTTTAAGAAGAAGCTATTACTTAATTATGAATTAATATTATTATAATGAATTTTTTGTACAAAGTTATGGATTTTGATGGTTTAAGAATTAATTTCTAACAAAATTTATACAAATTATAATTCGATTTTGGTAATGAATAAGTTTGTATTCATAAGGTTTTACGAAATTTTGATCAAAATTTCGTAAAACAGTAAACAGGTAAACAGCATCAAACATTATAGAAAAAATAAAAATATACACTCAAATTGTTACCTAATTAGTTAAACAGTTACAAATAAGCTAGTTTTATAAGGTAATACAATTCTTATCACAGTTTTGTTATCCTGCATAGCTAGCACAAGCACGTAGACAAACGAAAGAAACTAAATTTTGACAGTTTTAACGGAAAAACATTGGAGTAAAAGTTTCTTTCGTATCTCGATATCTTTCGCTTTTGAAAATCTATATGTCAAGCATGACGATCCGCTTTTGACATTTAGTTTCTTGATTCTGTTTTTATTTTTATTATGGCACTTGGCTATAAAACCATGGCCAGTGTCGAGTAAATGGCGGCAAATTCAAAAAATCGATGTATAGCAACCCTGTCTATAGCCGGAATTATAGTTTTGATCTACAAACTACGAATAATAAAGTTCCTTAGTTTTTATTATTCGTATTTCGTAGATCAAAACTATAATTCTGGCTATAGACAAGGTTGCTACACGTCGATTTTTTGAATTTGCCGCCATTTACTCGACACTGGCCATGGTTTTATAGCCGAGGTGCCATAATTAAAAAAAAAAGAACCAAGAAACTAAATGTCAAAAAAAATTATTGCCGTTGCTTTAATGGTTGCTATGGAAAGAGTTTCTTGTCTTTGTCCACTGAAACTCAAGTCGATGGGTGGTGCCATGCTCGGGAATAAGATATGTAGACATGGGAAAGAAACTGCCATTACTTTCTTCCGAAGAATCGACTGGGAAACCCCGTGCTAGCTACGCTGGTCAGAGCCCAGAGGTCAATTATACCGGTGAACGGTAATAGAAGAAAAACAAGTTTAACATAATAATAAATAATAATTGAAACTTCTATACAAAACTATACTGTACTCGGCGAAACATGGCGGTAGCGGTCATTGACTCCCTGTCAAAAACTTGTCATTTTCTATACAAAGCCGCGATTGACAACATCTGACACTTCATTGTCAATCGCGGTTTATATAGAAAATGACAAGTTTTTGACAGGAGTCAATGACCTCTACCGCCATGTTTCCCCGAGTACAGTATGGTGGATCTATGGAACCCTGACTGGCAGAATCTACAGTTAAAATGTCTCTTTTTAAGTCGGTAAAAAACTTAACATAAATTAACAATGGAGCTAATCCATAGTCCATACTAATTACTAATAATGTAAAATGCGAAAGTATGTCTGCCTGTTACCTCTTTACGCCCAAACCGCTGAACCGATTTTGCTGGGTGTGCAGATAGTAAATACATTGGGAATTGAGTCCACGGGAAAAAAACAAAGGATATTTTTAACCCGGAAAAATGTACCATTCCCGCGCTTCAAATGAATTTTGGCGCACCGGAGTTGCGGGCATCATCTGGTTCTGGACTCTGGTATAACTAACATAAAGCCTGATTCCTGATTTTAGATACTTTCTACGTCTACATTATATCGTATTCCATTTAGGGTTGCCGTACATTATTACAAAGTATTGGCACACAAAATATTATATCCCACCAAAAACATTTTCATGTAAAAATGTTGCCAGACGAGAACAAAGTTCGTGGGTCAAAAAGTAGTGAGATCTCATGTAGAGCCAAGTTTCTAATCTTAGGGAACATACCCATACTACGTGACCCATTTAGGGGGGGAGGGGGGTCTTGAAAATACTACGCTCGGTCACAAGAGGGGGGAGGGGGTCAAGACTTTTGTCACGTTGTCAATTTCGCCGAGAGAAACGTCATACGAAAAAAAATTTCTCGACATTTAATACTTGACACTGGCATTTATTATGGTTATTTATAACCAAATTATTCTTGTCAATACCACGTGAACAATTGAAGGCGGGGGGGGGGGGGGGGGGGGTCTTGGCATATACTACGCGTGGTATATGCCAAGGGGGGGTCAAAAAATCTTAAAAAGTAGGTCACGTAGTATGGGTATACTCCCTTATATACTCAGCCCTAAATCTAAAAACCTTAATTTTACACAAAATACTTGTTATAATGTATCGGCACTCGGCCGCATGAGAACTATCTAAAAACTCTAATATTAAGTATAACGTTCAAAGCCCATAGAATGACGAATAACAAAATTTTAAAGTTCTGACTTCTGAGGTAGAGTTTTGTTTGTCCAAATGACTGTGAATCATCCTGTCGGTTTGAATGGTTTGATTATGCTGACGAAAGCCAGACGAAAACCATTAATAGGGAGTAACAATTTACAGAGACAACAAACAGACAACATAATATGAAAATGGAATGACATTTTAAGAATTTTTGTAGCGCTCTAGCAGAGCAGACAGAATTATGTCTATTGTGGCTCTACAGTTCTAATCTTACTAAATAGTAACAATTGCACTGTACTAACTTAAATATAACTAATAATAAAATTAATAGTAACATAAAAGTCACGATTCCGTTTTGCTTAAGGAAGTAACTTCCTTAAGCAAAACGGAATCTTATTCTTGTTAACTCCTAAACCAATGATACTAAAAACGTTATAACATTGCCCGTTTTCTGAGTTTTCGTGACAATAATTATCTTGCTGTTGATTGGTTAATGTCGAAACTTTACGTTAGCCAAACAAAAATTAGAGTTATCATGTTTTAAAACTTCGTAGTATTGATTAGAATTAAATTCGTGGAACACATGAAGGCCTGGTATCAGTTATCACCCCTGAGTGAACTGAGTATGCTGCATGCATGGCTGAAGCTACTGCTCCCCTGGTGTAACATGATAGTGTTCACTTGGCTCATGGTCCGCTGGACGCCACCAAATGTCATTTTTTGTCATGCTCCATGACCGTGAAGGTCATGCGACATACGAGCTTGTAAAAATATACAAAAACGAGAGCAACATGATATTCAAGCCAGAATAGACTAGGAAATAGCCATTTTGAAAGAAAAACTTGAAATAATCGGCCAAGTGCTAATCGGAATCGCGCACGTAGGGTTCCGTACCGTTATAGAGGAAAAATAGGCGAAAAAATGTGTTTTTGTATGGGAGCCCCCTTAATTTTTTATTTTATTTTTAATATTATTCTTAAATATTGAAGTAGACATATAATTAAGGCCTTTGTGAAAATAACAAGTGCCTACCTGTTGCCATTATTGATATCGAGCAAAAAAGGCCAAAAAAATTACGTTTGTTGTATGGGAGCCCCCCTTTAATATTATATTTTATTTTGTTTTTAGTATTTGTTGTTATAGCGGCAACAGATATACACATTACACAATCTGTGAAAATTTCAGAACTCTAGCTATAGCAGTTCTTGATATACAGCCTGGAGACAGACAGACGGACAGACAGACATCGAAGTCTCATGAATAGGGTCTCGTTTTCACCCTTTGGGTACGGAACCCAAAAAAGAAACTTAAAATGGAGGAATTGGAGGAATCCTTTACTTATTAGCTACGAATAATAAAAACTATTTATTATTCGAAGCTTATTAGTTATTTCAACTTATTTCTACGATGCTGATGTTTTGAATTTTCTGGATATAGCACGCCTTCCCCAATAGACCCCAGTTAAGTACGTGATAGTACTTATAACTTAATGCTAGTTAATGGTATTTTGGAGTCATTTTGAAGTTGACGTAAAAGGTGTAACATTTTCTTTTCTATCTATATATCTATACAGGGTGTAACAAAAACAAGTGATAAGACTTTAGGGTGTGTACGTGTTCCTTGTAGAGAGTTCACTGTGAAAGTAGCAGCGCTGAAAGACCAAAATTTTTTTTCTCTTTTGTATGGGGAAACTCGTGACGCTCGGGCCCTTGCCCATACAAAAGTGAAAAAAAATGTTCGTCTTTCAGAGCTGCTACTTTCACAGTGAACTCTCTACAAGGAACATGTACACACCCTAAAGTATTATCACTAGTTTTTGTTACACACTGTATAATATTATAATTGGGAAGAGTTTGTTTGTTTGTTTGTTTGAACGCGCTAATCTCAGGAACTACTGGTCCGATTTGAAAAATTATTTCAGTGTTATATAGCCCATTTATCGAGGAAGGCTATAGGCTATATTTTATCACGCTAATACTTATAGGAGCAAAGAAATAGAGGAAAGTGTGGAAGAAACGGGGGGAAATTATTTGACAGGGCTTATTAGAACGCGTTAATCTCAGGAACTACTGGTCCGATTTGAAAAATTCTTTTAGTGTTAGATAGCCTATTTATCGAGAAAGGCTATAAGTTATATTTTATCACGACAAGATTAATAGGAGCGAAGAAATAGAGGTAAGTGTGGAAAAAACGGAAGAAATTATTTGAAATGGCTTATCTGAACGCACTAATCTCAGTAACTACTGGTCCGATTTAAAAAATTAATTCAGTGTTAGATAGCCCATTTATCGAGAAAGGCTATAAGCTATATTTTTCACGCTAAGACTAATGGGAGCGAAGAAATAGAGGAAAATGTGGAAAAAATGAGGGAAATTATTTGAAAGGGCTATTTGAACGCGCTAATCTCAGGAACTACTGGTTCGATTTTAAAAAATTGTTTCAGTGTTAGATAGCTCATTTATCGAGGAAGGTTATAGGCTATATTTTATTACGCTAAGACTAATATGAGCGAAGAAGTAGAGGAAAATGTGTAAAAAAAAACGGGGGAAATTATTTGAAAGGGCTTATCTCACGAACTACTGGAGCCATTTTTCTGTTATTTGGCACAGATAAGAAGTAGACCACGTAAAGGATCATAGGCTATTTTTGTGGACTAATTTGTCTGTGAAATATCTAATTTACGCGAGCGAAGCTGCGCGGAACGTTATATTTCGCGTGGTCACGACATCACGCGTAAACAGCTGGACCCATTTTGCTGAAATTTCGTATAAAGATACTTTGAGTCCCGAAAAAGAACATAGGATGCATTTTGTCCCGAAAAAATGTACGGTCACTGCACAATATACTTTTATGATTTGCGCGTAAACTATTCAATCTATTTTGATGGAATTTGGTATGGAGATACTTTGAGTCTCGGGAAAGGACAAGGAATACCAATTTTGTCCCGGAAAATGTACGGTTCCCGCACAATAAACTTCGATGATTCTCGCCTAAACTATTTAATCTATTTTGATGAAATTTGGCATTACATGCACCGCAGGTGTCCTTTTTGAATAAATAAATAAATAATTTTAAATAAATATACTTTTCTGATTTGCGCGTAAACGACTCAATCGATGTACGGGAACAACTATAAACTAAAGTCCACGCGGACAAAGTCGCAGGCAACAGCTAGTATATTAATATATGGAGATTTTTCTGTAAAATATACCTTGCCGCGCCCTATCCTTCGTATTCCTATCGCCATATCCTATCCTATTTTTAAATATTTGGCGAAGTAAGACTTAGTAAGACCCTAGCACTGTGGTGTGTGATGATGATGATAAACCAATATCCTCTCGACTGTATCAACCGGCAATATTTTGAGCGTGTACTCGGCACGACTCACGAGTCAACGCCCAGCGACCTTGAGGGCACGCGATAGTGTTTACATCGATTACTTGAAACAAGTCTAGGACCTCACGATTAACCTATTATAAGGGCATAGCATAAGGCCAGGCTACTGGATAAAATATTTCGCTAGGGACTCGATTTCATATTCCATCAGTTATGTTATGACTTATGACAATTTCTGGGGTTACTGACAGGATATCAAAGTTAAACCCAATGAGAAAAAGTGTGTATGTCTGTTACCTCTTAGCGCTTAAACAGCTGAACCGTTTTTGATAAAATCTGGTATAGAGATACTTTGAGCCCCGGGAAAGGCCATAGAATAGTTTTTATCACGAAAAAATGTAAAGTTGCAGAGTTTGGTTTCAGCGGGGCTAAAATGGAATCCCAGAAATATAAAAATATCCCAGAAAATGTCCAAAATCTTTCAGTTAATAAATTTAAAAAAGTTGTTAAAGAACGTTTGTGTGCTAGTGCTTATCTATACTAAATTCTGCAGAGTTTGTTTGTTTGTTTGTTTGAACGCGCTAATCTCAGGAACTACTGGTCCGATTTGAAAAATTCTTTATTCAGCTTCATCCGCTGACCAAAAAAAAAATAAAGTGCCTGTAGCTCTAAAAGGCGCAAAAATCGCAGTTGAGTGTCTATGACGAAAATGTACGACAAGAGTCCCTCTATAACCAGTGCTATGATTTATTTTGAATACGTTTGAATCTATACTAATATTATAAATGCGAAAGTATCTCTGTCTGTCTGTCTGTCTGTCTCGCTTTCACGCCAAAACTACCGAACCGATTGTAATGAAATTTTGTATACAGATAGTCTAAAGCCTGAGAAAGGACATAGGCTACTTTTTTACAAGTTAGTTCCAAAAATTCATACTAGATGGCGCCGTGCGTCTCTTACATCGCGCTAACGCTTGCCCAACATCTTTCTATAAGAGGTGGTATTATCTTACATTCCATTTCCGATTTTTTTCGATTGTAATTTCTTTTTTACGTTATTTAATAAATCAGTACTTTATCTATGCAGTGACGTTACCTTAAACCTATCAATGATAAATAGTTTATGGGTAAAGTTGTGTAATTGGGGGGCTAAATAAGCTTTAAAATTTGGCATAAAATATAAAGTTTAATTTAAAAAAATGAAATATTATGTGCACACTGCACAGCTGTTTTGATTTAAGGGGTACCAGGGTTTTTTTATAAAAGCTTTTGACACCAATTTTGTTGACATCGCGCGCTATAAACTGAAGTCCACGCGGACGAAGTCGCGGGCAACAGCTAGTCTTGGAATAAAATGACAAAATTAGGATTTCGTCCATACAAAAAATAATTAATTATTTTTTATCTCTGTAGATACGGCATATTTAAAAAAAAACGACATCTATAAAAGTGACTTGTAATTGCATCAGCTGTCAACAAAAAAAAATCAGCCTGATCCGTTGACCTTCGATCCGAAAATTCTTAATGTCCCATTTATTTTACTTTGGGACCAGTGTGCGCCGTCTCGTTCTACACTTACGAGTTACGAGTCAACAAACTTTTATCAATACTGTGTTATATGTGTATATTATTTTATCACACGCCTATTATTATTTAGGCTGTCTATAAATAGGCACAATATCATTAATCCGGTTCCAAGTTCCAACAAGGGCATCCGTAACATCTGTCCGTCTGTTTTTCACCAGAGTCCAACTCCAGACCGTATCTCAAAAAACCGTGATAGTATAGTTAAAATTTTCGAAATTAAAAAAAAAATCTTTTCACTCAGTACCAGAACCCTTTGTGGGCGACTCGCTGCATCACACGAAAAAATGTTATCGTTGCATCAAAAGCTACAGTACAGGCTAACTAACAAGAAATTAGCCTTTACTTAGAAAAAGTCTATAAATTAAAAAGCTAACGTACTGCCAAAAAGGTTACATTCACTTTCAAATGTCGAAGGTCGTACACCCAGACGTCTGCGCGTTCAACGACCTCGGACAAGCCCCTACGGAGTTCTGGGCGCCTAGTACATTCGACCCGACGGCGACGAAAGCGTCCTTGTCCGACGCGATGGGGGGGTTGGCTTGTAAACAAATCAATATACAAGATGCCTGGTTGGCCTGGTCTAGACGGAATTAAAGCCAACTTACATGACAATTTTAGGAAAAATTTCTCCGTTCTACAATTCTTGAAACAAGTGCTCGAGCAAAAAATAACAAAAGAAAAATATAGGCACCACTAAGGTGCAGTACTAGTACTTACTACTTATATCTCAGTGGTAGGTACCGAGTTTTACGTCCTGTAGACTGTAGATTGGAGCTCAAAATCAATAAAATCATAAATGTAAAATCATAAATGGACGCTGTTAAGCATTCGTGTACTAACCCACACAAAAATTACGTATTAAGTTATGAATGCAGTTATGTTCATTACATGATTTAGAACAAGACTGCATTCAAAATTTAACAACAAAAAAAAATTGTGGGTTAGGACACTAATGCTTAACAGCGACCAAATATGTAACTCAAAAATGCACGGTTTTCTGAAAAAAAAACCAACAACATTCGATGGATATACTTGCAGCCGTTGCCGAGAAAGTAGAAACCAATAATAATTATTCATACTAGATTGCCCCGTTTACAGAATAAGTCGCGAAGTACTGCACATAATATTCTGTATAGAGGAGTATCACATGTCGGCAGACCTTGGGAGGTGGAATCACGAGATTATTGGTTAATGCAGGGGTTCCCAATCTTTTTCAGCCTGCGGCGCAGTTACACGTTCAATATTTTGAAACGGCGGCGCGGCGCCCTTCATTACCTAGCTATTACAAAAATATGTATAAAATAAAAATAAACACCTTTAATGATTAGAAGATTTTTTAGATTGCGCAGGTAAATTATAATAAACTAATATTTAATCTTCTGCCTGCTTTGTATAATTACAATATTATTTTATAATATTTGTGGTTTCGGATAATGATTAATGATGGAGGATCGACTCACGACGCCCCTCTTGCCTTTCCACGGCGCACAGTTTGGGAAACCCTGGGTTAATGTAATCATGCGTGCGCTGATCCATATCTCTTCCTATGTAACGTTACGCGAGGTCAAACCAGAGCTGCTAGTTTCTTGTGCTTATTAGATGATTTAATTTCATCTTAGATACTAATATTATAAAGCCGAAGAGTTTGTTTGTTTGAACACGCTAATCTCAGGAACTATATGGTGGTCGCGAGGGTGCAATTGACCTGCTCATTCTTCTAGGCTAGGCCGACTAGGTTGCGATAATGCCGTAATGTGCTTGAGCAACCATACGGACATTTAAAATATTATTCCATGCTCTACAGTTTTTAAAGAGTGGTTATCTCGCTTTAAAAATATTACATTAATCGATGCATATAAGCCTTCTTTTTGAATTAGAAAGCAAAAGTAGGATGACTTTCGGTTTGTAGTTCAATTTCATCAATCCGGATTGACGGTAATCCGGTCAAATCCGGTCCGGATTGAAAATGATGCCGGATTGCAATCCCTAGTTGTACAGCACGCCTTTAAAAGCTCATAAAAGTTTGTAATGTTGTAATGTACCTACTACCTTTTGTAAGAAGCTACTAGGATCACATAAACGCGTCTAGTTTGGACGGTATTTGGGAACCCTAACATTACATTGTTCAATGTTATATTTTGTTTATAAATCACTTTCTTTGCTGGCTATCGACTGCTTTCCAAAGACTAAAATAGCCAATTGACCGACTGGATTTAAATAACATGTTGAACTTACATAGGCAAGCTAGGTATGCAATACGCATGGCGATTGCTGTAATAAATAATAAATAATTCAAAATAGGTCATGCCACTTTAATTAAAAAACACCTTACAAACAAATAAGGACAAACATACGATAACAACATTGTAAAGTTACAAATATCGGCCTTATTATTAAACGTTATTAAACTAATCTTTGTCCATTTATTTGTCTGATACGTTGGAAAAACCTAACGTTTTTACACGCTTTAGTCGCTAAACAGACTTTTGAATTGAAATGAGGTATTGAGATATTTTCGAGTCCCAGGATAAGGACAAAGAACACCATATTATGTCCCGGAAAAATATACGATCCCTGCGCGATAAACGAATGAAAACTAACTCCCTCCGCTGACATCATTTTGGTTGGCAAATGCTTTCCATCTACGCCCCTAGTCCCGACTCATGCATGAGTCATGACAATGTCAAAACATCCACTTAAGGCTAACTAAGGGAACTTGCGTGGTGACTCGCGAGGAATTGGTAGCTTGATAGTGCCTTTTTTAACATGGGGAAATTGGTGGACATCGGCAGGGGTATGTGGGACTCTCCGAGGAACTACCCACTAAAACCCCATGATGCTCCACTCCGCTTAGGCAAAGTTACGGGCACGATCACCGCAACTCTACCAACGGTTGTCTGCGTCTCGCAGACTCATCAAAACATGTAGGCTTTTCTAGGTTGTCCTGCGGGGTGGTTTAGAAAAGCCCATATGGAGGAGCTTGGTAGTGCTATGTCCCGCGGAAGGAAGTAGAGCCTGGAGGGGTTTTAGTCGGTAAACCTCTGGGCTCCGGCGCAGGGCTGCTCTACCCTCTCCCCGGACCTTACGCATTTCCCCTTTCAAAAAACAATCTAAGGGAATTTTATAACATGAAGCCATAATATATGGCTCGTCTCCCGTATTCGACTATAGCCACATGAACCTGTCTGATCGGCACTTTATTGAATAATCGCCTGGAGACGACCCCACTGGACTGCTAACTGATTCGACCTGACTATATTTAGACCAATTGTCAACCCATCTACTAAATTGAACACACGGGCTTTCAGTTTAAAATAGGCGTATTGTTATTCATATTGAGGTGCTATTTTAAAGGAATCTTTTATGAATTGGTTAAACGGAGTATGCAAGTAGATGCAGGTGGATAAAAGAGAAAAGGGTCATAAAAGCAGAATAGCATACTTTTTGGTAAAATATATAGCTTTGTCGAAGTATCGTTAACACCAAGGGAAAAACTACAAAAACATTAGTTTTTGTGTAAGCAAGACATTTGAACTTTGAATTCTGAGATCTGGGAACGTGGCATGAAAATTAGGCTACGAAACTACCAAACTGTGCATTGCGTGTACCAATTTCCGGGTAGCATGTGATAATTTAGAACCTGTGGCTTTAACATTGTCACGCGCGATAAGATAACAAATATTAGCTGATAACGCACATTCGCAATTGCTAGAGGAAGGTTGTCTAATACTATTTTTCATTTTGCGCCAGTTTTATGTCCTGGTAGTCATGGATTTTCCGGGATAATTAATAAAAACTGTACTATGTATTTTCTTGGCACTGGAAGTATTTTCACACATGCTTGCTTTTAAAGTATAAAGCATGGACATTTCTATGCACGGTATAATTTGATACTTTGCAGAATTAATAAGCCGGTCCACAGCAACGTCCCCGGCAATGAAACCGCTGACGAACTGGCTAGGCTTGGGGCCGAGAGTCTCATATATGGTCCAGAACCAGTCTGTGGTATAACCCCCAGTACCACAAAGCAAGTGCTCAAGGAATGGGGTCACAGACTATGCAGGAAGCAATGGGCTGAGACCCCTGGCCTTGAACACTCCAAGGCACTAATTCCTGACTTCAACAAGAAACAATCAGAATTAGTGCTCACCTTGGGTAGGAACCAATTAAGAATCCTTACCAGAAGCCTAACTGGGCACTGCAAGCTCAACAAACACCTAAACAAAATGGGTATTTATAGCATAACGACTTGCAGATTCTGTGAGGAGGAGGATGAAACACCTATTCACCTTCTCCTCGACTGCCCTGCTCTACTACAGAGCAGGAACAGGCACCTTGGTCGCTACGAATACTCGTCCACAGAGGAAATTCGTGGCACCAACCCCAACCATATCATTCAATTTATGAGCAGTATTGGGTTGGGGATGATACTCTAGTGCGAAGGAGTCACAATAGATCCTCATGGGTCGCAGTGACGTCAGGGCTACAGCGACCTGCCTTCTTTAAAAAACTGTATATGGCATTCAACTGCACAGTATGTATTACAACATATATCGCAACATGTGTAGCATTAATACTTGTACTATTATCTATTCTGTGGCATTAATAGGATAAAGTGTGGCACGAGTCACGACATTTCTGATAACATTGTATGGAAATATTGATTTTACACCAAAGATTGGAAACTCAGGATACAACATTAAATAATATATGCACAGAAAAATAAATTAAAGAAGTTACAAAATCTATGTCAATATATGCCGGAATGGCAATACGTCCCCAAACCAATTAAAGATATTATGCTTTGTGGTTGTTTGGAACAATTATTCTAGTGCAGGGGTCGGCAGACTTACCAATCAGATGAGCCAAATATTAAGTTTGTAGATTTTCCCATACCTTCAAAGAGCCACTACATAAATTTTAAAAGTCTAATAATAATAATTATAGTCTAAGCTTCACACTACAAAGCTTCATTTACAGTTAAAAAAAATATATTGAAAGAAATTTATTACAATATGTATACTTATCACTCATTAGTTATATTTTAGTTTTAGACTTTAGTTGGATTAACGGTGTCCTTGCATTGCTTTCGAAAGCTTGCCTATGACTGGCAAGTAATTACTCGTTTAACGTTTTCACGACTGTAAATAATTAATTGTCGTAGCAAATGCTAGTTTTTTTTGCCGTTGCATAATATGTTGCAGGAAGGCTATTCCATGTATCATACAGGATTTGCTCTATTTTAGGTAAATTATCACAAGTTGACGGAGAATTCAGTTGTATCATATTGTTTAGGTGTTTTATTTATGCTAAAGGGGTACAATGAGGCAGTGAGTGAGTGTAAGAAGACTCTTCTTAGAAGGGCCATATTAATCCTATGGAAGAGCCGCATGCGGCTCGCGAGCCGTGGTTTTCCGACCCCTGTTCTAGTGGAATAACACCTATCATCATACCACATTATTTACTCTAAAATCTAGATATTTGTAAATTTTTTAGGCAATAAATTGCAAATTGTTGATACAAGCTGAACAATATGATGACATGGACGATAAGTAGATAAAAAGAGGGCAATGCCATCTGATTACAATAAGGAAGTGGCTGTGAAACAATGAAACGTTAGATGCAAGTGTCACACAAGGAAAAAGTCTGAGACGTAACAAAAATGGACTAGAAATAATTTATTTATGAGTTTAGGACAAAACATAATTAATTACTTTTTTCACTGATTAAAAAAGGATTGAAGCAACATATTGTATAGTACAAATTGAATATTAATTTGTTTATTGTAGCACCTCCATCATGGGAATCGCAGACACAGATAAATTTTCAATTGTTATGTGGCAGCCGGCTTGATGGGTTAAGGTAGCTTCAATTCTTAAAATGTTGATTTAATTCATTTATTTAAACTTGTTTTAAAAGCACAAAAGCTTCAAGAAAGTTGCTTCTTACTCCATTGTAAATGGACGTTCATGGTACCAGGATAACAGAAATAGGTATATAGGATACAGTTTTAAATTAATAATAATCAACGTTTTCAACTTAAATGTTTTGCTCATATTTTGATTGTTTGACGTCAAAGCTGTATTTTTTACATCGACATTAAATTGTAACTTTACAGTAAATATTTTATAACGTCTCAAGGTTGATGGCGAGTCGATAATACCTAACTTTCCAAGGACAAATTGTATTGCAAAAATCAGAACTGCGCAATTTAAAATTATATTTAAAGATACACGTGCAGAATATTACGCACATAACAATGTAGACGCGACACGATTTAAACAAGTAAATCTAGTTTCGTCATCGCCAATCACCATACAATATTGAGTTCATTGTTTATTTACAAATATTACTACTCACCGCTTAGGTCTTCGATTGTGTTGAATTTCCGTGTAGCCATCCTTCCCGATGATCACTTCACGACTTTACTGAGCTTATCGAATCGCGATTAAAAAAGAAAAGATTTGCGTTCAATATTTTGAAAAAAATGTCGAATGGCGAGCGACTTGTTACTATTCCCTTTGTTTTCTGTTTTGGTTCGCGTACATTGACATGAAAGGCGCGCATTCATTCTCAGATGATTTCATTCAACCAATAGGATGTAATCTGATGACGATGTCCTTCTGTGATTGGTTGACAAATGTAAACAAAAATGTTGCCAGTAGGTAATTTATCTGAGGGAAAGATATTTAAGGGCCTGTTTCACCACTTTCTGATAAAGTGCCTATTTAATACATAATAGGGTATTCACAACTTTTTTGACAGATTCTCTATACTTGATCTGTGAAGTGTCAAGTTAATCGGTGGATAGCCTTATCAGGCTGTACTTATTTGCTTGTTCTGGTTTTTTCTGTTTCATTATTTTACCTTGTATTTGCATGGTCGCATGAAGTCATCACCCGTGCCCGCTGCATGGCAATCAGTTTACGTTATAAGTTATAACTGTTCACATTTTTCGCCTCAACTCTGACGCTGGCAACTCCTAAATGGGGAGGCTTACGCCAAAAGAAGAAGAAGAAGTGGTGAAACAGGCCCTTAATATTTTATTTATGTTTTTTTTTTAATTTTATGAGTGCTCCAAGGCTTTAAATGAATATGTCAATGGGCACTGCTGGTAAAGCGGGGAATTCACTACGGTACCACGGCCCGCGGGCAGCCCGGTCTGGAACAACTTTGACGCTTGCCCCTATTGAACACACACAAAACAGGCAAGTCAGTCGAATAGATAGAGGGCTGCAGCTCGGTCATGGACTCATGGACTCAATCTTCTTTGTAACAAATGATAGATCAGCATCGGCATTGATTTTTTTTCGATTTTTCAATAAGTTCGCTGTATTAGCGGATCGGTGTTCATGTAATCCTTGCTTTTAACTTTCTACAAACAAGGATACGACCGGTAAATGGAAATAAACGAATGTCAAAATTGTTTTGTGCCTTCATTCCTAAGTTTAGTGTTTGTATTGTTTACAATAATATGTTTTAAAATAATATTCTAAGTGCATTCCAATCGCGCTCCAAGCCGCGAATGACGACGGGCCGCCCGTCGCGACCATTCATGTACAGACTTGCCCGTGCCCGCGCGGGAAAAATGCGATCTCGCGGGCAGGCTGCGGGCACGGGCCAACGGGCATGTCTGTGCCCGTACCTAGGAATTGACGAGCAGACATGCGACAGACCTGCCCGTGACGGGCGGCCCGTAGCGGGCGGCCCGGTAGTCAATTCCCCGCTTAACGCGAGGAATTCACTACCGGGCTGCCTGCGGGCCGCACGGTCTGACACAAGTCTGGCGCTTGCCCCTATTGAACACACACAGAACAGGCAAGTCAGTCGAATAGATAGAGGGCTGCAGCTCGGTCGTGGACTCATGGACTCAATCTTCTATGTAACAAATGATAGATCAGCATCGACATTGATTTCTTTGGATTTTCCAATAAGTTCGCTGTCTTAGCGGCATTACGTACATCGGTGTTCATGTAATCCTTGCTTTTAACTTTCTACAAACAAGGATATGACCGGTAAATGGAAATAAACGAATGTCAAAATTGTTTTGTGCCTTCATTCCTAAGTTCAGTGTTTGTATTGTTTACAATAATATGTTTTAAAATAATATTTTAAGTGCACTCCAGTCGCTCTCCAAGGCGCGAATGACGACGGGCCGCCCGTCGCGACCATTCATGTACAGACTTGCCCGTGCCCGCGTGGGAAAAATGCGATCTCGCGGGCAGGCTGCGGGCACGGGCCAACGGGCATATCTGTGCCCGTACCTATGAATTGACGAGCAGACATGCGACAGACCTGCCCGTGACCGGCGGCCCGGTAGTCAATTCCCCGCTTAAAGGAGAACTGTCAAAAATGACGTTTTTGTATAATAGAAGCAGGGCCCGACCTAGGGGGGGGGGGGGTGGGCAAACCGGGCAATTGCCCGGGGCCGCAAAAATGAGGGGCGGCAAATTGAGAGCGGCGCGGTGTCGCATCGGTGGCCTTGAGTCCAACTCGCACTTGGCCGGTTTTTGGGGCGGCCCATTATTTTGCCCGGAGCTGCGAAATAGCTGGATCGGGTGCTGAATAGAAGTGTTAGTTCCTTTTCTCGCCACGTTCATATAAAGCCTTGTCGAACTGTATTTCTTTTTAATACAGTCCACGGTCCACCATCCATGTGAATACCTGATCAAATTAAGGAATTTACCCTGGATTCTGCATGTAAACGTCAATAATTTTGCCAAATGCAACAAATAGCCAATAGCAAATACCAATAGCAATGTGAAGTGCCCGCATTACGGTACTGAACAACAACCAGCCCCGGATCTAGGGGGGGCAAACCGGGGTCTGTGCCCCGGGCGGCAAATTCAGGGGGCGGCCAAATTCATACTTCACGGACCAATGGACAACTCATCATTGACCACGTAATAAAATAGGTATATAATAGCACAAGTACAGCAATTTCATGGTCATATCAACTTGACCAATACCGAACATTTATTATTCGCGAGGCGCGTAGGCATAGTTCAAAATACGCGCCCGGCTCTCGCACGCTTTTAAACCCTACCCTGTTAATTATATTATACATATTATATCCTACATAATATTGATAGCTGAAATTATATGGATGATAAAGGTGAAAATAAACATAAGTAGGTAGGGGGGGGCGGCATGGGCGTATGTAAGGGGGGGGGGTCCTGGGGGTCCGGACCCCCCACTTTACTATCCATCTTACTTGTCCAATCGACAATGTAATATAATTGTCATCGATTGTCATCGGCGAGCTACTTATTGTATTTTTTTCTATTTACAATATAATAAAAAAAATTATACTGTGGAGCGTGTCCGTAGGCAGAGTAGGTATTTAGAACTGCTGCAGAACCCTTCAAGGGCGAGTCCAACTCGCACTTGGCCGCTATTTTACGTTAGGGGGACACCCCCCCGCTTATCAAAGCTATTTATACGCCCGCGGGGGGTGCCATTTTTCAGTTTTTGCCCCGCCTGAAAAAAATTGAAGATCCGGGGCTGACAACAACTCCTTACTAGTAATAACTAATAAGGCAACATAGCGCATTTTATTTTATTCCTATTCCTGTTTTCATAAATATGTTATATTTTCAAATATGATTTAGCAAAGCCATGGTACTATAATAGAATGTTAACTCAAGCTCAGGCATTGGGCTTTTCATGAAGTCGGCACTCGGCACCGTCGGCAGTCGGCACTCGGTTGAGTCGGCAGTCCTTGAAATTTTATTTCTAGCGACAGTATATATTATGTCTATGATTTCTAGTAACTGTCATTGGCCATTTTTTTGGGTTCGAAAAAAAATAAATACGTCATGTGTCAACTGTCAAAGTCAAATTACGATATCCGATCTTGCGTCTCGTTCAAATATATACTAGTAATCTGTGGTGGTCTCGTTTCTTTTGCGGTTCGCCTTCCGTCACTTTGGAATTTGATGTGGTGTTTATGTAATGAAGAGTTATTGATTAATTTACAGTAAAAGTTTTATATAATAATATGAATCTCGACAATAACTTGGATGTAATTCAATCATCGCCTTCAAAAGATGAGGAGGAAAGTCCTCGGTGAGTAGATTTTCCAAAAGATGCCTCCTGATCATCTGTGTTTGACAGCTGATTCTAGCGGCAAAGTCAAAAGGCGCCAATTTTACCGAATGTGTCATGACCGTTTTATGCGTTTTTTGAGAAAGATGTAACAAAAAAATACATTTTTAGGAAGCGTATGCGCTTGGAGAACTCTGCGCGGAAGAGTTGGAGTTTGATGGATCGTAAAACGGACACAGAAGTGAGTACAAGAGATTCCCCGCCTATTTTCCCGCTTTTCGTAGTTTTCTCCTGCTGGTCTGTTAAAAATAGCATTATTTCCGCAATATCTGCGCTCTACGTGATTAGACATTACTCGATCGAAGCAGTATATCTCGTGTTGATTTTCGATTTCGATCATGTGGTGACTGCCAAAAATAGTGTCTTATATAGCTGGTGTATTACTTGATCTTGTAGTTTTTCTAGGGCAAATCCGTTATCCTTTATGCTTTAACATAACCATAGCTATTTCCTGCAAAGCAGAAATGCTTTCACATAACTGTCCTAGTGTCATTGAACCCATCTTAAGTTCTTAAGTAAGTTAATTTGCAATTTACATTGTGCTTGGTTTACTAGTACCAACTACCAAGTAACATGCTGAAATCTAGGTTTTATGATGCCTAGGGAAATGATTAAGTTTTATACATAATGCATGCTTTGTAGATCCCAATGGCTTTTTAAATTCAATGTAGATTATAAACACAATATTGTTGTTGCACTTGCCAAAACCTCTATGTGCTAAGTCAAGTTTTCAGGGGTAGACAATAATTAATTATTTAATGATTGAAAGACTTATCAATAAATTAAAAAGTCTCAGTTCATACATAATAAGATTTGCCCCATACTGCATCGTGTAGCTAAGTGTAGATAAGTCCACCAATCATTGAATGAAATAGTTTATTGTTTACCCCTGAACACTTGACGAAATATACAATTATACATAGAGAATTTGGCAGGCACAATGACGATATTATGTTGCCATTGCCTTGACAAGTATCCCATCATCATCAGTGTATCATAAAATATTTTATTGTTAACATCATACAACATAATATATTAAACCTCAAATTATTAAAAACATATTGCCTTAGGCTAATACTTTTCAATAATTAATATCATTTAATATAAACATAATTAATTAGTAGTTAGATGTAATAAAGTCATTTCAGATGTTGACTCATAAGTTATGCAATTAAAAATATGTAATAAGCATTTTTATTAAGGTTACAAAATTATTATCTTAATGAATTGCTGAGCTGCATTTGCATTGTAATGCAAAATGCATTATTATTAGTAGTTTGTTAATGTATGTACACATATTATATTTTATTTATTTATTTTAATGCACAAAACACGTCATAACAATCAAAATGAAATAACATGATAAATACAGTTTATGATCTGGATTGTAAGTTAACATATATGTGCACACTATTAAAAACACATTGCAAAGTATGACATTTATACTTTGCAATGTACATAAATAATATTATTATGCTTGGTAACTAATACAAAATATTTTATTTATACAATGTGTCACGACACATTGTATAAATAAATTTACACCACACCGGTGTCCGATCCCTCAATCCATGGCATATTCCATCGACAAATTGGCTCCCAAACCTTCTCTATCTCCCATGGCTGCAAAATGGCAGCCATTCCAGCCTTTCCCGGGCTCTCACACCAATCCGACCAATCCGAATATTATATAATTAATAATTCTCCTCTTTATGAGAAATTGCTAATTAAAAATTGCAATTTTGAAATTGAGGTGTTTGCATTGTTGACACTTTGTGCAGTGTTCTCTGGAAAAAGTTATTTTTTATATAATACATAATATGTATTACAACTACTCCAAGGTGCAGAATGAAAATCTAATGGCTCACATGTCTTGTGCATTAACCACATTCCCACCATGTGCCAGCAACCAGGCCCTTTTCACATGCATACGGTTTGCGGCACGGCAACCGTGCCGTAATAGAAATGTATGAGCTACTTAGCTTTCACATGGCATGGCTTAGTAGCGCATACATTTCTACTTTGTATATCACGGCGACCATGCCGCTACCGTATGCATGTGAAAAGGGCCTAATATAATTGACAGTGGCGTAGCTATAACATCTGGGGCCCGTGGCAAATTGATTGGACTCAATCAGTAAAAATCGTAACGTTCAAAATAAATCAATGTATAAAAAATTTCTGACCTCATGGCCTCTTGGACGGGCCCTTTTGGGTCGGAGGCCCGTGGCATTTTGCCAGCCACCCTGTACTTACACCACTGATAATTGAATAGAAATTTATAAAAGATTTTTTGAAAGACTTTTTATGAAATTCCAATATTGATATTGTGGTTTCTCAAATTACATATTATTGTAGGTGCTACAAGAGATGGGCGTCAGTCTGTTGGAGCCAGATGACAATGAGATGAATGAAGTTATCACCTTGGTGAGATTAATAACCATAATATTAAGAATATTATAAATGTGAAACTATGACAGTCCATCTGCATTCTGCTACCTCTTTTTACCTCCTCACCTTACACATTTTTGCAAAAAAAAAAAAAGTCGCGCAAAATTTAAGGTGCCTTTTCACAATGGTCCATATTGGACCATTACAAGCCATCGCCATTGTGAAGACGGGGTAATGGTGTATGATGGCGGATGATGGCCAGTGGATTGCCAGCCAGTAATGAGCCATGCGCCATTGTGTTTAACACCAAGTGATTGTGGTCTACAATCAACTATGGCCTGCAGTGGGCTTAAGAGTTATGTGTAATACATACATGTTTAGAAAGCATTTCTCATTAGATAATAATATTGTGATTTACAAAAACCTTATCATTACTTTGCTTTTAGCACAAGGCGAACTTAAAACGTAAGCGCGACATAGAGAATGTGAACCCCAACGTGAATATCATCAGCTCGCCCCGCAGCAAGCACAGTCCAAAGTCACCCAGGGCCAAGGTGCATCCATCGCCGGGGCCCTCCCGCGGCAAGAGCCCCCGGAGCTTAGACAAATCCAGCTCCGAGAAAGGTGGATATGTCATTAATCATTATTATAATAATGAAACTGATCATCAATCGTGATACGTTTTTGGACTTTACTGCTATATCTAGTATTTAAACAAACTTCTAACACTTAGATTACTTAGACATAGTTTCCCTTCTTAAGGGGCCGGGTGCCATCGAAATTCTCATACATACGTAATACAAAAATCTTAAAATCTTAAAATCACAATAATTAAAAAAAAATCTCATACGAAAATATTTTACATATTTGAGTTATTTTTCAGCTTAAAATAGTAATTATTTAAACACTAAAAATATTTTTTGTGTTTAAATATTTTGTTGTAAATTTACTTCTAAATATTTAAATACTAAAAAATATAGTAAAACACCAAAAATATATAAATAAATTGTAAATTAAACACCTGACCGTTATTTGAAGCATAATAATTGAGATAGGCACTTCCGTTTCCGCAGATTTTACCTCCTTTTCTTTCCTAAATGTTGGTAGCTCTGTCAACCTTGGCGCCATCATCGAGCAGGTAGTGGGAGAATTCCCGCTCAACTATGATCATTGGCGTCTTGTTTTCCGCACCGCACAGACGTGCTTAGAAGCCATTTAGAAATTATTACAGAAAGCAAGTGATTTCATCTAAGTTTAATGATTTGAGGAATTCTTTTGTTCCTTTGAGTTAATTTAATTGGAGCATGATTGGAGCTATGTCCATGCCTAATCATTTACATGTTGTATTTTTTAATTATATCATCTAGTTATTTGTGTTATATCTGTGTAATAAACACAATATTTGATTACTTAATGTTTATAATCTGTTCTATCACTCTTATATCACCTCGATACTAATTTATGTATATAAGTTTTTAGGTACATCTAAAAGGAAATGCTTTAATTAATATTTAAATACTATATGATATTTTCTTTCACATTGGCATCTAACTTAACTTTTATTTTGTCACATTGGCGTCCATCATCACCAGGCGATAACAAACACGTCTCAATTATTATGCTTCAAATAACGGTCAAGTGTTTAATAGCAGCGTTTTACCCTGAAATAAAACGCTTATTAAATACTTGCCTTATTTGAAGCATAACCTTTAATTTCTGCCTGGTGTAATTTCGACTCAATGATCATAGTTGAGCGGGAATTCTCCCACTACCTGCTCGATGATGGCGCCAAGGTCGACAGAGCTACCAACATTCAGGAAAGAAAAGGAGGTAAAATCTGCGGAAACGGAAGTGCCTATCTCAATTATTATGCTTCAAATAAGGTAAGTATTTAATAAGCGTTTTATTTCAGGGTAAAACGCTGCTATTTACTACAAAATATTTAAATACTACATTTTTTTTACTATTTAAATATTTTGTAGTAAATTTTTGCGCAGGAACCTAGGTAATTACTATTTTATGCTGAAAGATAACTCAAACATGTTAAATATTTTCGTATGAGAAAATGATTTTGGTATTACGTATGTATGAGAATTTCGATGGCACCCAGCCTCTTAATTTCCTTTTGGTTTTAGTTTTGGTTACATGTTAATCTGTGGTTTTGGTCTGTTTGGAACCGATGGCGACATCGTCATTTAATTGTTTACTTACTTCCTTTTGTTTTTACCATGGCTAGAGTAACTGCTTTATTTCTAGATTTTTAACTCGTAATAAGCTAGGTGCTTCTTCTGTCTAACAATCATAACACTACCAGAATCATTATTATACAATGTACACTGTATTGTATAATATACATGTAATGTGCATCTTTAGTTACAAAAGTAACCTATATTCATTGTCCAGGCAAACCGCTCCAGTCCACGGATCATCTGGACACGTCTCTGACGCAGGAGTACCTCGCCGAGGAAACCCCACTGGCTCAGTCCGTCAGCGCAGACTACCACCCCAGGGGACAAGGGTTCGAATCCGCCACAACCACTACTGGAAAGAAACAAGGTGGTTATTCAGGTGAGTGAAAAAAGATAGATAAACACTTTGTTGCTCACATAAAAATGTAATGCGTCGAGTTAGCGACCGGTCGTGCTTCGCGTTACACACGCAGCAAAAGTAATATTGTTGCGAATCGCGCGGCACATTGCCTCTGCACGTGACCATGGCGCTCGTGGCCAACGAGTTGCTGGCGTTTATCCAGCACGCCATCGACACTATGGACGAGGTCAGCATCATGCAGATCTGCAAGTCCTCCTTCTCCAGCGAGGAGATTTGCAAGGGCAAGCAGCTGCTATACGAGACGCTCGGACAGAGCGCGAATATGCCGTCGCGACGAAGAGACGGAACGGAAAGGAGCGTGCAGGACATCATCTCCTTGCTGAAGCAGACGGATCCTGATGAGGTGCTGGCTTTTGTGGCAAAGGAGCTCCACAAGCTGCCACCCGTCACATTGGACCACGTCGACGTCGTCAGCCTACTGAAGGACATCAGGTTCCTGAAGGAGGAGCTGGCCGGAGTTCGAGGTAGATTGCAGGCATCAGAGTCTACGATCAGTGACTTACGTATTGAATTATCGCAATTAAAAAGTGGTAATTCAATATGTAGGTCACCTGATGCTGATGTCGCATTCGTCACTACTCGTCGTGGCTCGCAAGCGAGCACGTTTAGCCCGTCAGCATTATCGGACGGGTCAACGAACACCGCCGCTGCCGCCCCCGCCCCCGCTCCCCACCCGGTTGCGCCGACCCCGAGTCCTCAGGCGACTCAGAAAAACTTTGCGACTGTTGCTGGTCGCCCCGCACCTCCCCCGTAGGCGAAAACTAATAGGGCGAATGAGAGCCGCAAGGCTCCGAAGAGTCGCGAGACTGAGAGCCGCAAGGCTACGAAGAGCCGCAAGGTGGAGTCTTCTCGGCTTGGCAAGGACGAAGGCAGGAGGTGCGATGAGGACGGCTTCATACTGGTGGAGAGGAGGAAGAAGCCCGCCGCCCGCAACCATCGCGGCACCGCACCATATGTATCTGAGCTGCGTCTGCGGAGCGAGGTCCCCGCGACGCCCCTGTACATATCCCGCCTGCACTGGTCCATGGAGATCCAGGACGTCGTGGACTACATCCAGAAGAAGACGACACTGCGCCTGAGGGTCGAACGTCTGCAGTCTCGCCACAAGGTTAACTTTAGCTTCTTTGTGGTGAGAGTACCGACGAATCTTCTGTCGACTTTCGAGGCGCCGGAGTTCTGGCCGATGGATGTAGTCTATCGGAGGTTCCGGGGGAGACTCCGGAACGGAGCGAGTCACGTGCCGGCAAAATGTGACAGTGTTAGTTTTAAGTATATATAAAATATGTATGTTAGTTTTAAGGTATTGTTGATTTATTCATATGCGCAACTCGCAAGCTTTCTACAAGCACATTTTACGAGTTATTAGTTTAAGGTTTTAAAAAAGTTTTCAAGCTAAAACAAAATTTTGTTTCCTATTAAAATTTAAACTGCAAATGTACAGTCTGTCAAGAAAGTGAAGAAATTAAAAAGTGGCAACATCGTAGTGTCATCCCTTTCAAATCAATCTAAGAAAAAGGGATGACACTACGATGTTGCCACTTTTTAATTTCTTCACTTTCTTGACAGACTATATGTAACGATTTACAAAATGGCGGCGCGGTCGCGCTGTCATTTACATACATTTGCTGATAATCTCTCGCCAAACCGCGTGTTCGGGCGGACGTCTACAAGTTCAACCTTAGAGACCGCTTCACCGCAAACCGCCAGTGTGAAAATACCATTGTGTCTTGCTAATTAATTAAAAAAACTGTTATTGCAATATGACAATCTCTTTCTAATTGTATCCTCATGGCTGAGGGACATGATCACCAAAATTTGCTTTACGGGATATAGCGTTTGTCTCTGTTTTTGGCCTGATGAAGTGCCTCCTGAGTCCTGACATGACAATACGACTGTGTGATATATGCTCATGTTATTGCAGCTGGCACCCCACAAGACACAGTGAGCAGTAGGAGCGGCGACGACGACTCGTTCCACAGGCTGCCCGACGAGGTGATACTGGCCGTGTTCCGCTGGCTGCCCAAACTGACGCTCTCGCACTGTATGCTGGTGTGTAAGAGGTGAGGTACAGTCTGTGCTCGCTATAAATGCGATTAACATTCCTATTTCCTATTCCACAATTTTGTAGCTAGGGCCTAGTAAGTCATGGAACTGTGAATTTTATTCGGTGGTTTGTGGCTGCTTTATGCTAAGTGGCTGAGACCAAAGTTCCTGAGAAGTCTCCGATTAAGCGACTGTTAAACAGCTATATTTTTTATTACAGATGGTACAGACTAGCTTGTGACGAGACGTTATGGCAGCGATTGGATTTAGGCAACAAAACAATATCCAAAGACTCCATCGGCAGGATACTAGCGCGGAAACCTGTCATTGTGCGACTAGCTAGCTCAGAGGTATGATAACATATAAAATTTTTGGTAATGCTTTAGTAACATTTTAAAAGAAAATATTGGATTCTATTGCAAAGGAAAATAAGATTGCACGAAGGCAAAACACTACATGGAAATCTCAAGCATTGATTAAAAACTGTTGCTTTCAAAACCACTATGTCACTTTCATAGGGAATAGGAACACAAGGAATGCGAATGTGTATTTTACTGCATAGCCTCATAGGCGCTTTTCGGTCCGCGATACCTCGGTCGATATCTATATATTAATACGTGAGAGAAAAACTTTGTAACCCTTTTTACGAAAAATGGGGAAACGTAGGTGCATGAAATTTCGCACAGTTATAGTTTATATCGTGAAGGAGTGCATCGAGCTAATATTATTTTAAAATTATGCTTTTATCATGCATATTTTTAACAAATAAAAAGTTACACACACTACGACACTACTACTAGGAAAAATGACAGATTTTTGAGTGACAAGCCTATACATACGAATTATACTCTATTTATGGTTGAAGTCTGTTGACAACAAGTTGACAAATTGAAAATGGATCATTGTTTTTTTTATTTAATTTTAGATATAGACAATTCTTAAACGGCCAGTCTGAGATCAGCTGAGTCCCAGAGACAAGAATTGAAAAAAACTATGATAAAGTCAATATTTTTTACAAAATATAGGTAGTAGTCCTAATGTCATTGAAACTAAGGTCGAATTTCGACCATTGGGCGATCTCTAGTATAATATATTATTAATGTAATTCTCTATTAAGAGAAATTGATTCCTAGGCAGATGGCGGACCTACGTAAATTGGTCGCGTTAAGTCAAACCCAGCCGACCGATCACAGCTAACATTGAATTGACATAAGCCGACCAAACGACGGTCCTTCATCTGCTTAGGAATCAATTTCCTCAATGTTTGACAGATCGGTCCCTGGCGTCCGCTCACTGTCACACCGTCCCGGGTGCAGTACCTGGACCTCAGCATGTGCGGCGTGGACGGGGGCACGCTGGAGCGGCTGCTGCAGGCGTGCCCCGCGCTCCGCAAGCTGTCCCTCGAGAACCTGCGACTGACTGAGACCTGCCAGACCCTGATTGGTGAGTCCAGCAGTTCCTTTTTAGTTTTTTTTTATAAAATAAGGGGCAAACGAGCAAACGGGTCACCTGATGGAAAACTACCGTCGCCCATTGACAGTCGCAACATCAGAAGAGCTGAACGCACCAGCGCGTTGCCGGCCTTTTAAGAGGAATTACGCTCTCTTCTTGAAGGTTTGCAGGTCTATTCGTCCATTTTCAACTCATAATACATTAGGGTAGAGTTCTGTTTTCAGTACTCTGGATTTCACCTGAGGTGGTCTGATTTTGCATTTAAAGTAGTCCCAGCCACAAATGAATGGCAAGTGATGGAGTCTATGAAAGTAAACATTAGAGAAAAAAAATACACAATTGCTTCTCAAATTGGAATTCAAACTTCCTTAAATTAAACTTCTCTATCCACGAGACACAATAGCATTTTAGTGCTCTATCTATGCTACAATATAATAATAATAGCCCTTTTATTCTGGCTTTGAGCTATAGAATGTCTCGAAGGTCAGTGTGCCTCTCGGCATAGGCCTCCTCCAGCCTTTTCCACTCAGATCTGTCTAGTGCTACTCTTCTCCAGTGGTGTCCAGCTGTTAATGCTAGATCATCTCCCCATCTGGTTTGTTGGCGGCCTGTACTCCATTTTCCGTCTCTCGGGTACCAGTGAGTGATAGCTGTGCTCCATTTATTTTGTGTATATGCATATGTTACAAGTTACTATGCTACAAGTCCTTACTCAAAAAACCCAGATAGTAAATTGACAAGTTGTTATTTTCAGGAAAGTGCAGCAACATGGAGACACTTAACTTGACCATGACACAGGGCATCACTGCGGACGGACTGACTGAAATACTGCAGGGATGCACAAGGTAAGTGGTTGTTTGATTTTTCATATTTTAGTTATAACAATTAAGTAATAACAAGCAAATTATAGTCATATGTTAATTAAGCTATTTACATTAATAGACTTTTCTTTTTGAAATTACTTTCATACAGTAAAGCTGAGGGATGGGTCATTTTTGTTATGAAGTAATGATTCGATATTAAAATGTTTGATATTAAATAAAAAAAATACCAGACACTGCTAGTTATCGATTCCAATTCAAGAAGAAGTAACTTTCTTTTTTTTTTCAGTCTCCAATCCCTGAACATATCGTGGGCGAACCTGTGTGAGGAGGCCCTGTTGGCATTAGTGAGCCTCCTGCCGCCGAAGATACAGCGACTGAACATCAGTGGTACAAGGATACTGACTGATGAGTGTAAGTAGAAATATCCTTACTCTTTAGTGACTTGTCTCTTTCACTCTTGTGTGAAAAGAGTGAGAAGGAAATATTTTTGACAAGCGAAAGAAGCAGGTATGGAATGGACGAATTCCTTAGATATCGGCGACCGAAATTTAGTACTAAAGGTAGATTTACATTGAGTTGCTAACTGACCTCAGTCTATTGTTTTACTGTATCTGTATCTGTTATGGCAGGTATATCTGTTATTTCCAGTAAAACCTTACAGTTCCACTTTTACTTTTCTTTCTTATCTATTAATCTTCTCACTACCACTTTTACGTTAAATATTAATTCTCTTTCTCTCTCACCAGGTGTATCAGCGCTGGCGCTCCGCTGCGGTCGTCTGGTGGAGCTGGACGTGTCGGACTGCGCGCGGCTCGGCGCGCCGGCGCTCGCGGCGCTCCGCCCCCTGTCCCGTCTGGAGCACCTCGCCCTGTCACGGTGCTACCTGCTGCCGCCGCATGCGCTCACGTCAGTCGAGTTTTTTTTAAAATAAAATAAGGGGGCAAACTACGGTCACCTATGGACACTTGTAAAATTAGAAGAGCTGCAGGTGTATTGGCAGCCTTTTAAGAGGGACTACGCTCCCTTCTGGAAGGTTCGCAGGTCGTATTGGTCCGGAAATACTGCCTATGACAGTTCGTTCCAGAGTTTTACAGTTGAAATATTGTACTTTTACTATGTATTTCATTTAGTGGTTCTCACACTTTTAGTAATTAGTAAGAAAACATATATCTTTATTTACTTCTTCTTGATTCCCTATATACCGGTACCCAAAGCTATGTCTAACTTGCAGTAAGCTGAGTGCGATGCCGTCGCTGCAGTACCTGGAGGTGTGGGGGATGCTGCAGGCGAGCTCGCTGCAGGCGCTCCGGGCCGCCCTGCCCGCTATACAGATCAACCAGTTCATGTTCAGGTATTAGATGATTAATAACCGGTTTCTAAGTTTTTGACAGAAGATCTATTCACTTACTTTAATAATAACATTGTTGAATAGATAAAATACTGTCAGAAACCCCAAAAACTAGACAATGAAGCCGTGATTTTACAAGCCATCATGGCCAGGCCAATGTTAGTGGGAAGGGGTTGTTGTTGCATGTATGTTTTATGATAAATATTACTAAACCATACAGTAAAATATGAGTACGTACGGAACTAGCGCTACAATACTGCATCGCGCTTTCGAAGTTTTCTATGAGCGGCGGTACAATGCCATGCTCAAATGCCATGCCGTGTACAGCATGCGTAGCGTGGCCAGCGTTGAGCTACGTAGCTTGCTCAGATAATCTGAGCAAGCTACGTGAGTCAATTCGTGCGTAGCGTGTCCGTGGGTTGCATTGGACATAGTCACATATATTTTCTTGCAAAGCGAAGCTTGACGCACGTGCGTAGTCTCTCCGTGCGCTGCGGTGGATCCGCACCTGTTATGATATGATAGTTAACTAGTTTTAGACCGAAGCTAATCTTAAGCCATCTTTAGCTAAAATAATGGGATAATTTTAGCTAAAGACGGCTTAAGCCGAATTTACACTCGGACACTATTTAATTTTACTATTTATTTTATTTTACTATTATACTATTTTATTTTAGTAGTAAGATTATATTTCCACAGCGCAATCGCGAGACCAACGGTGGGCCCGCGGCGGACGTCGGTTTGGGGGCTACGTACAAGAGACTGAACTGATACTTCGTCCCACTGTGTGGGGTGGAGTTAAGACTAACTAATAAAATACAATCAAATTATACAATTGACAGGCCGCGTACGACTTTAAGATCGTTCGGTGAAAATGGAGGGGCAAGAGGCATATGTGTACCAATACCGATCCGACTGGTCAATGATCGACTATAATAGCGAGAGAAAATAATAGTTTCTACGTTCGCTTACTCCTCGCTCCACCAAAGATACTAGCCGCTTTACTAAACCTGCGGCCCGCCGCGACTTTTGTCAGTGGCCCGCTTGAAGTTAAACTTATTTTAAAATGTACGCCCACCGGCAAAAAATGTAAAGTCGTCGTGAAAGTCGTGAACTTTAATCCACTTTTAAATCGTTAATTTAAATCCTAAAATTTTTTTGTTGCGGTTTGCGACACCAAGATCAAAACATGTTTGTAGCCCGTGTGAAAAAAAGGTTGGCGACCACTGGACTAAGTTACTAAACTATAGGTTTAATTTTCTACCGGCATTGGTCTAGCGACCCATGCCGCCGCCGCGCTGCTTTGTAGTGGCGTAGACCCATAAAGATAATATACCTAGCGGAATAGAGAAACAAAGGCCTGAGCAAGAGAGATGTCACTGCGTGGTAAAAAGAGACGCGTGATACATGACAGTAGCACTCATGTTTTTGTTGCGTTTGACAGCTCGAGATTGTTGCTCTATTCCGCTAGGTATATTAACTTTATGCGTAGACCAAAATTTAACCTATAGCCTTCCCTTTCCATATTTGCTGAGTAACCTTAAAATTGTGCGCGACCTACACTATGAAGGAAGTGATAGTGTCTATACACACTAGGCCGAAGTTACGCGGCGTAAATTCCGCATGATTACGTCCGCAATATCAAACGCATACAAAATACGGACGGAACGCGACGGAATAGTGTCATCGGTAATTTAAAATACATTGCGGGCGTAACGTCGGCCTGGTGTGTTTAGACACATAAAGATGTGCTAAATGTTTTAAGAATTTTATGTTTTGGTGCTTATTAGTCTGTGCTTTTGTGCTATTTTGACTATACTACCTCAGTTTTCAATTAATCACTTTAATATGTTTTTATGTAATTATTTCTGTTCTTTAAATCATAAACTTTCCAGAACTTAATACTGTGCCTTTTGAAAACTTAGCTCATAAGCTAAAAGGTTGTCACTAAAATTTTTCAGTTTCACTATATTTAAGAGGCCGGGTACCATCGAAATTCTCATACATACGTAATACCAAAATTATCTTCTCATACGAAAATATTTAACATGTTTGAGTAATTTTTCAGCTTAAAATAGTAATTACCTAGGTTCCTGCGTAAAAATTTACTACAAAATATTTAAACACTAAAAATTTTGCTTCACGACCAAACTTGTTTTTTTACAGTCTATAATTATCATATTAGCTCCTATAAAAATATCTTTGTAAACAAAACTGTGGTTTCAGAGTAATTTGATAAAATCTAAAATAACCTCAATCTTCAAAGCATCTATTTTATTGACAGGTCATACACGAGCGAACGTTATTGCTCTAAAAACAGAGTAAGGCGTTAATATCTAGGGGTATTTATTATTATAATAATATGTAAGTAACATTTTAGTCGCAATACTTTTCACAATGGACACATAGCCCAATAAGCAATAGCGCACTAGCGGCCATCGAAAGTATGGTGTGGCCGCTTGGTGGCCAAGTGCGCGCATGGTCTATGGCGGTTTCATACTAAGGTATCTATCTCGATTCTCGATGGCTGCACGACCTGGCCGTGTGCGCTATTGGGCTTATGCTCATGCTGCCAAGGAATACTATACTCATAGTAGCATGCTGTTGACTGGAGTCAAAAATAAAACAAACAATGTATTTTTATTTTATCCAAACATTGTCATAACAATAACAAATACATACATAATATGTTATATGCATCAAATGTCCAGCGGCTTTATTATAACATTAACAAAAACAGAGTTGTATTATAAACAAAAGGAAAAAAGGGCAAACACAAAGGGCTTAATTATTTTAAGAACAATAATAATTAATCAACAACATAATATTACATGTAAATTAAGCCTAATATAGTGTATGAATTAATACACATTCACATGGAACATAATATTATGTGAACATGATCATTGATCACACAAACATTTAAATAAGATTAATTTTTATCAATATAAAAAAAAAAATACCTATTTAAATCATTCATCATACTCCTGCAAAAAAATCATAGAATTAACCCGGACCGTTGGTACGGATCGCTCCGGATAGATATTAGACCGATCTGTATGAAGCTTTAAGGAGTAATACGAAAACGAATCCGTACGGACCCGTCCGCATTACTCTAAAACCCTCCACATAGCTTCATACAGATCGGTCTAAGCGGAGCGATCCGTACTAACGGTCCGTAATAGTGACAACAAATAAAAATATTTTATGAAATTATTTGTGAAACCATTTTTATTAGGACACAATAATAAAAACTACCAGCAGTATCAAATATTGGAGATTAAAAATATCATTAATAAGATATAATTTAATATAAATAAAAATACTTAAGTAGTTATTTTTCAAGTGCAGTGGAACTAGTCTAGCTATAATGTTTCTCTTTTGTTGATCTTGTCTTACAGTATGTGTTCTTATAGTATATAGAATAGACTGGCCACAAGAAAAATATAATCTTCTACGACAAACTTCCTTCATTGTTTGGGTTTGCTCTTGTCTTGAAGCAGTGTCAGAATCTGAAGTCAGCTGTAATAAAACAAAGAATGAATTAAATAGTGTTTGTAATACTTAATATATTCATAGAAGTAACAGCTATACTCTAAATGGTTTCACTGCTAGAAGATTACTTGTGAAATCAAAGACTTATGTATTTAAAGCCTTTAATGTTTTTTCTGTTATATTCTCAGATGCTAGTTTAAATTATTTCATTTGTCAGGAAATACATGGAAGGTGCCTTCTTAGACGCTTTTATGCTTATTCAGAAAATAAAATAGGTCTGCTTACCTGAGTTATGAGTAGGAATTATCCATAAACATTAGGAATAGACAAAACGACTCGAATTCTGCACAATTAATATAAACGCAGCAAAAGTTCACAAAATATTTTCACAATATACTTATACGCAGAAGAAGTTCACAAGTACTGCCCTATTTATAAAATATAGAAACAAGCATTAATTTATATTTTGTGAAATTAATCTGAAAAATAAAACAATATCGCAATGACATTACGCAATGACAGATGTCAGGGATGCGATCGATAAATCGAAGTCTATGAAAAAAATCGATAATAACAGCACTGAATCGATTAAGTGTAATGGATATTAGCTTAATTTTACTGTAAATCTAACATACATTAGCTTATACATACAACAGCTTATACATGATATCATTATGTAATATTATCATTCGAAAACTGTTATTAAAGCAAGTAATATTTATAACGATTGCAATAATAATTGCTTTAGTCGAATGAATCGATATTGTTACGATATCGATTCTTTGATTATATGTTTCTATTAATGCACTACATCACTAACCAAACATGGAGGAAGTCATATTTAGTAATTTTTATTCTTTAATTTATATTCACAGTTCAAAAACTGGATTCCTGGCGTGGAATTACGTTGAAAAATTCGAAAAAGAATTACTTTTATATTTTCATATTGAAGCATGAGACAAATTGGTACCACTTTTGGGCATTCGCCTTTATTATTTTGTTGTAAATTTTCATATATTTTTAGGGCCTGTTTCACCACTTTCTGATAAAGTGCCTAATAGGCTATTCACAACTTTTTTGACAGATTCTCCATACTTGATCTGTAAAGTTAATTGGTGGATAGCCTTATCAGAAATTGGTGAAACAGGCCCTTAGTGTTTAAATATTTTGTAGTAAATTTTTACGCAGGAACCTAGATAATTATTATTTTAAGCTGAAAAATAACTCAAACATGTTAAATATTTTCGTACGAGAAAATGATTTTATGTATGAGAATTTCGATGGCACCCGGCCCCCTAAGATATTAAGATTACCAGGGTATGTTGATTTATGATTATTGTTCTTCCCAGATTGGAAATTGTATTATCAAATGTTGTACTGATATGCATTTAACATAGTATTGTAAATATTTATTATAGAATAAGAAATACATTTTTTAATTTTCTAAAATAGTTTTATTTTCATCCATAGAAACCCTATAAGACGCAACTGGGCTTTGCGGTCTTGGTGTTAGTTGTATGTACATACATAAGCCTATTGGTTTAGCCCATTTATTATTCTATACTCAACCTGAGGTTGGTAGGTTGCGGCCCGCGACACCAAAACGAGTTTGAGGTCAGTATAAAAAAAGGTTTAGTACCACTGGTTTAGCCTAAAATGTTTCATACGAATTATACTCAAAAACAAACAATAAAACACGTTATTTTGTTTAATATAATATATTTAAGACAAATGTTTTAACAATTTTAAATATTTTATTGTTGACTTGTTTTTAAAAATAAAATAAAAACACTCTGTACACGGTTGATTTGGTTGTTGGAAACATTTCATTTCTGTTCACGGTTTTTGGCCAACATTTTGTCGAAACTCGCGAGAGAAATTTTGATGGCTCGCCCCCAATTTAGCACGATCATGTAAATAGTGCTCGGCAATTGTATTTGAAAAACTAAAATTGTAGAGCATTATTAGCAGGTTGATCAGTGTGCAAACTTCTGCTAGTAGTTCAAAAACTTTTTAACCAACTTCCAAAAAGGAGGTTATACAGTGTGTTTGTGTAAACACCATTATCCTTGAAACCATCAAATGAGACCGTCAAAATGAACAACTTTTTCTATGAGAACAATGCTGGGAACTCAAAAAAAATGCCGTCTTCATACCCATACGGATGCCCGGATCGGCAATTTGTATGGGTATGAAGACGGATTTTTTTGAGTTTCCAGCATTGTTCTCATAGAAAAAGTTGATCATTCTGATGGTCTCATTTGATGGTTTCAAGGATAACGGTGTTTACACAAACACACTGTATGTTCGTCTGTTTATAATACAATATATTTTCTAATTTATAGACTCACCATTACTATGGCTTTCTATTTTGGTATGTTTTAAAATAATATCTGTAACAACATTTGAGTTACAGAGACTTTAATTATTGGCAAACTGATTTAAATATTACGAATAATAAAAACTAAGGAAAAGTAACATTGTCAAAAAACATGCTCCACAATACTTGTCAAAAAAGTGTACTTTAGGTACACATTTCAATACATTTGCAATATTTAGGTGACCTTGAGCGGTACTAGGCTGACGTTACATGACAGATCAAAAGGAACCAAATTTAAAACGGTAATAGTATGGGAGTTACAATTCCTTAATTTTTATTATTCGTAGATTACACTATTTATTTATGTTGACACCTCCATCATGGGTATCGCAGACACAATCGATTTTCAATTGTTATGCGGCAGCCGCTTGGGGATTGATGGGTTAAACCAGTTACAGTATAAAAGTGATTTCATTAAAATAGCTTTCAGCATTATAAAAATTACATTTATTTATACATACTTTGCAAAAGTATAGATTACTCTTTAAAATTAATATGGGTCGGTCGAAAATCTAGGACGAGCCACATAAATTTCTCTCACAACAAACTAACCATAAAAATGGTTCCTAAAACTAATGCAGACCTTAAAATTAGGTAGTTATCAGTTATAAAAAAATAATAAATTACAATCGGTTTTTATCTGGGGTAAAACAATATTTTGGTTTTAAATTTTTTGTCGTTTGTTTTGGCATTACTGCGAGAACTTAGGCTGTTTAGCTCATTATCCGAATAATACATTATTTGTTACATGATTTTGTTAAAAGAAAAATAACTTCAAATTTTAATGAAATTCTTACCGTGTATAAAATTTTCTTGTATAAAATCAAACATATTTAAAAGTTTTTCTTAATCTTTTCATCAATTTACCATACAACCCATACCTACCCAATTGAAGGTGTTACTTGTTATATTATTGATTTTGATTTGAATTTGAAGCGGCCGCATGATCTCTGTGGTTCCAATGTTTTTCTACAAATTTTCTTATATATTGATAAGGTTTTGAGTCTGGTTCACCTAATACATTTTCCACCTAAAAAGAAAGGACACATTATAAAATTAAATCAGAATTGTATAATTTTTAGCAGAAAATATTTAGTATGAAATAGCAACAATTCAAATTTATTGCATACTAGCTGTTGCCCGCGACTTCGTCCGCGTGGACTTCAGTTTACAACGCACGGACTTCAGTTTACAACTCCTTTTTCCAGTTAAAAAGTAGCCTATGTCCTTTCTCAGGCTTTAGACTATCTGTGTACAAAATTTCATTACAATCGGTTCAGTAGTTTTGGCGTGAAAGCGAGACAGACAGACAGAGATACTTTCGCATTTATAATATTAGTAGCTGATGAACTCAACAGGCGTTGTTCTACTTTAAACATTTTTAACTTGCTTATGTTATAAAATTTTGGCGGTTCATTTAGATAAATAAAATGAAATGTATTAAATCCTGGAAACACAGGCAAAGGCAGAAATAATGCCTTTCATGTGTTTTAAATATGATGTAACAGGTATGAAATATGCTTACTTTGTAAGGGGGTGTGATGGTGACTTCATTGTACACCCGGATGTTCTGTCCGGCCCAGGACACATCCTCAATGACGCGGGCGATGGCCAGGAACAACCGCTGGCCCTCTGGGTCCAAACATGCTGATAATGCTGATACCTGCAGCAGAAAGTTTATGTTATGTTTAAATTCTACGAGTATAATGTTTATTGTGATCTTACTATTGGTCTCAGGTTGAATTTGTTGCTACTCGACAGCCAAGTATAGTTTTAAACAAAAGCAATTCAAATCAGATACTTGGCTCACAAAGTACATTTTGATAGTGATAATATGTTGAACAATGATCTTAAAGTATTTAATAAACTAGGTTATTTCAAAAGCAGCGGGAACTTACTAATCTTCTCTTATTTTCTACGGAATTTCTGACGCGCGTGTTCAGTCTGTGCAGATTTAGTGACTGTGGTGGTTCCGGGACCGTAGTTACTTCTTTCTTGATTTGAACGTCGCTTACTAGTGATAAATTAACGATATTGACATCGTGTCGCTTCGGGATACCGCTAGAAGACGGACATTTCAGAATTAACATCTTTGATTGCGGATCGAAAGCTAGCACTTCCCCTTCTATGTCCTCATTATAGCAAGTTTTGGTGGCAACTATACTGCCGATTGTAAAACAGTCGGACACTGTAGACATTTCGATTTTTTATTTGTTTTTAATAAATAATTAACGCGAAATTCACAATTGTTTGGATAAATACAATCACGATCCACCATGGGCATGGAATTTTGATTTTTTTGAGTGACAACCATAGACTATAGAAGAATGTGACATTTGACAGCCATACACGGGACAATTATCGTAACGATTTATCTCCTCGATGTTAAAATCGAACGACAAATTGTACGTGTGTAGCAATATCGCAAACGATTTTACGTCCAAAAGATCGATTGGACGATTTTCTTGACCATCGATCGAAACGACAAATTGTCCTGTGTATGGGCACCTTAAAAAAGTTTATGGTTCTAAATATTTTTTGGGAAATTTAGTGAAATATATTATAAATAATATGGAATAAAATATCCTAATTCCTATCTAAATACGCACAGCTATTCAAATTTTATCACCTTTGTTAACATAATAGCCTCAATTAAAACCTACAACTCAGTTTGCTGTGTTTAAAGTTTAAACTTTAAACTTTAATTTAAAATTTTAAATCTATAATAAAACCACAGTGCATAATTTTTTTTTTCAGTAAACAAACATTTGTCAAAAAAAAACTGAAAAAGAAGAAGGCGAAGAATTGAAGTTCATCGTCCTTCATTTGTTTATCGAAAATTGCAATATTTTTGTTATTTATTTAATTATTTCTAATTATGCTCCGGAATTTGGAAACTTTAAATTCTACTATATTTTTGCGGTTTGTTGTGCTAAATATAGGGTATACCCTGTAGGTTTATCTGTTATCAAGTCTGTCCAAGGGATACAATAAAATGGATAAGGATATCCCTAAAGAAAGTTGTGATTTGTGTTTGATAGAAGGCCGGCGAGTTGTTAATATTAAGAACACTTATTTGCACCCTCTCTATGAGAAACTTTCGAATATGAAGGTAACTATGCATATAAACATCAACTTGAGCATTCTATAGAAGTCATTAGCCACATAGATCAAAATCTTTAGTTGTTGTTAATGGTTGATGGAATTTTAATTGGATTTTAGTGTAATGTGGCTATTGCTTACTATCAGTATATCCTGATAGTTTCCTTGTTTAATCAATAACAAATTGTCTAGCACCTTAAAATTTCATAGCTCTTGTTTTATTTCCAGATTGAAAGTGAGACATGCTGTATGTGCTATATCTGCCATACGAGATTGCGACAATGCCACCAGCTGTGCGTGCTGGCGGAACGGAGTACTCGTAGGCTGCACATGGCCTTTATTGATCCTCTCGAGGTATGTTAAAGCAGTAGAGGTATTTTAGTCCTGTAGTTAGAGTCATTGTATTATTATTACTAGCTATTTGACTTGATTATTCGATAAAACACGAACAAAATGACATTTTCTAAAAATGATTCCTAGCTAGATCGATTTATCGCCCCCGAAACCCCCTATATACTAAATTTCATGAAAATTGTTGGAGCCGTTTCCGAGATTCCAATTATATATATATATATATATACAGGGTGTAACAAAAACTAGTGATAATACTTTAGGGTGTGTACGTGTTCCTTGTAGAGAGTTCACTGTGAAAGTGGCAGCGCTGAAAGACCAAAAATTTTTTTCACTTTTGTATGGGGAAACTCGTGACGCTCGGGCGTCCCACCCATACAAAAGTGAAAAAAATTTTTCGTCTTTTAGCGCTGCCACTTTCACAGTGAACTCTCTACAAGGAACACGTACACACCCTAACGTATTATCACTAGTTTTTGTTACACCCTGTATATATATATATATATATATATATAGAAGAAATTATACAAGAATTGCTTGTTTAAAGATATAAGATATAGAACTTGTTAATGAACTTGTGAATTTCAGTTATAAAAAAATTAAAACCTGTTGATAGTAATACTCTTTTTGCTCACAAATTGGTATTACTAACTAGTTTCACTAACTTACCCATCAAGCCCCAAGCGGCCCCCGGCATCCGCATAACAATTGAATATCTATTGTGTCTGTAATTCCCACGATCGAGATATTAACAAAGAAACAGAAGAAGCCATCTCTTCCAAGTTCCAGCCAACCCTATGGCTAACAAGTTGATAATAAAGAATATAAAAGCAAAAGGAATCAATAAAAATATTTTAAGAAAATATTGAAAACTAACAGTATGATAATTCTTAACAAAAGCTCATAATTTTGAATCATGTCTATACCTTTTCTGTGGTTGATTTTATAAAACTTTCAGGTTGTCGGTAAATCCAAAGACAAGTCCCTACTAGAGTTGTCACAGTCGGAGACGGTAACTACATTCATAACCGGTGATGAGGTCCAGAACAAGTCGGATGTCAAACAAGAGGAGAGGTTCTTCTTCTATGACAGAGAAGGTGAGTTGTTGATAGTGGGTGCATAATGTTGCTGAATTGTGTAAACCAGCCTTTCCCAAAGTGGGCGATAATGCCCCCTTGTGGGCGCTGAATGTCTAAAGGGCGGTATGGGATCCAGAAATAAGTGTGGCCTTGTGAAGAGGCTTTAATTTAAAAGGGGGCGCCAAAAAAATTTTTTCTCAAAGTGGGTTGATAAAATAAGTTTGGGAACCCCTGCTGTAACAAATATAGAATCAGTTTAAAACAAAGCTTTATTGGGTACATCAAAGCAGTTTTGAAGAAGATGATGAAATAAATTGTTAAGACATTTATCATATTATTTCAGTCCAGAAAAAAAATGAGCAAATTAGAGATAAGTGCAGTGAAGATGCTGAAGAGCTATCGGAATCCAGCTTAGAGTCTGAACTTGACTCGGACAATGATGAGCAACCTATCAAGCGGGAGGTTTTGGAGAAGAGAGATGAGCAGCTTGTAGCACAACCTCCGGGTATGTTACCACACGGCAAAAGAAAGTTTAAGGATATAAGGATTTAGAATTTTAGAGTGAGGCTCAAATCATGCCGAAACGGCAGTTACAGGCAGCGGCGCGACAGGTCGCGGTCGCTCGTGACGGATCGCTACCTCCGACGACTGCTCGCGACGAACGGTGACTTGAATCGTGCTATTTCTATGCGTGCAATATTTACACACAGAGGCCGTTCATAAAATACGTCACACTAAAATTCACTTTTTTTACCCCCTCCCCCCCGGTTGTCACGCTTTCTGTGACCAGCCTGTAAATATTTCGTCACAAAAACAAAGCCCCCCCCCCCATCCTAAACAATTGGTATTGCAACATCTACATTTTTGAAACTGCCATCCACTCCATAAGTCTTCTATCCATTCTGCATTTTCCGTACCAGCGTTTTCATCTCCTAATTACTGATATACATAACAGCTCTCGAGCTTTTTAATGAACGGCGAAAATCACGCTGCCCCTCCCCTTGTCACACCTTGTCACACTCGGCAAAACACGGCCCCACACATATAATTTTACATAGGTACTACATTAAGGACAGGGGCAGGATACTGCGAGCGGCCGCATGGCGGCCGGGACGAGTCGACCACTCGTCGATAGTCGCACGCCACCGGAGCGTATATTAGGGGAGGTCGCGCTCATTTTAAAAAATCCCCCGTCTGCGATACGGCTGACGGTGCATTTTTGGTTAAGCATGACCTCAATAATCATCCATAAAATTTTCATTCGGTATAAAATCACTTTTCGCAATTATTTTTTTTACAACTTTGAAATACTCTCAGTTAACATCCCACCACGGGTGCGGCGACTGACGCTGATTATATTGATTGATAAATATTAAGCTACCGCTGGACAAAAATTTGGTCGGTATGAAATTACTTAGCAAACGATAGCACTACCCCCCCTACTAGTAGGAGTCGTTGGAGTGTTTGACTTTCCAGGCTGTAATGGATACAAAAGTTGAAAATCACATTACACATAATTGTCGCCACCTCAGTGTGATTTCAGCCCAACCCTGGGTAAAATGTCTTACTATTTCTCTTTGTATAAATAGAGAGAGGTATCATGATGTTATTTTATAAGGTTTTATTATAAGGGGGCAAACGAGCAAACGGGTCAACTGATGGAAAGCAACTGCTGTCGCCCACGAACACTCGTACTCTGTACTGCTTGCTCAATCGCGATTTGCAGTGCACGATTACTGATCCGATTTTATGCTGGAGTTGTTAATAGACTGTTATGGCGCATCCACACATGCCGCCGGCTTATACCGCCGGGTTTGTCGCCGGCTTTCAGACTGCCTTGCCAAGTTGCCACCGAAGCCTGCGGCAGGGCCGCCGACCGTGCCGCCGCGCGCCGGTATAAGCTGGCGGCATGTGTGGATACAGCATAAGTGCGCACTACGACTTTCTTTATGTCACACAGTGACTTTTTCGGTAATAGTTGGTAAATTATTATTATTATGACGTGGGAGAGCCATTCTTTAGCACGAATGGGCCGGCTCGACCGGAGCAATACCACGGGCTCACAGAAAACCGGCGTGAAACAGCGCAAGCAAGAGTAAGTAAGTTTACCGGATGCCGAATCCCCTACCCTATTTCCTTCCCTACCCTCCCATATTCCCTTCCCTTCCCATCCCTACACTCCCCTATTACCCTATTCCCTCTTAAAAGGCCGGCAACGCACCTGCAGCTCTTCTGATGCTGTGAGTGTCCATGGGCGACGGAAGTTGCTTTCCATCAGGTGACCCGTTTGCTCGTTTGCCCCCCTACTTCATAAAAAAAATAGCGCGGCAAAATGTGGTAGTGCTAGCTCTTAATGTTAATTTTACTCTAAAAAACTATGTAGCCTATGGGCTATGCTGCATTACCTGGCCCCCGTAACATAGGGTATTCCACCTTGAGTAGTTTAGCATTAGTCATAATATCTGAACATTTTATTACTACGTATTTTTAGACATACAAATGGAAGCTATACAAAGGGAAGATCTACAGAAGGCAGATGAGAACTTTTTCGCAATACCGATCGAAAATCCAGACGCGCAAATCAAAATGGAGTCTGTGGTCGCTAAGAACAGCCTTACTGACTCACACATTAAGGTCGAAGTTGAGAGGCAGACTGAGATCACGATAGAGTACGAGGGAACCTCCTCCTCCGAGAGCGACTCGAGCGAGGATCTCTCCTCTCTCGACCTCCCACCTCCGATGAGCACCGCTAGACCGAGACCGAGTCACGTTTTAAATCCTCGGCCGACAGTCGAATCTATGGCCAACCGACCGCACGCCTGTGATCTCTGCCCGAGACGCTTCAAACTCAAGACGGGGCTGACGCAGCACAGGAAAACGCACACAGGAGAGAAACCGTACACCTGTGAATACTGTAGTCGCAAGTTCCTCTGTCGAACCAACCTCAAGACCCATCTCTACACACACACCGGCGAGAAACCGTACTCCTGTGATATTTGCCAGCGGAAATTCACAAATAGCAGTCAACTGAGGCGTCACATACCGAGGCATGTGGACTTCCGACCGTTTCAATGCCAGTTCTGCGATAAACGGTTTCTGCTGAAAGATGTGTACCAGAAGCATGTCTCGCGGCATACTGCTGTTGATGAGTTCAGGTATTTTTTTTAAACATTTAAAACTGTAGTCGAGTTGACCATTAAAAGCAGTCCATACGAATATTATAATAAATGCGAAAGTGTGTTTGTATGTTACCTCTTCACGCCCAAACCGCAGTTGTCGCCCTCTAGAAGAGAAGTTGGAACAAGGCAAGTTGGAATTAAAAACGTGTTGCCTACTCCCCCCCTCCCCCTAGCTAAAATCCTGGGTAAGTAACGCATGGTTTTGATATTTCTGTTTATCCGCAGATGTGACATATGCCAAACCAAGTACAAGACGCAGCAGTCCCTGCGGGTGCACTACCGCAGCCACACGGGCGAGAAGCCCTACTGCTGCGACGTGTGCGGCCTCCGCTTCGTGGTCAAGAAGCAGCTGGAGCGACACGCGACGGTCCACACCAACCTCAAACCCTTCGCCTGTCAGGTCTGCCCGGCTACCTTCAAGACGAAGCACTGTTTGAGAGCGCATGAGAAAAGACACACGGGGGATGACAGGTTTGTTTTTTTTGAAATCATGATGAATTGATACGCGGCGTAGTTAGTTACAGTCTGTCAAGAAACAGTAGACGCAGTTCAAAATTTTCTAAATAAAATCACGCTCAAAAGGTGGTTTTTTTCTCTTTGTATTTCCATAGAGAACGCTCATACACTTTAAATATTACCTTGCACATTTTTATCTCGATTTAATAAGGTTTTCATATTTTTATGTGATTTTAAATATTGTGTACAGCGTCTACTCTTTTTTGACAAGCTGTAGAGTTAGTAGAACGCCGCATCTTTGTAGTAACGCCGTAGTAACGTGTGAGCGGATTTATAGAATGGAGGGGGCGCAGCGAATACGTCGCGGACACATGGCAAGATCGCAATCTTTTCATCGCGTACATATACATACAGCTGGTTTATAAAACTCAGAACGCTATTATTACGTTGCCCGTCCGGGACGAATTCACTGCGTGTTCGTCTCGCCCCGGAGCCGCTCTCAACCGCTAGTTTGATAAGGCCCTTACAATAGTTTTTTATTGTCCGAAACCTTAGAAAATTGTATTGACAGACTGTTTCACTTGTCAGACCTCGACAGGCCCTGATCTAGCTAATTATCCGCTCCGGGCAAAGATAATTTTTGCCGCCCTTTACATATAGAAAACCATACAAGTCATAAGCTAGTTTTGTTGGGGGATAATGGGGGAATATTTAAGTATACTGTAAAGTACTTAAAATATATTTCCACTATCCAACCTAAAGTAGATTGGACGGTATAATTTTCAAACTTGGGTGGTGGATGGGTAATGGCTAGGTTGGAAGGTAGGAATAAAGTCATTTTGCTGCCCCTCAATTTTGCCGCTCTGGGCAAATGCCCGGCTCGCCCCCCCTTAGATCGGGCCCTGGACCTCGAACGAAACTATATAATTCCGCACGTACGTTTCAAGTGCAAACCGGCGCGTTCGCGCGTGCGGGAAACGTGTGTATGCGTAGTATGAGGGTTAATTTTAGTATGACAACATTTTAAGCAAATCAATATATATGAAACATTTCCACCATCCCAGGTTCACCTGCAGCGTCTGCCAGCGTCGCTTCTCCCAGAACTGCGACCTCCGTAACCACATGCGTACACACATCGGCGATAGGCCCTTCGCCTGCGACTACTGCCCTAGCAAGTTCTACCAGCGGAGCACCCTCAACGCACACATCAGGACGCATACGGGGGAGAAGCCCTACACCTGCGATGTATGCCAGCGAAAGTTCACCCAAAACAGCAGCCTCACGAGGCATAGAAGAACGCATAACAGCAAGAGCACTTACATGTGAAAATGTGGAAGTTGATAATGATCTTAAGTAGAGTGATATCATGTTAAATACGCAGCGGAGATGCTGGCGTGAAAACCAAATTGAAAATGTTTCTAGGCAGAGTATTATGTGTAATATGCGCCATATAAACGATTTGAAAATTTTTTTTTGGTGGAATTACAAAATGAAAATCCAATTTTCTAATGATTCTAGGTAGAGTGGGGTGGAATGCTGTATATCGATAATGGTTCTAGTTGTGATGTTGGAGATGCTAGAATGAAAATCAATTTGATAATGGTACCAGTACCCATAGTTTTTCGGCCTTTTGGCTAAGATCAAAATGTAGTAAGTTCTACCAGCGTAGCACCCTCAACGCCCACATCAGGACGCATAGTGCATACTGTAGTGTGAGTCCTGATGTGGCTAGAAGCCCTACACCTACGATGTATGCCAACGAAAGTTCATTCAGAATAGCAGCCTCTCGAGGTATACAAGAAGGCCACAGCAGTCGCAAGAGTGCATATACATTATGTGACAAGGACAACCATAATTTGACAATGGTTTTAGGTACAGTGATATGTGAATATCCTGGCTGTCATGCCAGTTTGATAACCAAATTTGGTAAAGTGATATATTCTGATTTGTGGTGGTGATGATAACCATTTTCTTATGGAACTTTGCTGTCATCATTTAAAAAAAGGACAGTGTATGGAAAACGTGGGAGAGCCATGCTTCGGCACGAATGGGCCGGCTCGACCGGAGAAATACCACGTTCTCACAGAAAACCGGCGTGAAACAGCGCTTGCGCTGTGTTTCGCCGAGTGAGTGAGTTTACCGGAGGCCCGATCCCGTATTCCCTTCCCTACCCTCCCCTATTCCCTTCCCTGCCCTACCCTCCCCTATTACCCTATTCCCTCTTAAAAGGCCGGCAACGCACCTGCAGCTCTTCTGATGCTCACAGCATGTGTCCATGGGCGACGGAAGTTGCTTTCCATCAGGTGACCCGTTTGCCCCCTTATTTCATAAAAAAAAAACTACAATTACCAAGTCAATGAATGAAGATCTGAGGTACAAAAGTTTTTAGTTATTTTACCTCAAGTTGAGCATTACGTTCACAATGTAAAGGGTCTCTCAGAGAACTTAAGTTAACTCAATGAGAGGACATTCGGCGAGAAAGTATTTTATTTTTAACAATTTTTAACCAAATATAGTGCAAATACCAGTACATATTAAGTATATTTGATAGGAAGTTACTACTGTATTATTAAAGAAAACAATTATTATTTAACAAAGGAAAGGCTAAATAAACGTAATGTATTTATTCTAGGAGTGTCATAGTTATTTTATTTAATAAAATAAAGTTTATTTACTTTTTTAAATGTAATAAAAAAAATATTATATTACTACTTAGAGTTGAAATAACCGTATTATGTAAAATTTATAAATTATTACACTTATAAAAGTCCATATTACTTTTCTGTTTTGTGTTAAATGTTAGTAAAATAATGACGAAATACAATAGTGTAATTTATTTTTATTTTCTCTTATTGAATCCTTCATTCAGTAAATCTATTAGGTCGTATTGGTCCGGAAATGCTGCTGGCGACAGTTCAGTGTTCTCCAACAAGGTTGTTAAATAAAACAAAGTTGATCATTAACATAATATATTATCTACTTTAGGCTAGCAACAACTAAATTCATTTAAATAGCAAGCAGTTCTGTACTATATAGAACTACCTGTGAAATTCGTAATTTTAACATCTAATGGCGAGAACAAAAGTTACATTTTTTAATAATATTATAAAACATCATAACATTTGGATTTCAGCATAAAATATTATTATCATGTATATCATTGCTGTGACGCTATATTATGCTGGTACTTTGTGTTTAAAATTATTTATCATGCTTGACAAACAGTGTATTTGTCTCGCGGCTTGGTACTAATATATTTTTTATATATATAATACCATAGTCAATGTCTTTTAATTCACTATAAGATAAAAACACATTAAGGAATGACTATCTTTGGTCATAACAATGTATTATGTAATACAATCACAAGTTCTAAAGTAGACGCAACAAAGCAAAAAATCTACTTTATTAATTAGTGTTATACCATCACTAAAAAGTGCCATTATCCTATGAAGCACATGATTTCGATTTCAACAGCTTTTCACAATCTATAAGCTTAGTATAGTTTGAAAAGCTTTTAGCATACTATCTTAATCACATAAGTATAACCGTCTGGTCTACATAGTGTAAAGTTTGATCAACAACAATATTATGACGGTGAGCTTAAAATTAGTTGACAAGTTTAGTGACGTAGTTGCTGGGGAATAGGCCTGTCATGCCTCTCAGCTCACCTGGAATAAAAAAAGTCGTTATTTTTTTCGTCGATGTGTGTCGATTAAACGCACTCATAGAAGTTGCAAGTCTTATGACGACTTGTCTTGTCTTTTAGTGTCTTTAAACACATTATGCCGAAGATACGCGGCCGAAGTTCGGCAAGATTACGCCTGCAATGTATTTTAAATTACCGATGACACACCAATAATAGCAGCGTTTTACCCTGAAATAAAACGCTTATTAAATACTTACCTTATTTGAAGCATAATAATTGAGATAGGCACTTCCATTTCCGCAGATTTTACCTCCTTTCTTTCCTGAATGTTGGTAGCTCTGTCAACCTTGGCGCCATCATTGAGCAGGTAGAGGGAGAATTCCCGCTCGACTATGATCATTGAGTCGAAATTACACCAGGCAGAAATAAAGTTATGCTTCAAATAAGGTAAGTATTTAATAAGCGTTTTATTTCAGGGTAAAACGCTGCTATTAAACACTTGACCGTTATTTGAAGCATAATAATTGAGACGTGTTTGTTATCGCCTGGTGATGATGTACGCCAATGTGACAAAATAAAAGTAAGACGCCAATGTGAAAAGAAAATATAACAATATAAAATAAAAATAGTAATTCCTTGTGGGAATACTTCTAAAACTTTATAAATGAATATATAGGTGATATAAGAGTGATGGAATAGAAAATCCAGTGTTCAAACACTTTTTTACACAATTATTACACCAAAAACTGATTGACAAATCAAAAATACAACTTGTAAAAGCTTTGATATGGACATAATGAAATCAACTAAAGGAACAAAATAATTTCTTAAATCGTTAGAATTAGATTAAAGTACTAGTTTTTTTGTACCGATTTTCAATAACGGCCCCAAAAGTATTTCATGAATGGATACATTGTCTAATGTCTCTCCAACTTTCAGCCATAGCTGAGCGGACGTTACCTGGTGGTGCAGTTGTCTCAGACAAGTTAGTTTTGATACTGCCAGCTAAAGGCGGCAGATGGTTTTCCTCGCAAACTCGTAAATAAATTGCACATTTAGCTTCGCTAATCGCTACGCCTGCGATGAAAAAAGTGATTACAGCATTTAACCCAGTAAACAGCAAGGTTGGTTATTACTGGGATTTCTTAAAATCTTCCAGCTAGATTGCCTAGAATCAGAACTGTTCGTTTTAGTAATGACTAAATAAATTAATCACATTAAAAAATTTTAAACCACTGTATTCTTACAGTGTGTAAGATCATGAACACGTCTGCCCAACGAAAACAAAAGCAAAATATCTGTATGTCTAGAAAATACAAATAAATTACTTGCGTCAACTGGCGTCAACAGTATAAGACTTAAATAAGTTTTTAATTTATGTTGTACAAGCTTTTTCAATGCAATAGATTTTAACATGTCTTACCAAACCGTAAGAACTTAAAGGGCCAGAAATCTCTGTATCAGACAGGAAGATATCTACTTATGTAAGAAAATAGTGTTGTAAGAGAGCTTAATCTATTAAAAATAGATAAGCTAAGAATTTTGCAAGGACTGTGGCCGTCGGCTTGTGAGCATCATAGCATCACATCTGTGAAACTTACACCAGGATAACCATCTATACCAGGCAACTTTATAAGTTTTGAGAGTGGAAGGTCGCCATGATAATAACAATAATGCCATATGGTTATCATCTCAGCCTCAGAAATTTTACAATTTTACAACCACACCCACATTTCTATACTTCCAGGGTCATTTCCTGATTTTTGGAAGAGGGACCGCTGAAATGTCGATTTTGTATTTCTCCAGATCGCGAATCGTATACGGTGCTGCTATTGCACTCGACTTGAGATCTGCCCGCCAAAATACTCGTTTCCAGCGTGGAACCACTAGGAGATAAATTCTTTGAGCCTGATTTAGGTGAGCCAGGACTTTGGGTATTAAACACCTAGGCTAGGGGGTACTCCTGAGAAAAGGCATCGTGATATAAACCTGCTTGATCGGTCAAGTCGAGAGTTACATAATTAGTCACTACATGAGCTTCGGCGGAAGCAAATAGATCGTTCACACAAGTAAGCCGCATTTTGTGATTTTCTCCGTGCAAGAAGTTAACAGATTTGGGAATGATCCAATAACTCGAAAAATCTGAATGGTTATGTCCATCAGGGTATCTGACCTGGTGCGACCTTCGTCCCAAATGTAGGTTATAGCTGTTCGATTGTCGCTCTGCCAAAGAACTGTCGAGCGAGGGAGAGTCTGGTGCTGACTGCTGACCTCGGAGAAGCAGAGCGCTAGAAGCTCTTTCTGATTGTAATGCATGAAATTTTCTTATGCTGACCATGTCCCCGTTAAGAAAAGGTGGTCGAGTTGAGCACCCCAAGCTAGGTCCGACGCATCTGTTGCCAAGCAGTGCGATGGTGGGCCCCAATGAATGGAAGTTGATAGATGATGACTTTGCAACCACCACCGAAGATCGTCGCTAAGCGTAACGCTTGTCTCGGTAGAGAGCAGCAATTCGGAAATGCGGACTTATCTAAGTCTATGAGAAGAGACAAGAGAGCTCGGTAATGTAGCCTTCGGTACTATGAAACTGGCGAAGTTCAGGAGACCGAGGATGCTCTGCAAGGTCTTTAGATCTACCAGACTCTTTGTCAGGACTCAGGACTGGTAAAATCTTTTGATGAATTTTAGACATTTTCTCGCCTGGAAGTAGCTTTTCGTTTTGTAAACGTGTTCCAACGAACACCTAGAAATACCAGGTCTTGATGAGGCGTAAGTAAATCCTTTGAAGCAAAATGTGGACATGCTTCTGTAGGATGATTTTGTTTTAATAAGCAATAAGATAATCGTCCTAATAAACGATTATACGCAGAACTTGCTCTCTGAGGTTTTTGCTTAACCCAATTGGTCAGGGAAGCAGGTGACCGGACAATAAGCAAGTAATTTGCAGCAACTGTCCCTTGTATACAGACGTAGGAGCCGTCAGTGCGATGGAGCGACTGCCAGGTAAAATAAGCTTGGGACAGGTATATTTTGCAAAGCCAATCGTCGGGTTGCAAAACGAAACTGTCATTAGTTGAACATTTATGAGCCCGAATGGCTGAGTCAAAACATAACCGAATAGAGTGGAAAGATTGAAAATAGGACGGCAGGACCCGTCGACCTTAGGGACCAGAAACATTGTCGAAATAAAACTTGGCAAGGGGCTGGCAACTTCTAATACACCCTGGAATATCATTTGTCGAATTTGGAGATACATATCTTCCGACTCTGTGGTAGAAAAATGATTTTGGTTTAATTTTGGAATGAACCGAGGTGGTTTCTCTATGAATGGTATGCGGTACCCTTTTAGAATCTTTATAATAATAACCTGGAGCATCTAGGCGCTGCGAACGAGAAACGGCGGTAAAACTTCAAAGTTTGACCCGCTCTGAATTTTTGATTGTCAGTACTTACGTTTTTTGGCATTCCCGAGATCCCCGAGATTCCCGAGATCCGAAAGAGAAGCGGCATATTCACGGGTACTTTTGCCGTGGAAGTTCTCTCAGTTGTCCAATCGAGCTCCTCTCGAGTGAAAGGAACTTCGTGCATTGCCAGGCATTGACCGTGGTTCAAAATTATTTCTTTGTCCCCGTGGGGTACGATTGTATGAACAGCCTTGCGCAGGCTGGTGATCATGGGAAATGTGCGAGCTAGCACAACATCCATGAGACATACCCTGCGCGGGTATATAATTCTTAGTCTGCCTCTGCGTGGGTAGGCTAAGCTCTCGAGTGAAAAGAACTTCGTGCATTGCTAGGCATTGACCGTGGTTCAAAATTTATTGTTTGTCCCTGCGGGGGACGATTGTAAGAACAGCCTTGCGCAGACTGGTGAGCATGGGAAATGTGCGAGCTAGCACAACATCCATGAGACATACCCTGCGCGGATATATAACTCTTAGCCTGCCCCTGCGGGGGGCGGCGAGTCAATCTGTTGCTCTAGAACCCGCTTGCGCAGCGGCAGCAACATTATTCTGACTATTCGCAACAAAGGTTTTACGAGCTCCTTCAGTCTTTTCGAGTAGTGACACCAGCAACTCGGAATTAACTTAGATAAAATTATTGCCAGAACTGGGTCATGAACAAAATTGATAATTGCATTGCGTCTCATTTGAAAACTTCATAGATCTCATCATAGATTCAGACCACAAATTAATTGAAGTAATTCTGACGTTGTGATACAAATCCTTAACGGTTTCATTTAACCTTCAGGGGTCAAGCTTGAAGCGTGTGACCATTTTAACAAATTCTTAAGAGCAGATTTCAATGCTCCGCGCTGCATAAGTACGCAATATAATAATGCCGCGTATGATTTGTGCACGTGAGGTTTTTTTTTTTTTTTTTTAAATATTTAAGCTCATCATTGACCTCTAAATCAACAAAAACTAGTATATGATTATAAAATTCTTGAACTTCAGAATAATGAACTTCTGACTATTCATTATTATGTTGAATATTTATTTAATATAGCCAAAATCTCCAAAAGGGAAGTTTTCGTAACGGACGTCTCTTTAAGTTTTGTTTCAATTTCAAAAACAAGATTCGGTTATAAAGAATTGCTAACGGTCGTTTCATTTTCATTTGATTTGCTATACAATTCCCGACTGACATTATCGTCGATAGAATTACATGACCTTGAAAAATAGATCGGTTTTCGTAAAAATAACTAACCTTTTTGTTAAGTTCATTAACCTCTTGAGTTAATTTAGCTAAAGGGTGGTCATAGCGCTGTCTGTATTTGCTCCCCCCCTTTTTGTGGCGGCGGCGCCTCGATTTACGTTTGCTGTGTGAAGTAGAAGTCGATGACGAGCTCGAATCATTTGTTCAACTACTACTACTAGATGACCTTGCACGAGAACAAGGCCTTTTTTATTAACCACATTAGTGGGTAGTTTCAAATCTAACGTTAGCTGGTGTCACTACCGAATCATGAACAAATTCACATTCGTTATTCATTATTAATAGCTACCTTAACCTAGGAAAGAACACAAACACAAGAACTTAACTAGAAAATTAATATTTAAAAATTTAAATGTAGTATTTAAATTTATATTCGTTATTAAAGTAACGATACGAACGATAAAATCGTTATTAATATGAAATGTTCATCTTTTCTAAAGAAAAAATGTATAAAAATATAACTTACGTGAATTACCAAAACCTTGAAAAACGGTAAAAACACAACACTGAAATTATTTCACTTTATACTTAAATTATATAACTGGGAGTTAGTTATATAATAAGGAGGTATATTACGTAATGACTTCTGAGCACGACTGTGCGGTGCGGAAAACAAAACGCCAATGATCATAGTCGAGCGGGAATTCTCCCTCTACCTGCTCAATGATGGCGCCAAGGTTGACAGAGCTACCAACATTCAGGAAAGAAAGGAGGTAAAATCTGCGGAAATGGAAGTGCCTATCTCAATTATTATGCTTCAAATAACGGTCAAGTGTTTAATAATAATAATAATAGAGCTTTATTTAATTCCATACAAGTTAATACATTTTTTAAGATTACAAAATATAGGATTTAAATTTAGGCTTGTACGGACCCCCTTCGGGTAAAAGCCGTATAGTATCAGCCGAATGCTTCGGCCGCGTATGTTCGGCATGGTGTGATTAGATACTTAAGTTTTAGGTGTTTTACGCCAATTTAAGAATAATTATGTAAAAATAACTACGGTCACGGTCACAGAAGCTGTGACCGTAGTTATTTTTTACGATCGAACGGGCCTATTTGAGCCAAAGCACGGGTTTCCGTCGCGGTCATAATGTCATCTTCCCTGAAGCTCGACTACACGTCCGCGTTCCGTGCTGTATGTGCATGTGCGTGCAAATCCGTATGTTATGATGTTATGTGTGTGTGTGTGTGTGTGTGTGTACACGTACCCTGCCACCAGGCGGGGTCCTGGCTGCGGTCAGTGACGGCGATGATGTCGTCCTTCTCGAAGCTCAGCTCGTCCGCGTTCTGCGCCGTGTACGGGTACAGCGCGATCACCTGCAAACAGTATGATGAATGAAACAGCGCCCCTAGTGGTAAAAATGGTAACTATTCGTATTGAACAATGAGCAGCGACAAAAACTCGCATTCGTACCACTGTACCGCTCACACAGAGCCCCGTAATCACATAAGCTTTGTCCCACGATGATGACGCAGACCACAATATAGGTCTCATTATTAATTAACCACGCATTACACAACTAGCAGTCTTAAGTAGCCAGTATATAATGGCCCGCGATGGCTCACTGCATGCCACGCCTGAAAATCGTCCGTCATTACTCATTAAGACTCTATTACCCCGTCTACACAGTGGCGATGGCTTGTAGTGGGCCAGCGTAGTCCATTGTGAAGAGACACCTTTAGAAACTGAATTAAAATTACAGATGTAATAAAGCTCACCTTATCGATGACAGTTTCTGTGGGCACGGTGTCCATCTTGGACATGACGGGGGTCGTCCTACCGGAGGTGCGGCCGGAGGATTGTAGAACCTGAAAGAGTTGTTTGAGTACCGTCAAGTGAGCTGTCATTTCAACGAAAACATTGTTACTTAATTTGGTTTATTTAATTTTTTACGTATCGGTAACGTTAAATTATACGTCAGGGTACGTACACGCACAGATTTACGCAATTAACGTACGTCTGTGCGTGCATACGAGCGTACACATCTATCGGGTACCTTCATGTATCTGTAATGATTTTTTACAAAACATACATACATAAATAAACGTAAACGCATGTACGCACATATTACATAACGTACATCTGTGCGTGCATACGTGCGGGCATATCTGATGAGATTTATAATGTTATTATATACCTTAACATAGCTGGCGGGGAACCAGCCGGACTGTCTATTACGGCCCTTCGCCTGCAGCTCGCCCTCCCACCACCCGCTGTCCGCCTTCTTGCGCACCACCAGCAGCTGACCCTTCACCAGGGAGAGTTGCTCGGGACTGAAAAACGAGTTCACTCATGTTTAACAATTTGGCATATCAAGCAACAAAATTAAGTTTGAAGCATAATATTCTGATTAGCTTGTATGCAGATATAATATAGAATAAAGATGATAATTTTTTAATTTTGATTTTACAAGAAATTACATAGTGTTCTTTTACGACCGTACTGATATAACTCAGGCAGTCGTTCGCTTTAAAATCACATGTTTCTGTGAATTCTAACCTCAGCGCGACTTACGAGAGAGCAACTTTGCGTACAATTTCTGTGTATGCGCGCGGTCCTGCTCGCAAGTGCGTATACGCACGCGCGAGTGTTTCTTTTTCTCTCTTAGTTTGTGTCTATCTCGCTCTCACCTGGTGGCGGTGTAGTTGGCGAGCGCCTGCGCGACCTCGTGCTTGCGGCGGCCGGCGGCAGAGTCCCGCCCGCTGTCTCGCCGCGCGGCGGAAGCGGGTCGCCCGCCCGCCGCCGCCGTCGCCGCGCTTTCCGTTATCGCTGCTACTTCCGATGACACTGGCGTTGATGATTTCTGCTCCTATAAACAAATCATAATAAATAAATAAATTATAATTAGAAACTAGTTGCTTTGAGAGCGCTTTTCCTGACGTACGTGTTATCACCCGCGCGGATGTATACGCATGCGGGTGACAACATGCTCTTGGCCGCTCGCCTGTTCCGCATGACAGGAAAAACATCTACATATGAAAATATGATAGGCTGCAGGCAACTATAATGAGGACCAGCTGTAGGCCTACTACGAAACCGTTTTGAGACTCGAACAATCGAACGAGAATGCCTCATCTTGCTCTAACAACGTCATTTCACGTATTTTAGAATAGGCATTCTCGTTCGAGCCTCGTTTGAGTCTCAAAACTTTTTTGTTTGACGGCCCCAGATCGCAGCGCACGCGTTTAGAACGGTTAGAACGTGTGTTACGTTCTCTCTCTTTTGTCTTTCTCTCTTGTAACTCGCCTGTACAGGCTCCGGCTTGATCTCCGGCTCGGGCTGCACGGGCTGCGGTGCCGGCTGGGGTTCCGGCTGCGGCTCGGGCTGCGGCTCCGGCTCGCGGGTCTCCGGGATGGCGGACATGACGTCCGTGCCGGCCGTCGCGTCCTTCGTCACGTAGTTGGATGGGAATATGCCGGTTCTGCGACACAAACATTAAAATCAGTATCACTATAAATAAAAATACAAGTAGAACATCTACTTATAGCAATAGAGGTACACACGGCAGGCTGAACTTCTAACTTCAAAACTTTATTTCAATAATATTTTTGCGTCAAACTTTTTGTCATTGTGTTGTCGATCTTGATTCGATTTCGTTTAGGCCTCAGTCTCGAGATCAGCGGGCAGCGGGGCGGGAGCGGTGGCGGCGGCGCGGGAAGCCGTCTAGTACGCCGCGCCGCTGCCTTCGAGGCCAGTACATAAATCTATACATTGGAAGACGCCACTCCCACCGCCCATGCCGCCGCCGCCCCGCTGCCCGCTGATTTCGAAGCTGATGCAAAATCAGTACGGCGGGGCTAAAATGGTAACTTTGGAGAATCATATTATGAATCATAATATAATATGATTATTTTTTTTTAAATCGCAAAATGCAAGTCTGCTTGCAATTCATGTCTAGTAATTTGTACTAATTTGAAATTTGTCAGTTTGGCAGTTTTGACAATTCATTTGGTGAATTGATTGAGAGGAATTGCTAAACGTGACCATTTTAGCCCCGCTGATGACTGACGAAGCTGAATCATTCACCGATCCCCTTCTACTAACCTGCTGCCGATCCTGCCGGTCCACCAGTCGCCGTCCCGCCGCATCACCTCGATGCGCTCGCCCGCCTCGAACGTCAGGTCACCCGCCTCGCCCGACGCGTACGGGTACGCCGCTATGTAGAAGTCGCCGCCCTCTGTTGGGAGGTTTTTTTTAAATAAAATAAGGAGGCAAACGAGCAAACGGGTCACCTAATGGAAAGCAACTACCGTTGCCCATGGACACTCGTAATATCAGAAGAGCTGCAGGGGCGTTACCGGCCTTTTAAGAGGGATACGCTCTTTTCTTGAAAGTTTGCAGGCCGTATAGGTCCGGAAATACTGCTGGTGACAGTTAGTTCCAGAGTTTTATTTAGGTTATTGCCTCGATAGAAAAAGTCTGGGGCTAGTAAATGAAATGAACTCTAAATCGGTTAAAAATTAACACTTTTTTACAACAACAGAAACTTTAGGGTGGGTTGCACCAATTTACTTTAACTATAACTTAATAATGTCAAATGACCTGTCAAATACCTATAATGGACGCCATATTTGACGATAACCTAAACCCTATAACTACGCCTCTGGTGCAACCCACCCCTAAGTAACCAACTATTGTTGCTGTCATTGTTAAGGTTGCTTTTTCAACGACGATGAAACTAAGGCAAGACAAGATTAACAAGCCCGAGTATAATTTTTCGTTATTAAATCGTATTTAAGAATTGTCAAACGATTAACAATATAACGTAAATTGGAGGTTTTGTGCAGTATCAAGGTTTTGATATAATATTACTTACCAACAGCGGGCATCGCACCACCGAGGTCGCTGGCGATTTCCGCTTCCGGTACCTCTGCGATACCTGAACATACATACAGCTGTTAGAATATGTATACAGGGCCAGACAGCGTGCAAGCAAACAACACTAATAAAGGAGTTATAGGTACATATCACAATTATTATATAATTAATTATGTTATTATTTTGTAAGATTCCTTAGAAAAGTCACTTGACAGAAAAAGATAAACACATGAAATGTGTTATTTATTAAAAAGGAAATATTTGTCGTCGCACGCATAATTTAAACTATTTTAGGGTATTACAAAAGCGGGAAATCCAAAAACATTATTGACTTCTAATAAGCAAATCCGTGCGGGTTTTTTTGAGGTTATGTTTTTGGGGGCGGGGTGTAACATACCCGGTGGAGTCAGAGCATTGTCAACCACAGCTATAAACATAAGTATGTTGTTTTATAAAGTGTCTTACTTCTTATATTTCAAATTGAATCTTCAAGTATAGTCTGTCAAAAAAGTGGAGAAAAAAGGGATGACACTACGATTTTGCCACTTTTTAATTTTTTCACTTTTTTGACAGACTATAAATCCAATTTATTGCTCGATGTTAATATAAAAAAAATAATTGTGCACTACTTAAATATTATTCCTTCCTTCTTTCAAGTAAATTGATTCACACAGAGACTATAATTACAAAATTGTCTGAGACATTATAGTAGTTTGACAATTTACAGACATTGTACAAAAATATAATTATGTAAATAGAAAGTCACCTTCTAGTTGCGTCTTAGTTTCTATAGTTTCCACGGCGTCGGTGTAGGCCACCGCCGTCAGGTCCTCCACGTATGACTCCGGGAACCAGCCGGACTGACCTGCAAGTTATAAGTAATAAAGTAACGCCTGTTGCATTGCTGTCGCGAGATACAGTATCACCCCTACCGGTACAGATTACCAGCTTTTACCTAAACCTAATTCACACTTTACCATGGAAACTAAGACCTATTTCGGGATAAAAAGCAGCTTATGTGTTAACTTTAAACGGGCTTTGGCCCACCACTGTATCTCCTGTGTCGCCAGGATCGACAGCGGTATCCAACCACGAAAACCCTTTGATATGATCTAAGGCACGATGGACGTGCTAAAGCTGTCTTGGACCCGCAACGAAATTATTTAGAAGAAGATACGAGAAGAAGATATTATGTATTAACTGCTAATCCGGAGCTTAAGCTACCACAATTCCATGTTTTTGTAAAAACTTTTGAGATATCTGCGACAAACCTCTGGCAGTGCCCCACGCCCATCCTGGCTCGGCGTCGCCGCGTGGTGTTGGCGCCTCGCTCACCTGAACAATACAACAAACAGCTGTTATTATCATTTTCGTTTATTCTTCTTATCTTATTAGGGATTATCTGTGAAGTACGTCACATGATTTTCACCGCCCCCCCTTGTCACGGGCGGTCAGGATAGGTAGGAACTAGGAACCCCCATTCCTTGTCACTCCATGTCACACTGCGTCGACTTCCCCTATCCCTTTTACGTGTTTATGGATGAACCTTTACTAGCTCACTCATATTAATAATGCGACCATTAGCTTAGGTCTTAAAAAACTCCTATTTAACTGGCTCTTATCAGAATAATAATATAAAACGTGTGTGTGTGCACTGACCAGGTCGCCGGGCTGCAGGCTGAGCTCGTCCTGCGTGCGCGCCGTGAACTCGTACACGCAGCGCCAGCGCGGCGCCGCCCCCGCCCCCGCCCCGCCCACACTCGCCGCAGCGGGCACCGCCTCCGTCGCTGTACAAAAAATAACAATCATTTATACTGTAGTAAGTTAAATAATGGATAAATTAAAGATATTGTTTTCTGTATTCTTAGCCACTTTGTATTTTATAACGATTTATTATGAATGTTAAGAGTGATTTAAAACCGAGATGCGTCGTTTTAAGAAAGACTTTTCACTGGTCATATTATAATTGAATGTTCGCACGGCGTCTCTATTTAATACAATGTTGCACTCGCTCACTTGGTCACTCATAAAATGACCAAAACACTAAAGAATGCCATAAAATTGCTACAGATCCTATCTGACACATTAATACTTATATTAATCATAATGTGCGTACGTACCGCTGGCTGCGGGCGCGTCGCCCCACGTGTCCGCGGCGGGCTCGCTCCACGCCGCATCCGATGTGCCCCAGTCCGCCTCTGTATAGTATTCAAATTTATATAATAATGTAATATGCTAACGAAATATAAGAAGCCAAATGATACACAAACGTTAAACAAAACGCACAGTTACGTGTAAACGTAAAAGAGTTTAAGTGATCGTGAACGTGTCATTAAGTTACAATTATTTAGGATGTCAGTCCAATATTATAATAATAACACCATTTTGCTTGTGTATAATACCAAAACCGGTTTTTATTACTCTTATCTCTTATCTGTTTATTGATAACAAGTTAAGTTATTTCAAAGAATTTACATAAACAGTTTGTATAGCTCTGTGTTATTGAGATTATAATAATGTATTAATATATTTGTTGCGAAATAGTTAGAAACATAGATTTCAAAGTTTACAGTGATGAGACAAATATCACATCTGACTAAATACTATATTATGATGGCTTGATAGATAGAAAATTTAACATATATTATAATATTTTTCACACAAACATAAAATATGGATTAGATGTAAGGTTATTACATTATTTGTACAAAGAGGGTAGGCCGGGTGCCATTTTTTTTTTGCAAACCACGTACCCTACATTTTTGCAAAGATTTTGGCACTTACTGAAGGGTTAAGTTACAATTATTTAGGATGTCAGTCCAATATTATAATAATAACACCATAATATAATAATATATCGTAATGTGTGACTGCGTACAAAAGCCTACCTAGCGTGCATGTCTGTACGGGCGTACACGCACTTTCGCAAACTCGTACACTCATTTCGTGAATGTAATAATTATGTATTACACCAACGAGGACCATACTCTCTCCTCACCTGCGGGCCACTGATCAGCGGGCGCGGTGGAGCGGCTCTGGACGTACTCGTCTCGTCGCTGCTCGTACAGCTTCCACACCACCTCGCACCGCTCGCTGAGCTTGGCCACTGTCTCCGACAGCTCCGCCAGCTGCGATTTGTTGGACTCCAGGTCGCTCTTCTTGCTTTCCACGATGGCTTTGGCTGCGTCCACCTGGCATAATGGATGGCATACATAAAATGGTTTGACGAAAAGCGAATAGACAAAAGATAAAATCGAAATGAAACTCAGTCTGATAACCGGATGGATATAAACTATACACGACGTTATATGCTTGTCTCTTTCAGACAAGTAAGAGAATATTGTATCTCGTTTGAAAGCACACGTTTTAAGGTGTTGTTAGTTGGACGATTTTGTCACTCAAGGCTTAATTTTCTATTATAAATTTTTGCGTATTACCTTATCCCGCAGCTGTTTGAGTGTGACCTCCATCATGCTGAGCTTGCCGTCCTCACCCGCACCTTCGGACGCCTTCGCCTGTCAGAAATAACGGAGAAAATGTAAGTATAATATTTTATTTGCTGAACATGACTTCTATACTTCTTTTAGCAAAACAATTATACTAGTTACATTTTACAATAGTAACAGAGCCGTAGTAATCTCGATATGGTATTAAAAACTAAATAATATGTTCGTAAATGTCAAACTGCATCAGTGTATCATCATTAATAAACTGATGTTTATAAAGCTGAATTAAACTTGGGATCAATCACTCACTTTTTCATGTTTAACGCTTTCGTTCGTTAATATCTCTCTAGAGTCTAGGTATCATGCACGAGGTACAAGAAAATGCCTGAGCAACATGTATTGTGCACACACCTTGGCATCGAGCTCCGCCTTCTCCTTGTTGAGGGAAATCTGCTTGGCGTTCAGCTCCTTCACCTTGGCCTTCAGCTGCGACATCTCCGCCATACTCGCGTCACGGTCAGACCTGCGACAGACAAGTTAAATAATATGTATAGGTTAAGCGATGTTGCCAGCTCGCGTCGCGATCAGACCTGCGACAAACCAGTTGCACATTATAGATTATAGAAGATATAGGCATTAGCGATGTTGCCAGCAGTCGGACCTACTCGTACAGCACATAATATGTGTATATTATTATAATTTATCGATGATAGCCTTTCAATATTGCAGGTTACAAGCTCAAAGATATTTCATACTATACGCTTACCATAGCCCAGTCGCAAAAGACAAATAAATTATAGTAAATTAATGTCCTTAGCGGAAGCTAAGTAGCTAACTCACGCCGAGACACCAACAACTACCAATTGCGACGTTGGCAGCTCACATCATAGAGTCGATGGTGCACTTAGCAGCAGTTACAGCTGTGCGCGTATCCCTGATGTCCTTGGCGAGGTTGCCAGCTCGCGTGGTGACAGTACCCAGCTCGGCGGATAGCGCCTGGCTACACGCCTATAGTCAATTGCGACGTTGCCAGCTCACCTCATAGAGTCGATGGTGCATTTAGCGGCGGCGACAGCTGTACGCGTGTCTCTGATCTCCTTGGCGAGGTTGCCAGCTCGCGTGGTGACGGTGCCGAGCTCGGCGGCCAGCGCCTGGCTACGCGCTTTTAGGCTCAAAACCTTGCTCTGCTCTTCAGCACGCATAGCTTCTAGTTCACGAGTTCTGATGAAGAAAAAAAAACATTACAGCTTTTTACATACTTTTTCTTGTTGATAAAGTATTTATTATTTAAACAGCGACTAAGTATCCTACTTATAAAAAAATTAAACAACGAATAAGGAAGAGACACTCGATAGACAGAGATAGCAGACCTTATAATAGTTATAAGCTGCGTAAATATTATCTTCATTAGTAAATGGGTTTTCTGTTTTGTGACATATCAAAGGCAGCCCAAATCAGCATGGTATGTTGGGAATACGGCACTTACCTCTTCTTCTCCCACTCAAGTTGGCACTGCCTCTCCATCTCTTTACGAGCTGCCTCTCGCTTTTCCTGTAACAAATTTTATGTTTCCATTTAAGAACTCTTACTGAATTTAAGCAAAGTAAAAAAAGTGTGACGAATTTGCGATTTTAAATATTATACCAAAATAGTAGCCGATCGACGACACTGTTGAAAAGATAAAAGTTTAAAAAAAAAACTTTAGCAACTGAGCATACAGCTCGACGAGGCTTTAAATGAACGTGGCCAAAAAAGGAACTAACGCTGCCATTTTTGACCTGTTTTTGAGAGTTCTCCTTTACCAGCAGCGCCCCGTCCACGTTCATTTAAAGCCTTGTAGCACTTTCATTGTGATTATCATCATCATCCAGCTACATTCTGATGCTCACCTGTTCCTCCTTCTGTTTTCTCATCTGTTCCTCCTGCTCCTTCTTCTGCGCCTCCAGTCGCAGCTTCTCCTTCTTCTCCGCTTCTTCTCGCTCTTTCCGCTCTCTCTCCATCTGCGTCAAAACATTAAGAATGTTTTTTTTTCTCGAAAATGGTTGTTTGTTACTTTGGAAGCTACACATATTCTACTGGAAATGTTTTCTTAAACTTGTATATGATTTAAGTTATTATTTACACAATACATATTTTTTTTAAACTTTACCTCTTCCTCCTATTATATGCATGAAATAAGAAATAGATGATCAGAATTTGAAGTATTATAATAACACAATACAATCTTAATAATTTATCAAAAAAAAAAATCATACACATTGCATTTTTGCCAAATATGAAAGTTTCAAAAGGCCCTCTTAAGGCCGTATACAATGAGGATTAGTGAAATTTCATGTTTTTATTTTCACTAGAACTTTGACCAGAAGTAATTATAAGCATTTAAGCATTTTTTGTAGGTTTGTTACGTTCCTTACCAAGGTTCCTGACAGCTTAGAATTTTGATTTAAATCCATTTACTACTAAAAAAACAGTTATAAAGAATGATACTTTCAAAATTTTATTTCGACTAGAATTCAGCGAAAATAAATGCAGGAAAAAATATTTTTACACAAAAATGTTTAAATTATGATTTCGAGGTCCTGGTCAGCTTCGTTTTTGATACATAATAATAAAAATAAGTAGTTTAGATCACAAATTCGAACGATTTGTTAATATACAATAGCAATGATTTGAATTTGCCACTTCAATTCCACAGGCGCTTTGATGGATAAAAATTGAATGACATAATAAGCCAAATCTGTGTGTCAGAGGCTGATTGTCTATCATAGAAAACCTAGAGTATGTTCACAAATATATCCCAGTATTCTGGCCGTACAATACAGCGCCGTAATTTAACGTCTTAACTCTTAAGCAATGGTCAGTAGCCTGAGTTTTATTTCGGAACCTAGTCAACATTTTTGGTTTACAAATACTACAATATTGCTTTGTAACCTAAATTACATGGCAAGAGACTATCTAATAAGATGCTATTTGATAATTGGTAGTTTTGAAAGGTGGTTGGTAGGTTTGAAAGACATAAAATGTAAACATTACAGCTTAGTCAGAAAACAATGTACAGAGTACTGCAACTGAGAGTTATCTATGTGTCAAAACTTTGTAAAATGATATTATGTTATTTTATCGCACATGTCCAATCCATAGCAATAGAAAGAATTATCACATCTTAGCACTGGAGTACTGAAATCTGCACAAGAAATTGCAAAAACATAGTGCAATTATCATGCGGATAGATCTAGATCTATGATGACTCCATGATTTTGGTGCACCTCGGGAGGAAATAACTAAGGATTCTTTACAGAAAATATATTGTGATCGAAATGAAATGCCCTAGAACCTTATTTGATTTTATCAAAAAATCGCGACGGCATTTAAAAGTAAATAGTAAAGAGCATTTATACAATTACTAATTCTTTACTTACGATAATTTGATGCAATGTACAGGAACCGTAAATTTTTTCGGGATAAAAAGTATGAAAAAAATTGGTATTTCAGCGCTGCTACTTTCACAGTGAACTCTCTACAAGGAACACATACACACCCTAAAGTATTATTACTTAGTTTTGTTACACCTTGTATAGGTATGGGTAATACTTTATTTTGTTATACATTGTCTAATGTTTATGTATTATTTAGAGGAAATACATTTTTTATGTTTGTGTACAGTACAGAACAAACATCATATTTAAATACCTAATACATCATTTTATTATAATACAAATTCATTTAAGATTTCGTTTATCAAGTGGTGAACATGGCCTCTCTGCTAATCCTTACTCTGTATGTCGAGCTTACCACGTGATCACATTATTTCTGAAAATATTAAAATCGACGATGGCTTGCTATGTAAATATGTACCTATTGAGCGCCATCTATTGAGCAAGTTTGCCTCAGATTCTAAAACGTCAGTGGCCTATAATCCCGCCTTAAGGCTGCGTTTCCACCAGAGATGTGTTACGAGTAATATGTATTTAAGATCCAATAAAATCGCCACGCTGAGCGATGTCATGGCAAGGTCATGTCAATGAAGCGATTCTATTGGTTCTCAAAAACACATTCCTCGCAACACATATCTGGTGGAAACGTAGCCTTTCACCTTAGCAGCTTGGCTCCGCCATACCCTTTAGTCTTTTGCCCATAATTGACATAAGAAATTAAAGGTGTTTGCTTTTGCCTCCCTCCCCGCCATCAACTTTGACATTGACACTTCTCCTTCTTCTTCCCGACATAGTCCCGAGCGTTTTGCCACGTACCTTTTCATGTATCTGCTGCGTAGCGAGCTGGTCGCGGCGGCGCTCGAGCTCAGCCTGACCGCGCGCGAGGTTCTCTCGCCGCCGCTCCTCGTACGACCGCGTGCTGCCAGAACTGGTGACTGACTCGCGACGACGGGCCCTGTATTAAATACCACATTTTTATTATCATTTATTAATATCATCAATCAATGTCGACCCTCTTTTCATCTTTGTTTGTCGCTCGATATACAAAATCACGTTCTTGATACTCCTTTTGTCTTAGACCCAACTTACCACAAGCGACGCGACGTTAGCTTCGCGGTTTTGCTAATCAAATCAAGCAGAGATTCATATCAATCAAGTGTTGATAAAAAGCTGTCACATATTACGAACTTTAAGAACCCTCATTGCTGTGCAATGAACTTAAGGACAGCAAATGTTATACATTCAAATTCGAATTCAAGTAACGACATCATCCCGATTTATAGCTATTATGGGCCACATTTATCTTGACAGTTACTTTATTGACATGGTAACTGACTTGTAACGTTTCGGTTCTCACCTGAAAGTGGGCGGGACCAGATCCGGCGGCAGCTTAGCGGGCACGGGCTCGCCGTGCGCCGCGCGCTCGCACAGGTACATGGCCAGCACGAACTCCTCGCAGCCCAGCTTGCCGTCCGCGTCCAGGTCCGACAGCGCCCAGATCTGGGCCAGCGCCGGCTGCGGCAGCCGCGACTGCAGCATGATGGCGCGCGCCTGGGCACCGGATACAGAACCGGACTTCGAGCGATCCGTCGCGTTGAATAGTTGCGTGTACCTGCAAAAGATTTTGAGTTTTATAGTACTGATGTGTCATTGTAGTCTGTTGGTTTACTTTATTAGAGATTACTAGATTGATTTACAGTAGCCAGCCAGTAGAAATCAGTGTAAATTATAGCTAGCAGTGGCGAAGAGTCCATATAACCCGATTCCCGTCGGCTTCCCTATTGGAAAATCGAATCAATGGGCCAAATACATTTTTATCTAATAAATATTTTACATACTTAAAAAACTTTGAATTCACTATACGCCTACAAAATTTTATATGCAATAAAGTTTTCTCTCACTTGAAATAGTTTGAATTAATAATGAATCGCCTATAAATTTATATAGGCAATGCAACGTGCAGGCCGTCCCCGATAGAAGCCGATAAATTAGCGGGTTATTTCTTCATACAACGATATTTCATAGTAAACATCTGTCCTTTTCATTCCTGTGAACTCGTCATGTTCTGTCTCGTTCTACCACGCGCCAATATACTCGGAAATAAGCCGATACTCGTCGAGTTATTACAGAGAAAGGTAAATTAGCAACGCACAAGTGCGAGCGAGAAAGATGAACTTCATGAAGTAAAATTGTTATGAGTCAAATGGCGGATGAGTGTTTGTAAACAACTTGTTTGTTTTGTGTTTAAATGTCGAATGTTATTTGTTTTAGCGTTAAGAAGAGTGCAGTGTCGCGAATTTAAATTAATTTGTATTGTGATTTGTGACTCGTACAGCTGAGACTGTTGTCTGACAGATTATTTGCTGTCGAAGGAAACTTCGTTTTCCAAACTTAGTTTTGAATGACCGCATGTGCCGACTGCCGTCACGCATACAACTTAAGTCAGAAGGCATTTTTCAAAGGCATCATTATCAAACTTGAAACTCGAACATTGTTGAACATCAGTGCTGAGCGTTTTGGTAAGTAGATTTTTTACTCCGGCTTCCCTTCCGAAAATATTCACCCTTCGCCACTGATAGCTAGCTATAATTTGGACTGATTTCACTGTATATAAGAATAAGAATAATTTATTGCATAAATGTGGTACAACACAGGTCTTACAATATTACTTAAATATATGTATATATTTGGATTGAGAGAGTACAGAAGCCCATTAACTCCTACAGAGTTACACAAATACCTGCTGATGTGTGAGAGAGAAAGATGAGGCGATGTATAAGCAAAAGATAAGAAGTAAGAGAAGATAAAAAACGTACTTGAGTTTCTGCGGCTGCGGGATGGCCCAATCGGCGCCGGGGGGCGGGCTGACCACACCCATCGGCTCCGTGGGGCTGCTCACCAACGAACCCATCAGAGACCCTAAAATTGAAATTTAGTACAATAAATTCATAGTAATATGTTATGTAAAATCTTTTTACATTTTCTCTCTTCTTTTTACGTACATTTAAAAGCTGATTGACTGTCTAAAATCTAAATCTTGCGTTGTGGATAAAACAGCATTCTCCGCCATATTTAACTAGGTGAAAATTAACATTTTAACTATTTTTCTTAGTAAGTTTTTTCGTTTATGTTTCTAAAATACTCGACTTACCAGGCTTAGAGAACGAATCGCTCTTGACGGCAGTGATCGGCGTAGAGGTGACAGGCTGGCTGGCGGTCGTGGTCACCGCTGTTGGCTTCGGTGGACTGGACAGACCAGTGGGTTGGGTTGGCTGCGGCTGCGAGCTCGGGACCAGGGGCGTAGGACCTACGAGAGGCTGCTGAGGCGGGGACGTCTGACCCATGCCGATCAGTGGCTCACTGGACATCAGTGGTTGACTAGGTAGTGGTTGGGAGGTAGCGATTAAAGGTTGTGAAGGTGGCGACGTATTAATCAGATTCTGTGGTTGCGGTGCCGTACTGATTAGCGGTTCAGCTGCAATTCCGTTGATCGGAACCGGAGGCGCCTGAGATCCCATTATGTTTTGGGCCAACAGAGGGGTCTGGTTCATGAGTGGTTGCGTAGTTAACGGTTGAGCCAATCCGACTAGCGGTTGGGCGCCAACCAGAGGTCTACTCTGCATTGGCAGGTTTGGTATGACCGGTTGAGCCGTTGCCAATGGCGGCTGCATCATAGGCTGCACTGGAGCACCCATTGGCTGGTTGAATTGACTCATCAATGGTTGAGCAGGTTTCACGCCGGAGATGAGGTCGGGGACAGTTGGTGGGGCCGGCTTGGCGGGGATGGACGGCTGACCGTTAAAGTCTCCGAGCAGGGACTGGTTAGACTGAGGTAGACCACCGATTAGTGGTTGGGACATGTTGGGCATGGGTGGGATTGGTGGTTTCGGTGGTGGGAACTGTTGCTTTGCACCTGAAATTGTAAAATAACATTACACTGATTTTATGAACAGAAATAGATTCCTTATTGACCCTGGACAAAAAGGGAGGGTAGAGAGGTGTTTAAGTAAAGCTATAGGCGGGTCCACTCCAAGTCCAAACCGCCTCGGACGAGGCCCGCCGCGTGCGGCATGCGCCGTACCGCTCGCTTGGTGTGGACGTTGCTCGTCCGAGGCGGGCGCATGCTCAGGCTCGGGCGTACGTACGGTGCCATCGTGTCTTTGTGAGCAATGGCTCGGGCTGTTCGAGCGAGGCAACCTTGCTGTGTACGCCCGTCCACCTCGCCCTCAGCGAGCATGCCTCGCTCGAGGCTGCTCGCTTGCAGCGCGCGGCGGGCCTCGCCCGAGGCGGCTCGCTTGGTGTGGACCCGCCTAATCACTGATTGCTTGTTTGCAACTATTCTATATTCACTGCACTGCAGTCCGCAGCTTACTTTTCATGATGTGGTAACAGATAAACCAATTTCTGTTATGTAAAGATTTAACTGTAAAAATTATCACAAACTAGCTGTCCCGGTGAACTTCGTGTCACTTTAAAACCTTCCCTGGACTTCTACGAATATTTTAAGACTAAAATCAACCCAATCCGTCCAGCCGTTTTCGAGTTTTAGCGCGACTGACACATTTGAAAATCCATTTTTATATATATAGACTACAGAAGTCTTTCAATAAAAACATAAATGTGTTAAAAACGAACCTGTAGGGCTGAGCGATGCCAGTAGCGATGGCGGTAACGCCTTCGGTATTTCGATACCATGGAGCTTGAGGTTGATTATCTAAAGACAATTAAATCAATAATTATATTTATAATAAAATAACTGCTGTAATCTTATTTTGCGAACGTGAATATTTATATCCAGGTTTAACATTTACACACGGAAGAAACAAGTAGATATAGGTCAATAGCAAAATTTCTGTCTATACTATTATATCCAGTTATCTGATTTTAGGTTAAGATAATGCAACATATTGCATATTTGTTGCATATTAACATATTGCATATCAACTCGGAAAGGGAACGTCACCGTATCGCCTTACTAACCTAACGTGTGCACGTATTAACAAAGTGTATCAGTACCGCCTGTACGTCAACTCGGCTACGGCTAGGCGACGGCTCGCTTACGGCGACCGACCGACCGCTGTCCCCTTCCGAGGCGATCACGTTACAGTTCCGCTAAGTGTGCGTTGCAGTAGGGAGTTTCATACAAACAATATTGAACGGCTCGAGGCGATACGGTGCCGATCCCTTTCCGAGTTGATATGTGTACTGTGACCTTTACTTCCCTTTTCTTTTAATTTAGTAAGAATTGTCCAATGTGCATTAGTTAATGATGGTTCTAACTTAATCCAAGCATCTTCTCCTCTGTTAAAGATTTCTATGAATTATAATCACGAGACTTACCTTGCAGGCAATAGAGAATTCCTTCAGGTCAAGCTTGCCGTCAGCATTGGTGTCAGCCAGGGACCAGATTTGACCCAGAATAGGGGGAGGCAGTTGTGACTGGAGAAATAGTTTTTTTTTTATTTTAAACATTAATAATATGAATTAGGATCTGATGAATTAATATGTGATCAACTCGAAACAAGCTAGCGATTTCCTGCTGATGAATGATAATAAATAGCATGTTTTAATATAATAGCTAAGATATAACTACTCAGTATTCTATGCATGTGTGAAAGATGTTTAACACTTATTACATAATATAATGTTCTATTTATATTTAAGTATCTAATATGATAGTTATAAAGCCTATAGTTTGTATTTCAATTACAAATAAACCGGCCAAGTGCGTGTCGGGCCACGCGCAATATAGGGTTCCATAGTTTATGATAATTTTTTTATGGTCAATGAATGTACATTTATAACGTGTTTTACATTCTTATGTTCAGCATCATCTCAGTTCTGACTTCCGTTCAAAGGAATTTGAACGAAAAGTTCCTTTGTACTTCCCCAAAAAAATTTTTTGTTAATAGTTGATTGACTATTACTTAATAACTTTTGAAGTCTTCTTAGCCATGATAGTTTTCCTTTTAAATTCAGCATATTTCCTACTCCTGTGAATTTTTTCACTTTTCTGGAAACAACTGTTTAGCTGGTAGAAGGGAGGGACACTGGACTAACAATTTTTTCCACTTTAAAATTTCATATTTCACAAATGGATCCCTAAATCGAAAAATGATCTTTGAATAGGTACTCATAATATTTATTATTTAATAAAAACCTTTCCAACGACACCCCACAAAATCATCCCCGCTTAAGGTGTAAGGGAGGTACCATAAAAAAAAATTTAAAGATTTTATATACCATTTTGCTGACATAATTAATATGTGCATTCATGCCAAATTACAGCTTTGTAAGTCCTATAGTCTCTGAGCAAAACCGCGGAGAGACAGACGGACAGACAGACAGAAACTATAAAGTTTCCTTGTTGACTACGGAACCCTAAAAAATATAAAGTAAAATAAACAAAATAAAAAAGTGAAGTACCTGCAGCATGAACCTCTTGGCCTGCTCCCCAGTGAGGTGGCCGTTGATGGGGCCGAGGTTACGAAAGTGCTCCGCAAACTTCACATGCTCGTGGGGCTGGATAACCCACGGGTCAGCTGCCATTTTATCTGCAAAAAAAAGCTATTTGTTGACTGATAAATACATTGGCAGCTACATGTTTTATGTTCTCTTAAAGACAGATAATTTTTTTTATTAAGTTTCCTAATGCAGTAATTAAACTATACCATAACTTTTCTCTGCATTGGTTCAAAATTTTTATTCAGAATAAATTTTTGCAAATGTTCTGTGAATGTCTACATGATGCCTACCACCGATTCGGGAACTAACCCGGCGAGAAAACCAGCGTAAAAGGTTCAAAATTAAAAATTAATTTGGACTTAAAAATTTGAAGTGAGTTTATTACAAGTCTATTAGATTCGCAAATTTCACAGAAAAGAGATGAAAGAGATCTTCATCCACAATTATAAAAACCACAAAGGAATAAAGAAGATTAATCCTATTATATATCATGAGATACGACTAAGTTTTTATTATACTCATTACTTACCTGCGTGAGTTAAGTCTAGAGTAAATAATAAAATGGTTTGATGTGTACTTTTGTCTGTTTAACTAGTCACATTATCATTAAATATCGCATAAGATAGTACTGAGGAAGAGGTAGCTAATATATTATGCTTGTTTATTATTGTTTAATACGCCCTAAAGGCTAAGAAAACACCCAGTTTCACAGAAAATTTCTAATGTCGAGCTATCCTTAGTCCTAGGGGAAAAAATACGCTTAATGTTACCTCTACTTACACGTTTATTACTCCTCGTTGGTGACGACTTTCTTCTGACTTGGATAGAATATGAAGAGGAGTTTTATAACACTTAACAAAACGTTAAAACGAAAGTATTGATCGATTCCTGGATTTCTAGATACAACTTTTGACGCACTATTGACGGTTTTGATTTGTTGACAATTCATGATTGTCACGCTGTGGCTGTCAAAGTTATTGCCACCAACGGGTACATTTTTACAACTAGCTTGTTAATACAATGTGTGTAATTTGTGTGATTTAATGCTAAAAGAACGTTATTATTGAACGGTTATACAAATTAAAGTCAAATAGGTGGCAAATTAAATTAAAAAAAAACTAGATAAAATTTTATCCATAGTTTTTTGCTGCGTTATATGTTATTGTAAAAACAAATACTGTCAAAAGTCAGCTGATATATCTGACATTTGTCAAAAGTCAAAACATTGCGATTTGCGCATGTACTTGGATCACAGATTACTAAAGAAGAAGAAGAAATTACTAATATATATTTGTAGACTGGATTTCTATTTTAATTGGTTTATTGGGATATGTTTGTTTAAAAATGACTAAAATAGCAGATAATGTTAATCCAAATATATATGAAAAGGAATCTGAGCGGGAGGTGACGTCTAGAGACCTTGACGAGGATGCCGTTGACGAGATAGATACTCGAGAAATTTTCGACTTAATTCGAAATATAAATGACCCAGAACACCCTCTGACTCTTGAAGAGCTCAGAGTAGTAGAGGAGAAGAATGTATTCGTCGACAACAAGGATAACATGGTCCGAGTATACTTCACACCAACTATACCACACTGCAGCATGGCTACTTTGATAGGTACGTAATTTACTTGCGTTTTATAACTTGCTGCATGTGTAGTTCGTAAGCAGACTATAAAAGAGCATTTAATAATATTGATAAGGAAAATTCAGCGTAATATATAATAAGTTTTTACTTGTATTTTATAAGTTGCTGCACACTTTGTTACTAGAAACTTTTAAAAGCCCATCTATTTATAATTACAGGTCTGTCTATTAGAGTGCAGCTGCTTCGAGCATTACCAAGCCGATTCAAAGTGACGGTGGAGGTGTCTGAGGGTACGCACATGTCAGAACATGCGGTCAACAAACAGCTAGCGGACAAGGAGAGAGTGGCCGCTGCTTTAGAGAACAACAACTTAGTGCAGATCATCAATCAGTGTATTGCATAGGAATTCAAACATCTACTTATGTTTGTGAGTGTCCCTGGGCTATAGTAATATATTTAATTTCATCAGGTGATTGTTTTGCTTATAAGTTTTGATTTTATTAAAAATTGTTATAATATTTTAAAAACAATTATAAGTTCACCTATCTATATGTATAGATATTTAAAGGTAAAAATAGAACTAGAACTTATTAGGGAAGGACAATGATGAAATACTCAAACCAGATATGTTACTACCGCGCGCGTTGTGAAGCTTCAAATACGGCCCAATTGGGCCGTCTGTTGTTTAGTCTGCATCGAGCGCAGTCATGAATGTGCCGCGTCTTGTCTTACCTAAATAAATTGAAAATGACGTTGTGCGTGTATCAAAAATGTACCAATTATGACTCGAAAGTAAACAAAACACATGGAATCTCTTACCACATGTCTTGATTGCAATAAATACCTCGATTATTTACATTTTCAATTATTTTTTCGAACAATCTGGAAAAAATCGAATTTTCGTCATAGCTCAGGCGAAGAAAGAGACAGCGATACGATTTGACGTTTAAAAAAAGAACTGTCTCTTTTACATAAATGGTTTTTCGTATCTTTTGTTTCACTCATCTGTCAAATTTGTCAATTTCTGCAATTTTGAATTTGAAAATTGTTCGGAAGAGATTTAAGCCGGAAAATAGTATGGACGTAACATATCTGTATAAGTACAATATCATCGGGGAAGGAGAAAAATGAAAGCAAAATATTGTGCTCAAAAAAATTAGCCACCATACTTTATATTTTTTACATTGTCTTGATGGGGTGGAGTGGAACTCAAATAAATACAATCTAAGATACAAATATTCCAAAGTATATTTTGTTAAATAAGTTTTGTATAAACATATAAATATTTTAATAAGTAAATAAAAATAAATAAATTTTGTCTAGTTCTTCTCTCTGGTCTCATTTTTGATATCCTCATAGGATTGTTGATTCTGTAAAATAAAACAATATTTTAAGACACAACAAATGAAAACCACATTTAAAAATAAAAATCTAATATATAAGTCATTTAAATTTTAACATCTATACCCAGCGGAAACACTATCAGTAACCAGTAACGCTGCGTGGTAAAAAGAGACATGTGTGATGTGATACATGACAGCAGACCCAATTTTTTCATCTGTTTGACGTCCAGTCGGCACTAATCGGCACGTTGACAATTTTATCTCTTAGAAAGATGCTTGTGTAAGTGTATACGTAAACAAATTTTTACACACAGACGTAAATCAATTTCGGTTTCGCTTGACAGCTCAAGATTGTAGCTCTATTCCACTAGGTATATTAACTTTATGTGTAATCCACACTTTCTTTTCCCGTACATAATCTATCCTCTTCAAGACGAAATAAGAAATTAAATAATATTCTCACCTCCCAAAGATTATCGTCCCATTCCACAAACAGCTTCTTGAATATAGCTGGCTCGTTGCCTTGTTTCAGTGAGACCACTATAACGGACTCCACTGTGCGGTCTAGGCCATCATCCTCAATGTATTCCTAAAAAATAAAATGTGATATACACAAATCGCACATCCTCTAAAAAACTGTCATAACACAAAAAAACCTAGTATTAAGATAAAAATACAGTTTGATGCATTTTTTTCCCTCCTATCGCTCAAGAAAACAGCCATAACATTAGTGCAAATATTAATCAAAAGATGGCGGTAGTGTCGGTTTTTTACGGAGCGTAATCCCGCGCCCCCCGCTCCACGACAGTGCCGCATCACGGCTTGTGACGGGTGGACGTGTGCTAGTGCTGGTGAAAGTAGTCATAAGCTGTGTTATAACAGTATTGTGGGTAAGTCGTTTTGTCATTATTATATATTAATGAGTAAAAAACAGTCGTAACACATTTTACGACTGTTTTTTAGAAACTTAAACTAAAAAATACTTACATGCCTATCTAAAATAGTGCCACATTAAAGGTTATGACATAATTTGTGTTCAGCTTAGTCTAAAAAAATGTCACATCATAGGTTATGACGTTATCGTTGTCAACTTTGCTGTTGATTTGTAATTTATTCTTCTAAAAAAAGATTGTATCATATATTGTGTCACTTTTTTACTATTCAATCCTAGATTTTTGTTCACTTGCAATATATAAAACGCAAATAATATACTAGGTTAGGTTAGGTTCACCTTTCAATGTTTTACTGATAAATGTTTAATATAATTAGCGCCGCCAATTGGTGTAACATTAATAGTACTTATAAAATAAAAAATGACTGCTAAACTTGATTCCATATATATCGTTGGATTTAGTACAGATATATGAAAACATATCAATTGGTTGCGCTAGTTCCGCTTGCTAGTTACCTAAAATATTTGGCAGTTTAATACCACTATTTAAGTACGCTTATTTTAGGTAACTTTGAATTGCGGTTAAACTTTGAACAATACAATAATGTATTGTTCAAAGTTAAACCGCAATTCAAAGTTGCCCAAAATGACGTTAACTTTTAGTTTTCTTTTTTTAGGTATAAAATGGCTAGCCAATTTAAAGAAGGTCGAGGCAAGCGGTTACTGCAAATGTGTGGAAATGATAACAATAAAGAAAATAATAACATGAACCGCACAGGTAAGTTTTAAAAAATACTTTTCTACTTGCTATACCTACACGCATCTTTTGGTTGTTCTGTATATTGCTTTATTTGCTAACTCATCTACATTGACGTCTGTTTCTTAGTTCTCATATTATAATACTTATATAAATAATATTAATATTACTACTTCTAACTAATACTAATATAATTTGCTAAATTATCATAATATTGTATATTCTCTTTTTTAAGTATATAATTTTTTTGCAGATGATTTAGTACCCACCACCAGTAGTATAAAACCAGGCATTGATGTATCAGACGATACCGGAACAATTAACGATGACCTTGAACAGACTCTAAACTCGGAATATTTTTCTGAAGATGATGACGATTCGGTGAAGGACCCTAACTATTCGAGTAGTTCTTCCAGTAGCACTTCCAGCGGTTCTTCCAGGAGCTCTTCCAGATCTTCTACGGTACAGCATGTAATCCCACCAACCAGTATAAATGACCCAGAAGTGTTAGGCGACCAAAACTTAAGACAATCGAGCCCTCAATATGAAGAGAAGAATGAAGTTAGTGAAAGTGACCAAAACATTGACTTACCCATCCAACAATCTGTACAGGAGAACAAAGATGAAGAAGGTGTCCAAGATATCCAACCACCGTCACAATCTGTACAGGAGAGTAATGAAGAAATTACTCAAAACATTAGACTACCGTCACAATCTGCACAAGAAAATATAGATGAAGAAGCGGCACAAAATTTGACTGAAATGGAGGACAACAGTAATGTTAAGAAAGGCAGAAAACGTCTAGCAAGAGTTGATGAGTGGCTAAGTGTCAAAGCAAAGAAATTACGTAATACCGGTCAGTCTTATGTTTCGAGATCTAAAAAAAAGAAAACTGTTCCTGCACGGGCCATGAAACCACCATGTGAAATTAATAAATGTAAAATGCAATGTTCGGTAAAAATTCAAAGTCAAGACAGGATGAGAATTTTTAGTAAATATTGGGAATTAGGGGACATTAACTTGCAACGAAACTTTATAAATAACTGTACCAAAGAAATTATGCCTGCAGTTCGTTTTACGGGGAAACAGAAGCCTCGCAAACACAATAATGCCTATTATTTTATCGTGAATAATGAAGAAATACGAGTGTGCAAAAAGTTCTTTATGGCTACCTTAGATATTAACGACCGAGTTGTAAGAACAGTTTTTAATAAGAGAGAGCTAGGTTTTGTTGAGGTAGATAAAAGAGGAAAACATGGCAATCATAAAAAAATTGATGAATCCATTAAAAAATCTGTCAGAGATCACATACAGTCGATACCACGAATAGAAAGCCACTATATTAGAAAAAATTCTAGCCGAGAGTTCATCGATGGTGGTAAATGTATTGCAGATTTATATGAAGATTACAAAACAGAATGTTTAAAGCAAGGTCTTCCAGCAGCACACCACGAAATGTACGCAAAAATCTTTAACCAAGAATTTAACATAAGCTTCTTCATACCTAAAAAAGATCGTTGCGAGTTATGTGTTAGTTATGAAAATGCCGATAGCTCTGGAAAAGAGAAATTGAATATTAAGTATACAACGCACTTAGAAGAAAAAGAACTGTCTAGACTCGAAAAAGAGAAAGAAAAACTTAATGTGAGTGCTGACTATATTGTTGCAGTGTATGATTTACAGGCTGTGCTGCAAACGCCAAAAGGAGATGTTTCCGTATTCTATTATAAGTCGAAATTAAATAATCTAAATTTTACAATAAGTGAACTTGGATCTGATCATACGGAATGCTATTTATGGCATGAAGGAGAAGCTAACAGAGGCGCAGACGAAATCGGATCTTGCATACTTGATTTTATAGATAAGAAAATGGTAGATTATGATGGGCCAGGGATTGAAATAGTATTTTTTTCAGACAATTGCTGTGGCCAGCAGAAGAATAAATTTATTTTTTCAATGTACATTTTCGCTTTGTTAAAGTATCCTAAGATAAAATCAATAACTCATAAGTACCTCATCACCGGCCACACACAAAATGAAGGTGATTCTGTACATTCCACTATAGAAAAGGCTATTAAGAAAAACCTTAAGTCTGGCCCCATTTATGTCCCCAGCCAATATGCACAAATTATCAGAACCGCAAAAAAAAAAGGTAAACCATACCACGTGAACGAAATGAGCTTTAAAAATTTTTTTTCAATGAAGAGTTTATCAGAAGACATCGGCTTCAATGCGAAGAATTTGAAGACTGCTGATTTGAAAGTTTTTAAAGTGACCCAAGGCGAACCTAACAAAGTTTTTTATAAACATTCCTATAAAGATGATCATTTTAAGGAGGCTGAAATCAGCCGAAAACAAATCAACTCCGAAAATATTAACATTAAAAGGGCGTATAGATGTCGCCCTAAAATAAAAGAGAATAAAAAAAAAGATCTCTTAAGTTTATTGGAGAATAATCACATTCCCAATTACTATTCTTCTTTTTATTCCCAACTTTAAGGAAACTAATTAAGTTATTAGTTATGTGTTGCACAGAGGCTATTGTCATGTTTTTTTATTTTTATTTTTGTAATTTAAAGATACTAATTAAGTTATACTAATAAGTATACTAATTAAGTTATACTTTGAAGAATCAAGAAGGTACTAATTAAGTTTTTACGATGTAAATGGTGGGTCAAAGATAATGTAATATTTTAACGTAGCTTAATATTATTTGTGATTTGGAGAGTTCCTTTAAAATAATGCTTAGATTTTGTTGGTTATTTAGAGTTTTTGAAATTATTTTCCTCGCTTTATTGTTTAAGAAGTAGTATTTTATTTTAATATCTGTTGCTAAGTAATGTGAAAAAGAGTCACATTATGGGACACATTTTCTTTTTTCTTTAATAAATTTACATATTTTCTTATAGAGTGTTTTTTCTTTCTTTCTGTAAACAAGCTTAATAAATTCTTCACTTGTTTCTGTTTTTGAAAGTTGCAAATCAATAATAATAAATTAGTAATAACACAAATAGTTAAAAAATATATTTAAATCGCGTTTTTCTCAAAACTTGTTTTTTTGTGATATGACACTTTTTTAGAGGATGTGCGAAATATGCATTTTTTTTATGAAATAAGGGGGCAAACAAGCAAATGGGTCACCTGATGGAAAGCAGTTTCCGTCGCCCATGGATACTCGCAGCATCAGATGAGCTGCAGGTGCGTTACCGGCCTTTTAAGAGGGAATAGGGTAATAGGGGAGGGTAGGGAAGGGAAAAGGGTAGAGAAGAGAAAAGGATAAGGGATTGGGCCTCCGGTAAACTCACTCACTCGGCGAAACATAGCGCAAGCGCTGTTTCACGCCGGTTTTCTGTGAGCCCGTGGTATTTCTCCGGCCGAGCCGGCCCATTCGTGCCGAAGCATGGCTCTCCCACGTCAATTTGGGGTTGCTTGCGTAGTTTAGGCTTGACACGACAGAATAATCATACAACGGTTTTGTACCGAGGCTTAGTCGATCTTCCATAGAAGGCGTTACATTATTTTTTATTTAAAAAAAGTTTAAAGACCAACAACGCGCTTGCGACCTTTCTAGTTTTGCGCGTGTTGTGTTGTGTAAGCGACTGTAATCGCTTCTCATTCGGAATTCACGAAACATTTGCTGCTATTAAAATTTAAAAAATAGTTCCTCACCCCAACGATAGCTCGTCGCGCGTTTTTAACTCTCTCGCTGATGTTCTTGCCCTGCCACATGTACAGCTCCTCGCCAGTGTCCAGGATGTATATGCCGTCGTCCGCCAGATCCTACACATAGGAAACAAAAGTGATTTTGTTTAATCCTCTGTTTAATGCCCCTGTTTAATCCCCTGGAATCAACCAATTATTGTCCTGGAAATGTCTTCGATCTGTACCATATTAGTCCTATGATTACCTTAAACAGGAGTGGTCTGCCGACCCCTGTTGAATTCTTTGGCACCAACCAACAGTCAATTCATGGGGTAAAAGAATTGACTGTTGGTTGGTGCCAACGAATTCAACAGGGATCGGCAGACCACTCCTGTTTTCGGACTTCCTTTGGTACTCCCTAGACAATCTCTTCAGAGTCACAATAGAACAAAGTATACTACAGCGTTACTTTAGTTTACCCCCCATCTTGCCGGACGCCTTCACAGGCGGTGAGGCTGACGGGCGCCTGCATTCGCCGTTTCCGGTGTACCACCTGACGCTAGAGTCTACCACGTACCGTCTGCGCGAAGTCCGGCGGCAGCTCCTCGAACTTGATCTTGCCGGACGCCTTCACGCTGATGGCGGTGAGGCTGACGGGCGCCTGCACGCGCCGGTTCACCGCCAGCTTCCAGCCCGACGAGTCCTCGTGTGGTTCGGGAGCACCACCTGATGAATTAGGAAAAATTTTAGCCAAGACTCATATTTTGAAGATTCTAAAAATGACAAGATTTTAATCTTTGAAGCTGCTTCTCAGAAATATGCCAAGAAATCAATTTAATGCATTAGAAATGAATCTATGGAGACAAATTCCGCATTCTCTTTCTTTTGCGTCAAATGAAAAAATAGTATATACTTAATAAAAAAAGTGTTTTCAGAATGATTATCCTAGGGACCTAGGTGATTCCTACAACCATAGCACGACAGGAACCGACGAAAAGGAACTTCCCAGCCGATGGGTCCAATATAGTATCAGTGTTCTCACCCAGTGCATCCCAGAACTCGTCAGGCTCGTCCCCCTGCTCCACCTCCACCACCTCCTTGTCTCCCGCCAGCGCCGACACGAAGCTCAGCCCGCTCTCGCGCTCGCTAGAATGCGACTCCTGTAGAAAGAATGATTGAGATTATATCAGGGGTGTAGCTACCGCCGTATCAGCCGTATCAATTATACGGGGCCCCCCGCCTATGGGGGCCCCCAAGGTGCGTAATATATTGTGCGTATTAAAACTGATAAAAAATTATAGAACTTTTATGGAACAGAAACGCCTGTCACACCTGTCACTATTGTCCATAGAGGCAGAAACTTTAGAAAAACTAAAGTCATCAATCATCACCTATGAATGATTTAATTAATCAGTTTGGAGAAAAAAGGCAAGGAGAGTTAATAATCAAAGAGAATATAATCACTACGTTTTATTAATAATATTTAATTTGAATTGTTTTTAAAAAGTGACAGATAGATAATTATGATGAATAAGTAAATATTTCTTATAATTTTAAGCAAACATTTTTTTCTTTTTTGAGAAATCTTTACCCTTCCTAAGGCCCCCAAACAAATTTTATATGGGGCCCCGCCAAGGTACGCTACGCCCCTGGATTATATCCTGGTAAGTAAAGGACGTAAAGCTCTTCTAACCGTGGCCGTGTCAGATAACCCTAAGTTATTGTTATTTTTATAAAATTTACCAGGAAATGTGCTTATAGATCGTCACGTGGGCCTATGGTGCCTCACCCACCTGGCTATACAAAATTGAAAACGTAAATTTTATTATTTTATTTTCTTTCTAAATCGGTTAAAAGTTAACACTTTTAAAACGTCTACATGACGCCTACCACCGATTCGGGTTCAGCACAGCATTATTTTTGTGAACAGACATTCACATAATTTATACGTGGGAGAGACATGCTTCGGTATGAATGGGCCGGCTCGGCCTAACACAGAAAACCGGCGTGAAACAGCGCTTGCGCTGTGTTTCGCCGAGTGAGTGAGTTTACCGGAGGCCCAATCCCCTACCCTACTCCCTTCCCTACCTTCCCCTATTCCCTTCCCTTTCCATTCCTACCCTCCCCTATTACCCTATTCCCTCTTAAAAGGCCGGCAACGCAACTGCAGCTCTTCAGATGCTGCGAGTGTCCATGGGCGACGGAAGTTGCTTTCCATCAGGTGACCCGTTTGCTCGTTTGCCCCCTTATTTCATAAAAAAAAAAAAACATAAAAGTAACCGAGTGTAGGCCAGGATTCACAGCGGTGTCCACATTCTCAGCCCGACCAATGAGATTTGACTTACGAGAGTCAGGAGACCTACTACGAAACCGTTTTGAGACTCAAACAATCGAACGAGAATGTCGCGTCCTGCTCTAACAATGATTTTCATACAACGGTTTGGTCATTTCACGTTTGTTAGACTAGGACGCGACATTCTCGTTCGATTGTTTTAGTCTCAAAACGGTTTCGTTGTACGGCCCCGCAGTCCTTTACCTTGCCATTCCACACGTAGACGACGTCGGGCGTCTCCAGTATGTAGACGTCGTCGTCCTCCAGTTGGTCTGCGTTCTCGGGGATCTGCGTCGCGCGCGTGTCCTCGTTTGATACCGTGCCTTCCACCTGGGGATAAGTATTGTGGTGTCATATCACTCAATGCCTAAATGTTCCATATTTGTTGTTATCTCAACGGTCGGTCATTATTATACAATATACATCCATGATATTGTGATTTAAGAATAGGTATAGGCGATATGGCATTAACTCATTTCTTGCCAAAATGGTGATATTAACAAAAGTGAATATGAAGACCAGCATCATTGGTCAACGTGTTGATAATTCACTCTTTTCTTAACGCGATCTACATTTAACTATAGATTAAGATGCTTCATGTTTAACTTACCCTGAACAGCCGAATACCATCATCATCATAACTCTTCCGGAAGTTGTCGACCTTGTAGTCGTCCTCCTTTGAGCCGCAGAGCACCATCAGCCCGCCTGTAATATAATTATTGGTTAAATATTGTTACGGACACACAGTGCCATCTAGCTTCGACTAGTGGAACCACTCGGGGAACAAAGACAACATGAAACCCCTACTCCATATAGATGGCGTTAGGTGGACTTCAAGAAACATCCAACTCATGTTTACGCGAGTCGGGTACGTTCTAGAAAGGAACTTTCTGGAACAGTTTGGGACTCGCCTTGGATCATAAAAATAGCCACCGGGAGGCGACCCAGTAAATCAGTTCAGTTTGAGCTATCTTCGAGGCGACTTCGAAGTGGAATCTAGTGATTAAGAGTGATACCAGTGAAACCTACGCCTTGGCTACGACCAAGGATATTGTAAGTGTTTAGTTTTACCTTTTACTTAGTACCTTTGAAAATATTGAGGAAGTGTTTAGTCTCCTTCCCCTGTGGTAGCGTTACGATGGTCACTTTGTCGTCCTCGTCTTCGAGCTCGCTGACTAACTCCAGTCCGGCTTTCTTGGCGTCTAAACTGGCTTCACTGCCCTGGAAGAGAGAGAGAGAAGAGAATAACATCAGGTACCCGATTTATCTTTTGTCCATGCTACTTCCTGATTATACTTACCAGCCACAGATAAACAACGGTCGCGTCTTGGCTGTCCTTGTTTGAGTACACGAGTGTGTAGCTGTGGTAATCAGAGAATCTGAAAATGAAACTCACCAGCCACAGATAAACAACAGTCGCGTCTTGGCCGTCCTCGTTCGAGTACGCGTACTTGAGCACGTACACCTCCCCGCGGTACAGCTTGGGCGTCTCCGTGAACGACTCCGTTATGTCTTCCTGCTCGTCTGATACCCTGGTACATAAAATAATACTTTAGAAGGGGAATATTAACTTTTCGTCATCGTTCCAAGCAAAAAAACATAGGTACAGTCTTCCACCGTGCGTTTTTATACGTGGGAGAGCCATGCTTCGGCACGAATGGGCCGGCTCGACCGGATAAATACCACGTTCTCACAGAAAACCGGCGTGAAACAGCGATTGCGCTGTGTTTCGCCGAGTGAGTGAGTCTACCTGTCGTAATAAGAAGTTCTTATTGTATTAAAAAGTATATTAAATCAGTTGTCAACGAGCCGGCGTTTTGATTATACAACATGGTGGCAGCGGAAAAATAAAATATTTTAGAAAGAAAATAAAACGCTTACATTCCATATTCTAATTACGGGAAAAGTAATAAGAAGTAGAGAGTTACAAGTATGGAGCACGCTCGTCCGCCTCCAGAGCTCTGTTTGGGAGGCAACTCCGTCAGCCGGGCTGACGCATGGAAAAGGTGGATTACTCAGTTCCACCTTTTTACGAAGGCATCAGGGATGCAGAAGGAGGATAGCGGGGTACAGGTCAGTCTGTTGTTAAATCTCATCGGCCCGGACGGGTATGATATTTATGAAACTTTTCAATTTGCGAATGAATCGGACCGAGACGATATTAAAATTTTGGAAGAAAAATTTAATAAATACTTTGGAATTAAGAAAAATATTATAGTAAAAAGGTTCAGTTTCTTCATGAGGTGTCAAGAAACTGGTGAAACTATAGACCAATATGTAACTGCATTGAGACTTTTAAGTAAACCGTGCGAGTTTAAGGACCTGGAGGACGAGTTGATCAGAGATCGAATCGTGTGCGGCATTCGCGACAAGACACTTCGCGATCGCATGCTGCGGCATGAAGACCTGACTCTCGATGCTGCTATTGGCATCTGTCAGGTCGAAGAGGTGTCGCAGGAGAGCAGCCGAGTGTTGCAAGCGGGGCCATCTCGCGTGGATGGCGTGAACGCACGCATGGTGCGTTTCGGCAGCGGCGGCAGCAGTGGCGCTGGCAGTAGCGCTACCAGAGGGCGCCGCGGCGGACAGCGGAGCTGGCCACAGCGAGAGCACCGGGTCGCAGTCGGCGCTGCTGACGCCGGTGTGCTGCGACGGGGCTTCGCGAAGACGGCTACGTCATTGCGTTGTCGTCGATGTGGAGGCGAGTGCAAGCACGTTGGCGAGTGCCCCGCCATAGGTAAACAATGTTACGTATGCAATAATATTGATCATTTCTCGAAAATGTGTAAGGTACGGAAAGTACACAATATTGAATTAAAAGAGCAAATGTATGACCAACAAAATATTTCGGACGCGGAAGCTGAGGAAGAGTTATTTACGATATCATCCTTAGATAATATTGCCGAAATTAATTGTGTATCGGAAGATTGGAGTGTAGTTTTATATAGTAAGAATGGGTCTGAAAAATTTAAATTAGATTCGGGGGCTGACATAAATGTCATTTCTTACGAACGTTTTTTGGACTTAGGATTCGACTTGAGATGTATTAATGTCAATCATAAGATTAAATTACAATCGTATAGTGGTAACTTTATTCCTATAAAGGGTGTAGGTTTTTTAAGATGGTCTTATAAGAATAAGGAATATTGTTTAAAGTTTGCTATAGCGAACATGGTCTGTCAAAGCGTGCTGGGATTGCAAGCATGCTTGGAGTTAGGACTTATTAGACGAATCCATGATTTGAGTGTCTCCAATAATGAGGATTTATTCAACGGAATCGGGTGTTTACCAGGCGAGTATCATATTGTTGTTGATAAGGGGGTATCACCAGTTATATGTGCACCCAGGAAGGTTCCATTAGCTTTGCGTGACAAGTTACAGGATGAGTTAAATAGAATGGTAAAGTTAGGAATAATAAGAAAAGTTACTCATCCGACGCCCTGGGTTAATTCTATCGTTGTGGTGGCCAAGAAAAATGGTAGTTTGCGTGTCTGTTTAGATCCTAGACCACTAAATAAGGCCATTCAACGGGCACATTTTCAACTGCCCACTTTAAATGAAATCGCTATGAAATTAAAGGGTGCAAAATTTTTTACAGTTTTAGATGCCACTTCAGGCTTCTGGTCTGTTAAGTTGGACGACGAGAGTACAGATTTATGTACATTCATAACGCCGTTTGGGCGTTATCAATATTTGAGGTTACCCTTTGGATTAAATAGTGCGCCGGAGATATTTCATGCTAAGGTAAGACAATTATTGGAAGGACTAGAAGGAGTAGATTCTTTCATCGATGATATAATTTGCTGGGGAGCAGATGAGAAGGAACACAATACGCGTCTAGGTGAGTTATATAAAAGAGCTAGGCATATTAATTTAAAGTTTAATAAAGATAAGTGTAGGATTTGTGTAACTGAGGTAACTTATTTAGGTCATATATTTAATAAGGACGGAATGCGGGCAGATACTGAGAAAGTTAAAGCTATTGTGAATATGCCAGAACCGGGGGATAAGAAGAGCTTAGAAAGATTTTTAGGCGCTATAAATTATTTATCTAAACATGTACCCAACCATTCAGAGCATATATATCCACTGACTAGGCTGTTAAAAAAAGAAACAAGTTGGTGTTGGGATGCCGGGCATAAAATTGCTTTTGACAAACTAAAATCACTGTTGAGTTCGTCGCCGGTGCTTGCGCTGTATGATGTAGACGGAGAGGTACTATTGTCTGTGGACGCGAGTAGCATTGCACTGGGCGCCGTGCTCATGCAGGCGGGCCGGCCCGTAGAGTACGCCTCTCGGACACTTACGCAGACGCAGCAGCGTTACGCGCAGATCGAGAAAGAATTGCTAGCTATTGTTTTTGCTTGTCAAAAATTTCATCAATACATTTACGGCAAGAGACACGTTATTGTTGAGACGGATCATAAGCCTCTTGAGAGCATTTTCAAAAAGGCATTAAACGATATCCCAGCACGCTTGCAGCGAATGATGTTAAAGTTACAGGGATATGATTTGTTTGTTGTCTATAAGCCCGGAAAATATATGTATTTACCTGATACGCTGTCGCGTGCGCCTCTTCCTGAATTATTAGATGAGGATATTAGTAACGCTATACTGTGCCAATTAAAAATGGTTATTGAAAATATTCCAATGTCTATCAATAAATTAAGTACAATAAAAAAGGAAACGATGAAAGATAAAATGTTGCTTTGTTTGTTGAATTATATTAAGAACGGTTGGCCAGTCAATAGGTATGAAGTTCGAAATGATTTGAAGTACTTTTGGCCAATGAGAGACAAATTGTATTGCGTAGATAGTGTAATTTTTAAAAATAATCAAATTTTAATTCCAGTTACGTTACAAAATGAAATGTTAAAGATTGTACATGATGGACACTTAGGAATTGATCGATGTAAGAGACGTGCTCGTGAAGTTTTATTTTGGCCAGGAATGACTGATGATGTGGAACAATATGTGAGAAAGTGTAGAGTATGTCAAGAGAATCTAAATAGACCCGGTAAAGAACCAATGATTCCAATTTTGTTAAGAAGGTCGCATATATAGTTTTGAACTATTGTCTATTATTCTTATGTATCCTAGCAACTGTTATTATTGTGTTGTGAAAAATAGACTCGAATAAATAAAACGATTGTCGTAAGCAGAAATAAGTTCCTCCTTTCTTTCTAATATCTTAAAGTGGTAGCAGAACGTGAAATAATAATGGAACAAGCATTAAATGCGAGCAAGATTCAAATTGGAAAATTAGATTCCAAGAATTACAAAACATGGAGGTTCAAAATTTTCATTGTCCTCAAAGCAATGCCGGGTGGCTTAGATATCCTCGAAGGTAAGAAAATAAGACCATCCTTGGCGCTTACGGCAACTAGCGATGAAAAGGCTAGATATGAAAATGAACTTCAAAGTTTTGAAAATTTGAACAGCGCCATTTTAATTTTGCTAACGACAAACATGTCCGATGATGTTTTGCAAAAGTTTCTGCGATTTGATGCTGCTAAAGACATGTGGGATGAACTTGAGCGCATCTATGGAGGTACGTGTGTAGACAAGACATACGACCTATGCCTGAAATTCTTCAGCTACAAAAAGGACCCAGATCATGACATAATTACACATGTGTCAATTTTAAAGAACATCTGGAGTGAATTGTGTTTAGAACTACAGAACGATGCAAAATTACCAGAAATTCTCCTTGTATGTAAAATATTAGACACATTACCTCCTGAATATCTTGGATTTAGGGCCAGTTGGCTATTGATTTCAAAGAAGGAAAATCTGACAAGTCAGCTATGCGCACATGAGAGAGTGTTGCGTCAGACAGACACGCAAGTTACTGACGACACATCTGCAGAAGCATTGTACGCGAAAACCAAGAGGGGTGATAAGAAAAAGAATAATTTCAAAGATCTCAAATGCAACTACTGCAAGGATAAGGGTCACAGGGTAAAAACTTGCAAGCGGTGGATCCAGGATGGAAAACCTCCAAAACCTCCCAAGGAATCCAAGACCGCAGAGGCAATGTCAATACAGCCAGATTTTGGTGATAAGAAGGATTTAAATTGGTACGTTGATAATGGGGCGACCAGTCACGTGACCAATCGGAGTGACTTCTTCCTGACCTTTAAATATTTCGAGAGCCGTCATACAGTGACTGGCGCGAATGGCCAATGTATTGAAGCCCTGGGCATCGGAAATATTCTCGCAGAGGCTGATATAAACGGTAAACCAGTATCAATATTACTAAAAAATGTATGGTACGTACCCGGCATTAGCAAGAATTTATTCTCAGTCCTCGCCACCCATGATATTTCGGACAAAAGCGTTTTTGAGTCTACCACACAAAAATGCACAATAAAGATTGATGGACAGCTGAAACTGATTGGTACTCGCAGCAAGTTTGGAGGACTATATAAACTAAATTTAAGATGTCTACAACCAACTGTACGAGTTAATCATGTGTCCACAACCTCTAATCTGTTACAGCTATATCACGAAAGATTTGGACATCAAAATAAGAGTCACGTTAAGAAAGTGATAGAGAAGGAATTTGCCATAAAAGTACCAGCAACTAAAGAACTCTGTGAAGGATGCATCTATGGAAAATCCCACCGTCTAAAGTTTGGGACCAGAGATAAAGCGACAAAACCCGGAGAACTGGTATATGCAGACGTATGCGGGCCCTTCCCATATTCTATCACAAACTTACGATACTTCGTCCTCTTCAAAGATGCATATACTAAGTACAGATTTGTATATTTTATGAAACAGAAAGCTGAAGTACACGCAAAGTTGCTGCTCATGCTCGCTGAAGTCAAAGCATCTGGAGTTGTTATTAAAGAACTACTGAGCGACAATGGCGGAGAGTTTGTCAACGCGAAAGTACAAGCTACTCTCAAGAAGGAAGGAATTGTACAACGATTGACTATGCCCTATACGCCACAACAGAACCCAACTGAAAGGGACAACAGGACAGTTGTGGAAATGGCACGAAGTCTAATGTACGCACATGCTGAAATTCCTCCTGCATTATGGGCTGAAATGGTATCTGCAGCGGTATACATTTTAAACAGGACAGGTCCTACCACTGTAGGTGATAGATCACCGTATGAGCTATGGCACCAGAAGAAGCCCAGAATACACCACTTAAGAATAATAGGATCCCACTGTTATCCACATGTTCCGAAACAAAGACGAAAGAAGTTAGACAAGAAGGCACAGAAGGGTATACTTATCGGCTATGATGCTGATGATGGCTACCGTATATGGGACAGCAGCACCTTCAAATTGATTCGTTCGAGAGATGTGATTTTTGATGAGAATCCTCTAATCGGTCATCCAGAAGAATCTGACGAGCCCATAGCCACACCGAACAGTACTGCTGATAAAAGACCTGACACCACATTTGACTTCGTCATACCTCGTGAAATTGAAAGTTTTAGACCGGCCGTCATAGAAAACCAGCAGCCATTGACAAGCCACGATGAAGGTATAGCACCGCCCTCTCAGCAAGTAGAGCGTGCTACTGAACCATCGCGTGCAGAGAATGGAGCTGCTTTTGAAGATGACATGGCTAAGGCAGAACAGACATTTCCTGAGACGGAACAATCCTTTGATGAAGATGTTCACGATGACATCGAAGCAGACTATGAAGTCAACGATGCAAGTGAGTCAAGGGCAGACACCCCACTGACTGCATCTGAGGTTGAAGCTGAAGGTAGGATGATGCTAAGAGAGCGATCAAATCTTAAGCCACCGGCTAAATATCAAGACTTTGTCTGCACCGTTTGTATGAATTCAATTAACGATGAACAACTGATAGAGCCGAACACATTTAAGGAAGCAATAACATGTAAGGATTCAAATGAGTGGAAAAAGGCAATGGATAATGAGATTAATTCTCTGAAAGAAAATGAGACATGGGAGATGGTAGATTTACCTAAAGGCAGAAAAGCAATCTCAAGCAAGTGGATTTTTAAGATCAAGACGAATCCAGATGGGTCGATTGATAAATATAAAGCCCGACTTGTAATTAGAGGTTTTTCACAGAAAAAAGGTTTGGATTATTATGAAACCTTCAGCCCTGTTGCAAAAACAAGCACCATAAGAGCACTACTAAGTGTAGCTGCACAAGAAAACCTGTCTCTATCCCAGTTTGATGTCTCAACCGCCTTTCTGTATGGCACATTAAAAGAGGAGATTTATATGAAGCCTCCTGAAGGATACTCAAACAATGATGGTAAGGTTTGCAAGCTTAAAAGGAGTCTTTATGGACTTAAACAAGCTCCGCGATGCTGGAACTCCACCATTACTGAACACATCCTCAAACTTGGTTTCAAACAGAGTCAGAGCGACCCCTGCTTGTTTAAAAGAGGAGAGGGAAAGAGAAAGCTACTGATAGCGTTATACGTTGATGATGGATTAATAGCTTCAGCGAGTTCAATAGAAACTGAGGTGTTTCTGAACGAAATGCGGCAAAGATTTAAAATCACGACGAGTAACGGTTCCTATTTCTTAGGTTTAGAAATAAACCGGAAATCAGATGGCTCAATAAAAATTGATCAGAAAAGTTACGCAAAGAAGCTTTTACAACGGTTTGGAATGCAGGATTGCAAAGCCGCAGTAACTCCGATCGTAAAAGACAGCGTGCCAGCTTCAAAAGATCAAAATGATTATCATGACTTTCCATATAGACAAGTAGTTGGAGCACTCTCATACTTGATGGTTGGCACTAGACCAGATATTGCCTATGCGGTTGGAATAGTGTCACGCAAGCTAGATAGCCCAACACCAGAAGACGTAGCGAGAGTAAAGCGAATCCTACGCTATGTTAAAGGCACCATAGAGTACGGTATCACGTACAAGTCTTCCACTGCGGGCCAAGGCATAGAATGCTACAGTGATGCTGATCACGGTGGTGATCAATCGACTGGACGCTCCACCAGCGGCATGATTTGCCTCAACGCCAATGGTGCTATAGGATGGCAAAGTAAACGTCAGACTACTGTCGCTATATCGTCTACAGAGGCAGAAATAATAGCAGCTAGCGAAGCCGCCAGAGAGATTATTTGGATTAGACGGATCGTCAAATTTATGCAGGCTAACACTCTGGTAGAGAGCACGCCATTGTACATAGATAACGAATCCGCCATAAGATTGGCTTATGATCCACCTTATGAAACGCACCAGCGCACAAAGCACATAAAGCTGAGACATTTTTTCATAAGGCAGTGTGTCCTAGAAAAGGACATAAGAGTTGAGAAGGTTGATACAAATGATCAACTAGCAGACTTTTTGACAAAGCCGCTATTCAAGCCGAGGCTTTCGGAGCTGTGCAAGCTAGCTGGAATATACAGATAACGAACAGTTGCTTGAGAGGAGAGGGAATGTTAAGAAGGTCGCATATATAGTTTTGAACTATTGTCTATTATTCTTATGTATCCTAGCAACTGTTATTATTGTGTTGTGAAAAATAGACTCGAATAAATAAAACGATTGTCGTAAGCAGAAATAAGTTCCTCCTTTCTTTCTAATATCTTAAAGAATTTCAGTACCGAATATGGTTTGGAATAAAATTGGTATTGACATCTTTGAGTATGCGAGAAAGAACCATTTGATTTTAGTTGATTATTATTCAGGTTTTGTGGAAGTCTCTCAATTGAGTGATACCACGTCAAAGTCAGTTATAAATATAATGAAAGAGCATTTTGCACGCTATGGTATTCCAGAAACTGTCATAAGCGACAATGGTCCGCAATTTTCAGGTCGGGATTTTAAAGTTTTTTCTAACGAGTGGGGTTTTGAGCACATAACCTCATCTCCATATTATGCTCAGTCCAACGGTAAAAGTGAGAGGGCCGTACAGATGATTAAAAAACTCATCAAAAAATCGGTTGAGAGTACGACTGATTTTTATTTAAATTTACTGAGTTACAGAAATACTCCTAGGGATAATTTAGATTCTCCGGCTAAAATGATGATGGGACGCCGACTAAGGTGTAGGCTCCCAGTGCATCCAGATCTTTTGAAACACGGTCACTACCCTGATCAATATAAAAATATTGTAAATAAGCAGTTAAAATATAAAATTTATTATGATCAGCATACTAAGCCACTGCCAGAATTAAGTGTTGGCGATGATGTAATAATGGTGGAAAATAATAATGAACGAATTCGTGGAAAGGTGGTCGGAAAAGCTGAGACCCCTCGTTCCTATATTGTAAAAAATAAAAAAGGAATTTATCGACGCAATCGCAGGCACTTAATTAGGCCTGTGACAGAAAACACAACAGATAACTCTGTTGTGCAAAATTTTGACAACTCGTGTGAGGAGATAGAATCCGAAGAGGAGAATAGGGATCATGGTTCAATCTATGAACCATCTGATTTAGAATCAACGGTTGAATTTGATTGTTCTCCTCCTCGGACGCGAGGTTGTAAGCAGAGATAGATTAGCAATTTGTTTTATTTCATTTTATTTTATTGTTATTTAACATACTTACTTAGTTTAGAATAATCATTTTGTTTCTTTTATGTATGGGAAGATGTCGTAATAAGAAGTTCTTATTGTATTAAAAAGTATATTAAATCAGTTGTCAACGAGCCGGCGTTTTGATTATACAACACTACCGGAGGCCCAATTCCCTTCCCGATCCTCCCCTTTTCCCTTCCCTTCCCATCCCTACCCTCCCCTATTACCCTATTCCCTTGTAAAAGGCCGGCAACGCACCTGCAGCTCTTCTGATGCTGCGAGTGTCCATGGGCGACGGAAGTTGCTTTCCATCAGGTGACCCGATTGCTCGTTTGCCCCCTTATTTCATAAAAAAAAAAAAAAAGGCGCCGCTGCCGCGCACTGTAAAACTCTGGAACGAACTGTCACCAGCCTTATTTCCGGACCTATACGCAAACTTTTAAGAAGAGACCTAATTTCCTTTTAAAAGGCCGGCAACGCATCTGCAGGTCTGCGGTTGCAGGTTGCGTTGCCGGCCGTTGGTGTCCATGGGCGACGGTAGTTGTCATCCATCCATAATGTGACCCATTTATAGTCCTCGATTTTATTAAAGAAAAATAAATGTTGCTCCAAAGGGCTCTTGTCTACTGCTAAAAACATTTGAGCACCAAGTAATCTATCGTACGTAGCTGGAAAATGGAAATGAACCAGCGATCGTCACCGTACCTGATGACGGTGAGCGCGCCGGCGCCCCCGTCGGGCATGTACCCGCGCGCCGCCGCACTCTTGCCGATGTACTTCGCCTGCGCGAGGCTCTCCTCCGCGTCGCACGAGAAGTAACCAGAGTCTGGAAGTAGCAGTAGTGACAACATTGGAGTTTTGTGCGTCGATTCGCCGTTAACACACGTTTTCTGTATTCGGTTTCCGAATTCGTTCACCCCATTCCCGAATGCATATTAGTAGAAAATACATTAACTGACGCACACGTTCGATTTTTTCCGAACGGAACGAATTCCGTACGTACCTAACGCCTACGTCTCAGGTGCAAATCGGCGCGTTCGCGCGGTAAAAAAAACGAACGTTTGCGCTAGTCTCACGGAATTCTAAATCTAAATTCGGCATTTGGAACTTTATAGTCCGTGCAATCCACGAAGACGCGCCCCACCAATTTTTGGGTGAGCATCTTTCCCTTTGACCGTGACGCTGTGTTTACCGATCTGAGCGGCTAGCGCCCTGACGGAGCCGGCGGCGGTGACGGTATCCCAGGTGTGGAAGTACTGCTTGAACGCGCTGCTCTCCGCGCCTTCTGATACCCTGGTCACTGCTACCTGGAAGTTATAATGATCATGATGATCCGTGATCTATGGGCAGGGCCGGGGGCGCTAATTAAAGACGTAGGAAATTTTAAAGATCGAGGCTCCTTTAACATCCACGGAAAGAATCTTTGCAACATGCGGATAATGACTGCATCGTCGATGTTTGTGTCGGTGTCTAAATTGACCTGGGAATCATTTTGCAGACCGTGTCTTTCCTGGGTAGGCTTTTTGCAGCGGTAACCGACATCCACGCGGGCGGAGCCGCGGGCGACCGCTATTTTACATCAAGCCGAAATGAGTATTATCACTGGTGTCATTTTGTGTGAACAGCTGTTTCGCACTCACGCACAAGTATGAAGTATCCTTGCAGGTCTGTTCTATACTACTCACCCAAGACGGATACCCCTTGATGTCCAAGTACTGCTGCGCGATGTCGTTGTAGTTCTTCTTGACGTCGGGATCCAGCTCCTGGCCCAGCCAGATGTAGACTCCGGAGTCTGGAGTGTCCAGGATGAACACATCCTGATTTTTGAAATTAAGAATTAGTTATATTTAGATAGGACCAAAGGCTTATCTAGGGTCTTTTTCTAGGAGAGACTAACGAGATGCGTTCTTTAGTTAAGGTCCCGATTCACAATGCGCAATTCGACTCGGATTCGGAAACTTCGTCACCCGACATCCAATAAACGCTCGCCGCGCATCAATGACCTCACGAAAAAGTTTCCGAATCCGAATGGCAATCGTGAATCGCCACAGGCGGATTTACCAATACACTAAGTAGGCTGGAGCCTAGGGCATAGGGCGGCAAATTTAGCTCCATTTTTATCTTACAGAAATAAAAAATCCCACCAAAACATTTCTTGTAAAATATTGCCGAGACGACCACATAAGGTTTACGGTTTATAAACCGTATACCCTGTGAAAAAGATATGAGATCTCATGTAGTGTAGAGCCAAGCGTCTGAATCTATACGGCCTAACTCTACTGACGCCTAACTCTACTGAACAGATTCTACATACCAGGAAATATGTATGGCTTCGCCGTTTCGCTACCGCACAGGGTCGTCGTACCTTGTATGGTCGTCTCAGCACAAATTTTCAAACAATGTTTTTGGTGGGATATGATTGTGAACTAAACTAACGTATTGAATTTCAAAGGTCAATTATTATAGGGGCGGCAAAAAATTGAATAGCCTACAGGCGGCAAATTTGTAAATCCGCCACTGTGAATCGCCCTTCAGAAACCGTTTAGGTATGGCGTTTTAACTTAGCTGTCGTAACACACCCCAAATTATACTTAGACAACCGAAAAGGTCTAAGCCCGGCCGCACATTGTCCGAAATTTCTGATCAGAAACAGTTGAACGTCCGCGCTGTCTCTTACATTTTGTACTGAGCCGAGTGAGCTCGAACTCGCCGGAAGGATATTTCGGATAGTGTGCGGGGTGGCGGTCCGGCGAAATTCAACTGTTTCTGATCAGAATTCGGACAATGTGCGGCCGGGCTAAAAGATCGAAATACCCCTACGGTAAAAAATAATAATATGGTGTACCTCTGAGGACAGCTGCTTCTGCTTGAAGGGTTTGTTGACAGCAACCAGCTCCAACTCCTCACCCATCAGCACCTTGTACAGGTATACTGTCGAGATGTTCTCGCGCGTGTAGCCCTGAAATTCACACTTACTTATAGCAATTATGGACCTAGGTACCATTTTAAGTAGTTCATAGTAAGAGGTAACTATACATGACATTTCATAGCCTGGACTCCGGTCATGGGGCCAGGGACAGGTACAAATATGTTTTGGTATAGTACATCCTTTCGTAAATATTTGCCGAGTAACTATGGATTAATAGAAGAATTTCATTCTGCCTCTCTAAATTGCTGTTAAATAAATACTGTAGACTGTAGGCAACCTTTCGGCAGGCAAGGGCCGCAAGGTGGCAAAACAAGCTAATGGCGGGCCGCAGGCCTCATACTCGTATTAACCCTAGAAGCCCAATTATATACCTACGCATAATGAGGGCTTTTCTAGAAAGTTTTTATTACAAAATGACACAAACAGCTACGTTTTTAAGTTGTAATAACTACTAGCAATATTAGAAAACATTTTTATACTTATTATTCTAACTTATTCACAAAACGTTTATTCACGGGCCGCAAGTAAAACGTTCGCGGGCCGCGTGTTGCCGACCGCTGCTGTAGAGTGTAGGTCAACACATTTTCCCTTGTAATACAAAAGTTTTTGAAAACGCATGCAATATTATAACTGAGCTAAACGGATTACAGTTTGAATTGTTATAAGACTGATTAGTGATTAGTGTAAACATTATCAAAGCTGTCTCACGTCAGAAGAGTCATCGTCCAGAAGTTCGTCCATGGAGCCGGAGCCGAGCGCCTCGAAGAACATGTTGATGTCGTCCTCCGATGAAAACTCATCTGCGAAATTAATGGAATAGTTAAACAAGCAAAGATAGAGGAGATATTACAACCGCGATCATCATGGCGATAACTTTGCGTCATAAATTGTAAGCTATATACTGATTAGGGAGTGTGGCAAAGCGCAAGGCAAATGCGCCATATAGCTATTCTTCCGTGTTTCTGTTTGGAGATTTCCAATTAGCAGTATTAATAGTTATAAAAGATAGCAATATGGCGGACTTGCTGGGTAAGCGCACTTTACCACACTCACTATACGACGTTTATGGAGACATTTGGCTGAATTTCAGGGTGTCCTTCGATTAAAAATTAAATTAAGTTTTACCACAGAAATAAATCAAGATAATATACCGGCAATGCGCGTGCGATGCTAAGGAATCGCTCGTGTCAATTTTTGCTTTGCTTTAAGTTAAAACAAATAACTTACCCGTGGCAAGAAATACCTCCTTTTGACCGATTTACTTTCGTACTTCTGTTTTTACCGACTTCCAAAAAGGACGAGGTTATACGTTCGGCTGTATGTATCTTTCTTTTTTGTTTTGCATGTTCAACGATAACTCAGCTGTTTGTGATTCGATTTTCAAAATTATTTTTGTGTTGTATAGGGTTTAATTCGAATTTGGTACCATGTTTAGAAAAGTGGTGATCTGATGATGGGGTCCTGGAGGAATCGAAGGGACTCCTTGAAATTTGTATCGAAACATATAGTGATTTCAATTTTTTCTGAAGCATTCGAGGTAAATGCTACCAAAAAGTAAGATTTCGCACCAAGTTATACCCTGGATCCGAAGGTACCCAACAGAACTTTAGAATCCTTATAGATACAGGTTCGGGGATTTCGGCGTTGTTTAAACAACTAAAAGTATAAGCCAACACATCAATTTATTTGATCATCATCATCAAAATCATAATTATGCCATGGGTCATCACAATATTATGACCCAATTATTGATGCTTTTCGTGATATTTTGCATCGAAGCAAATGTTTTTGATGATTATTTCGCTGTTTGTGGACCGATTTTCAAAATTCTTGTGTTGTTGTATAGGGTATAATCTTGATTTTGTATAATAATTACGAAAGTGGTGAGCTGATGATGGGATCTATGAGCAATCGAGGGAAATCCTTGAAATTTATCAAAAGACTCATAGTGGTTAAAATGTTGTTTCTAGTAACCTAAACATATGTTACGAATAAGAGAAAGTTCATACGAAGGTCCAAAGGCACTGAACAGAACTCCTGAACCTTTAAAGATAAAAGTTTTTAAATTGCAGCATCGCTTAGATAACTGCAAGCATTTACCACAATTTTGCTTACAGTAACATAATGTGAATAGTTATCATTCGTAGTGGTTATTTACGCGTAAAGCCTTATCTTGTAGATAACTAAAAAGAGTGAAATTATTATTTTTAACAAAAAATTAAAACCGACTTCCAAGGTAAAAACAATAATAATATGAACTAAAAAGTATTAAATAACTCTTACTCTATAATAGTGCCTTTTTCAGAATTCATCTAAATCTCAACTATTTCTGTAGGTACATACTACAGTCTTCATTACTTTGAAGTCGGTACCAGTCCCAAAAGCTTCAGATATTCTGACATTGACTGAACTCACGATAAAATTAGCTGGTGCCGACTTCAAATAATGAAGACTGTAGTATGTACAGAAATAGTTGAGATTTAGACGAATTCTGAAAAAGGCACTATTATAGAGTAAGAGTTATTTAATACTTTTTAGTTCATATTATTATTGATTTTACCTTGGAAGTCGGTTTTAATTTTTTGTTAAAAATAATAATTACAATTAGACACTGCACAATGAGGCATTCTTGCACAACCGCTCCGGTGTAATAGAGTCGAGACGTAAACGCTGACTGAATGAACGTTCAACGAATCTTGCACGACAAGCAAGAATGAAACACGCTTACTCCACCCGCTTAGCCGTTCTATCTTGATTTATTTCTGTGAGTCTTACCGATAATCTCAATGGTAGCTCTGCCGTTGTGGTAATCGTCTCGTAGGCTGTTGGCGACGCTGATGATCTTGCGGCGATGCGTGGCCTTCGCACCTTCCGGCATCAGCACGAATATGTCGTGCTCTACCTCCAGGATGAAGCAGTGCTCCTTGCTCAAAGAGGAGGAGTCCGCTGGAACCTGCAAAATGAGTGTTATTGGAACATTATGGAGATTACAAGGGAAAATGTGTGATCTGACAAGAAGATGATCGACTTTAAGGACATGAGGCAGATTGAGAAGACAACACAGTCGATGTTTTAAATATGATGTCCTGCATCGGTTCTTTGATGGCTTAATGCTTTCGAGAAAAGAAAGAAAGCTAGAAGTCGGTCAAAATTGAATCCGTTAGACCCTGCAGTCTGCGCACCATTTCAGCCACTACTGTACCCAGTGGCCTTACCCCTTGCGAAGCGGGCGGCACGTTTTTACGAGGCCTTTTGTCCTACGGAGTACTTACTTGTGCGAATTGCGAAAGTAGGTCTGGTCGTGTGGTAGGTATTCGTTATGTTTGACGAGTTATGCTTTAAGTCTTTCAAATAAATAAAATGTTGAGTCATAAAATCTGTACTTTTTTTTGTTTGACGCGAGGTCCCGGGCGATTGCCCTGTTCGCCACCCCCTAGGGCCACCACTGACTGGATCAAAACACTGTACCTCCTCAATCCTCATGTTGTCACACCCGGACAGGCGCAGCAGGCGCTTCTCCGCTCCGGCGTTGGTCTCCACCTCCGTGAAGCCGGACTCATTGCCACCCTCCAGGTACCTGATGGCTGGAATAAGCAAGAGGTGTTAGGAAAAATTCGCGTATTTCCGGATGAAAGAATGGGACTATAGCTGATGCACTACTACTAGTAGTACTAGTAGAAGATAACCAACTTTATTGGAATCAAGCGAAAGTCCAGAAATTTTAGGTATCTTAACGCGACTGTGCCTAGGTATCACGTGCGCTTCTTTAACATCCTTGGTCATTGTCACAAATTATTATGTAAGAACCTGAGGTAAGAACCGAGAAAGGTTGACAATTTTGTCATCTTCACTTGTCGTCTCTCTCTGAGTGTCTGACAATAAGTAGATCTGCACCTTATTGCCATAAGAACCTGCATAGATATGTTATTCAGCCCCAACTGGATATAAGCCTTCATCATGCTTGAAATCCCCCAGTGCCGGATTTACATATTTTATGAGTGTGCCGTCTCGTCTCCCCTGGGACGCTGTCTCCCCTAGGCTGAAAGCCACCTCACCTGGTTGGAAGTACCCCAGGAACTGGCTGGTCTCGTGTCCCTGGACCTCTCGGTGGTGCACGGCTTTACCGCCCAGCTTGTCATCCAACGTGATGGTGAGGATGGCTGCGGCTCCCTTCTTGTCCTGCGTGGTCTTGGCGCCGAGCCAGAAGTGCACGTCGTACGAGAGAGGGGAGGAGGCGTCTACGCCGGTCGTCTGGAAAGATATTTGCATGAAAAGTTGAGTTTTGTAAATTGTTCTGGATTAAACTAGCATTTTTAGGGTTCCGTACCCAAAGGGTAAAAACGGAACCCTATTACTAGACTTCGTTGTCTGTCCGTCTGTCTGTCTCCAGGCAACTATTCAGAAACGGTAGTAGCTAGAGAGTTGAAATTTTCACAGATTGTGTATACCTATCTGTAGCCGCTATAACAACAAATACTAAAAACAAAATTAAATTAATATTTAAGGGGGGCTCCCATACGACAAACGTGATTTTCTTGACCTTTTTTGCTCTATATCAATAATAGCAACAGGTAGGTACTTGAATTTTTCACAAAATCCTTAGTTATATGTGTACTTTAATATTTTATTATATTTAATAAAATTAAATTACTAACTGAGGCGGGCTGCCATACAATAACACAATTTTTGGTCTAATTTTGCTCTATAATGGTACGGAACCCTTCGTGCGCGAGTCCGACTCGCATTTGGCCGATTATTATAGTGTACTCCCTAGCTATAACAACAGTTTTTACATACGAAAGTTCATGATATGAGTTGAAAATATAAAGATAGACCATGGACTAACTCGTTTGCTACAGTACCTACTTAGCTTATGTTTTATAAGTGTTGAAATGAAATGTATCGTTTAGTTAAGTCTGTCCAAAACATTTTTTTTTCATTTTTAAGCGTATTTCGTGTTGTAACTATTAACTTTATCTCACCTTCAATACAATGTATGAATCACCATTATAGAATTTTCCGTAGAGTTTCCGCTCTATTGCTACTGGCTCAAATTTCTGAAAAATAAACAATATTTTAATTAAATACATTACTTAACATTAAACATTAGTCTATAGACTACTATAAATAAATAATAATAATTAGTTCTAACCACTGTTCTTATTTACTTTTAACTGCAAAATATTATTCGTTTTCTTTTGCCTTCTTCCGCCTTTTTGCCTACCTTTATTATAGTTAGCGCCTGTTTCACCACTTCCTGATAAGTGCTGGATAGGCTATCCACCACTTAACTTGACAGATAGTGTGGAGAATCTGTCAACTCAGTTGTGGATAGCCTATCCGGCACTTTATCAGGAAGTGGTGAAACAGGCCCTAAGTATACTTAACCTCAACTTTAACAAGATAGAAACAGTTAGATAGTATTCGCCGAATTAGTATTGATCTGGGTTTACAGATAATAGTGTAGTCGATAGGCTTATCATGATTGCTGATAGTCATCATGATAGGCATAATTAAATCCAATTTGTAACATTTTGATTGCATTGCAATATACAACTTTTGTGGCTATCACTGATAGATGCAAGAAACATTTTCAGGAAAGTCTCGATAGAAACATAACACTTAACACTATTATGATATCATTAAAAATAGAGCGCCTGTGTTAATACACAGGCGCTCTATTTTTAATGATATCTCTACACAGTTTAACTTTGGGATTTTATAAATTTTCAAAGTAGTCTGCTCAGCTGACAGCTGGCATGAGGCATCATAGCTGCAGCGTACAAGTAAATTTTTGTCCCTTACCCCCAAGTAAGCAATATATTTCTTTATCAAATTAAAATTAAAAACAACAGCTAAAAACTCTAAAATAACGCATTAAGTCAAACTTACATCAATAGTCCAGATCTCGATTCCCGGCGCCTCTCCGGCTTCAGCGAAGGCAGGATGCTCCATCACAGCACTTAACAATACTATCCGAAAAGTAAAAATGACAGCTTGAAGAGCTGCTGAAACTTCTTGGTTCTAAGCCCACTGTGCCGAAATAAACCTTTGGTATGTCGATGCCGTGGTAAAACGCTCGTAAAACCGCGACCGTCTTTACGTCTTGCACTTGGCGGTGTACCTCAAGGCTCGCTGACCAGCCTCACACTGAAAACGCTATCAGCGCTTTGATATAATTATCAGCCGGGGCGGATATGATAAAAATGTTGTCGATTATTCCTCGGTTATTTCTTATAAAAGATTTCCATATTTGGGAGTACTTATTACAGGTTGTTCCATCTGGGTGCCATTTTATGAGAGGTTCTCTGGTTTGGTCAAGTACGAGCAGGCAACTGGTAAATGTTTAGAGCACCAAATAATAGCCCTTGCCAAGTAGTTTTGTTATACCTTTGGCCTTTGGCCCCAAAGGCCTTTTTTTGTATTAAAAAAAAGTTGTGATATATTAAAAAGGTGCTTAGTCACCAGCTGATCGTTTTTGTTATCTCCATAATCATTAATCACACAATCAGTTGAGTCATTCGAGTTATAATTGCTGTAGGAGGTAAACATACCATATGTCTTATCTATAAAAAGCGTGTTAAAATGATAAATAACGTAAAAGCATTAGGTACCTACTAGTAGTAAATAAATAATGGTGTATGAGTTTGCCCCCCAATAAGCACCCCCAATAGGCGTCACTATTCTAGAATCTAGATAATTAGACATAATATATATTACTTATTAATAAAATTTATTTTTCTTGATTTACATGGGTTAGATTGTGTATTATATTAATTTTACAGCGTCGGACCACAGGGAAACACAAAAATTATAATAATACAATAATAAATAATGGTCAATTTATTAGGAGAGTAGTTGTCCAGAGAAACATGAGGTTGCAGAGAACACAAGCACCTTCAGACACCGGCAGCGGCAGCGGCAGCGGCAGCGGCAGCGGCAGCGGCAGCGGCAGCGGCAGCGGTGTCTGAAAACACAAGAGTGTACACATTACACTGAAAGAGTCGAAAAAATACAACACTCTTTTTCATTTATTTTAAATGGATTAAAAATCGGTACAGACAGACAGACATACAGACAGAGAGAGACAGACAGACAGAGAGGCAGACAAACAGACAGAGAGACAGCAGAGAGGCAGATAGACAGACAGAGAGACATACAGACAGACAGAGAGACAGACAGACAGACAGAGAGACAGACAGACATAGAGACAGACAGACAGAGAGACAGACAGACTGAGAGACAGACACACAGAGAGACAGACAGACAGACAGTCAGACAAAGTCTTAGTAATAGTGTCCCGTTTTTACCCTTTGGGTACGGAACCCTAAAAATGAGTCTGAGAATTGAATGAGAGCAAGACGTGTAAAGTGTAGATCTCTCAATCACAATGGTAGTATATAATTACTACCGTAGTATAAAATGATATCAAATGCTTACAGTGATGTTGAGCTGGTCGCAGTCAATCTCGATTATGGATGTCGTAAACTTGTCCAGCTCGTCGTGGTCGTAGCTAGAAATATCCAAATAGAGGAGGAAATTGTAATGGAAAAATACACTTTTGCTGTAGGTTTATATACTACAGCAAAAACTCGTACCTATATAACGCGGGAACTTTACATTGTTCTGAGAAAACATTATATTCTTTCTCTATCTCTATAAACATCAAAATTAAGAATATTATTTTGATGTTTATTAATTTATACGTGGGAGAGCCATGTTTCGGCACGAATGGGCCAGCTCGACCGGAGAAATACCACGTTCTCACAGAAAACCGGCGTGAAACAGCGTTTGCGCTGTGTTTCGCCGAGTGAGTGAGTTTACCGGAGGCCCAATCCCCTACCCTATTCTTTTCCCTACCGTCCCCTATCCCCTTCCCTACCCTCCCCTATTACCCTATTCCCTCTTAAAAGGCCGGCAACGCACTTGCAGCTCTTCTGATGCTGCGAGTGTCCATGGGCGACGGAAGTTGCTTTCCATCAGGTGACCCGTTTGCTCGTTTGCCCCCTTATTTCATAAAAAAAAATAAGAGATTAAGCGTAAAGAGGTAACAAGACAGACAAACAAAGAGGCTAAAAGTTAAGTAAGAATCAAGTGATACTCATAAGAAAAATCAAACATTTAATAACACAAAAGAATTTTAAATACGTGTCAAACAAGAAACTGAAGACATTGGTTTACAAGAGAACCATAACGGGTAGGAGAGATAGAGAAATCGTGGCTGTGGTAGCAGATGAGGCTTTCTTTTTTTTATCCGGCGTATTTATATTCATGATCCTCTGCTTCGGTTCCACTTTCCCGAGAGTCTGAAATACAATAAATTCATCAGGAAACGAAATAATTTAATAAGCCACTAGATGACGACAGCCACTTCGTTGCGCCAAACTTCTTTTATCGCGCGGGGACTCCTGGGCCTCAAAATATCTCCATACCTCCGGGGGAGGCTCCCGAACGAAGCGCGCATTACGTCGCCGAAAGAGACTTTACGTGATAAAGTGTAGTGTGATTGTGTGTGTGAATGTGTAAATATAATAATATACTCGTATATTAGGATAAAATTGTTCGGCGTGCATCCGTTGTCTGATTGCCATAACACAAGTTTTTACTTAGCATGGGATTAGACGACGTTATGTACGCTACCTAGCTTTTATACTATTGTATATTATTGTATGCTTAATAAAGAATTTGAATTTGAATTTTTGAATTTGAATACCAAATCTCAGCAATATCGGATCAGCGATTTGGACGTGAAGAGGTAACAGACAGATCGACACACTTTCGCATTTTTAATATTATTTTCAGTCTAATTTCTGTAACTCCTTAGAACATTGTTTTGCCGGTCTCGAAAGTATCTCAAAAGAAACATAAAACCGATTAAGGGGGCGTGAAGACAGCAGGCGCGGTCCGAAGGGGGGGGGGGGGGGGGGGGGGGGGTCACAGGGGACATGACCAAAATCTAAGGTCAGATTGAAAAATCTCAAAATCTTTCCGCGTCCGACCTTAGACAGCTGTCAACCCAGAACCGTCCAAGGGCTTAGGGCGCAGATAAAAAGAAAATGTTAGTGAAGTGACTAGTGAGTGACCCCCCCCCCCCCCCAAAATTTCAGGCTGCGACCGCGCCTGGAAGACAGACTTACACACTTCGTGTTTATAATACTAGCAAGAATAACTCCACAACAAAAAACCAAAACAAATTGATCTAATGCCACCAAATTAGTATAGATAACATTTAATCCTTGTCAGGTACCTTCGTAGTTCTCCGATCCGTCGTGCATACGATCCTGTCGGTCTGAGTGCGGAACCTCGCCATTTCCGGCTCACTATACACTTCCGGGTGCAACTTCAGCTCCGTTCTAAAAAATTACAGGAGTCATCAAATATAATCCCTATAACAGGTTTGCATTCTTCAAATCCAGTGATCATACCCAGCACTGGATTACTGTCGGAATAAAGTAAACGGGCACTTGAATGCTCTGGAAATTGGAATGCAAGTTTCCAAAAAGCGCTGGATTGATCACACTAGATTGGAATGTAAACCAGCCATAAAAATCTTGAAAAGGTGGTACAGATGCCAAGCTTCTATTCATATTTTGTGGAGTTGATGCCATTAGGTGGGTAGGAGTTTACTGCTTTAGAGCTGAGAGGAATAAAGCAGTTATGACTGACAAAAATAAAATAAGTACATTTGAATCTAGTACTTACAGCGTCTGAGATTTAACAGCTTCTTCAACAAGTCACAACTCACAAAATTTAGCGAATAGAAGCTTGGACTCTAAACTAGAAAAATTGCCAGATTTCAGTTTCGGTTTATATCGTGATAGCCTAACAGTTCCTCGACGTAAGGCATGAAGGGGTTGAAAATCTGGGGACCGAAGACGTATAATATGTACGTACTTTCCTAAAGATAAATGAATAGGGAGCGTATTTTTTTTATTTCAACAAATTATTAGGACAGCCATTTTTTCAAATTATATTTTGATGTTACCAAACTCAGATCAAACGAGGCCTTATAAATTATAAAATTGGCTTACCTTTGTGCAGGTTTTACATTAGACGCCGACTTCCTTCCATCCGTTTTGTTGACTTCCCCGCTGTCTTTATAGTCTGGAATAAAAATGAATGGCTAAAACCAGGGAGCTATTGTGAAATAAATGTCAGTTTCTCTATAGAACGCTCACCAGGATCTTTGTAAAGCTCAGCGAGCTCCTTCTCAATTCGCGACTCCTCGTCCTTAGCAGCATTCATACGTCGAGAGGTGATGCTCTGGAGAAAACAACTTATTATTCCAAAATTCGAGAGTCTAAACAATTCAAGTTGAAGTACAGCACGTTTATTGAGAGAGAATAAGCCAGTAGTCTGTTACATCAGGATCACCCTATAATGATTGACTTCGATGAATCGAAGTTGTTCAGAGGTCTTCAATGGAAAAACAAAGACCAAAGAGCTGCTTAGTCATCAAAATTCTAACTCCAAGGTATGAAGCTAAGGCTTGTTTGGTAGAGTCATCTATTATAATCATACCTACCTTTGCTGGTACATTCTTCGTGGCGGCGCCGATCGTGGTGGACGTTGATTTGGCTTCGAAGCTCTCGGCAGACGGCTCCTCCTCTAGATCAGCTGGTAATTCTGTGATACACGGAATTTTTGAACAAAGGGGCAAACGAATAGACGTGTCACCTAGTGGAAAGCAATTAGCCGAAATCACCTGTCGTAGAATTATGTCATTCATTATCGAAGTAATAAGTTGTAACTCATTTAAGTGGGCTAAAATATTGCTCTCTTACTATGAAGAGTCACAAAACAACTTTCTTATTTGATGTCCATTTCTATGAAGTGATGGAAAAAAAAAATCAAATCGTAACGAGAAAAAGTATTTTTCTTTTAGTTATACTTTAGAAGATCTTGACTACATTTTCCCCTGGTTCTTTCACAATCATTGTTCTTCAAAGGTTTTTGGTCCAAAAACCTTTGAAGAACAATGATTGTTTAACATTTTAAACTTTCGCGTTGCATTATAATGAAACTTTTTAATCGGGACTTAACACGGCCGAAACGTCGAGAAAAAGTATGTACTCGTAGTAGCATTACTACTTAAATAAGTCGCGTTAAGTCCCGATTAAAAAGTTTCAATGATTGTGTAGTCCAGATACTGTCCTACCTTTATCCGGTGAAGCCATCTCTATAACCTCCTGCCCCATGGACTCTGTCAGCGCCCGTTTCTGAACTTTACAGTTAACATCGGCAAATAAAATGATTACAAACAGCGCACACAATTTTACAGCCATTTTCAAAAAATGTTCAGAGCCAACTGGATTTTTGGTAATTTTAAATGTGGCGTTATGCGTCGAGATTGCATACTTTAAATCGCGTTGAGCTAGTTTTTTAAATGGCTAGGTTTAATATATAGCAAGAAAATTAATTATGTAGCTAAAGGTTTTTACAAAGAAACATCTTCACCATCTTTTGAGAATATACATTATTTCGATATAACAGCCTAACATAAAATTCTGTAAATCAAATCAAATTTATCCAGCGCGCGTTGAATGCCTACCGTTATGTTATGCTACTATGACCAGGTTTCAACATCTCAGTCCATCAATCATAAGAGACATTCCCACTGATCCATAGATCTTATTGATCGATCTAGATCCATGACCCCGGCTCCAGTTGCGAAACACATTGGCTAACAGTTATTTAGAACTTTCGGTTACCTGCCAAACACTTTCAGTTATATTCTAACCGTAGTACTGATCAGTTGATATTGATGGTCAGTAGGAAGTCCATGAGACCCCAAAAGTGTCTGTAGGACCCCAGTAGAAGGAGTAGTGTGGAAAAGGTAAGGGAAGATGGCACATAGAGAGCTTATGATTGGATGTGTGTCACTTGTGAACTAAAATGTTAAATAGCCAATAAGAAATAGAAAAGTACAGATATAGACCAAATAGGATAAAACCCAATTAGTAACATAGAATATCATTGATAAAACCATTAGAAAAATAATTTATTGCTTGAAAAATTGTTGTATATATGCAACGTTTTTGTGGAAAAAAAACGATGACCAGTTAATTAGGCGCCAAATTTTGATTTGAACATAGAATTAAAAGCCACATTAAAAAATTAAATAGCAGTTCTAATGAAGCATGTTATTAAGCTTCTATAGAAAAAAAAATGTAAAGAAACAAAGTTTCTACATAAAAATTATCATGAAGGCTGCCGATTATAGAGTACTTTTTGGTGGATGCATTTGTTTAGAAATAGATGGCGATAGGTGTGACGATGATGATTATTATGATAAATTCCATGTTATACCGCTAGATGGCGCTGGACGTCCACCTCAGGCGCATGGGCAACTCGACGTGGGAGTTCAGGCTCGTCGGCAAGAGAGGCTTCAACATCTCTGTTACTGAGGCCCAGGTAATATATTTATTATCAATTTTTGATACATAGATAATTTTATTGACCAAATCAGGTAGGAAGATCTTAATATTGTTTTCCAAAGATATAATTAGTTTATTGTAGGTATTAAAAGCAATAAACAAATTGCATAATATCTGGCGTAGTTAAAGTGCGAAGAAAAATTTACGTTGTTTTCAAAATATAGTAGTAATAGGAACATAGAAGATGATAAAGAAGTGAAGATTAGTGGAACGATTCATAGGTAGCTTATATTAATTTAAGAGTATATGGTTTAGGCGAAGCGATTTCTATTGCCATATTCTGAGTTTAATTCACATTTAAACTAATAATAGAACAGCAGACCTGCTAGTACCAATGTGCTTAAAACCATTCCAGTCTCCAGATACTTAGACACAAGTTATTCATAGACATTTAGGTCCATCGACAATCCCACATGAATTTTCAATTTATATTTTTCACTAAGCTCCTCCTGTTTCTGGAGCAACGCAAATTTAATTATCATACAAACAAATATACTTTATTGTGCACAAACATAACAATAAAATTAACATTAAGAAACATAATAAGTACTTATATCAATAAATCAGACATGTACAAAAAGGCGGCCTTATTTCTTTAAAGTAATTCCTTCCAGGCAACCAATATATTTATCATGTACATTTTATGTGCAGACGACCCAATAACTACACAATATAATTAATTTTAGCCTATCTCTAGCATCCCATAATCAGTTGTTGACCCACTTAAAGATGATGATGATGATGATGCAATTGTGCCGCTATTAATTACTGTAATACATCAATAGCGATCAATAAATGCAGCCAGTGCACCAGAAATAGTCGTTGACAAACTGCCAGCGATCAATATAGTTCGAATTGTCAATGCTACATACCCGACGGGCACGGTCACAATCCAGACCCACGTCTTTATGACCCATTGATGTGACATCATCATCATCATCACTCTAGCTACTTTTAATTGCAAGGGCCTATAAAGGAATGATTAAAATTGCGCTTAAAACGCGCAAAAAAGGAAGCTTGAAAAAACTACTACTGATTAGGCGTTCTGTTTCCGACGAAAACAAAGGGATATTTTATCTTCACGTGTCTGTATGTATTTTCTTTCGGGCATCATGTCTCCCTAAAGCTTTAAAGTTTTTTAAGCTTCAAAGCATGATCGAGAGTCTTTTAAGCATTTTTAAACTACTTTATCATCATTAGCTCGGTCACTGCTAAATGTTTCGCGGGTTCGCTAAATTCTGTATTACATATTTTCTGGTAATGTAATACTGAAAAAAAAGTTGATAGCAGCAACGGACAAAAAACCTGCAGCATGCATTTTCAACATACTTTGCAAGAACCTATCATCACAGTGTAAATATTATCTATTTATTTACACTGCGCTATCATTATTATGAGTTATATTATGACATGACGCCCACAACTCGACGGAGTTGTGCGACGGCACCGCTTCGCTTATCGCACAGGAACCGTTATTTTTTTCCGGGTTAAAAAGTGTCCTTTCCCGGGTCTAAAATTATGTCCAGCAAAAGACAGACAGACACACTTTCGCATTTATAATATTAGTAAGTATGGATTTATTATTCAACATGTTGCCATTTAAAATTATTATACTTCTAGTAGAAACTAGAAAATATACCTAATATGATTTTTATGTTGGAGAGCTACATTCTTAGATACCGGCTGCTTTTGTAGGAATATCCAAACTTCAGAGTAAATATAGTTATAAGTAAGCAACTTTAATTATGGAGTAACTTTTTGGATGTCACTGTCATAAGCAGCCGTTATATGTTGTAATAGCTAGCTACTTGTTACACCAGTGAGACTGCACTAGTTAAATCATGTCTTGTTGTATCTCTTTTTAACCCCCGACAAAGAAGAGGGGTGTTATAAGTTTGACGTGTCTGTCTGTCTGTTTGTCTGTGTGTGTGTGTCCGTGGCATCGTAGCATCCAAACGGCTGGACCGATTTCAATCAAGTTTTTTGTTCGAACGCTGACAATATCGAGAGTGTTCTTAGCTATAGTTCATCATCATCAATCCACTCAGTACAGAACAATTTGGTTTTATTTAAGTACTTCAAATTTGTGAATCGAGGTTCGCATTAAATCTTAATTAAACATTATTCAGATCTCATTAAACTGGGGATACTGTATCAAAACAACTTACAGGCTCCGGAGCGTCGTCGCAGCAAACTCGCCGTGCAGGAGGAAGTGGTGTACTCCTCCCCATCATCCGAGTCTTCGGACGAGGACAGCCAGCCCAGCCAGCCCAGCCAGCGGAGCCAACCAAGCCAAGAAGTCAACAGGTATATCTTCCTTGCTTCTTTCTTCTTCAGAAATGACAAATCTACCAAAGATTATAGAAATAATCTTTGGTAGATTTGCCATTGCCGCATTATAATATGCTAGATTTACGTTAATTCATTCCAAATTTGCTTTACTTATGTATGCATTATTTGTCTTAACGCCTTTTCACTTGTCATTGCTAGATTTATTGCTTATTGGTTGTGTTCCTTCATGTATCTTTGCTTCTTCTTTTCTAGCTTCGTGCAGTAGTAAAGTTGTTTTTATTTTATATTTTGTTACTCCGTTTTTATTATTCGTAGCTCCATCTTCTGTTATAACACGATTTTCACTTTTAATTTCATTCTCATCATAAATCATATAATCATTATGAACCATCACTGGTGACGAAAGAGAGCTCTTTGGTTTCACGAATTTACTTGTCTTATCTTTTGCTTCTTTAACAAATTGTATTGTTGTTTTTGTTGCACTAATAATTTAAACAAGATACCTATATCATTATTGGACAGTTTCTGCAGGTAGTTCAATTTACCTTGGGAAGTGCCAATAAAGTTGTATCACCCGTCAATCGACAAGCCAACTTCCTCATCAATTGACAATCACAATCTTTATTACCGGAATTAGGGATCCGTTTCGTAATGTTTAACATTTAAAATTCTCGATTTCAAATACAAAATTATGATTAGCATTTAAATTAGTTATTGAGTTATTATTTACTGTTTTTTAAGACATTTCTTTCGATTTTTTCACGCAATATCTCACGTTTATATATTATTTTTCATTCTGATTAATTTATTTATGTCTTTGAAACTGTATAATTACTGTACTATAAATCTCTTACTCGTGTTTTATTATAGGTAACATCTTAATAATGAGTGTATACGGAACCCATTTTCAATTTATATATTTTGCATGATATCACCCCTTCAGGGCTATCGCCTACATCGAATTCCGATTTGCTGAAACACACTATTTCACTATTAGCTTTATTTCTTATTGGTTCTATGTTGGTTCGATTTGTTCAATATGAGGTTCTATCTTTTGTATAAAGATCAGTAAGTTTAAATTTTAATAGTGTGTGTGAAGAAGTGTGTTTTGTGAAGTATTATATTTTATTCAAGAGCTTTCATATTTTCATTGTTTTCAAATGTTTTGTAACACACCCCTTATTAGAATAGTTAGTTTGTTGCAACATTCATGAGAAATAATTCAGTGACAATTGAGTGTCTTATTATATTTTTAATATTATTGCATTTACTGAGGAACTAAGAAAGCGCCTTTTCACTAAGTGCTTATAATAATTAAACCATCTTGTCTACACCTACTCTCATCCCACCAATAAGTAGTTATACTTGTTCAAAAATCCAAACAGCTACTTCTGAATTCTGATACATAACTTAGATTTAACCGAACAAAACTAAGTAATATTTCATGAGTTTATCTTATATATATAAAATTCTCGTGTCACAATGTTAGTTACCTCCTGTGAAACGGCTGTGCTGATTTTTACCAAATATTAAATATTCAGTAGGTCTGAGAATCGGTCACTGGCTACTTTTTATATTGATAAGTGCATTTGATAAATAAATATTAGTAATAAGTAAATTGTTACAACTCGAGACTGACGGCGACCATTGTTTGTGCGACAGGATAGGGATGGATGTTGTCATGGTGCCATACTTATTAAGTCACTTCAATAAAATAATATGGGTGAAATACTTTATATTATGTTATTATGGCAAAATAACGTTTGCCAGGACAGCTAGTTTGTCTATAAGTGTCCAAACACACTAGGCCGAAAATACGCGGCCGAAGTTCCGCAAGATTACGCCAGCTATGCGCTGCGCGTAGAATATAACTCGACGTAATTTCGGCATGGTGTGTCATATCATGAGTAATTTAAAATACATTGCAGACGTAATCATGCCGAACTTCGGCTGCGTTCTTTCGGCCAAGTGTGGTTAGACACTAAGAATTGATCCTGCAAGAATTAGAACTGATGAAAAAAATGGTCATATTTTACGGTGCACACCACGCATGCACATTGCAAGGCTCCAAAAGTATGCCGAGATCAGGAATTTCATTTAACTGTCCCAACCCTGGCAATGTTCCAATTAAATTAACAAACGAACTATTTTCATGCGCATTGCCACTTCGTTAATTAATTTGCAGTTAAGTGCACGCACTTTTTTGTTTGAGTACGATGAGTTGTGAGGATATCAGTGAAGTGACTCTGTTGTCAATTGTCATCCACAACTACTACAGGAGAGATCATGTAAATAATCTTATCAGTTGTTTCAAGAAGCTTAACTAGCCTATATTACCAGCAATATGTTGTATTCTGAATACCAAGCTCAGTAAATAACCATATGTAGTTATAATGCTACCAATTCAAATGGGAGTAGTGCAATATTTATAACGACAGTTAAATGTGATTGTATTAAATCTAAATTATATTTTTACCCGACAGCGGCGGCGAGCAGAGTGCGGAGGATAATGTACCATCAAAATTGATTTATAGGCAGTTGACGGATCTACGTCAATTCAACGTTTTCTGTGATCTGTCGGATGGGTTTGATATAACGCGACCAAATTACGTTGGTCCGCCATCTGCCTATGAATCAACTTCTCTGATAGTACAATGGGTTTACTTAAATCATATGTAAATGTACTTTAAGCACAAACATATAAGTTCTTTTACTTAAGTTTAGTAATTCTTATAATTTATTCTAATAATTAACTAATTTAAATAGATATTATTATTAAATTTATTCTAATAATAATCAATAGGCTTTACTATAAGTGATACTTAAAATAATTCTATAATTGTTTCAGTGGTCTCTACGATCCGGTCCTCGACGATACGGAAGTTATTTACGAAACAATAGGACCGGCCGATTCAGACCAACAATCGAACCAACTAGAACAACCTACTGAGGTACAATTCGAAATTAAACAGTTTACGGACCAACCTGATCTAACACGATCTCTAACGAGTTCTCCTTACCTTATCCCTACCAAACCCTACAGACCCTTCTCTGCAGAACCCCAGGAAATCCCACCCGTAGAAGACCCTATAATCCTCAACCCCCTGTACCACGATGTTTTCCCTTCTGCCCTGGACACTACAGACATTGAGGGTCTCACTGAAGGTCTACCACCGGTGAATAAATTTAAGCTTCCAATTTCAGAGCAGTATGATCCGAATAGTGATCCTTACCAAGAAATAAAAGTTGTTAGTAATAAAATATATGTAGTTGAAGAAGATGAGACATTACAAAAGAAACAAATTACTAAAATTGAACAGAAAAGCGAAAAGAAAGAGCTTCTCAAAAAAGAAACACAAATTCAAAATATTCAAAAAGAAGAAAAACAAGAAATTGAATACTTAGAAAAAATTAAATCAGAAATTGACTTGAAAAAAATAGAAGCTACAGCACTTAATATAGTAGAAGAGAGCATACAACAAGCTGTTGTGGTGGCGGAAGATATTAAGAAGGAAATAGACCTTGAACTAAACGAATCGGAAACATACTCGGAACAAGTAACTGAAGATCGAACTCAGACAAATGTTATACATCAGAATGAAATTTCAAGTGAACGTAAGTCTGAATTAAATGTGCATGAAGAGGAATCGAGTTTGCAAACACAAAGGGTACAAACTAAAGAATCTGAAACGATAAGCAAGGATAGAAAAGATATTATAGTACAGAATGAAACTTCGAAAATGGAAGAAAATGAAGATATAATATTTTCTGAAAATAAATATAAAAACGAGGAACATACTCTTATTGAAAATAAGGTTAATAAGGATAGTGCCAAGACAACATTAAAATCGAACTTCGTCGAATCATCTGAATCAGAAAATATATGTGTGGCTGACGTTAACATAAATGATTCAGAAAAAGTAGCTGCATCGAAACTTTCCGCTGAACAAAGAGCTTACACTATAGGACTACAGACTATTCCTAATATAAAAGGAACTGTACAATCATCAAATCATTTTAATTTACTTTTAAAAACATTTTTTGTACATCTAACTGATGTTATGGTAGCATTATCTAGGTTTATGTTAACGGAGCCTGTAAAATTAGTTACTAATAGAGAGTACAGTGTTGACCAAAAAGACGAAGTAAAAAGCACTATTAAAAAAGGTGTGGTTAAAGATAATAAAATTGTAAGTAAAGAAACAAAGAAAGTATCGGAGGCACACGATATCACAGCAAAAATAGCATCACAAAAACATCGTGAATCAATTATTTCAAGCAGTAAAGAAGAGAAAATTAAAAGTGACATGACATCTGACAAAAATATTAACAAACAAAAAGAGCAGCATTTAAGTAGTCATGTAGAGGAAACGGTTGCTGAGGGTATTAGCAAGCATGAATTAAAAATTGAAGAAGAAGAAATAAGGAAAAGAAAGTTATCAGGTGCTAAGATAGCCCAAATTGAAGGTATGAAACCAGAAGAACTTACAAATAAAATGGATAAAGTCATATCCGAATTTCAGAAAAAATCAGGTACTAGTGAAACTGTGACGCACGAAGAGTATTCAGAGAATCATCTAAGATCTAGAAATAGTGTTGATGAAAAAATTGGTACGACTCAAATTGAAACTGAAAAGAAAGCAATGGAAGTATTTGAGGCAAAATCTGAAAAAAGTTTAGTTGAATCAAAAGTTATTACGCAAAGTATTAAAGAAAATCAACAAATTATGGTAAAAGAAAAAGAACCACTTACTTATGTGGCTATTGTAGAAGCACATGTTTACACAAATAAAGACGCAATATTTGAAGAGCAAATGAGAAGAATGTCTGAAGCTGCATATGAAAGTACTGTGTCCAGATCCAGTGAAGTAAAAAGTCTGAATTTAATGAAAGATGCTAGAGAAGAATCCTTGCAAGAGCTTCAGTCTGTAGAAGCTAAGAGAATTGAAAGTTGTACAAGTAGTTCTTTACAAAAAAACTCTGCTAATTTAGAAAGCTCCGTTACTAAAGTGGCACTACAAAAAACCACAGAGGTAGTTGAACCTACAGTTAATATAGAAACGGAAAAGAAAGTTAATTTAGTGCAAGCCCAAGCAACTATGCAATCAGCAACAAAAACTATTGCTGCCAAAACGTCAGTCGCTGTAGAGGAAGATCACAAAATCATTCAACAAGAACAACGGGTGTCAGAAAAAACGCATGTGTTAGTAGAAAAACCAATAAAAGTTGTTGCTGAACAAACGGAAGCCTTTATTGAAGATAATATTAAGGAAGTTAAAACAGCTCAAGTAGTACAACATACACCAAAACCAAAAATAGAAACACCTGTTAAGACTGTTGCTGAAATAAAGGAAATTTATATTAATGAAGAAGATGCAAAGTTAATAGAAAAGGACTCCATAAATTTAGTAAAACCCAAATGTGCTATCGACACGACAGTAAAAGCTGTCGCACAGAAAACAGAAGTTTTGGTTGGTGACAATGTAGCACATTTAGAAACTACTCAACCAGTATCTTCGAGACAAGCTCAAGTAGGAGTTAATGAATCAGTAGCAACAGTTATCACCGAAATGGCAGTATTAGAACCAAAAGACGAAATGCTTGAAGTTCCCGAAATCACTATGAAACAGCCTCAAACTTTGATACAAGAACCAATTCTTCGTATCCCAGAAGTAGTAGAAACGTGTTTAGCCGAATCTAAAGGTGATATTGAAATACCAAAAGTAGTTCCTACGAAAGCTACAGTAGAAGTACAAGTAGCAAAGGTAGCCGCTCAAGCCACAATTATAACCCTAGAAAAAACGGAAAAAGAGTTTGATCAAAAACCAATCTTAACGCCAAAAAGTGCAAAAGTTATTATTGAAGAGCCAGTTGTAGCACAAGCAGAGATACAAACAGTCAAAGTCGAAGAAGCAAAATGTGAAATAACAGATGTAACAGATACTTCAAAACATTACGAAGAAGTTAATGTCGATTATAAGGTCGAATTGCCCAAAGAAGAATCGGAAAAAGTTTATCAAGAGGAGTCTGCTGAACTAAAAATAATCAAAGAACAAATTATTGAAGTGACCCCTCCAGTAGAAGTTTATGAAGACTTCGAATTTGATATGAAAAAAATTGGGCTCAAAAAAGAAGTTTCACAATCAATTAATGTACATGAGAAAAGTGCTAAATTAGAGACATCAAAAACTGCCACAATTCAAGCTGCCAATATTTATTCAGAATCAGAAAGTCTTGTGTCTAAAAGCGAACAAACGTTACAATCCTCTCAAAGTACCGTCGTAGCGTCACAAGTAGAATTAAATCAAACGGACTATCAGGCGCATGCTAAATCCGTAGAAAAGAAGCTTCAGCAAGTAGTACATAAATCAATAGCAATAGATGACCAACGCCATCTTACTTTACGTACCGATTTAACCAAAAAACAAGTAGTGGAAGCAAATGGTGAAGACATTCAAACTCCATCTCCTATCTCAGTTCCACCCACTCCCTTAGTTGATGAGTATGTATTTAAACTGGAAGCAACTCTACCTAAAAACGTAACACCGGTTCCTAGAGATTGTTCGGTAACTCCCCCAAGTGAGCACGAAGATCCCAATATAGTTAAAAAGAAATTAGTACCACAAATAGTAGACACTAATATTGAGCAAGTAATTTATGATCCACCTCTCCCTACCCCGACTTCTCCTGAGAAGAAGTCACCACCGAGATATGTCAAACCAGGGTTAAGGGGAGGTTCAGATAGACCTGAAATTACCAAGGTATGTGATATGTAAAGTATATGTTTACACTTAAACGTGCAAAAGATTTAAACATTTTATGGACAGAATATCATGACGTATATCCTAAAAATAATAACTCCCATATTAGCTATTATACCAATTGTTTAATTATAGGTATGCGGTATGTACCTTTTTAAATTTTTATTTAACCTCAGTTTTAAGTTGCCATTAATTTAATATAATAAGCAATATATTGTAATATTTATTGCTAACCGATAAATATTATTCCAGGAAGAAATTATGGATATCGAAAGAAAATCCTCGCTTCTTACCTCTGCTATTGATGAAACAATTCGAAGCATTGAGGAATATAAAGAGTCCGTGGGCATTGATATTAAACAAGAAACAACGTCTGAACTTTCATCTGAAATGATAACAGAAGAATCTTCAAAGAAGCGCACTAAAATAATTGTGTCAAATGGGTATAGTGATGAAAGCGACCGCGAAATTAATGGTTCTGACAATGATAGTCAGGTAGTCATTGAAACGCAAAATGACCTTGAAACGAATGAAAGTGAACAGTCAGTAGAACAAACTGTAGTTTTTAACGGAAAAATAAATAATGGTGCTGAACAAGAAGAAACAACCAATGATGAGATCAATAAAATAGCTAATAGCGAAGAAAATCACGAAGATCTTATAGAAACTGTAACTATAAATCTCTCTAAAATGAAGAGGGACTCATTGCAAGAAACAAACATCGCAACTACCGAAGCATCAAATGATGTTGAAGAAACTATAAAATTAAATGGTAATTCTAGGCTCAACGGTAGTAGCGCAGAAAGCGTTTACTCTGACGCGGTCAACGAACAACAGGAAAGCACTAACTTTTCAGCTACAGTTGAATATACACAGAAAACGTTACAAGAACCTGAGAAAAAGGATCCCTTAGAAGGCTATCGGCCTGTAGAGTTCAATCCAGAAGTGTTTAAGCAACGACGACAATTAGTAGAAATGCAACTAACAGAACAAGTAAGCTTTACGGATATTTTACTTGTTACTACTACTTGTTACTACTACTACTGTTGACTGTTAAAGTTTTACACAAAGTTTTTGATATCTAGGAATCATAATATTTAAAACAATTTTAAAGTAGAAACTTTAAATACTTTGATAAGACTGTAAAGGGTTATTTTGCAGATGAATTTTGAAGGAAGGAAGGTGGAGATGTACAAGACTGACAGCGGAGAGATAATCGGCTCTCAGCAGGGTATCATCGACGGATTAGAGGAACCCGTGGTAGATCCTGAAATAGCGAGTAAGTAAAATTCACTTTGCTAATTTATTTATTTTTCAACTTGAGTTAATACATGCAATAAGTAAGCGAAATAATTGTTTATAAAACTGACATATCTGGATGATTTCAGAGGAACTAGGCAAACCAGGTATGCCAGGAGAGAAGGTCGCCGAGTTAATATCTGGAGAAGCTGATATATTGAGAGAAGCCCACGTTATGGGGTAACTTTTAGTATTTATATTCATGTATCAGGTAGTTCAAGAAGTTGTTAAACTATTGCTTAGTGATGCTGTGAAGAATCCTCAATATCTAGTAAATTATAATGTTATCATCATATTCTGTATTAGCATCATAAGAGTTATTCTTTGTCACATTATACATCAAAACCAGATCAGTCTCTTGAAGTGTTTTAATATAATTTAATTACTTTGTTTAATTTTCATTTGGTACCTGTCACTAAGTTTCAATAATTTTACTACATTTCAGATCATTCGTTTTCACCACATCACTCAAATTCAATCATAACATAGAATCATTTATTTATTTGTGAAAATGTCTCATAAAATGTGATCGTCAATGTGTAAGTACTTCGTAACACTTGTTTTATAACATTGCACTCGTTGCAATTTGCAACCATAGTTATGCAGCAGTATGTACTATAATTAATTAACAATGAAATCAAATAACAATAATTATTTCTTTACAATGACCGGAAATTCACAATAAATGCTTACATGATAAACAGTACAGAAACACAAATAAACAAAATTATTGAAATTTAGCTTGGCAAGAGTGCTCAAATCGCACATGCATCGAACATTGGACGACGATTCCAGCGATGACCTGCTAAAAATAAAACCATCCATTGAGACGTTGAAAGACTCCGAAGTTCTAAAAGCCCTCAACGAGGAGATCCTAAGGAGCCGAGATGTGAAAATGAAGGAGGAGAGAAGATGGACGACCTTCCTACAGAAACCAGCTCCGAAGCCAAAGCAGAAAGTTGTATTTTGTGGTAACAAGGAAGACGCGTTGAATTATAATTTTGAGGTGAGTGGAGCTAGAATTACCATGAAATTAAAAAAAAGACTTGCGAAACACATAATCATAACGCCTCTGGACTATTATTGGTACTTGGTAGTTTTTAATTTAGTTGCAAATATGTTCTTCCTTAATAAAGGATACGTTAATATATAATTTGATACACAGAACACTATTGAGAAAGTATATAATAATTTCTAAGAAATACTTGTACCATATGAAGTATTTATTTCATTTCCTACAGAATTTCCGATTGGATGAAGATGACATCTATGGAGAAGTAGGTTGAGGATAATTTTTGTTATTATTATGCTCGTCTTGTATCAAATTTTCATGGTTTGGTATTACTTCAAATGTATGAGATTCTTCGGCTCGATTCATCACTTGTTATCTTATTTATCTCGATTCTATTCTATTCGAGTCCATGCCATGTGTTTATATTCGTTATAAATAGTCTTCATTATCTGTTTGGTTATTTTTGATATCTCATGTGTAGCATTCAATTGTAAAAGAATATGTGTATTATGTGTTTTTATAATCTTTTCAAACATTTTTATAATTAATGTGCTATAAGTATAATTATGGTGCAAATTCTTCATTTATCTTTGAACCTTCCGTATGTAAACATATTAACCACTGTGCCATTGAGGTAGTTTTCCAATGTATTGATTATTTGTTTAAAATAGACATAAGCATCCGCGTCCGCATACAAAACCTTCTAAATATTTGGCATCAAACATATTCATATTTTGGCAAAGATTTTTTGGTGTCTTAGTATAGTACCATCAGTGATAGCAAGTGTTAGTGCTCTTAAGTAAGCTTATGTTTCTTTATCGATTCAATTAAATACAGAAATTTCTTCTTTTAAAAAATTTAATTTTCAAAAACCTTCTTATTTTTTGTCAATTTTGATAAAATTAAATACTTATTTATTTAATGATGCTAATTAAATTAAAAAATAACCTACCTTTTTAGGAGCAATATAGAGTGAGGATAGTAAAGCAGCCCAAACCAAGGATTGCGCCAGATTTTAAACCAGAAGTAAGTGGACTAATAATTTAATACGACAGGTTTTGTGAATTTGATAAGATTTCTTATGATTAAAATTATTTTCAGGATTTTGACACTGGACCCTTGCCCTGGGAGCAAAGAGCTGTTGTTGAAGAAAAAGAAGCACCTGAGGCACCACCCGTTGAGGCTGAAGATCCTATTCTAATACCAGAAGACGGACCCGAGTTTGTAGAAGCAGTAGACCCTCTGCCGGAGAGCGAAGTTCCTGATCTAGAGGATACAGGTAAAATTAATTCGAAGAATAATATAATTTAAAGAAAAGTAACTTACCCAAATTTAAATTATAAAATTGTGGTGACTGAAATTCGAAATCCATATGGTCTTTCTTGGTAAAGGTATTCCCCTTCCACCACCACTACCGCCTCAACAAGAACTGCCTACGCTTGTCGTCGAAGAAACACAACCTCAAGAACAACAAGAGCATATAGAAGAATCAGACATAGAAGAGCCAGAATTCCAAGAAGCAAGTAACAACTCAGAAGAGATGGAAAAGAATAAGATATCTGAACAACTATTATCAAACATTGAGAGTATGGTTGGTGAGTAGTAGTTTTAACACAAAACAAAATACAATAAAAAGTAACTCTGTATAGAAATAAAGTCAAAGTTGGCCTAAATTAAGATACAAATATGTATTTTGTACAAGTAAACTTCGTACTCCTTTAGATCCAAATGCAACACTGGAAGAGCAATTGGCACAAATGCGGGCACAGCTAGCGGCGCTAGCGCAGCTACCTAATGTCATCCAACAGACATTGGAGCTAGTGACCAAACAGATCTGCCAAATCAGCCAACAGGTAAAATAAAACTATAATATTTTAAATAATACTCCCCGGTGTCTAAACATCGAATCAAGTATTTAAAAAACTGTTCAGTGCGTAATTTGAATATTTAAAATTTTCAGAAAGTCACACAGCAGATTCAACAAATAACGGAAAGTCAAGAGCAATTTGTCGGTAAGGAAACAAAAATATTCAGTACTAATCATTTAGAGCAATATATGGAGGATCAAATGAGTACTAACCAAAATCGGCGCAATTCGCAGATGCTGTTTCAAACATCGAGGAATCGCACACCGAACAAACAGTGGAAAAAACTAACGAAGTAGAACAACAAATCCAGGAAGCGCCACAGGAGATGAACATATCTGTGGAGGAACAGGAGCACCTGAGGAGAGAAGAGGAGGAGAGAATAATTGAAGAGCAAAAGAAGTTAGAACAACAGAAAAAGGTAATAAGCTTTTTATAGAATACGTTAAATTACACATTTGTTCAATAAATACAAACTTATTTAAGTAGCAAACGCACGGTTATCAAGAATGGCCAAGGCTTATAACTTTATGACCTCTATTTTTATTAGTATTTACGAATTACTGTGTCAACGTGTAATTTGATTAAGGTGTAATTACTACTTGTGTCAAAAAATACATACTAGTGATTTACTTATAATACGGTAGTAACATCTCTCGTACTCGTATAGTGTTACTTCTGTAATACTCGTGTAATACAACTATTACATTATACGCATTAGAATACACATGTAACGGAAGAACGTAAAGCTTTATTAATATAGATATAAAAAATGTTATTGTTATGTTATGTTACTTTAAACCATACTAAACCTTAGTAAAAAACAAATTAGGAACTAATCGAACAAATGAGAATCGAACAAGAGTCCAGACAAGTGAAACAGCGTTCCACCCCACGCGTGGGCAAGCCCCGTCCCATGTTTGGTCCACCTGTACCCGTCGAGAGGCCCGTGGTCCTCCCTGGAGGCAGGAGGTGGAGGAAGCCAGAAGACGCCTACAATGAGCAGAAGATCAACGAAGCCCTGACTGCTCAAGCGGAGGTCATAAAGGGAAAAGCTATCGGGTACAGACTTTGTAAATGATTTGTCATATCCGCCATTCGTATTCGCCGGTATAACGACAATCCATATATGAGTGTGTAAGGGTTCTATGATTTTATGACTACAGTAAATAATTTTTGAGTCAAAAACTAGTCTTAAAAATCCTGGAGCTTTTAAGTATAAGAACAATAATGTCATTTCATTTGTGTCTCTTTTGTTTAAAATTACTCATGTTAAATTGCTAGTAAATAGAGCACAATTGTATAGTGCTTTGTTCTCTATTTACAACAGAAAATTTAGTTTTTTTTTTTACGACAGCCAGGAGGGTTATTATTGTAATTTGTTATATCATTGTCAACTTTAGTAATAGTAACCGTACACATTGTTTTAATCAAGTCACAATATTTTTAGGTCATTTGAAAGCGAACAACAGCTATATGACAAGAGGTTGGTCGGATCTACATAGAGAATGATTTAAACCCATCCTAAACTTAAACCTAAACATCCGAAATTCATAAGCGATATATGTAATTTATCATTGACGTTAAAAAAAATTAATAAATTGAATGAAAATAAAAACAATTAATATTAAAATATGTATAATTGTCTTAAGCATTGAGGTCTTAAAGTGCTGGTATTTATCAGTTCATAAAAACATTTTCTGGCGATAGCTGTAACTTAAAAGTTATTTAGAATTATTTTACATGTATGATATATTTTGTCTAAAATTTCAGTTACAAAATCATTTGATAATCTTTTATCATTAAAATATTATGGTATTATGGTATATTCCATAATCTAAACTTCTATGTAAATCTATGCAAAATGTATTCTAGACATCAGTACAATCATTTGCACGATTTCATTTGTGTCCGTTTCGGCAGATCGATTTCTGGAACAACGCGTGGCCATGGGGTCAGAATGAGGACGGTTTGAAAAAGAATTACTATAGGTATGTTCATCGCCAAGGTTAAACTCGCTCTATAAAATCCTCTGAAACTTTCTAAAAGCACGAAATTTTTCCGGGTTATTCCAGCACCAATTACTAAATGTTATGATTTAGTTACGAGTCTAACTTAAAAATATATATTTATGCAGCGTATTCCGGCCCTTATTCACGATGCGCAATTCGACTCGCATTCGTAAACTTGACCGCGCGACATCCAATAAGCGTTCGCCGCGCTCAGCATTGACCAATGATCGACATAGCGTTTCCGAATCTGAGTCGAAACGGAAATCGTGAATCACCTCGCTGGTGCACTGTCTTTGCCTGTCACAAGACTTTTTCAATGTGCCAGACAAAGATAAACAGTCCGTGTATATATTTATATTAGTATGGGGAAATAGCTTTGGAAATTCAGGAAAATAGCCCGGTAAGTAGCTACGATGTCTGGAATAATTATTTACCTAATGTGTGTATTATACACGGCAACGTTTTCCAGATTTTGATTGCCGAATTTTATTTGCCATTATCCTTACCTTACCTAGCACCATGTACAAAAGTTGGAAATGGCGTTACCCATCTATTTAACTATGTATATTTCTTAGAATGAAGACCACCCTATATTTTTTAAGCCCGATTTCAAGATATCTTGCGAGTACCCTAAGGCCTATCTAACCTTAATATATCCAATTACAACTGTATTATTTGTATAAATATTACAAATGTAATAATATCTGTAAGAAAAGAGTACCCAGTTAGTATCCTTCTTTACCCCACAACTTACAATATTCAACACCATTCCAGAGTAAACTTCCTCAAGTATGAGAAGCCACCGGTTTCTCTGGACCATTTGCAGCAGTCAGAGGTATTCAAAGTGGTTCACAACATGGACCAGAAGCCGCTAAAGCAGGTTGAACTTCTCACTCCTGTCATCGCTGAGGCTGATTACCGAGAGGTGAGGTGCCTTGAGTCATTACAAAATATAGAGATGATTTGAGCTGGTCACCTCACACCTGGGGCCTGGCAGATACACATTATCTAATTAGATGAAGCAATCACTAAGAACCATCACTATGTTCTGCACATCTACTGTCTACAAAGCGTCTTATCTACATAACTAGTTATCACTTTGTCACTCGCCGACCGAAGTCTTACACGAGGCGTTGCAAAGCATCACAAGGCATTAATAGTTCTTTATTCTCTCGCCCTAGCGACTTCTTTAAAAAATTAGTTCCAATTGATTCGCAAATTTTGGCAAATCATCACTTCAAAATTGTCCATTTTCATTGCAGAGGAAAGTAAAGTCTCGGTTTAGCCCCGTTAGCAGCGTGGCCAATAGGTGGCCCTCGCGCGGCTGTAGCCCCGCCCCACGTGAGTTCGCATTACTCATAAATCATAATCTATGTAGCCTCAGTATTATTAGATGTAGAGGAGCCTTTTATTTGTACAATATTACAAATACAAATTATATATTTTAATTTTTATATTATTACCAAATTGTTATACCTAACGGCTGCACTTAGTGAGATTTAATACTTATTTTTAATCTTATGAATATTTTGAAATAACATCCATAAATTCTATGTTAAACTTTTGATTTTATGTTATGAATAAATGTCTCTGAATTCGGCTGTTAGTCCATAAAGTCCAAATCAATATTTTACTTTTCCTTCCTTGTAATTTTATTGCCACATCACTGGTGTTTATAGTAAAATAAACTTTTTATTTCAGAGGGCGAGATCTTTAACGCCATGCCGTGATATGACCGACCAGCGCGTTAGTATGTCGCAGCAACTGCAGCCCTAACGAGTGAATTACTTTTGTATATTTGATACATGTCTTGTTTTATTTGTATAAAATGCCCGCCAAAATTCATATTTAGTTAGAATTTTACGATTTAATTGTTCGCTATCAAATTATACTTTTCTTTAAAAAAAAATTGAGAAGTTCCTTGATTCGTCGTCTTTATTGGAAGATTCTTAGTTTTAATTTAAAATATTGCTCAAACAATTATTTCAAATCAGATAATTATCTATGTTACAAGTACCAATACATAGTAGTATTTATAAGACGTCATATTTAATTGTACTGTTATGTATAACATTACAAAAGTAACAGTGAATATTACAGGTGTAACATACAATGTTACTTTTGTAATGTTATACAGTATACACTCTTGTTTTAAATATGATTGGTGGTTAGCTTTCAAGTCCCGTTATATACCTTTGGTAAAAGTTTGTTTTTGTATTATAATCGTATTTATTTTTTAAGGAAATAAAGTATTTTGAAACTGAACTTGGGTTTTCTTGCTAATTCTAGTGTAATAATGTAAGCTTTTCTGACAAATGTTCCTTTTCAAATTTTTTTACAATATTATCGTCATGTTGGCAATATTGCAAGGCAATGTAGAAAAAATATATCGACTTCACTACTTTTTGACTACTACTACAAATACTACCAATTAAATAAATGTTCCTGACTACAGTATTAATTGCTAACTATAAACCAAGGAGAAACTCACAAATGAAACACCAACTACACTTTGCAGCACGGTTTATTGTGTTGGCTGCCATGTTTGCCGACGTCGGGTTTGTGTTGGCAGCACTGTCGTCCGGCGCCGGCGAGCGGTCGGTCCCGCTCGTCCCACACCACCACCCCGTCGCACTGACACACGCGCTTCGGGTTCGTGAACACGCCCGCAGAACGCGCGATTATGCCGCAGGCGACACTGGAATTAAAAAAAAGTGATCATAGTAGGTACAGGTTTCCTAGAATTTTTTTTCGACCTGATTATTATCAAGCTATTTTTCCTGAGTATCATTTTGATAAAACTAACAATTTCCTCTGCGAAAAATCTCGAAAGTCGTAGCTAACAGAGATTAAATATTTCGATTTGATGGTCCTAAAATATGGATTGTTCTATTTGTAGGACAATGCTACTGTTAAATTATATAACTATTCTCCATACTTGATCTGTCAAGTTAATTGATGGATAGCCTATTCATCACTTATCTGGAAGTGGTGAAACAGGCCTTTAACCTATCAATATACAAAAATCAGCTGGATAGGGTTCAATTTTAGGGTTTCGTAGTCAACGAGGACTTGTTGATTACAGAACCCTAAAACGGAACCTTAAAAAGTAAAAACGTCACTCACGGTCGTCCAGCATCGCCGTCAGTGGCAGAGTCGGGGGAGGCGCCGCGGCCGAGGTCGTCGCGCCCCGCCTTCACAGCTACCGACCGACCCACTATCTCGTGCAGCTGCAACATTACAAAAATAGGTTTGAGATTTTACCTATACCTTCAGAATAAATATAATTAATAACCTTTTTGTTTGCCTTCAGCGCCCCTTTTTATCCGGCGCCCTGGGCGGTCGCCTAGCGTCGCCCCCCTAACGCAGCTGCCGTACGCGCGCACCTTAGCACTATAGTATGAAAATGGAATTTTGTATATCAAATACTTACAACAATTTTCAATAGCGAAGATAGCTAAATCAAATCATATGAGATTTGACTTCGCTCACAAATTGACAGAAGACCCATGAGAAGAAATTATTAGTATAGGCGTTTCTACGCACTTTGTGACCGGCCTTACCCCAAAAAAGGCGTTCTATCTATAACAAAACTTACCTTTAAAACATTATCCAATATCCTGAACGTAGCCCGCCCTGATTCATCCGCGGTGATGTTACCGAGGTCCCCAGCGTGCCGGCGCTCCGGGGGGTCTAGCGGACCCCCGTGCGGCGTGCCCAGGGGGTTGTAGTGATCCCCTATCGAACTGCACCCCTGGAATGGTTAAAGATTTCTGGTTAATTCTAGTATGTATGTTACTATGTATAATATTAATTGCTTAAATGGATAAAATGCATGTTCATTGTGAACAAAAAAATGTTATCTTTATAAGTAAATTACTCGAAAAATCAGATATCAATTAATTAGTCGATATCTTAAAACAACATTTTGAATGTAATGAAAATCGTCACAGTATCGTTACATGATAATATTATGGTAGCCACTAGCCATAATACATTATACTATGCAAGGTTTTAGAGCAGTGGTGCCCAACCGGTAGCTCGTGGGCACCTGATAGCCCGCGACCTGTTATCTAGGCGCCCGCGAACAATATGGGTCAAATAAATTAAATAAACAATAACTAAATTACCTAGTTTCCTTTAAATCGCTAATACTTTTTTTAAACTTCGTTGTGCCCGCGTGGCTTATCGGGATTTTCAAAATAGCCCTTGGAGCAATACCAGTTGGGCACCACTGTTTTAGAGAGCTAGACAATATAAATACAGAGATAGTTGCAACTGCATCGCTAGGTAGTACATCTTCTAATCTTACAGCATTAGCAGCCCCGAGACGAAGCGGCAGGGGGTGTTGACGAGACTGCTTCGTAATAACGTGGCGATGGCGCAGCGCCCGTGCGGCCGGCTATGCGTCAAAATGTTTGCGTTGCACCAACGCAACGTAACGCACCGTGTGGACTGGCTCTTAATGTCGTAATTTTGTAAACATCTCGCAGAGGTCAACTCACCCTGCTCAAATCACCCGCGTCGTGCACATGCAGGCCATGCGGTCCCGGGGCCAGGCCGTCCAGGCTGCCGTCGGCCACGAGCGGCCCGTCACCACTCTGCTGAAACCTCTTACTCACCCTGCTCAAATCCCCCGCGTCGTGCACATGCAGGCCATGCGGTCCCGGGGCCATGCCGTCCAGGCTGCCGTCGGCCACCAGCGGCCCGTCACCACTCTGCTGAAACCTCTTACTCACCCTGCTCAAATCCCCCGCGTCGTGCACATGCAGGCCATGCGGTCCCGGGGCCAAGCCGTCCAGGCTGCCGTCGGCCACCAGCGGCCCGTCACCGCTCTGCTGAAATCTGATCACGCCCATCACGCGCTCGCCGCAGCAGAACTGAGATGACACCATGGCAACGGCCGACTGTTGTTCTGTGGAACAAATGATAGGAATTAGATTACATCTATTCACAATCTAAAATCGCATTAAGAATATTATTGTTATTGTGTCTTGTTTGTTTTAAGACACTTTACAAGAGGGTTACTCACAGTATTTAACCGATAAAATCGAATTTCCGTAAACAGGCAACTTCTCGTAAGTCGTAGTACAATAATTATTGTGGTAGGATACTTTATTGATGGGTTTTTCAAAGTAATTTGACGGTTAGCGGTCATTCGCAAGACGTAGTAATAGTGATAGTACTAATGGGAATTAATGCTATTTTCTATTAATTTCATTAACAAGCTAATTTTGATGTTACAACATCACTTGTTATTGCTTTGCTATTTGCTAAAATCGCGGCATCGTGAATAATTATCGGTTATCGCACCGCTCGCGTCGAGTATTATTTCGCATCGACTATCGAGTGAAAATTAGCATTTCAATAACAGTTAGCGCCGCGGTGCGTAACAGCGCGGACGTGAACTTTTATCACGATCGCAGACTATTGATGTGCACGATAATATTAGCAATCGTATTTTTAGCCAGTACGATTAATTTAATTATTGCTTATGGGCATATAACAATTCATTATTATTTCTATTTTTTTTACCAACACTACGTCTAGACAGCACAAAACCTTATTTTTAAAACATATACCATGTTTGAGAAGTTCACTAGGTTTGAGACTTAAAACAAGAGGTGCGCAAGAGCAAAGGGAAAAGACCAAGGGGGCAGGGAGGGGCAGCTGCCCCCCCCTAGAGACTCTAAAAAAGTTGCCAAATATAATGCAAACAACAACCACTATAATATTAAAATCTGGTAATAGATGTAAGGCTAGTAGTACAAGTGAAAAGCTTCATGTGCTGTCGGCTTTACCTACAATTCATACCTACTTTTCTCATTTATAGAGAGTGAGTAAAGTATGAATTGTGTAGGTAAAGTCAACTTGCCCCCCCCCCCCCCCCGCGCCATCGGCTGGCGAAGCCCTTGGAAAAGACAATTTGGAAAGTTATAGAGTAGAACATTGGGAAGGACTTCAAATACTTTTCGACACCTATACACACCTCCAAATCCCTGTAACACTGCCCTCCTGCCTGACGTCTTAGCCACCATATCCAGTACAACAGTATTTGGTAATGTAGTCTCAACCATAAATGCACCATCTTTGAAAATTACCTTAAAAAACCAATTTCTGAATTAAAAAATATAAACTAAAAGAATGTACTTAAGTAAAAAATTCAAACTTGACCAAATTAATCTGACATTGTAGTATTTTATTGCTTGGTAAGTATGTGAAATTTCATAACTCTTTATTATAATATTTTTCACTGCAACAACACAAAAATATAAAATGAATTTACCTCTTTAACATCATTGTGTGCTTTGAGAAAATTTATAGTTTTGTTTACAATAGCTTCATCTGCTTTAGGACCAAAATCCACCAGTACCTCTAACTGAAAATAAAAACAAAAATTCATTTGTTATGTGGTGCAGGTTTAAGTTAAAAATATAAGAATTGGCTTAATGTGTTTATTACTATAATAATTAATTAGAAATTAATTACAAAAAAAGAAAAGAGTTTCATAATTTAGAGGTTTTTATATATTCTTTAGGTAAGTATGTATTGAATAGGCCTACTTCAAGAAAATATTCCTAGTTTTTTTTTTTTTTATGAAAGAAGGGGGCAAACGAGTAAACGGGTCACCTGATGGAAAGCAACTTCCATCGCCCATGGACACTCGCAGCATCAACAGAGCTGCAGGTGCATTGCCGGCCTTTTAAGGGGGAATAGGGTAATAGGGGAGGGTAGGGATGGGAAGGGAAGGGAATAGCGGAGGATAGGGAAGGGAATTGGGCCTCCGGTAAACTCACTCACTCGGCGAAACACAGCGCAAGCGCTGTTTCACGCCGGTTTTCTGTGAGAATGTGGTATTTCTTCAGTCGAGCCGGCCCATTCATCGAAGCATGGCTCTCCCACGTTAAAAATGCTATTAATTATTATTATATATAAAAATGATTTATATATGATATTATATAAAATTATATATAAAAATGATATTAATTAAAAATACTTCCTACAATATTTTAATTTTCCATGCTTTTTTCTATGGGACAAAATCTTGTTTATTAACACCTCCATGGTGGGTATTGCAGACACCATAGATTTTCAATTGTTATGCGGCAGCCGGCTGTGAGCTGTCACTTAGGGATTTATAGGTAAACTACGAATATTTTATTATTCGTAGTAGGTAAAAGAATAAATCAGCTTACAGTCATTTTATTAAAAAATGCATTCTAGTTTGGCAAGTATAACATTTAAAATAATCATAACAATAGGGAATAGTTTAAATGACAAATTATTGGAAAATTTCTTTGACAGGTGCGGCAGAACAACGTGTGTCAGGGCAAGTAGTTGTAGTAGTTAATAATATAAGTGTGTATTTAATTACTAACATGAATTAATAGCAATGTGACGAGTGTACAAGCAGTAACAGATGAAACATTACCAGGTATTTTTACATTGATTTATACCAATTATAACGTGCGGTGATAATGCACAGTCACTGTTTTTTATTTTAATCAAGGAAAATGACTTTAAATGAGTAATATCAAGGTCATAGGGCACTTTACTTATTGAAATTACGTTTTTTAAGCTTACCTTTGAAGTAAACATTTTTACTGAACAGGTTTCTTCGTCTCAAGCAAGAACTTTTGATAAGATAGCAATTAAATAATTGATTACTTTATACATGTAGTTATTTGTGTAAGTTCTGGAAAGAATTATTTAAACTATGATGAATAAAATTGTAAACATTTACGGCACAATGCAGCTGATATTGACAATTAACATTTGACAAATGAATGACACTTGTGACTTGACAGTCGTGACAGCAACTGACAGAACTGAAAACTGACACTTGACAGTTGCAAAGTCTATTGTCTATGGCTTGCGTTTTTACAAGAAACACAAAAAGCCCTGGATATGCAATTACCAATCTGCCTTCTTGATAGTTGATTCTGCTTTTTTTAAAATCTGCATTCTGCAATGCTCATGTTCAGAAATCAGAGTTCAGACTTCAGAATCAAACAATTCGTTTATATAAATCAAAAGTGGAAAGCACAAAGTATGCGTAATGCGGTATATTTTTTTGCATTATTATTTATTTTGTGATTTTTGGAATTTAGGTTTATTTCATTTCATTTTGATTAGCTAAAGACTAAAAAATATGAATATTTTAAAATATAATTATGTCATTTGCAAAGAAATGTCAATCGAATTTGACATTTGATCACTAAAAAATAAATTGAACTCAAGCTTGTTTATTTACGATTTCGTTAACGATTTTATTAGGACTAATTAATAATGTTTTACAAGACTATCGCTAACAAGATGAGTTCCTACGTAACAATCGGTCCTCTATTAACGCTATAAAACTTTCAAACGGCGATATAGTTCGTCCAATTCCGCGATGTTACTAGATTTGTAAACTATCAACAGAAAGTATTTGAAATGTTACCTGCGGTGATGTATAATATGGAAGAGAATTCTAGCGGTTTGAACACTTCTAACTCCAGTTTTATGTCGTACGACGACAGTGTGATACTGAATAGTGTAAGAAGTCGGAAGAAAGTGAGCGAATTGCCGAACTGTCCAGTGTGTAGTTGCACTATAAGGCAGGGGGAGCTGGACAGCCACTTGGCGCTGGAGGTGGAGCGGCTACAGAAGTTGTCTAGCGGCGTCGGCAAGCGGAAACTGAGTGCCAGTCCCGGGACTTCCGGCGCCGTCGCCGGCTCCAGCTCCAATGTAGATACTGAAGGAGAACCGGAGGTCGATGTATCGGGATGCCTGGGAAGCGATGTTTATCAGGTAAACACAATTATTTATAACCTTTAAAAAATATTACATAAATAAAAAAGTTATTTCAATTTTTATTCAGTTACCAATCGAATATAATAAGACTGAATATTTTGTAATATTTGTATACTTATGGATATGTATTATGTATGTTGTATTGCTTACATTATGCTAACATTCAGAGATGCCATGGTTGAGCCCAGATGATGAATAAAGATTCATTGGACTAACTACTATAAATGGGTGATAGATTTCTTATAATAATCCTGGCTGCAGCCTTGGTTATATTTTAAGCTAGGAACTTTAATTAATAACCAGTGACAGGAGGCCCTTTAGTTACTATTATTACTGGTGACAGGAGTCCCCTACATCTATTAATTAGAAACCACTTGAAAAAATACAATATTACAAAAAAAAATGGATTTATTTAAAATAGTGGGGCTGAAATAAATAAATAAATAATGGCTTTAAATTAGTGAAAGTTCCATGTAGTAATTTAGAAATTCAAGGATATAAATGGTTAAAAGTTAGAACCGTGATTGCATATTAGAGCAAGCTGGATCAAAGAAACCTTCAACTCTGTTTTGAGGTATGAATATGGTATTGAATTTAACATCTTCAATACTATTCAAGACAGTTAAGTTAAAATGTTGTTATTGATTCATATAGTTAATAATATTGGTACTATATTTAATATTTATTGTGTTTGGTTATTAACTTTAATGATTTGTTAGGCTTGTATCTAATTGTTGCGGTAGGTTCTATCATACCCGCAACTCTGCCTTAAGCGATGAGTGGAACACCTTGGGGTTTTAGTGGGTAGCAGGAGTCCCACATACCCCGGCCGATATCCCCAATTTGCCGGGGATGCGTAAAGCATTTCCCCATGTTAAAAAAAAAAAAAGGCATGTATCTAATTAGAAACATGCTATCATGCTACTAGTAGTTAGTACATGCATAATACATAGTAATGGTAAATTAAAAATTCTGTTTCTTAATTATTACTGATATTATTTCTTATTCAAGTATTATGCAAATAGTCTATCAATGACATTTCAATATAAAAGGCCTTGGTCTATCAGTTAATCAGCGATTTATTAATAGATCAATGCACAAACCCTTAGAGCTAAAAAGCCACCACTAAAGAAGGATTAAAAAATTAATTAAGATATGGGGATGCCAATGTAAGGTCATCAAATATCATATAACAAACAAACAAAGGTTTGGACCAGCAACTTATTTAAATTTTAAAAACTGTGTTTTGCGTAAAGTAAATTAAACTTTCAGAGGATACACGCTAACCGGCTGCGTCGCCTCCGCGCCCGCCGGCGCAGCCCGCCGCCGCAGCAGGGCGAGGGCCCGTGTCCGGTGTGCAACGTGACCTTCCCCGTGTCCCGTCTGCACCGCCACGCGCTCCGCTGCCTCAAGCGTACGGGCGCAGAGATGGATGAGGATGTTCCTGACACCAGCTCCGAGGAGGGCAGCATTGATGTAGAGGTATAATTCATTACATAAAATAAAGTTTTGTTTTTCTGTCCCTATGTTTGCTTTATTTAAAAGTAATGGATGGATGGATCAATGGATTTTTATATGGTTTTCTTTAATGAATATGTCAGCCAATCGAGTTTGAGACGCGTTATTGGTCAACATAAGTGCGACGAGCGTTTATTGGCTGTCGCTTTGAATCCCAGTAAAATCGGTGTGTTAAAGAAATTATAATATATTGAATGCCATAAGATAAACTTTTAATACTGGTACGATATGCCATCTCAGACATTGTTTATACATTCTTTACGTGTTAATGTTAAAGGAAAGTTTAAATAATAACCTACAAACATAATATTTTGTCTGCAGGCACTTAAAATAATTTTGATCACAATTGCTACTTTCTAGAACGACGAGCCACCAGAGAGCGGTTTCGGTTCGGAGTACCAGTGGTGCGGGCAGTGGCGCGTGCGCGCGACCGCGCTGACGGACGGCGAGCGGCCCGGCGTGCCCGTGCGCCGCGCCTCCACAGACTGCGCGCTGGTGAGCTCATTGACGCCAAACTCTATGCCTATGTACTATGTAGTATTTTTTTTAATGAAATAAGGGGGCAAACGAGCAATCGGGTCACCTGATGGAAAGCAACTTCCGTCCCCCATGGACACTCGCAGCATCAGAAGAGCTGCACGGGCGTTGCCGGCCTTTTAAGAGGGGATAGGGTAATAGGGGAGGGTAGGGATGGGAAGGGAAGGGAATAGCGGAGGGTAGGGAAGGGAATAGGGTAGGGGATTGGGCCTCCAGTAAAGTCACTCACTCGGCGAAACACAGCGCAAGGGCTGTTACACGCCGGTTTTCTGTGAGAACATGGTATTTCTCCGGTCGAGCCGACCCATTCGTGCCGAAGCATGGCTCTCCCACGTCTGATATAATCTGAGTATAATGAAGCCCTAACCCACAGCGTTGTCTTGCGCGTTTGCATCGATACACGGTCGTTCACTATTAACGACCGCAATTGTATCCCAAACGCGATTCAGTAACAGCACAAAAATACCTGAAAACGACCCTCTTCGTTATCTCCCAGCTGTCGCGCATTTGCATAGCTACAGTTGCGCGTTGAAAGCGCGATTAACAAGCGTTAAGCGAGTCGAAATCACTAAGATTTCGTTGCCGACAACATGAAGCGTGAAGAGGTAACAAACAGACAGAAAAAACTTATAACCAGCTCGACCGGAGAAATACCACAGGCTCACAGAAAACCGGCGTAAAACATCGCTTGCGCTGTGTTTCGCCGAGTGAGTGAGTTTACCGGAGGCCCCCTCTCCTATTTCCTTTCCTACCGTCCCCTATTACCCTATTCCCTCTTAAAAGGCCGGCAACGCACCTGCAGCTCTTCTGATGCTGCGAGTGTCCATGGGCGACGGAAGTTGCTTACCATCAGGTGACCCGTTTGCTCGTTTGCCCCCTTATTTCATAAAAAAAAACTTATAATGTAGAGAGAAAAAATAAATTATTATAATAAAGAGAGATGATATCTTAAAAATTATTTATATGGTGGGAATTTTAATGTTTTATTACTTTATTCAGGGATTTTACTACACACAGTAGCTATGTCAATCCCATCTTTTATTTTAATGTTAATGTTTATTTTTATTTGAGGTGGTGGACGGAGATGAGGACACGGAGCTCTATGGGCCGCCGCAGTACTCGCCCTCCAGGATAGCGCATGACGTATGCAACTTACCATCCCTCTCTTGCTTCTTATTAATAAAAGAGATGGTGTGATACTGCTTTGAATTATCTAAAAGAAATATTTCACAGACCTCGTCATAATATTGTTTCATGTCATAATTAGTATTTAGTACATACCTTTCCAGGCGCGGTCCGAAGGGGGGGGAGGGGTCACAGGGGACATGACCCCCCCCCAAATCTAAGGTAAAATTGAAAAATCTTAAAATCTTGCTAAATAATAAAAGGAAATTTCTAGCTATTCCCTAACCACCACTTCGTCCGACCTTAGACAGCTGCTGTGAACCCAGAACCGTCCGAGGGCGCAGATAAAAAAAAAATAGTGTGGTGACTACTGGGTGACCCCCCCCCAAAATTTCAAGCTGCGACCGCGCCTGTACCTTTCTATGTCCATAGTCTACTTTAAACTTTTTTTTAAACTTGGTCTTATAGTTTTGCAGCATATCTAATTTTATGCCGGATTTTTTTAATTCTAGTGCATTATGCGACTTTAGCCGGCAAAATATGTCAGTTAACAATTTTTTTATGTATTGCACATACATACACATTACAGGCTGACATACCACCGCCACAGGACGAAGTGGAAGAGGATACCAGTCCAATGGAGAGCGACAGAGTTCCCGAGCACAAAATGAATGGACTTGTTGAAGCCAGTGCTGAGGTGAGAATACTGCTCAGTTTATATATTGTGCACTAGCTGTTGCCCGCGACGTCGTCCGCGTGGACCTCAGTTTATAGCGCGCGATGTTCAAACAACAAAATTGGTGTCAAAACTCAAAAGCTTTTATAAAAAAACCCTGATACCCCTTAAATCAAAACACCCAAACACAGCTGTGCAGAGTGCACATAACTTATTTCATTTTTTAAATTAAACTTTATTTATGCCAAAGTATATTTAGCCCCCCCAATTACACAACTTTACCCATAAACTATTGTTACGTGCTAGGGTTCGAGGATTTGGAGAGAAAGACCTGGTGACTCTCTTGAAGACTTTATTCACTAAGTCCAGGTCACACAAGCACACACTAGGTCACAACACTTAGCACTAAGTCCAAACACTAATCACTAGGTCAAATCACCAAGCACTATCACTGTCCTAGGTCGTAGCCAAGTCGTAGGTTTCACTGGTTCACTCACTATTGATCACTTGTGTTCACTCCGAAATCGCCTTGATGATCGCTCGAACCGAACTGACTTGACGGGCCGTCTACCTGCGGCTTTTTATATGGCGAGACGAATTTCAGAAAGTTCCCGAGCAAAGCTCGGTCATCCAGGTACTATACTTTATTGTGCACACAGTTACAGTAACAACAAACATACGACAAAAACACATAAAATGACGAGTACACAAAGGCGGTCTTATTACTAAATAGCAATTTCTTCCAGACAACCTTTGGAAGGAAGGGAAACAAAAAGTTGCTGGAGAAAGGGCGTTGTGCTTAAAGTATATTATCTAATTACAATTAAAAATAAAGCTTAAAGACTTAATATTAATACATTACATATAAATACTATCCTATGAAATAAATACACACATAATACAAAATATTATAATAAAATAAATATTTATCAAAAAAATATATTTTATATAATAATTAATACATATGATTATATAATATTATATACATACTATAATATACATAATATAATTTACGTAATATATTGGCACATGAAAGTATATACAGTACCAAATAAATTAATGTCATGACTCATGCCATATCAGTCCATACTAAGATCACATCTTTAGATAGTAATCCTTAAGGGAGGACTTAAATGTATTCAAAGTTTTAGAGAGTCTCACCCTAGTAGGGAGAGAGTTCCAGAGTAGAACGGACTGTATGGAGTAAGAGGAATGGAAATATTTTGTGTGGTGGATAGGAATATCTAGGAGGAGATTTTTGGATGAACGCAGCTCCTGTCTGTCAGGGCGACGGAAGTTAAGGCGCAGACAGCTGCCAATTTGACATCTTTGTGCAGTTTTCTAGACGTATGTATTTCATTGATTGGCACAAAAAAAATATATGTGATTTTTTATTATATTTGGAAAAGCTTGTCCGATTTAAATAATAAAATAATGTACTCCTACTGGATGAAAAAAAATACCAAAGTTACATCTTTCGGGAACTTTAAACAGTTCTAACTAAAGTAATAATACAATCTATGCTTTAAAAATTTGTTTATTTGATACCTTTTACAAAAATCCAAAGATTGCCCGATTTAATTTTCGGCTCTGACATCTAGATTTCCCACAATATTTATTTTTCCTCTAACAAACGAAAAATGTATCCACGCTTCTGAGTGAACATTTCACATCTCTCTCTCTCGCATGAAAACCGACAGTGTTCGCTGAGGCGCGGTGCTATGTGGACGTGTGACGGATTTCGCTCTGCCGATATTGTGATTTAGTGTAATTGAAGCGTTTAGTTCTTAAAATTTGTATTTAGGTATTTCTCATTGTTTTATAGTATATTAAGTTTATTCTGTAAATATTTTTCTGTAAATATTTGAAATTATATTGCGCGTCTGTAAAAATGGGTGACAAGAAAAAGAAAAGACGTCCAGCAAAAAAGCGACAGCTTCGTGAAAGCCACAAACACATGATGGAAGTAAAAGTAAGTTCAATTTTATCTACTTTCTAGTTGCGTACGTCTTTATTAAAAAAACAACGAACAATTACGACCCCGAATCAAAATATTTCGTCACTCTCAATATGTTTTAGGATAGCCAGGATCGTTGTGTCAAATAAAACATAAAAAAACTGTATTACGATTGATTACGATTTACGAAAATCCTCTAAGATTCGAACCATAGACCTTGGAAATTGACATAATAATGTTATCACAATCGTTGTGATAACATTATATCAATTTCCAATCGGCCTATGGTTCGAATCTTAGAGGATTTTCGTAAATCGTAATACAGTTTTTTATGTTTTATTTTATCACTGATAATAATTTTGCTTTGTATCTGAACATTTATGTTGGAGTTTTGCACTCCAAAATAAATGTTCAAAAAGTTAAAAAATCACCACTCATAAAGTTGATTATTTCGTTAGCCTAGATAAGTTTTAGCGTCGCGCGTCGGGGATCGTTCTGATAAATCAATATTCAATCGGTCTATGGATCGAGTTTCAGAGAATTTTCGTAATACTTTTTATGGTTTTTTTTTTATCACTATTAGCACAGAATAATTATTAGTACAAGTACTATAATTAGGTACTATAAGTTCATTTTGCTTTGAATATGAAGTTTTATTTAGGCCTTTATTATTTAATTTTTTATTTCAGGCGGCGGAAAACCATGGATAGTACAATTATTGATAACCCAAACAAATCACCAAATGCCAATTCAGATCCAGCGGCAGGTAGTATGTTGGAAAGGTAATATAAGTTTATTTATCTACTTATTATAAGTTGTAACCAAACGTCCTTCACGACTACGAAACACAGCGCAAGGGCTGTTTCACGCCGGTTTTCCTGTGAGTCTGTGGTATTTCTCTGGTCGAGTCGGCCCATTCGTGCCAAAGCATGGCTCATTCATTGTATTTTTTTATGATCCAGTTTATCTATTACAAGCTATTTTAGCCTTTTTATGATATTATTATGATTTAATTTTTTTCCAGTCGACCGAAAACGATGGAATTAGATAATAACACAGTGGAAAATGTATTTTAAAAAGGCAAGTATATTTTTACAATTACGATAGGCTATGTAAATATAGATATAATAAGTTTATTACTATTTGAGCGCGATGCGATTGCGCGATTCTTTCAGCTCTATTCAAGCCGTGATGGCTTGATGGATGGATGGATGGATGGGAAGGAGCATGTGCTCCGTAAGGGCCGGGACACAAAATCACGGCACGACGACGCGACGTCGCGTCGTACGGCGCCGGACCGTGTTTTTGTGTCCCGGCCTTAATAGGGTGCGGCTTCACTGCGGAGTAGGGGTGAGCGTTATTTCACGTCACTATAGTTACAATAACTAGCTACATACAGTAACCGAATAACTAGTTTCGAGTTGTATTTATATAGTAGAGTAGTGATTTTTGTAACGTTTTTATTGCATTGGGTGGTATGAAGTACCGTCGAGCGATCGTCGCGTTGTTTCGTTTGGAGTCGCAGCTAGCGCCCGCCGCCCACTGCACCGGTCGACCTAGCGAGCGACAGCGAGTTTGCTATAGTCCGCGCGGAACTAGTTGGCCGCGCCGCCGGTATGTGAGCATACCGGCGGCGCGGCCAACTAGTTCCGCGCAGATTACCTAGCAAAAATATTAATTAGTTTATATCAATTCTAATATTATAATTGGGAAGAGTTTGTTTGTTTGTTTGAACGCGCTAATCTCAGGAACTACTGGTCCGATTTGAAAAAAGGCTATAGGCTATAGGCCCGCGCGCGCGCCTCATCCCGGCGTCACCCCCTTTCATTCCCCCGCGCCGCGAGTGACCTTTCTGCAACGATTTTAAATGGGATAAAATATTGTCATTTAAAAAAATAACACCCATTTTTTTTGGTTAAATGGGCTCTCCTAATGATACCTAAGCCCTGCGGGGCTAAAATGGTAATATTTAGCAATTCCTCTCAATCAATTCAGCAAATGAATTGTCAAAACTGACAAATGTCAAATCAGTGCAAAAATACAAAAATGAATTGCAAGCAGAGTTGCATTTTGCGATATTAGAGAAATGAATCATATTATGATTCGTCTCATGATTCAACAAAGCGACCATTTTAGCCCCGCTGGAATAATTGGGCAGGAAGGTTTAATTGAGAATGTTACTAGGTATGCCAAATTGCTTGAAATTTTGTCACAGTAAAGCCTGTATGTATACAAATACACTAGTTTTTGTTGCAGTCAAAAATACCTTGTAGTTTTGATTTTATAGGCATTCAAAGTTTCGAAAAATATCGATTCCCGCTAACAGTCCCGCGACCGCTTGTGACGTCATATCACAATTTTTCCGCGCGGGTCCTATACAATAAACGTGATTTTTTGCTCTATCTCAATAACGGCAACAGGTAGGCACTTGAAATTTTCACCGAGACCTAAATTATATGTGTACTTTAATAATTAATAATAATATTATATTATGTTACTAATCGGACTCACTTATGAATACACATACCGTTATAGTGCAAAATAGGCCAAAATTTGTGATTTTTGTATAAGCCCCCCTTAATTTTTTATTTTATTATAATATTATTATTGATTATTAAAGTACATATATAATTAAGGCCTTGATGAAAATTTCAAGTGCCTACCTGTTGCAGTTATTGAGATAGAGAAAAAAATCACGTTAATTGTATGGGGCCCGCGCGGCGAAATTGTGATATGACGTCACACCGTTACCGGGCGCCCGCGTCGTACAGTTACAACTTGTTTCGTCGGTTAAAAATCACATAACGACCCACCCCTACTGCGGAGTGCAGCGTATTAGCCTAATAAAATTTTTAGTATACCTTTTTAATGAAATTAGAAGGCAAACGAGCAAAAGGCTTTTTTAAATATTGAGTTCTGTATAATTTTATCCTAATTCCTAGTTCCCAATAATCGAAAAGTTAATCATTTTAATTTATGAAATTTTGTGGTGATCCAGTTTTTAAACTGTTGTTAAATGTCGATGTCTCAAAGTATAAACTTACTTACAGGCTGGAAGAAAAAAGTACCCATGACACTGGACTATGTAGTTTGGAGGCTGAATGTGATGCTGAAAAGCTTATTGTTGAAACTGCACTTCCTCAGAAGAAACCTGATGTCGGAAGAAGAATTATAAGTGTTTCATATTTTTATAAGAGGTTGCAAGAAATTTCTCATCATGGTCCTCTTGGATGTGCTTTAACTGACATAGAACTAGTAGGTGAAAAGCAAGATGGCCTCAATTCAAAATTCACATTTCTATGCATACTTTGCAATCTAATATTGATAATTGATAGTGACTCAAATGAAGACCATTACATGCCTATCAATAATAATAAGGCAATATTCGTAACCTGAAATATGGAGCTGCCCTTGCACCTTATAAAACCAGGAGTGATTTTTGTCTATATTTAATTTGCCCTGTTTATCTATTTTCCAAAATGTAACTTTTTGTTGTGTTATAGCAGCGTCTACTCCAATGTTATATGCTGTGATGGGACATTTAATTTCTAAAATAGTTTTTTCATCGCAAATTCCATCGGGCGTTGCTCCTAGAAATGGCAAGTCTGTATCTATAAATAGCCCGCAAGGCTTTACTTTAATTCCTTGTAATTCTAAATCTCTTATTGCTTGTTTTTAATTTTCTTGGCCATGTTTGATAGAAGAAAGGAAGCTTATTTTTTTTTATATAAAATGTCTTTTACTAGGTTAGCACTTGCAGTGTTGGGTCTTCTTTTTATCACCCGGCCAAAGTTTTCTAATAATTTTCTAATAACTTCATCATGATCACGCTTTGGGTCAAATTTGTGTCTTTGATGGGATATTTCGTATCAGTTTGTAAATTTTTAGCCTATTACAGAAGTTCCGAAGTAGGTGATTTCGGCATTCAATTTTCTCGACACAGGGTTTGTACGTGTTCCTTGTTGAGAGTTCACTGTAAAAGTAGCAGCGCTGAAAGACCTAATTTTTTTTTCTTTTGTATGGGGAAACTCGTGACACTTGCCCTTGCTCATACAAAAGAAAAAAAAATCATCTTTCAGAGCTGCTACTTTCACAGTGAACTCTCTACAAGGAACACGTACACACCCTAAAGTATTATCACTTGTTTTTGTTACACACTGTATATATATATATATATACATAGCTGGGCATTAACTCGTTAATCCGTTAATCGTTAATTAACGAAGTTAACATTTTGATTAACGGATTAACTTTTAAAAATATTAACGGACTGGTTAACTTCCGTTAATATGCAGAAGTCCGTTAATCGTTAATCCAATGCCTACTATTTACCGCACGGCACCGCGGCGCCGCGCGAAAACAGGTTCAGACGAAACAAAAATAATACTAGATATACATTTTCAGGCGCATGCGAGTGAGAAGATATTTGTTTCGTTTTATCATTTCATTACTCAGCGCCGATGCTTATAGAAAGAGTGATTTGTTTATTGTTATTATAAATCATATTTTGCATGTTGATAAAGAAGAGTGCAGTATAATTTAGTTACCTAACTAAATTATACTGCACTCTTCTTTATCAACATGCAAATGATTTATAATAACAATAAACTATATCTATAATAATTATTGTATTGTAATTTCTACCTAGAATACAATAATTATAGAAGTATTTTGTTTTGTCCCTAACCTGTTAACTTCCAAAACCTTAAACCAACAGGTTTTGTATGTACACTAACGCAATGATATAAGTTACAACAAGGCCATATTACACATATTAACGGATTAACGATTAACGTTAACTTGCGCTAATTCGTCCGCAGTGTAACGCTGTAACGTTTAACGAAGCTAACATTTTTTTAACGGATTAACGTAATTTTAATGTAAATTGTAATGTAACAGAAAAAATGTTTATGAAAAAAATTGAATGTTTTTACGCAGTTGGATTTTGTCATTATTTTATAATATAATAGGTATATTATAAAAGAATAACTGTGTTTTATTTACCATAAGTAAGCCTTACACGCTACGGTCTACCGGGGACGGGAGAGATCCACCTGTACAGCACGCAGGTGCATGCCTGCACAGGTATACCGGTATGTGTGTGGGACCTGGTCGCCTGCGCAGGTCCAAAAAACTGCACAGGTATATTCCCACACACATTCCGGTCTACCTGCGTAACGTGTATGGCTTACATTACTACCACAATAGACATAACGAATTAGTATAATATCGACTTCAAACTTTTAAAGATTCCCGCGTATCCTCGAGGACAAACGTGCATTTTTTGTAAGGTTCAGGCATTTATGCACTTTAGTTTAATGATTATAAAGTTTATTTTCAAGTGCGTTAATATTACCTCTCCGCTGTGCTCCGTTCTATCTGCATTCTGCACTAATCTTAACATGAGTAAATAATATAATAATTTTACATCATCGAAAATCGCTTCCGCTCCTCAGTGGAGCCGCACTCTTATAGTTCGCTCACGGAAGTATATATTTATTTATTACGCGCCATCTATTGAAATCTATGCGACAGCTCAATATTAATCAAACCTATCTTTTAGAAGTTCCCAGTTTAGCCGCTAGCAAAGCTGGCGCTGTCTTATCGGACAATTACGGGGCGTGGCTTAGAAATGCGAATCCTCAAGGTCATTGGCAGTTGTCAGCGTCTTAAAGATGTCCTTCAGGTATTTAGGGCTGTTAGGATCGAATAGGATGGTATAGAGGAAGGGAAGTGCACGAGCATTGCGTCGAAGGCGGGTTGGTAACCATTTTAGTTTATTGCGGAACTCAGATATGCGATCAAACTTCCGCAAGCCAAAAACGAACCTGATTGACATATTCTGAAGGCGCTCCAGTTTGTTGAGTTGGTCTTCGGTCAAGTTGATGAAGCAGGCATCTGCGTAGTCGAGGAGTGACAGAAATAGCGATTCCGCTAAGGCTACCTTAGTAGGTACTGGCAGTAAATACCGAAGTCGCTTTAGGGAATGCCACGTTGAGTACACCTTCCTACTAATCTCCTTCAGTTGATATGACCAGGAAAGATTACTGTTCCGAATAAAAAGATTGAGGGCCTGTATCACCACTTTCTGATAAAGTGCCGAATAGGCTATTCACAACTTTTTTGACAGATTCTCCACACTTCATCTGTCAAGTTAAGTGGTGGATAGCCAATTCGGCACTTATCAGGAAGTGATCAAAACAGGCCCTTACACTGTCTATGTAAAGGTTTTTGTTATATACAATGTTTTGACAGATGTTTGAAATGTCGCTTGACAGACAAGGGTAAAACCTTATGTGGGTAAAACAGTGTGTAACAAAAACGCCTGTATACTATCAATAACAACACTTTTTTTTTAAATCGAGGTTAAAAAACAGATCCATGAAAATGTATATCTTAGTTTTTCCAAGTTATTTGGCTTGAGATATCAAAGTATTAATTGTGTTTTTCTGTCTTAGCAAGTTAATAAAATGTGTATGTATTTCTTTTTCAGACCAGAATCCAGGCTCTAAAAGCAAAAATTAAAGATTTAGAGAAGAAACAAAATTCAGAGGTCGGTTCCTTCTGCCTATTTCTATAATTATTTCAATTCCTAATATTGTTATTTAATACAATAAGTCAGCCAATTTTTTTATTGCAAGAAGTATACAACAGGCATTGGCCTGTAACCCTACAGGCGAGGTCAATGCGTGACACCCTAAAGCAGTCTTTCCTAAAGTGGGCGATAACGCCCCCCTATGGGCGCTGATGGTTTAAAGGGGGGTGGTGTGGAACCCAGAAAAAAATAGGGGCGTTGTGTAGAGGCTTGGGGCTGATGTATTTCATCAGGATGCATTTTAAATTGAAACAAAGCTAAAGCACAATTTTCTCTCAAAGTGGGCAGTAGACCAAATCAGTTTGAAAATACCTGTCCTAAAGTGTCATAAAATAAGTGTTGAAATAATGTTGTGTATTCCAGGCAAAGTGTCTAATCTGCCTGGGTCCGTACGCGTCGCCCGCGGTGTCCATACAGTGCTGGCACGTCTACTGCGAGGTAAACTACTATTATTCGTTCGAATCGGTCCACCCATTTAGAAGTTACCATTCCAGGGACAGACGTACAGACATGGAAAACATATACGGTTCGACAAGGCTTTAATTGAATGTGTCAATGGGCGCTGCTGGTAAAGGAAAATTGTCAAAAATGACGTTTTTGTATGATAGCAGCGTTAGTTCCTTTTCTCGCCACGTTCATAAAACGCCTTGTCGAACTGTAACACCCCTCTGTTTTCGTCGAGGGCTAAGTTTTGTGCTTGTCTATCAACTGTCTTTTCCAATATAACTTACAAGGACTAATAAAAAAAAGCGTTATAATATAGTGTATCCATTTTGGCACATTGTTGCGTTAGTGTCGTAGATTACATACGCCATACACCGGAGAGGCCGCCTGTGCAGGTATCAGCCGAAAGACCGAAGCAAAATTATTGATTTTCGATTTTGCTCCGGTCGACTGCGCAGGCCTAAAAAACTGCACAGGTCTATTCCCACACACGTTCCGGTCTACCTGCGCAGGTAGACCTCTCCGGTAAACCGTAGCGTGTATGGCGTACGTTAAGTAGCTATATTACATTAATTGATAACATTTTTCTTGAAAGTTTTTATAATAAAATTGTTTCCAGGTGTGTTGGCTCCAATCTTTGAGAGCCAAGAAGATTTGCCCACAGTGCAACATAATCACATCAGCAGAGCACCTGCGTCGGATTTACATGTGAAATATTTTGCTTATTTATAGTGGTAAAATGGCAAAAACTATTTACGTTGTAGGTATAAGAAACCCTACCGAGGATTTGGTAGGGTACCGACAAAAATATTAAAGTTTAAAGCTGATCGCACAGTTTTCAGCATCGTACGCGCTGTACGCGTCGAACGCAACGTATAATACACGAAATGCGGACGAATGTGCGACGTTTTATTTAATCATTTATTGTGCACAAGAAATATTCACAAAATAACAATTTACACACAGTAAGACGACACAATAGGATCTGCTTATTTCTAATAGAAATCTCTTCCAGCAGCCCTACACAGAGAGATTGGATTAGGATAGCAGATATGACGTGCACAAACATGAATTTAATATTGCATCAAAATAAAATAATAGGATAATGACAAAATTAATAAATTACAAGTACATATATATCGAGATCTACAACAACAACATACTTACAACAAATAATAAAATTAAAATAATAAATAAATATTATATGTATATAATTATAATAATGGTATTTAAATGAAAAAAAAAGCGTGCTGTACAAGAAGCGCATTACAGGACACAATATAACGTGTAAAAGAGATGGATCTGGCCTAAGGTTTCCTTGTACGACGAGTAGTAGAAGCGGCTCTGCTGGGTGGCTTATTTTCAGCAGGCTTAGGTGCCTCACTAAGACCAAACTTGTTAGCTTGTAAGGATGGGGTGGCCTTAGCATCTTTCGCGGTGGGGAATTTAGCCATCAGCGTCTTGAGCTCCTCCATACACTCTAGCTTTCGCCGAGACTTATCTGGCAAAACGATGGCTATCTTACCCTCTGCGGACCAGCAATTACGTATACCGAAGTGTTGCCGTGCAGTCATAAAGACCTGATGCCTTGACGTTTCACATCATTTCATACAACGAATTCTAAAATGCGGCGTGAACGGCACGTGCGAGCTGATAAATGTGCGATCACCTTAAGAGTGTGTTATGCGTTTATATTAAATATGTTATGAAAGTGGTGTTAACAAAAATATATAGAATTAAGTTTTGATTTGAAAGACTTTCACACAATAACGAATTGATTTCTAACATCAGTAAAACTTGATTTTAAACTTTTGACTTAATAGTTTGTAAGGGCATAGACAATAAAACAAATTTTAGAAATGAAAATAATTATATTAAATGTAAATAAACTTGTAAATAGTACAGATAATACAAAAGTCCACCAGACTGTTAAACACTAAAGTTTGGTCGCGCAGGATGGTAAATTTCGTACATTAACTCAAATTTTGTCCTTCTCACGCACGAATATTGCTATCTCATTCCTACTATGTACCTGTGTAATCGCGATAACTCTATTCATACGCGAATACAATATACTTATTAGTAGCGATGACCGATGGCTCAATGTACGAAATTATAAGTGCTCTGCGACCACACTATCATATATCTTTAAACGAGCAATTCTTGTATATAATATATAATTGGAATCTCGGAATCGGCTCCAACGATTTTCATGAAATTTAGTATGAAGGGGGTTTCGGGGGCGATAAATCGATCTAGCTAGGAATCATTTTTAGAAAATGTCATTTCATTCGTGTTTTATCGAATACCGAGCGAAGCTCGGTCAAATAGCTAGTGTTTCTTTAAGTAAAGTGATTGCACAATATAAATATTTAATAGTAAGCCTACTTCACAAAACTACGAGCTACTGTGAGATGAAAGGGGTACGAAGATTTTGGCCGACCTACCGTACCGCTATTGTGTTTTTTCGCGTTCACGAATATTTTTTTCAAAAATATTCGTGAACACGGAAAAACACAATGGCGGAAAATAGGTCGGCCAGGCTCCATACAAAAATCTTCATACCCCTTTATAATTTTGGGATTTTTTATATTTTTCCTTTGTGGTTTTCTGTTTTTACATTGAAGTATTTAAAATTGTTTTGCTCATTTAAGTAGAAAGTGCATGATGTTTGGTATATTGAGCTCAAATTGTGGGTAATTTGGTATATTATGATAAAGACAGAGGATCTGGTATATCAGTGTGACCGTTTAGACTAGTTTTTAAGTTTTTGCGATGGTAAACTTATTGTTGAAATTCATAAAATAATTTTCGCGCTGCCATGTTTTGTTTATAAAATTAAGTACCATTTTTTGCTCGGCGGAAGACGCCTTAGCAAAAAAAAATATATTTGTCTATATATTTGTGTGTCTATGGTTTATGGGTTGCCATGTTGCCATTCAATGTTCCCAGTGGAGAAAATGCCTTCAATGAAGATGTAAATAAATATTTTTGATATTCCATCGTGTTATGTTTTTACACTACATTTTTTCAGATATTTTAAAAGCAGTCCTAGCTATTTATCGTGATATTTGATTACTTAGGTCCGATAAGATTGTAGGTATATTTTACTAAACTTCATTTGTTTCTGCACTGACGAGTGTTTCTACAGCGTCGCCACAATCAGCCTGGAATAAAAATAAAGACATTTTAAACTTCAATTAGATTATTATATTCTCTTGTTCAGCGTGTTACTAATTTATTACTTTATGACAAGGTTAACTTTTAAATTCGTACCATACTGCGCTGTTTGTCTCTTTCATACAAAATTTAATTGGTATCGTGTATAATAGACAAGAGATAAACCTCTAACCTACCGATTGATCTACCACATTCTAAAATAATAGATTATTGTTTTGAACATCACCGTGCTCTGCGCTATACATGGTAACGCACCTGCAGCTCTAGCTCTTCTAATGTTGCGAGTGTCCATGGGCGACGGTAGTTGCTTTCCATCAGGGGATCCGTTTGCTCGTTTGCCACCTTATTTTATTTAAAAAAAACTAGCTGACCTGGCATACATTGTTTTGCTATACAAATTATTTCTAGTGTCAATATAAAAAGTAGATAAAAACCTATTTTCAGGCCTAACCATAAAGTTAATATACCTAGGTATATTAACTTTATGGGCCTAACTCAAACTCAACAATTTTTATTTAGAAGAAATTTTTGCAAATATTCTCTGAAAGTCTACATGATGTCTACCAGTTACCACCGGTTCGGGAACTAACCCGGCGAGAACAACCGGCGTAAAAAACTCGCACAGGCCCACTTTTTTACCAAAAAAATTGAGAAAAAAATTAATATTTTACTAACGAATGTACCATACATTTTATTAAAATCGGTTGAGCCGTTTTAAAGGAGTGCGCACAAACACTGCGACATGAGAGTTTTATATAATATATTAGAAATACCCTACCTCAACCTGCATGTCGGCGACAGTGAGCGGCGGCTCGTCCCTCAGCACGGTCTCTCCGTCCAGCTTCTTCAGGGCGGGCAGCCGTCGCGCCACCTCCGCCCGCCACGCCTCCAGCTCGCACCCGTCGTACAGCGGGTTGCCGACAAACAGCAGGTCTTCCAGGTATTGCAACTCCTGTGAGTTAAAAGCCGTTATCATACTAGCGATTAGCAAGTGGATTTCGGGCAGAGCAGCACGCAGCAGATCACGGATACATGGCGGATTCGTAACGTTTTCATCGCGTGTTTGCATCAAGTTTACAAAAAATGGGACGCCGGCCGCGGCTATCCCATGAAACGTCCGAGAAGTGTTTGCGACGGTATCACTGATCAACCAAAAGCGACGTGTCCCCGTGCACCCGCTTACTCCTCGCCTCATCTAAGATCCAATTTTTGAAGACTATCATATATAATAATAATTTTTATTTGTAAGGTATGGTATTGGTAACAAATGGGTCTTATTAAACATACTCGTACTCCGAAAGATTTAATGATAACTTTAGAAGTGAAACAAACATACTTTGATGAAGATTTAAACTAAACATTGTCATTAAATTAGTGGTTAGTAATCTCTCTAAGTGTGGTTGATACCTGCAGTTTGTTAAACTCGCTCCACTCTTTAACCAGGTTGTTGCTCATGTACAGCACGCGCAGGTTGCGCAGCGCACCCACTCCCTTCATCTTCTCGATCAGATTGTACGATATCCACAGCTCCTCCAACGTGTCTGCCAGACATTCCTGAAGATAAACGAAAAGTTGTGACAAATGAGATTTGTGCAACTCTATTACTCGCATGTTAGGTTGTTAAGATTGGGTCAGCTGACAGCTCACATCAAAACGTGGCGTGACGCTACACTTTTCAGGTTATAGGCACCGTGCACGTGCTGCGCACTGCACCTGGGAATAATCGCAACGATGATAATGTGCTGTCTGCTGAGGGATCTATCAGACAAAGAACAGTCACGCGGGCAAACGTTCAAGCACACGCAGAACGTTAGAAGTTAAAACGTGTGACCGCCCGATAGGTCCGTAATGCGGTAGATAGCTGCTAGCTTATAGCCAACAAACACATCGCTGATCGCACAGTGGTAACTGGTAACTGCTCACCATCCCAGAAAAAGATTTAATATAGTTCCTTCCCAGTGACAGTATTCTCAACTTCTTCAGGCTGTTCAAACCCGTCACCTTCTCTATCATGTTCGTGGATAGACTGAGTTTCCTGAAAAAGACAAGTACTTAACTTACTAATTCTAAACTTAAACCAAATTCTTATAAAGTAGGATCCAAGCGGCAAACCTCGACGGTAGTATCAAAATGTCATTCTATTATATTAATTTTTATTTACGTTTTTATCCAGATCATTTATTTTACCAGATTTGGGACTCTCTTCGTGGTTTGGACCATAGAATACCTTTATATTCGAGAACAAGTACTTGTCTATCTATTCTGTAGTACAAATTACTGCAGAGTGTTTATATTTTGTTTTGCGGATGTACTGTGGAAGTGAATAATATAAGAAAAAATTTAAAATGTTTCTACATTTTAAACTCACTCGCAATTGGCGAGACACGACAGCGTGTTGTCCATCTTTTCTATGGGTGGCCACTGGAATATAAGGCTGACTTCTGTTGCGGTTGCAGCTTGCAGACCGGTCTTCTCTTCCCATTTCTTTATAGCTTCTTTTATAGTGGTCGCTTTAGCCATTATATACCTATTGCTTGTGTAGTAGTTTAGACTGTAGTGTAATAGTAGCACCAAGTAACTAAAACACTAAAAATAGATGTGCCCATTCTACATAATTTATAAACAGATCAAAAGTTGCTTATTTACAATATTACTATGGATACGGTATTCGTTATTTATTGATAAAACAAAAATCTATACTCTGAGATGTTGTTATCCGCTATAATATGTTTTTATTTTCTCAATTTATGTTGTATATTTAATATTATTTTGCTAAATGAATTATTGATTCTTAAAATTCATTATAATTTAAAGACTTTTTGATGTTGATGTTAATCTGGAAATAAAAGTACCTATAAAACCCCTACATTACTCATTCATTGATACAACATAACATCTAAGAAAAAGTAAGGTAAAAGCGTTTGTGGGCTCCATCAAAAAAGTACTTCATCGTGAAAGAATGATCGAGGATAAAAACACCCTTTCTCGGATCAAGGCTTCGTCACAAACAAATCGGCAGGCTTTAGCAATGGAGGCTTTTTTGAGGGAACCATCTACACAAACACCGGCAAATAAAAACAAAAGATATAGGGCCGATCTCGGGCAAGTGCTCCCGCCAAAACTCAGACTGGCCCAGAGCCCCGAAGATCATATAATAAATGCCTTCCTCGAGTTCCAGGCGATAATAAGAGCAAATAAGACCATAAAGCTCTTGACCTGCAATAAGATCATGCAGGCCTATCAGCGGAAAAATCAAAAGCTGTTAGAAGTGAGACTCGAGGATGCAAAAGCTGCCATATACGACAATGTCACCTCCACAATAATTGCCGGGGCGATGACAGGGCAGTATATGGCGGCGTTAAGTGCCGACTGCGGATTCGTGGTTCTGGACGAGGATGAGACAAAACGCACGGGAACTCTCAAATTTATCACAAAATCTGAGGATCCAATAGTGGTAATAGCGGAATGTACCAGAATAATGCTGGAAGACAGGATACTAGAAATGGCAGAAGTCCTATCTGGGGACCCCGAATCCAGCATGGACTGGGATATATTCGCGAAACCTATCAACTACTCGTGGGTCAATGGGGTTCCTGGATGTGGGAAGACAACTTGGATCATTAATAACTTCAATGAGGAAACAGACGTTATAATAACAACGACAATCGAAGCAGCCGAGGATCTAAAGCAAAGGCTATCGCTACGAACTGGCAACAAAGTTAAAGATAAAGTTCGTACCATGGCCTCTTTGCTGGTAAATGGGACAAAAGAAACCTACAAAAGGTTGATAGTTGACGAGGCCCTCATGAACCATTTCGGCTCAATCGTCATGGCGAATCAGTTAACAGGCGCCAACGATGTTATCCTCATTGGAGATATTAACCAACTCCCGTTTATAGAGCGTGAAAACCTCTTTAAACTTAATTACACTCGTCCAAACCTGGTAACCAGCATCACCCAGGAGTTGTCTTGCACACACAGGAGCCCTATGGATGTGGCATACGCCTTAAGCATGGTCTATAATAACATCTATTCATCGAAGGAAATAGTGCGGTCCCTAAAGCTAATGAAGTATTCAGGAGCGAGAATACCTAAAACCAATCTAAATACCCTGTATCTTGTCCACACACAAGAGGAGAAAGCAGCCCTCACTAATACAGGCTATGGATCGGGAACGGACTCTCGCGTCCTCACAATCCATGAAGCTCAGGGATTAACGAGTCCCTCGGTGATCATCATACAGACCAAGTCCCGAAAGCTGGCAATCCATGACAGCGTTCCTCATGCAGTTGTAGCCATATCCCGGCACACTAACACCTGTGTCTATTACACTGACACTGATGGAGACGCTGTGGCAAGCTTCATAAAAAGAGCCACGGAGGTGTCAACCGAACACATAAGAGATTATAATATAAAAATGGCTATAAAAGACAGGAACGATAAAGTCCTAAGCCACATGGCGGGTAGATTCGACACAGAACGATGTCTTTTTAACAACCTAGAAACTCCACCCAGCTTGAGTGACCCCTCTCCACCAAGCCAATGTCACAACATCTAAAGGCAAAGGGTGGAGCAGCATAAAATCTAAGGAAATCGGAAAATGTCGGATCTACTGGCCGCCACACCGACTGGGACCTCACCGTTCAAAACATTTATATTATTATTATGCAATTTATAAAACAATAAATGTATATATTTATTTATTATATGTATAACATATTATACTCTATTCTATTAAATATACATATACACATATATATATATATATATAAAAAAAAAAAAAAAAAAAAAAAAAAAGTGTCCATGGCGTGATGGACCACAATTAATTAAAATTCATAATATTATTTCAATTATCCTTGGTGCGAAAAATCTAAATAATAAAATAACAAAAAAAGGATATGGACGAACAGTCTATAGACGGCCCCAATTTTATAATAAAAAAAAAAAAAAAAAAAAAAAAAAAAAAAAAAAAAAAGGATGTAATTTCTTCTTGTCTATGCTTACTGTCACTGTCAACTTTTTTGCAATTTGCAATGTTTTAGCTTTTGCACAAAAAAAAGTCTTTCGAGCCACTCTGACACTGGCAACTCACTAAGTCGGCCATTTTTAAAAGAAGAAGAAGTATAAACAAAAGCAAAGTTTTATCCTTTTTCTGATTTAATGAAAGTTGAATGCATTTATTAATCCTTTTTAAGTTCGCTAAAGTCAAATACCATACCTACTTTAGGTAAATATCATTTAAATTGATCAAACAATAGTTTTTTTCCTTCGTATGTATAAACCAATAATAATTGATTTTTACAGCAATATACGACATAACCAAATACACGGGAGTAATGTTAAACCCTAGAAGGCTGTAAAGACAATGGATTTCCCTAGTTCAGATATGTCTTCTATAGACGTGAGCATGGTATGCCGCGGCTGCCTCGCCTCTGGGGGTGAGATGAAGAACATGATAGAGTGGGGGCTGGTGGACAACTTTCACAGGCTCACACACATCCAGGTATGCCAAAACAGTTGAGGATTACAATAGGTTTTTAAAGCAACACACATCCATGGCATACTAATAAACATATTATGTGATAGTGTGTCTGTCTGTTTGTTACCTCTTTACGCCCAAACGGCTAAACTGATTTTGATGAAATTCGGTATGTAGATACTTTGAGTCCCGGGAAAAAACATAGGATACTTTTGTATGTATGGTTCCCATGTGATAAATGAATTGTAGCAAAACGGAGTTGTGGGTGTCATCTAGTTTTCTTATAATGCAAAATTGTTATCTTACTATGACCTTTTTATTATTATTTGCCTTTCGAATTCAACATTTATTTATTTGCTAAGAATATGGTAAGTACAGTAGATGTTTACATTTTAATGAGTTCAGACATACGAGTATTCTACTATTAACATAGTGTGCAAATATTGTCATTGTAATTATAATTTTTCCATATCATTGAATTTTATTAGTTTTTTTTTTAAATTCTAATTAAAGGACTTTATCGTAAAATGATAATGCCGTCCTTATAGGTATTCAATACAAATTAATAAAAAATTGAAAATCAACAAATCAGCCTCATTTTAAACGTACTATGTAGTCCAGATATATCTCTTAAACATCTCTGGGGTGTGTAAGAGATGTATCTAGAATGTTATATAATATTTTAGCAGCCTCAGAAGATGGATCAGCCAAGATACTGTTAATACTGCCTACATTATAATAATCACTATTTTATTAGTTAAAATAAAAAGATAGATAATTAACTGTATTTCTTAAAAATATATTTTGTCGAATTAATGAATATTATACTAATATTGTCAAATATATTATGCTAATGTTTTATTACAATTAAAATAATTTTAGAATAATGTCAGAATATTAGGTTTTAAAGTCATCCATTTCATCATTAAAATATTAATTTATTGCATAATACATTTTGAAAAGTAGCCATGCATGCAGCTCTTTTGTAGTTTTCTCTCAGGGAGTTTTTTAAATTGATCAGGGAGCTTATATTATTATATTGAATATAATTATATTGAATTAATTAACTTTCTGACATTACCTTGACATTGTTACACTAATTTTGATAAAATAATAAGTACTTAATTGAATCCTATCGTATTTTGTAATTACTTATTATAGTTCAATAGCTGATATTTTCGATGTTCAATTGCACGCCATTTGTATGGCAGAATGTATAAGAACAATATACTAATTAATGTTAAGACCTATGTAACACTACATTCTTGCAATAAAAATATTCTATTCTATTCTATTCTATTCTATTCTATTCCTATTGTATATTGACACTGCCATGCAGTAAGCATTCCTACTGCAAATGCTTAGTCTTTGGTGGGGTACAAGTTACAACCAATTTAAATATATGTCTAGTCTAGAGCTCTTGGTGGCTTTTTTCAGAAGAACAATACATTTATTTTACATAGCAAAATTTTCAATTAATCAATTATTATTTGGTAGCACGGTCTGTGTTTCTGTGTGCGTCTCGGCAAAGGCCTCCCCCAACAGCTTTCACTCACTTCTCTGACATTACTATTATTACCTGAAAACAATACATATTCCATGTACTTACTAAATTCACCCTTTATTTTTTCTATTTATTAATTAGACCATTAGCTACATTGGTACCTCAAATCATAATATTCTGTTGTATTTTAATTCCAGGTGGACGTAGCTGATGGTTTGTCCCAGTTGATCTGCGGCACCTGTGAGGATGTACTGCTGCAGCTGACCAGGTTTACCTCACAGTGTAAACAGTCTGATGAAATTTTGAAAAGTGCTAAAGAGGTACATACATTATTTCTACATTTTCAAGAACTGGTTGACAGAAAATATACTTAAAATCTTTTTAACTTGTTTGGTTCTTGACATGGTATAATCCCTACTAATATTATAAATACGAAATGTATGTCTGTCTGTCACCTCTCCCCTCTAAGCAGCTGAACCAATATAGTTGAAATTTGGTATGACTTTGAGAGATAGGAAAGGGTAGAGAGATAGGTTACTTTTTGTTGCAAAAAAAAAAGGTAAGTTGTAATTTACAACTTACTGTAAACGAATTTTTCCATAAATGAGTTGTGGGCGTCATCAAGTAGTCAATAAAATCAAATTGCTTATATAAGTACAATGCTAAAGTAAAAACTTATAAATAATATGAAATACTTTCACTGATTTCAGAAAAATGTTTTGCACGATGAAGATGTTGGTCTAAAAACTTCAATCACCACAGATTTGCAGAATGACAAGCTGGATATAATGGTGGTAGCACCTGATACCTCCGAAAAAATTACCCTGCCATGCCCATACTGCTCCAATAGTAACTACATTAAAAAGTCTGACCTACAGAAGCATATCCAAAAGGAACATAACCTAGAAAACTACACCGTAGACGTTAAATATCACTGCCACAAAACTAATTGTTCATACAACTTAAACTCGAAACGACACAAGTTTTTTACAAGCAGAAAGAATCTCAACCAACATGTAAATAAAGTCCACAGTACCAAAAACTTCACCTGCAGTAATTGTCCCCAGAAATTCGCTACCGAATCTGACTTGAAGCGGCACACCAAAACATGTAATTATATTTATGAATGCCATATCTGTAACATACAGTACAAGACTAACGAAACGTTGCTAGTGCATCTACTTCGAAAACATCCAAAGGAACACAAAGACTATAAGGAAAAGAAAGCAGAAAAAAGAAAAGTGGTTGATAAAAAGGAGGAGGAAAAATTAGATTACTGCGACAGTCCAAAGCGTTCCTTTGCCACCCAGACTTTGGAGAACATAAAAAATGATGTGACATTTTGGCAGGAGCCTAAAAGAGATGAGATCTCCACCCAAACGGTATTCGAAGATCTCCTGTCCCTAAAATCTCAGATGAACGACGATGACTCCCTATTCTTCTCAGAAACTGTGTCTCTCTCTGATATACAAACTCAGACGATACCTTTCGAATTTGGGCTGTGCAGGTCTGACAAGGAAACCGTTACTTCGGAGACCCAGTCCCCAGATTTCAGCATAAAGGAGACTCAGACTTGCTTCTGTCACTTTGATTCTCCGAAGCCCAGGTTTGAGAGTGCGAGCCCGTTCTCATTACTTACATCGACTGAAACTCAAACCTTGGACAGCATAGATCACGATGTTTTACTCAACTGCGCCGAAACGCAGACTTGTTTTGACAGCGACTTAGAGAAGAAGTTATGACACTGGTTTTAAACCAAAACGAAGGGCGCGAAAATTACAAGGACTAACTTTTTAAACTGCTTTATGATGGAGATCAGTAAGTGTTTTCTATTATTATTGGAACTTAGTTTAATAGATGTATCTAATCATACTATGTAAAACTAAATGTTTGTAAAAGTGTTTAGACGTATCTATAAAACAGTAAAGATGTAATAAATATATAATTAAACTGTATAGTCTCATTTTTTTTTATTTTGTTACTAGACCCTCAATGAAAAAAAAACTGGTGCCATTCTCCTGGAAAAAGTTAATGACATCTGAAGAACCATAGACAAAGAGATTACGAAATACATGTCATATCGATCTGCGGCGGCCGGCGGCGCGCATGAGCGGAACACTCGACTGCCAGACGTCGCGCGGACCGCTCGCTAGTTTTGATACTTAGACACAAAATGTCTCGTCCATAATTTTATTCGTATCGTGCTATCGTTCCATTCTATCGTGCCACTTTATATCGTGCTGCTACAAGACACAAAGACGGCGTTTCACGGGGGTTACACAGATACAAAACCAATGCATTTAGCGGCGCTCGCCGTTAGACAGAACAACGATTTGAGGCTGCTGGAGTCAACGGAGTCGGAACACCAGATCAGCACCGCGCTGCCCGCGCCGCCCGATATACCATGTCGCTGCCACGACAGTTTATATTTGCTAATCAGGTAAGTTCTTACTCAATATACTCAAAAATTAATTTCAAAGGTTTTACGAAGCTTTGAAAGACAGCAATTTTGTTTATTCGATGGATTTTGTGGAAACTTTGCAGTAATGTAGGCTACACAAGTTCACGCGGACGGAGTCACGGGCAACAGCTAGTATTATTATATATTTTATTTGTATCACAAAATCTTGACAGTATAATCTGAATGATGACAGTTGTGTGTGTTCATATAAATCTGTAGTATAATATACGCATGTAGTATAATACGTATGTATCACGAAATATAGACAGTAATTTGTGGAACGTATGTTTCGTAAGTTAAGAATCATAAGGCACAGGGTTAGAATATAATAATATTAATCTTTGGTAAGACGTCAAACTATATTTCCTCGATTTAAAGTAAATAATAATAAACTGAGTAAATAATTTATTTTATAAATCAAAAAATACGTAAAGAATTTACTGTAGCAACAAGTTAGCAGTATAGGTATTCATGTAAAAAACAAGTAGGTTAGTCAACAACATTCAATGATTTTCGCTACCCCAGCGGCCAGCTTCAAGTTCTGTGAGGAAACTGAGCCAAAGACACTTAGACTTAGACACATGTTTATTCAAGTTAATTGCAAATTTAACACCCGTTAAAATTTGTTAAAATTAATCATTGATGGAATAAATTGTTCTCTTTGCATACTAATAATAATTAAAGAAGAACATGTAGGTAACATGTAGGTAGGTAAGTCATCATTGGTGCAAAAAAATGTCATCGTTCATGTTCAACCCTGACGCGAATGGACTATAGTCTACACTAAAGTTCAATGACTCATACATCTGCAATACCAGAAGAGCCGCAGACGTTCAGAACCTCTCTTTCGCAATAAACCCAAGTAACCTTTTAGGGATGTTTATGTTTGAAATTAAAAATTAAAGCTGGACTACGCATGGACAATAACGACTCTGGTTGAAATCAGATCAGCAGTTTAGACGCTTTTGTGGTAAAATAAATTACATACTAGTAGTAAAATAAACCGGAAGATATCTTCTAAATTTTCGATTCTTTTTCATTTTAAGTTTTTTCCGTAGGTAACAAAAAATAATAAGCGACACGTGACCAACCACGTTGCGTACTGTTTGTGACTGCGATGTTTGATTGCAAGATCTCGTTGACGTCACAGGCTTTCGGTATCACGTTTACGTAACTAAAGACTCTTTAGTATAAAAGATTTAATTAAAATATATTAGCCGGATATATATCCCACTTCTGATAATATTGGCGCCCAACGTGGGGCTATATTATAGTGATGACTTTTCACTTGGTGCAGTGAACGTACTAAAGCAAAACCAAAATTGGAGTATTGTAACAAATAAAAATTGGGTTTTTCACCATAATAATATTGTGATTTGGTTAAACTAAATCTTACCTGAATAATTTAATTTTATGAAAGGTTTAAATTTAAAAATTATTAAATATTATGTAAAATTTAAACTGTCTTAGTATTTTACGTAAAATGTGTCGGTGGGTTTAGAGCTGTTATGAGATATTACGTAACGTACTTACTATAGAAACGAGAAACCCTATGGGTTCGGTCATCTTGTTTAAATAGTGAAATAACACGCAATGGTTATTATTAAAACTTAGGCTTACCCATTTGATGAGGTAAAAGGGAAATTTTACAAGGTCAATAATATTTTGAGCTTGTATACAGCTATTATACGTTCATTTAAGACACTAGACAACGCCGATATTCCGAGATAGCTATTCAATATTAAATTTAATTTATCACACAAGAAGATAGTCGACATCTTGCAGCTGGAAAATAGAACTATAAATTCGATCTGCAGGTCACTTCAAAGAAAATACATTAATTTATAACACCTTTTTTGAATTCTCCGCTGGGTCGAGTCACTGTGTAAGCCTGCTCTAAAGACAAGAAATGCCATTCATCCGAAAATCTGTGCCAGGGATAAATGACAAAAGCTTGCAAATTAAAAATCGCTATAAAACGGAAAAGAGTATGTTAGCCTTGGGCCGACATAATATGTAGGTCGGCTGGGACACACTGTGACCTACATGCGGAGGCCGCGGCCTGGCCCGATGAACTCTGGTGCACTGTGGCCTCTGCAACCCTTTGGGGCTTTGTCTATTTGGCCCCAGTTGCAGTGATCTGGTCACTGGTGCAATGTGGCCTAGCTATGCAATTTTTGGCAGAAGCCTATATGGGTCTGGTGATTTCTGGTGTGTTGGGGCCATATGCAACTGTCTATGGATCTGGCTATGAGGCCCCAGTGAGTGTCAGAGAGTGACCTGGTGCGCTATGGGTTTCGTATATATATGGGAGTATTTGCCTTGGAGGCCTTTGCGGTAACAGGCATAACCAATCTTTCATTTTTGGCTCACTCTCCTCGCCTCATGTAACATGGTGCTCGGTGGGGTAGCCTAGCTGCCTGTATGTTCCGATTTATAGTAGCTTATAAGAGGCCAGTGATATTTGGTGCACACTGGTCTCGAAACCATCCTCTGTCCTCTCCTCTTCCGGGACTCAAAGTAATCTCAAAGACTCATATATAAAATTTCATCAAAATCCGTGCAGCTATTTAAGAATGAAGAGTGAGCAGACAAACACCTCTCCATGTACAATATTAGTATTTAGTAGTGATGAAATGCTATGCCTTTTACCGAAATTCCGAAGCTCATTGCCAGTACCGGACGGTGCTGGTGCCCCCGTTATTGATCTGTCGCTGCATCGGCCGCCGTGTCAGCGGCGCGGTGCACGCCCGCGGCCCGACACGGTCGATAGCATTGATATGATTCATGCGTTGTCTGATCGTTTACGGGTTTACCTGCATTTTAACCACGTCAAATAACTAGTCTATTATAAGACTGTTGACTGCGGATTTCAAGAAATGAGGTTATGTATTTGAGCCGTGGATTTTTTATGTGAAAGAGATTGCTTCGTAGTTAATGGACTGATTTACGAAATTCTTTTAGTAACCAATACTCTAATAATAATCTTATATATAAAAATGGATTTTCAAATGTGTTAGTCGCGCTAAAACTCGAAAACGGCTCAACTTTTGGTCTTAAAATATTCGTAGAACTCTTTAAGTGACACGAAGTTCACCGGGACAGCTAGTTTTATCATAAATAATGTGTATCGGGAGACGCGTACCTACTCTGTATGTTCAGATTCCTTTTAGATCAATCTGTCTATTGATTAAATACCGTTGCGTAACTACTAACTAATTACGTCTCAACATAGATGAGATGCGTCACTCGCTTCATTTCGACAAAGTTGCCTCTCGACCGATATTATACGCTTAAATATAGTTGAATCGAAAGCTCATATACAAGATAATTACGGCAATATTCTGAAACGATGAGATTGATTAGCTTGTATCACTTACATATCTTGTAAAATGCGATTTTGGAGTTCAAAAGGATGTTTGAAAATTTTAATGCAAACATGATCTAGACTCATGATCTAGACTCTAGAATGTTCTAGACCAGAGGATGGACTGAAAGACTTAGTTGGCTGATTGCCTCGTAATAAATTCCGTAAAGTAACTTGGAGCGGTGAGTCACTATCGGAAATCGTGACTCAATTTACAATATGACTAACTTTTTCATGCAATAAAAAAGTTTTCAGTTCGCGTTCAACTTTATTAATCTTGAAGGCGACTAATCCAAAATTGTCGATTTTATAAATCAGTTTTGTACTTGATAATAAGCCCCGAATTGTTTAATTTTCTAAACATAGATATTTCCAAGAATTCGATCTGAGCGAAAACACGATATCGTTAAATTTTCTCGATAGAAAAAAGTCACAAAAATGCATCTAACTTTGACGATTTTTTTCATATATTGCCAAAACCATGCATTAAACTGAGTTAATTTTTTACACATTTAATAAAAGTCTATCGCCGAGGGTTCGACCTTGCGGATTTTTAATATTCTTTATATTTTTAAAGATATTTAAGAAAAACCACATTGGAGCTTCACCGCTAAATTTGTCTCTCCTCTCAGTCGCCAACAGTCGCGTTCGCGCGCGCCTGAGGAGAGGATGTACTTCTTTTTCCTTTACTCCGGATTGAGAAATATTTAATCGAAACCATGGAAAACAAACAAGAATTAAATAAACACACTAAAAGCAACCCTTACATGAGAAAACGGGAGCCGATGAACAATTGTAGAAGGCTTTTTATTTTAATATAAAATATTGTTTACGAATATGATAATATTATCATGACAAATAATTTTTCAAACCCATATGTAGCGGCCGCGCATGCGTAGTGCTTCGTGCTTGAGATGATACCATTGGACGATCTGCGTTATCGTCCAATGGTATCGTCTCATAGCACGAAGCTTCGTGACGATAGACGAATCAGCGGCCGCGGCAATAGAGATTGAAAAAATAAACGATATCGATTTAAATCGATATCGTTTTGACAAAAACTAGTGTGTGACATCGATTTGAAAATCGATTTGGTTTGTAATGATTTAATGAATGTCGTACTCGATACTATGGAAATATCGAATAAATTTCTTCGGAACAACGCTACGTTCTTGAAATGATAAGATTAAATTGTCAAACAGTGATAACATTATAATATTATATGCAAAATTCACTACTTCGACCATACGCTTGATAATAAATAATAATAAGAGTATGAACAAAGTTGACGGTACATTTATGTAAGGATTTAGAAGAGTACATAATATACTTACTACATAATATATTATAAGGTTTTTTATACCGATAATATTGCCGTTTTGTTTGAAAAATGTTCTTTTGAGGGTTCCATACCCAAAGGGTAAAAACGGGACCCTATTACTAAGAATTCAATGTCTGTCTGTCCGTCTGTCTGTCTCCAGGCTGTATCTTAAGAACGGCTATAGCTAGACTTCTGAAATTTTCACAGAATGTATACCTACATCTGTTGCCGCTATAACAAAAAATACTAAAAACAAAATAAAATAAATATTTAACGTACAACAAATCTGATTTTTTGCTTGATATCAAAAATTGCTATAGCTATATGCACTTGAAATTTTTACAAAATCCTTAATTTTATTTGTATTTTAATAATGGATAGTAAAATTAATATTTAGGGGGGCTCCCATACAAAAATTACAATTTTTGGGCTATTTTTAACTCTATAACGGTACGGAACCCTTCGTACGAGTACGCGAGTCTGACTCACACTTGGCTGATTATATCGAACTTACTTATTTCTGTTATTCAAAGTAATCGCTCGTGCAATCAATGCACCTTTGCCAACGCAGTGTCAGTGTATGGATGCCCTTCTTGAAAATATCAGCTGGACGGCAGACTACACAAAATCTTTGACATTCCCGAACACGTGGTTTTACTAGTATATCGAGATGAAATTTGAGCTGGGTTTTTTATCAGCACCAGCATCAGAGGCGGGTAACTCCGCCGTTAGTTGACGGATTTGCAAAATTCTTTTGTTATTGTATAAGATGTAGTCCGAATTTCTTAACATGTTAACAAAAGTGGTGATCTGATGGTGCAATTCATGAGAAATCGAGGGGAGCTAAAAGGAGGAAACTAGCTGACCCGGAAAACATTTTTTTTGACAATTATTATTTTTATAGTATTTCTAACGAATGTACATAGCATTATAATCGGTTGAACCGTTTTGGATGAGTTCGCGCACAAACACTGTGACCCGAGAATTTTCTATACATATTTGACTAGATGATCCGGCAAACGTCAGTTTGTCACATAAATTATTTCTAGTATCAATAATAATTATAAATATTTCACAAAAAACAGATAAAAAATTATCCTCAAGCCTAACGACTGTATGTATGCAAAATTTCATTGAATCGGTTGAGCAGTTCGCTTACAAACATTGTGACAGAGAATTTTGTATATTTTATAAATCTGACAAATGTTAATATATTTTACGCAAATACACACAAAAACTAACCAAATTCGGACGTGGACGAAGACGTGGCAAGTAGATTATATTAAATAAAGTTATAATATTTTTGTAACAACTACAGCAGAATCGATCTAGTAGTGTCAGAGCTCAGAGCCTCTTCGATTTCGATAAATAAACATATTATCATAAAGTATTACTAGTGTTTATGGCAAAAAGTATTAATTTGATTCTCAAAGTACAGATAGAAAATGTGACTCGAACTTCTCAAAATTTTATCTGATATATTTAGTTATACCTACTATAATTCGTACAAAAAGTGATTACGAGAATAATTACACAAAATAGCCGCGGTGACATTTTGAATGCGTTGGGCGAGTGCGGGGGGTATGAAGTGCGCGGGTGAAAACCGATTTTTTTCTGTCATAGGTCGCCCCCTTAAGCCGTCGTTTGAATTCGTCGAAAACAAGTAGGTGACAAACACCGCTTAATCGTCTTTTTTCGGCTTTGCAAAAGTATCGATAGTCGTAATCATCATCATCACCGACTATTATCATTCCTCAGTGTGAGAAAAAAGAAAGAAGCGAAAGAATAGTCTACAACAGCTTTTACTACTGTCAGCTTATAACTTTGTTTTATTGTAAAGATAATCAAAGTTACAGATTTCAAATTAAAATGAATTCTTTGACAGTTTTCTTTGCCTCTCTTTTTATCTCATCTCACTTTCTCTCTCTCTCTCTCATAAATCTACTCAATTGCTACTTTTTGATTTGACATTCAATTGAACAAAGTACTCATGTTATATTCCAAGGTACGTCTCCGTTGGGAACCTCTGCAGTTCTATGATATTGATCAAACACTAAAATATCTGAAATATCCTTGCGTGCTCGTTGCAGCCTCATTTTGGGGTTTATAAGGTCGTTGCCCGACTCGAACTTAGCCTGTGGCACAGAATATAAATATTAGTAGTACCAACCTGTGGATTGACAATCGATACAGTAATGGAGCGACCGTGCACGATTTCAATAACGTACCAAATCAATACAAAGATATTGATCTGACTATCATTAGCTCGTAAATAAGCGAGTTGATTCCTTTTGACTTTTTAAATAGATTTTGGTATTTTAGCCTCTATTGGTACCATCGCTCAAGGCTATAGCAAGACATTAGTTATAGTTATTATTTGACAAAGTAATTACTGTGAAATGTGGCAGGTCCCAAAGGCATATACAGCTGATGGTCTCAATCAGGCCTAATGATTCTGGTTGGGGTAGAATAATTTAGTGTCAATTTGAGGGACTTATCAGACAGAAGGAATGTTATAATATGTAACGTAAAGAACGTGAAACTGACCGCTTGAGCGCTTGAGCACTTTACCGGTCGGTCTGATAGGTCACTGAAAGAACTTGCAGAATCAGAACTGTGCTCTGATTGGACCTACAGTTGCCACAACATGCGATATTTGGTGGTGGTATCATTTCATGATTGGTCCGATAGTCGCTACATCGAATGCAACATTTCTCAAGGCCGTTGTGTCACTCCATGGTGTTGCAGGAGCTGTCGAAGCTGGACGGCGGCGTGCTGGGCTCGTCCGCGCCGCCCGCGCCGCTGCCCGTCGCCTGCTCTATCGAAATGGACGCCGACCCCATCACTGAGGTACGTGGACCCAACTGACAGACAAGAAGCCCCAGGTACAAAGAGTTGGACGGGATATGTAGAGGTCTAAAGAATCCTTTTTAATCGAACTGCAAGTTCTAGCTACCAACAAAATAAGCTCAGCGTCATCGCAGCGTTATTACGAAGCAGTCTTAACGTCAACACCCCCTGCCGCTTCGTCTCGGGGGCTGCTGTCCGTCATGTGTGCGTTGCGTCGACGCAGCGCGCCGTGTGAGCACCTTGGTTATTTGTATGTACGCGCTGCGTCGACGCAACGCTGACGCAACGCGCCGTCAGAATTTATTCTACAACCAAGATTTTGCAAACCCTAACTCTGTCAGACAACTTAAGTACCAGGCAGGGCCCCCGTAAGGGCTACTGGCGCCTGTGCGCAAAATAAGGATTTTGGCGACCCTTTAGGCAAATTTTTTGGGTCCTTGGTTTTGGCGCCCCTAAAGATGACGATTGGGCGCCCCTAGAGGATGGCGCCCGTGTGCATTGCACACTTTGCACATATGGTAGCCCTGGGACCAGGCGTCTCTTTTTGTTTACTCCATGTAAGACATTAGGAGATGTCATCCTTCAGCTTATGATCTGCTTGTTTAACCCGTAGGAACCTCTCGTTATGTCCAGGCGATCCTGTCCCCGGAGCTGTCGGGCTCACTGCTGTCAGTGCACTCGGCGCCGCCGGAGCAGGGCGAGCGGGAACCGCGGGAGAGACCACACAGCCTACTCCTAGAGCTGCCGCTGGCTACTGTGAGTATGGACCGTGGAGTATAGCATATAAGGGTCTAGAGATCATTTCAGATTTTTAGTAAAACATTCTATGTTGTATGATTTAACTGGTATTTCGTGTGTTGCAGCAAGTGGGTGCGTACCTCTCGGCGATGTCGCCGACGGAGCAGGAGGAGGACTCGCTGCTGACGCTGTCGTCCGTCACGGCGCGCCCGCTGCTCGCCGCCTCCCGCAACCTGCGCCCGCACACGCGCACGCCGCCCGAGTACGTATATGCACGCACATTAGTGGTGAGATTGTCTGTGCCTCACTGTAGACCTGCAATTGGCACTTAAAAGGAAGCAATTCAATCCCAAGTACCGTGTACCAATGAGGCTCCAGTTATCCTGTCCCAGTTACTGCAGAATTTGAAAAATTATTACTTCGAGCGATGTTTACCGAATCGTCCACCGCTGACGCAAAAATGGGTCGGTAGCTAAGTTCAAGAGTTTTGACTCAAAAGATTTAAGTGTAACTCAACATTCTGACCCTTCCCTTTCCCCCAGGTCGAGTTCAGCGCTAGACGGCGGGTACGGGTGGGTGGTGGTGTTCGGCGCGTTCCTGGTGCAGTTCTGGGTGGCGGGGCTGTTCAAGTCGTACGGCGTGCTGTACGTCGAGATCATGGAGACGTTCCCCGACAGCTCCGAGTCCGTCGCCTCCTGGATCCCCGCCGCGCTCTCCACGCTGTGTTTGGCTCTGGGTGAGTATGGGTAGCACATGCTAAAGACTTTTGTGATGCAATATGCTACAGCCAAAGTGTGTTTCTTTATAATTGTCTCTGTTAAGAAGACACTAAAGTAGACTTTATTTACGAAACCGTTTTTGAAACTGCGTACCTTCATCTCTGATCTCATCCAATTTTCATCATTTATCGAAAAGATCACAAAACTGGGGGGTGAGCCAAAATCTTTTCCTTTTTTGCTAGAATCGCCGATGAAAGTGTATGGAATTGACATAAACGTTCGTTACTATGACGTTGACGTTCGACTCGTCTAATGTCAATTCCATACATTTTGATCGGCGATTCTCTAACGAAGCGAAAACGAAAAAGTTTCGGCTAAATGGCCATGAGTGTAGGACAGTTTCGATTTCTTGTTAAAACCAGTCGTTAACTTCACGACTATGTTTGTGTCTAGCGTCCTTATCATAGGCCATAAGTATTCGGGGCACCTGGTTGGTGGACCTAATTTATCAACCAGTTGCTTAACCAGTCCTTGATCTCCTTCAGCGCCTGTCTTAGGCCCTGTGTCGCTTCCAGGTGAGTTTGGCAGATCTCTTGAACAGTCGCTTGTCTTTTGCTCTCCAAGAACTATCAAGGCTGCGGAGGCTGGCCTTGTCTTACTTAGTACTCCATCACTCTGTCAGTCTGTCACGGGCTGTTCTGCAGCGCGGGGCTGGTTCTGTCGTACTCCATCGCTCTGTCAGTCTGTCACGGTCTGTCTGTCCGCAGCGCCGCTGTCGTCGGCCCTGTGCGAGAAGTACTCGTGCCGGCTGGTGGTGTTCGTGGGCGGGCTGTTCTGCGGCGCGGGGCTGGCGCTGTCGTACTTCAGCTCGGGGCTGCTGCATCTGCTGCTGACGTTCGGCGTGATGACCGGCATCGGCGGCGGGCTCTCCACCACGCCGGGCATCGTCATCGTCTCCCAATACTTCGACAAGCATCGGTCAGTCACATTAGAATACATTGATGATGCTTCGGACTAAAACCGAAAAAATTACATGGCCACCATAAAGGCCGGCGTACATAGCACGTACTTGCGTAATAATCTCAGTATTTTATCGCAGCAGAATGCTTTGTAAGCGACAAACCATTCTGCTGCGATAAATTTGTTTTATGTATTATGTTCCGTTTTTCACCTGTAATGTTTGGTTTTTCAGCCGGTCTTTAATTGGTTTGTCATCAGTTTATATTTAGTTTGTCAACCGTTTATGTTTGGTTTGTCACCTATTTATGTTTGGTTGGTCACCTGTTTATGTTTGGTTTGTCATCTGTTTATGTTTGGTCCTGTTTATGTTTGGTTTGTCACCTATTTATGTTTGGTTTGTCACCTGTTTATGTTTGGTTTGTCACATTTTTATATTTGGTTTTTCATTTGTATATGCTTGGTTTGTCACTTGTTTAAATTTGGTTTGTCACATTTTTATATTTGGTTTGTCACTCTATGTGTTGGTTTGTCACAACTTTGCTTTTATTGAAAAATAATTTAAAAATATTTATCTTAAATTGTAATTTAAAATATAATTTTGTAGTTTCAAATATCTATTACATAAATAACATAACAACGATAATTTTCTCAAAATATTTTCAAAATTGAAATATCGGAATTTTGGTTATGTCCCATTTCTAATCCCATTTCTAGAAGTACCTATTTAAGTAGCTCATAGCTGCGAGTAAACCATGTGTTAATTGTCTATCTCGTTCCAGAGCACTGGCGAACGGCATATGCGTGAGCGGGACAGCGGCAGGCAGCTTCGTGTTCCCGATGCTGATAGAGAAACTAGTGGATACTTATGGACTACACGGAACTGTGCTTTTACTTGGTGAGTCTTCTGTGAACTAAGTAATAATTGATTTCACATTCAAACCAGACAAGACTTGATGCTGCATTAATTTTTGAAACCGAGGTATACCGTGTTTCATTTCAGACGTATCTAAAGTATGAGTTTTTTGGTGAAAAGCTTTGTCCACACTGTGCCATTTTCTGTTCGTCAAGGGCATGCGTTATAGCGCAGTCAACAGCGAACGTGAGGCATGCCCGCGACGCATGCCCTCTGACCGTATCCAAAACTTTCGCTTTGTTATTAAAAATGACAGTTGGCGTTGCGTTCGTTGACGCATTCAATTACTGAATGCGCCAAAACGAAAGTTGAATGAAAAGAGAATGACGAAAATTGAAGACGAAAGTACATAGTGTTGACATAGGATACATTACAACGTCACCAAACCCACTTTGGGAATCTCTGCCAAAAAATCAATTTTATATACAAACATGTTGTGTCTATCATGGCGCTTACGATACCTTATATCGAAATTGTTTTAGCAAAGTAAGTACAGTAGTATTAAAGTTGTTTTAGTACCTTGACCTAGATTCTAGAATATAAGCTTAATCAGGGTAAGATCGGGTTCGGATACAGGATAAGTCCGGATGATTCGGCCCGGGTGGTTAAAATTACTTGTTACGTCATTTTGTTGTGCACCAAGGTCATCTTGGTACCAGGTAGACATGACAGCATACTCGCTAATTACTTCCGGACTTACCATGTGTTCGAACTTACCCTGATTTAATATTATAGTGCCTACTTCATTTTATGTCAGGTGGCGGCATGCTGCACGTGTGCGTGTCGGCGACGCTGTACCGACCGCCGCCCGCGCCGCCCACTCCCGCCGCGCCCCCCGCCCCCTACACGCCCGCCACCACCACCACCGAGAACACCACGCTGCTCGACCTCCCTTCCGGTAAGTGTAGTACTCACCTGGTGCCTTTGACCTTTCAAAAAGTATAAACGTCAAGATATTGACATGACAACTTTTTAATTCGTGTTTTAAAATTTAAAAGTTTAAATATCAAGGAAAACTAGGTGAATATGCTGTAAGTAAAAAATATTTCAAGGAAAACTAGGTGAATATGCTGTAAGTAAAAAATATTTTCTTGTTTGTGATGCTATTAATTAAAATACAATTGAAAAAATTGAAATGTCAAAATTATGACATTTCAACTTTTTAAATTATTGTGCTCTAAAAGGTTGTACGTGAAAACGAATACGATGACATAGCAACACACATGCGCGGGAGAGAGATGCGTCAAAGAGACAATAGTAGCGGATAGGTCAACGTAATAATTCCCAAGTTAGGAATTGGGAATTTATGGAATTTCTGTTTTAGTTATTTAACTAAAACAGAAATACTAAACTTTCATATTATTTGTAGGTAAGGAGGTGTCGGACAACAGGCTTCACAATCTGTTCCACCCGGAGGAGCGCAAGGGCTCGCTGCTGGAGGACAAGCGCGGCTACCTCACCGAGATCATACACCCCAGCCTGCTAGAGGTAAACGCATACTCTTGTTTCATTGGCGTAAATTGACTCAATGAGGGACAAACGGCGCTATGCAGCCGTGGCGTCCATCGTGTCAATTGTCATGTCAAACAGCCGTCATATGTCACGTAATAGCTTCCGTGTGTCGCGATATAGCTGTCACACGTCTGTCTGACATAACATTTGACACGAAAGACCCTACCGTCCTTCGAGTAGTAAATTATATATCGAAAACCCTCATTCAAATCACAAAACCACTATCCCTTAAATCTTGCCGTTGACCAACGGCGAATGGCGAACTCCAAGGTTTGCGTACCAATAAATGACATTGAATCATCCCTGAATTTATAAATAGGCGAAAAGGCCGCTGCCTATTAGGGGCGGAAGCGTCGTAGGTGGCGGCGGAAATAAAGTGGCCCAGACTCATAAAAAATATAAATCCAGCCCTATGCTGAATGAAACAGTGACAAACCTAAAATATGTTCTGTCTCCACAGGTAGCTCGGCCGCCGCTGCAGTCGCAGCTGTCAGACTCGGAGGACTCGGAAGGACTGGATGTTTTGGGTGTTGTTGGTGAGTGAATCAAACTGAATCAAAAAAATATAAACAGCGGATCTTCTAATCACATTATTTTTGCTGTCGCACACCATTAGGCTGCGTTTCCACCAGAGCTGAGCGGAGCTGTGTTGAGAACCAATAGCATCGCCGCGCTGAGCGATGTCATGGCAAAGTCATGTCAATTAAGCGATTCTATTGGTTCTCAAAAACATATATTCCTCGTAACACAGCTCCGCTCAGCTCTGGTGGAAACGCAGCCTTATATATCCAGCTCCACTGAAATAATAAGTGTCTCCCAGCGGTTTTCTTGGGACGTGTTTTTCTTAGGAAGAGAAAAGACGTAGTTTTTACCAATTCTTATGTATCACTGAACTCTAAAAGAGTGAGGGAATGGTTGAAGAAAACATCAACTCGTGTATTTTGTTATTTTTGACATAACGCTAAATAATTACAAACGGTGAATCAAGGAACAAAACTTCATACAGAATACCTTTTTTTAGTTCTAAGTCTCGTTATTAATTATTATCCTAAATCATTAACTTATCAACTGTCAGGCGTGCCGCGCGGCGTGGTGCGGCTGCGGCTGCGGCCGACGCGGTCGTCGTCGATCCTGCACTCGGTGGAGGACCTGTCCACCGACAGCACCTGCGTCTACAAGGCCACGCAGCGGAAACTCAGCCGGTACGTTCACACCAGGGTTGTAGGGAAAGTTTTTTCTTTGCGCAACAAATGTGCTGCGAACTGGTGACCAAGCCGAAACTTAAATTGGTTATAAACTTAATAATATGATGTTTTGCCACCCATGGTTTCTGTACGGTTCCTATTGGCCTACGTCCTTCCCATGGGGTACATTTACCCAGTAGAATGGCATAATCAAAATGTTATGTTATCAGAAGTCTGAGTAGAGAGAGCGCTATAGTTTGTCATAATATCCTGAAATATATAATATAATATGGAGTCGTATTTAAGACGTTGGTAAAACTTTATTGCATTACAGATGAAAAAAAACATTATATTTAGTATTTACTGAAATTTTGGACTCCAAAACTTGGACAACATGATGTAAATTTAATGTTGCTAAGGTCTGACACAGACGTAAAGGCCAATATAACGTAGTCGATTCTGTCTCCAGATCTCTATACATAAAGCCGCCGCTGCCGTGTCGCATCGTGCCCAGCAAGGTGGTGGAACCGGAACAGAAGGAGGAGCAGAAGAAACCGGAAGTTGAGATTAAAGAGGAAAACAAGAGATGTTGCGGACAGATTTCCAAGTGAGTTATTTATAACCTGATGGTTCGCAATGCGCAATTCTGCATTGTGTGGCAGCAAATAAACGCTAGTAGCGTTGACCAATAACCACCCGTCATCATCCCGCACTCCAAGGGGGAATTTTTTAAAGAGAGAACTATAAAGCCTAAATACCTATTAAAAGCCTTATTTATGGGTTTGAATTAAATAATTTAGTTCATTCCTACAAGAATCTTTTGGTGTCTGGCCAAAATCAGAACTAACCAGGCGCGGTCCGAAGGGGCGGGTCACGGGGGACATGACCCCCCCCCCCCAAATCTGGGACAAATGGATCTCAAAATCTTGCCAAATAATAAAAGGTAATTTCTAGCTACCCCATAGCAGCGACAAATATTTTTATTTTTAGTGTAGCGACTATATTTCTATAGATAATCGCAAGTTTTTTGACAGGGAGACAATAACCGCTACTGGCCCCCCCCCCCTGCTACTGTCTGACCCCCTCCAAAATTTTTTTAGGCTGCGACCGCGGCTGGAACTAACGCCGCCATCTTGATCAACAAAATGCTGTTTTACCTGTGAATGTGTCCGGCAGATACCTGGACGTGTCGCTGCTGCGGTCGTGGCGGTTCGGGCTGCTGTGCGCGTCGGTAGCTCTCATGTCGTGCGGCTCGCCGTACGCGCTCTACTACCTGCCCGCCTACACCGTCGCCCGCGGACACTCCAAGTCCGCCGCCGGTGAGTGAGCGAGATGCGAGATGCGACAGCCGACACGATGCCGTGTGTGACGAGTGAGACAGTAGATCTACCTGTCCTATACGACATTTACACTCAGCCCTGTTGGACAGGGAAGTGGGCAGCGTGAATATGTAAATAGGTGACTCGCGCTGCCACTGCTCATGCCGCTGCCATTGCCCGGCGCTCCCTCGAGTGTCGGTTTTTCGGGCGGAAGTCAAAGGACGGGCAGCGCGAGCGCGAGTGAGTGTTTACATTCAGCTCTCTCGCTCACTTGCCGCCAGCGTTTTGAACGAGAAGCACATGCGACAAAATCCGCAAAAATGTCACCGCCTACGATACCACCGCCAACTGAGTGGAGTTACGAGAAAATCATTAAGTTTTTGGAACTTTATGAAACAGAACGGATAATAGGTATGGGATCCGTATGATAAAAATCACAAACTAAAACATAAAGGTAGGTTTGACTATTGCAAATATTTGTCCAGGTTGCCAAATAATAATACTCAACAATGCTCAGTTTAAATTATTGTAAACAAAAAAGTTCCACAATTCCACAATTTCCTTTTACTACGATAACGGCGTCTTCGGTTCGATCTGTTTTGATTTCTTTTTAAAATATGCATATAGTTATATAATATACTCAGCAGACATAATGCTATCGCCGCAACAGTTTTGATATCCGCCATCGTTGCGAGTCGTTACGTAAAAGAGTATGAGGGCTGAGTGTGACCACCCACTCGCCTCTATAATGCCGCAGAAGTATTTGAGGCAATATTTCCGACAGCGGCAGGAGCAGTGGCAAGGGCTGAGTGTAAACGTCCCACTAAGTGCGCCGTCAGTGAGTTCATATTTTCAGCAAAGACGCCAACTACACGCTCGACATAAGCATGGCAAAAATGTAAGTTGCGCATGCGCAGGATTAGTTTTTTGGCTGTCTTTGGTTGGTCGAGGTGGGCGGGCGCACGCCCACGGTCACGCTATTGGTGGATGATGGTTGTTGTCGTTGTTACGTTGTTGGCATAGTAAAGGTGCGCCAATGAGGGTTGTGTGGCGCTATGTAAACGGCTACATAACTATTTTTTTTATTTGGTTCAGTTGGTGGGCTGTTGGTAGCTCAAGCCGGGGGTCGCGGGTTCGAATCCCGCCGACGGAACAAAAAGTTTTCAAAGTTCCTGGGTCATGGATGTGTATTAGATATGTGCATCATATAATAAAAATCTTAAATATATGTATAGTATAAAAGGAATGAACGTATTTCCGTTGTCTGGTACCCGTAACACAAGTCCTTCAGGTACTTAGCACGGGGCCAGACTGACGTGGTGTGAAGCGTCCATAGATATTATTATTATTGTCAAAGTGTCCGACAGACATAATATAGCAGCTATATCGTGACACGTGGAAGCTATTTCTTGACATATGACAGCTGTTTGACACGATAGACCCTACGGCTACATAGCGCCATACAACCCTCATTGCCTCCTCCAGTTGCTGGGTCCTATATGAACTGTTTTACTGCAAGTTTTAAGCACCTATATGTTGATAACCCGGTTACATTTTTGCAGGTCACCTGGTGGCGATCAGCGCGGTGCTGGACCTGTGCGGGCGGCTGGGGCTCGGCTACCTGTGCGACCTGCACCTGTTTTGCAGGAGAAAGGCATATATCATCAGGTATACACAGGATATTTTTAGTATTATAGGAATACTTGCCGTTGTTCGCGACTTAGTACGCGTCAACACGTAATACACAAAATATGTTAATAATTTTCGCCATTTTCCATTGATTTTTCGCCCCTATTGATCGCAGCGTGGTATTATACTACCTAAAGCCTTCCTCAATAAATGGACTATCTAATTTTTTTCAATTCGGACCAGCTGTATCTGAGATAATCGCGTTCAAACAAACGCACTCTGCAGCTTTATGATTTTAGCATAGATTTCATGATTTAGATAATTATATTCCCACCCCCCCTCTGACATCGTCTAACGTAACTATTTGATTTCCAGCATCCTTGTGGCGGGAGCGGCGGTGCTGAGTCTACCCAGCTTAACCTCATGGTGGGCGCTGGCCGTTGCATCAGGTAATATCAGCATTGAATGTACCATCGAGGAAATTGATTCCTAGGCAGTAAGACATACCCACGTCATTTGGTCGGATCATGTCAATTCAATATTGTGTGATCTGGGTTAGACATAACGCGACCAAATTACGTAGGTCGCCCATCAGCCTAGGAATCAACTTCTCTGATAGTGCATGCGAACTTGAAGCTCGATTTGGCCGCTACACAGCGAGAGTAATTTGGATTACGAAGTCTGAAGTGATGGTTAACCCGTCCCTCGCAGGCGCGTACGGGCTGTGCCTGGGGTGCTGGTTCCTGCTGGTGCCGGTGCTGCTGGCGGACTCGTTCGGCACGGCGCGCATCGCCTCCTCGTACGGCCTCGTGCGCATGTTCCAGTCCCTCGCCGCCGTCTCCGTGCCGCCCACCGCTGGTGAGTCGCGCATTTGTTATCTACTAATTAACCAATCTCTTGTCGAAAGACTGCATAAAACGGATAAGACAGTTATTCAAGACTTTATAGTTTATACTGTCTACGTACTATGAATATCGCATAGAGTGCGATGCCCCTGGCACACGGATGAACCTGCGGGGGTGCCAGGGGCGGGGCGGGAGCGAGTTTGGAGCGGCGACGGCGGCGAGCTGCACGGCGGGGCTCGCTCTCTTCTTCCCGAACTACCGGCGCACGCGCACGTCCACTTATACCAATTACCGATCTTGTAATAATCGTAATATATCGGAGTTCTATCTTTGCCTCTTTCATTAAAACTACCAGTAGATAGGACCCGACATATACTGTACAAAACATTTTTATATTATGTTATAATATTATATAATTATATAGTCAACACTCAACAGTCATTATATATAACACATAGTCCAAACGTGTCCGCAGGATTACTGCGTGACGTCACAGGCGGGTACTCGTGGTGCTTCTACGGCATGGGTTCCTGCATGGTGCTGGGCACCATCCCCGTGCTGGCCTTCCACCTCACCGCTCGCGAAGAGGAGGAGACAGAGTGAAGAGACTATAACTGTATGAAGACAAGAAGACAATGTTAATGGAACACCATTTGAAATGACATGCGGTAAATGAACATCAATTGCCGTAAGATTTAAAGCTATCTTTCATGCCAAATCGTTCTGTATATTGTACGAACTTGTTGTGTAAGTTAAGCACTGTGACAAGGTCCTCTTAAAGTGTATCCAAACGGAAGGATCTAATGCCGCCATCTTGTAAAATGGCACATAATGGATCTGTGACCATGCCCTCCTGCTAATGTCATCGTATAGGTCCTTGCAGCACTGTAACAAGTTATACTCTGAAGTTGGTTGCAAGTTACCAAAACTTGAGCTAGCTCAGCTAACTTGGAGTCTTTTGGCTGTTGATTCTGAAAAAATCCTTTTCATCTGCAACTAAATGTAGCATTTGATTTGAGCTTCCTCTACAGGGAATCAATAATACTCACATACGCATATAATTCTAATACCTTTAGAACTTGTCCATAGACTATACCAATTGGATGCGTATACCTAATTTATATGACCTCCCTCTAAACTCACAGGATCTGACTTTTTTAACAATCTAAAGGTGGCTTTTCGATCCTCGCGACACGCAACCGCGACGGCCAAAAGCCTACATACGCCTACATACGCCACTGAAATTTGCGTAGATCGGAAAGCCACTTTATCACAAAATATTTTAAGGGCCTGTTTCACGACTTTCTGAAAAAGTGCCGAATAGGCTATCCACAACTTTTTTGAGAGATTCTCCGTACTTGATCTGTCAAGTTAATTGGTGGATAGCCTATTCATCACTTATCAGGAAGTGGAGAAACAGGTCCTAAATCTACTGTAACGTTTCTGATAGACCTTAATTATGATCCTATAAGGATTTTTCGGCGCGTAACCTCTCAAAATAAAAGTATGACGTATCTCGGTATAATGCCGCTAATTCGTGAAGTGTCTCTTGAGTGTGGTGTCTCTCACACCTACTATAAATATTCGAGTAGGTAGACGCAAGTTCTTAACCTATAACTACTATATACAAGGTGTAACAAAACTAAGTGATATTAATACTTTAGGGTTTGTATGGGTTCCTTATAGTTTTTTTGTGAAAGTGGCAGCGCTGAAAGAGTACCTTTTTTTTACTTTGTATGGGAAAATTTATGACGCTCGACGCGCTCGGGCGATTACCCATACTAATCACAAAATTTGCTCTTTCAGCACTGCTATTTTTACAGTGAAAGTATCATCCCTAAACTATCATCACAATATTTTATTACACCTTGTATACATCTACTACTACATAACAGTAAACATCTTTTGATAGAGTCCACTTTTTACGGACGAAAGACATTCTACCATTACTATCTATAGGTATGCCTTGTATTTTGTACATAAGGTATTTTATACAACATAGATACCATTTTGATTCTTGATTTGCTGTTGATTTTCACTGCAAGAGAATTTCACTATGACATGCCATAAGTGCTTGCTAAAGAGCTTATGGGCTGTATTAATTTGATAGACGAGTAGGTATTCGTTTATATTACGTTATACATATTTAGCTTGACCAAAAAGAGTAGATATTAATTCAAATGAAACTGATTTTATTCTATACAGAATTGTTGCCATACTTAAACAAAAATGTGACAGCTAAGAAGAAACTAGCGCCCTCATTTTTTGTTAACTCTATATGGTGAAGCTATAACACTTAATTATTTAAAAAAAGATTGATAACCGCTTAGCGTATAATAGCTCACAAATAATTATTGTAGAAACATTAATTTTATGCATTTTCTTGTCATTTTTTTCCTCCAACATTTTCTACTAGTTTGTATAATTATATAATAGAGCATTGAAAAATATTATGACTGTAGCTAATTGCTTAGTAACTGATTTAAAAATATAGTCCGTCAAGAAAGTGAAGAAATTAAAAAGTAGCAACATCGTAGTGTTTTTCTTAGATTGATTTGAAAGGGATGACACTACGATGTTGCCATTTTTTAATTTCTTCACTTTCTTGACAGACTGTACAATGTTCTGGGTGTCTTCAATTTATTTGTACGTAACTAGTACGTATCGGCCAAATATTTGTGTGCCTAGAATAAATTCTTGGACTACTATAAGACCACAGATTGCTAAATAAGTAGTTGTACATACATAAGCCCCGCTTGCGCTAGTCTGGCTCAAAGAATACGGTCTATATTCATTTTAATGAGAGAGACGGCAATATATTTCGACTAGTTAACGATAACAATATTCCAGGCTGGCGCGAGTAAGCTTTTTTAAATGTCACTGCAGTGTTTCTTTCCACCATTTTGTCTGCTAGAGTATTCCAAAACAAGATGGCGTCTAGATTTAGCCATTACTTTCTGTAGAAGTGATTTAAATTCGCTTGTGGCTGTTAGTTCGTTTGAAATTAAATCATAGGCCATGAATAACACCAATTATTTGTAATTAAGTAAGAAAACGGTGTTATAGTTAATTTCAGGAATTTTAATAATAATTTGTAAGTTTCAACCTCTCACTTTTACTTTAAGTTTTAAAGCTTATGAATTTTATATTATAAATAAATAGTTCATTCAAATCTAAAAGCCCATTGTTCTTTAGTTATTGGTACAAATTGAAAGAGCAAATAATCTGTAGAAAATTTAAAGTGCCAATAACAAAGTACCCTTGGACGGTAGGTCCGAAACGCCTGCTTGCTGTGTTGCCACATTCACTTGTATTAAATATAATTTGAAAACAAATGAATATTTTGTGATGTGTTCAAGCCGACTGTTAGTTTAGGAAAAGTAAAAATGTGACGAGTGATTGGCAGAGTGTAAGACATAAATTATAATACATAATGATGTTTGTAATGTCTTAACATAGCGTACGTACGGTATCTTACGATGTGGGTATATAGATATAGAATTATAGATGTTAAACTAAGTTAGGCTCTTCAAATTAATGTCTGTCCTGTACTGCAAATGTAACCAAAATCAATATTCTTGAACCTATCTAAAAATCTTCTTGAACCTATATAATAACTATCTTTTGTCGATAAGTGGGTAGTTTATAATAAAGTTCTGGTTCTGGTTACATTACTTTAAAAGCTGCAATGTGCAATGTTTCTGTGGTCAATATTGATATTCTGTAAGTCTTACATAGATGTGAAATAATATATTTGGCTTTTTGTTTCAAACTAAACCACCGACCTTAAAATATACACTAGGCTTTATAGTTTAAAACTCTACTAACTTAACTTAACTGTAATTTTATGAAAAACTGTCTAAAACTGTTGTAAATTTATTATTGTGTTTGTACTTATTATACTTCAATTTAATTGAAGGTATTACAATATAACTTCATGTATGTTATTATTTATGAAAATTAAAATCATATCAAATATGTTACGAAGGTAGGCTAATGAAATTGATCTCAGTAAACTACGCTTATTTTAAACTGAATTATGTGAAATTGAATTCAAATTTTAACCTATCATTTTTAAATTCATTTAAACGTTAAGAAACAAGGCTCGACTCACAGTTGGTTTTACTAAAAACTTAGCCCAATAAGAACAACTTTGGCTTCCATTGTCATAAAATATTTAAACTCTTAAATGGAGAACATTCAACATTCTAAATATACAATAGATACAATAGATGTTATTAAAGGACTCGTGCCTAGCAAAATTAAAATATCGTCAATATATAATTTATTAATATTAAAGCGTATTACTTACAATAGTTAACTAAATGTTTAAGGTAAATTAAATACCGTAATTAATCTATCCAAAGCGATATTACATAGCAGATACCGATAATGTATATTAGGATTTTTGATGTTCCTTTATACATTATTTTAACCAGATTTCTGGTTGGAATTAATTTTAGCACATCAAAACAATGGAAAATAAAAAATTATGTAATTGATCTATTGTTTCATTTGCTGTCATCACCATTCTTATGTATGTAGTTGGTAAAGTAGTTGGCAACACTAAAAAAAATGGCGTCGCATAATTGACAAATTATTGAACAATTTTATTAAGTAGACTTGAGGGCAGTTTTAAAATACAATAGATACACATTGCAGATCACAAGATATATTGTCATAATCATTTATTACATGATAAATACACGATATTTTAAATAATATCAATATTCGGCACTTAAATAAAGCATCAGGCAATAAAATATAAAAAATTATCATATTTCTATTAGACACTTCCTTAAATGAGTAGTGTTAGTAACACTAGACTTAATGCAGTCTAGCATAATAATAATTTCTTAATTTTCTAAAAAGGTTTGCTTGCCTAATAAATATGCACTTTCCTTATAAGTAAAAGCCTAAAATTGAGAGATTGAGGCAATGAGATTCTTATTATTAACTACACCAGTCACAAAATGTTGGTATATAAATAAAAATAATTTAAAAAATAAATAAACAATAAATTGCAGAAATTACAATCTACAGTAATAGGTACAAATTTACAGCAGAACATATTTATAAATTATAATATTGGTTTGCATATGGAGATATGTCGGTGTGCGTATTTGAGATCAAGAGTTCTTCTTCTTTACCATAAATCAATATCACATCAGGAGGTGTTGTTTTTTATTATTCAACATCACCTGCACTCTTTGGAGATTGCGGTTCCGACTTGATGTCGCAATCGGGCTTCTGAGTGAACTCTATTTTCACATCGGCGGTGGTACTCTCTGGCTCCATGGGCGCGGTGTCCAGCCCCACACCATCGTCCGACTGCCCCGACTCCTCGCTCATCTCCGCCGTACACAACTCGCTCAAGTAGCTCCTGCTCCTGCTCATATCGAAGGTCTGCTTGTGCCGCAGCACCAGATACTCAAAACGGCCGTAGGAGGCCTTGCAGAACTCGCACTTGAACACCACCGCGTCGGGCACGTCCTTCACCTTCAGGTACACGTCGTAGTAGTAGTCGTCGGCGAAGTTCCTGATGCAGGCCGGGCAGTCGACGCCGGCGGGCCGCCCGGAGCACAGCCTCGCCAGCTCCTCGTCCTCGAACTCCTTGTGGAAGTTCTTGATGTGCCTCCTCAGGGTTTTCCGCGAGCTGAAGTCCTTGTCGCAGAGGATGCAGCGCGGCGGCTGGCCGGGCCGCCCCGCGGGCCCCGCGTGCCGCGAGCGCCGGTGCCGCTCGTACGTCGCCTGCCCCTCCAGCACGAGGCCGCAGTCCTCGCACTTGTAGATCTCGTTCTCGGCGAGGTGCTCGGCGGCCAGGTGCTCGTCCAGCGCCGCCTGTGACGCGAACGACATCGTGCACACGCCGCATGGGAACGTGCTCACGTTGAACGAGTGCAGGAGCTTCAGGTGGATCTTGCGCGACTTGGCCGACTCGAACCGCTTGAGGCAGATATGGCACTGCGGGAACAGATCGGAGTCGGGGTGCTTGATGCGCACGTGCTTCCTCAGGCTCCGCTTCTCCTTGAACAGGGTGTCGCAGGCGATGCACCTGTACCTCTGCCGGCCGAGGTGGGTGAACTCGATGTGGCGGCGGATGTTCCTCTTCGTTTTGAACTGCTTCCCGCAGTACTTGCACTTGGACCAGTCGTCGTCGTTGTGCACTATTTTCATGTGCGACGCCAAATAGTACTTGTTGCTGCAGACCCGGCCGCACAGCTGGCACTGCACCTCCTCGTCCAGGCTGTGCTTCAGTTTGACGTGGTGTCGGAGGGACCGCTCGGCGTAGTACACTCGCTCGCAGCGGCTGCATTTGAAGACGGTCTCGGCGGGCTCCTCCACGAACGTCGACGAGACGTTCGAGTCCGCGATCTGCGCTCGCGGGTGAAATATTTTGATGTGGAATTCCAGGCTCGACACGTCGGTGAACAGCCGGTCGCAGTGGCCGCAGGGGTTGGCATCCGGGGGAGGGACGCACACCGTTTTGTGTTCGGCGATCGACTCCCTGCTGTAAAAACGTCGAAAGCAAACGTTGCACGTGGACGGTTGGTAAGCCCTGTCGTGCCTCGACCCGATGTGACGCTCGAGCTCGATCGCTGCGACGAAGTACTCCGAGCACATATCGCAGTAGTGCCACTTCCCGTTACCGCCATCTGTCGTCGAGTCCCCGGACCTCAGCAGGAGAACTTTCTTACAATACTTGTAGAAGTCTTGGAATGTATGAGTTTCTTTTATGTGCTTTCGTAGCTGCGCCTCCTCGAAAAATGTCGCGGAGCAAGTTTCACAAGCTACACGATTCCCTAGATCTTTGTGTCGAGATTCACCGCTTCTCTCGTGCTGCTCCATCTCTATCGAAAAGTTAGTTTCGTCCCTGCCTTCGGTCGAAGTGGGACACAGCGGGGGCGAGCGGCCATCGTGATTCTCCGAGTGGACGCTTTGTTCGTGTCGTTTCAAACTCTGCTTAGACGTGTAAGTTTTCGTGCACCTCGAGCATTTGAACTCGACTCTCCTCTCGTGACTCATCTCGATGTGGCGCTTTAGATTTCTCTTGTTGGTGTAAATTTTGTCGCACTCGTGACATTTAATGAGGTCCTTCAGCGGCGCGTGCACCGTTTGGATGTGGGTGACCAGCGAATCTTTGCCCTTGAAGATCCTCTTGCAGGTGTCGCAGGTGAGATACTCAAAGTCGGGGTTATGGAGCATGGCGGCGTGGCGGCGGAGGTTGCGCTCGGTGGTGAACACCTTGCAGCAGAGGTCGCAGCGGATCTCGGGGCGGTAGCTCAGCAGGTGGGTGGTGAGCATGTGGGTGGCGATGTTCTGCTTCCTGGCGTATATCCTGCCGCAGATGTCGCACTCCGGCAGCCCCTGGCCGAAGCGATTGTGGCCGCGGCTGAGGTGCTGCTGCAGGCCGGCCGGGCTGCCGAAGCTCTGGTAGCAGATCTCGCAGCAGCATGATGAATTGAGGTGGCAGTTCTCGATGTGCGTCTGCAGGTTGTAGTACCGCGTGAAGGTGCGGGTGCAGTAGTCGCAGATGTACTCCTTGGGCTTGTCGCAGGAGTTTTCATTGCTCGACATATCTGCAACAAAAATAAATAGCAATAGTGCAAAAATACATAAATCTGCAAAGGAAATATGTTCTTGAGACTGTTCCCAGGCAGGCGGAAGTAGTATTTTGACTAATTTTTTCTTAGGTCAAATTCTCAGCCAGCCCTATAGGCTTTGGAACTTGCGCTTTGAAGAAGGCTTTGGAAGAGCTGCAATAATGACTTTTGGCGAGCAGAGACCACATAAGAAGATATCTTAATAATTATACTTTATTGGACCAATATTCATCTCAATCATCAAAATTATCATCTCTTAGGGGGATATTAGAATTTAGATTATCATATATATTGGATCCGAGATCATTGAGTCAATGATATTGGATAATGTAATATAGACATATGATTCATTTCTTCCTTGATCATAGATTTTTGACATTTGCTACGAGATTGGATCCAATACGGTCATAGAAAAAGGTGTTGCCAGTTATTTAATATAAAAAAGAGTTTTTAATTTCTTGTTCGTTATTATGTTTCAAATAATGTAATGTAATTATTTTTCTAAATATATACTTGGATAATCTGGCTGAAATAACAAAAAACAAGCCATATTAAAAATGACGATGTCTTTTGACAAATCGAATTCTCTGAGATCTAGTAACCCTGACGTCAATACCTGTCAGCGTTAGCGCTCTCCATTGGCTATTGAAACCACATATGACGTAAAATAGGATCAATGAAATATGATAATGTAATATGCAGATATGATCAAATGATCATATATATTGGATCCTATATATGATCATAGAAATGATCATATATAAATGATTGTAATACCCCCCTTAAACAGGATGTAACAAAACATTTAATTAAAGTGTGTATGTGTCCCTTGTAAAGAGTTCACTGTGAGCGGTGCAAGAGATGAGCAGCGCCGAAATATCTATTTTGGAACGAACTTCCTTATCGCGCGTTGCGAAAGGGGGCTAGACGGAAAAAATTAAGACCAAGTTGCTACAAATAATAAAAACTAAGGAAAAGTAACTCCGTCAAAAAACATGCTCCACAATACTTGTCAAAAAAGTGTACCTTAGGTACACATTTCAATACATTTGCAATATTTAGGTGGCCTTGAGCGGTACTAGGTTGACGTTACATGACAGATCAAAAGGAACCAAATTTAAAACGGTAATAGTATAGGAGTTACGATTCCTTAGTTTTTATTACTCGTAGCCAAGTTGTAACGACACTTTTTGCCACAGACATAGATCGAGATAGATACCGCATGTGTTACATGTACTTCGCGGAACATGTAGTATCTATCTTGATCTGTCTGTGTTTTTTTACCGACTTCCAAAAAACGAGGAGGTTATATTATGTTCGGCTGTGGATATATTTTTTTTTTTGTATGTTCGACCATTACTCCGCCATTTGTGAACCGATTTTCATAATTTTTGTTTTGTTATATTAGGTTTCACTCCAATTTGGTACCATGTTCACAAAAGTGGTGATCTGATGATGGGATCCATGAGTAATCGAGGGAACTCCTCAAAATTTATATGGAAATATATGGTGATTTTGGTTTTATGAGAAGCATCCTAAGCATATGCTACCAAAACGCAAGATTTTGCACCAAGGTATACTATAGTTCCGAAGATACTAAGAGAACTCCGGATTCCTTACAGATACAAGTTTGGGGGTTTAGGCGTTGTTTTAAGAACTGAAAGCATATGCTACTATGCAAAATTTTTATAGTTTTAGCTGCAAATAAACGTTTATTCTATTCTATTCAAATTACATTCATCATCATCATCATCATCATCACTACCACGCCAGGGTCACCAATGTCACAACTCACATGGTTGTATATGGATACAATACACACACAACACCATAATTATATTATCAGTCATCACTAGACATCGGATTATATGCATTTGCATACTTGCATATGCAATGTCTGCGGCGCACATACATTCGGCATGGCGCGGCCATGCAGATTGTATGTGCGCTGCAGACTCGATCACACAAAAAGTGTGCCTCTCCCTTAACAAATTGTAATAAGAATTAAGACACGTAGAATATTAAATATACGCGATGGTTTACTAGGTAACTAAAAAGAGTGAAATTATTATTTTTAACAAAAAATTAAAGCCAACTTCCAAGGTAAAAACAATAATAACATCCTTGTAATATGAACTAAAAAGTATTAAATAATTTTTCCTATCTAATAGTGCCTTTTTCCAAATTCGGCTAAACCTCAACAATTTTGTACTCAATCTTCATTATTTTGAAGTCAGTGCCAGTTCCAAAAGTTTCAAATATTCTGTCAGAGAACAGAAGATTCAGCTATCTGGTACCGATTTCAAAATGATGAAGATTGAGTACAGAAATAGTTGAGGTTTAGCCGAATTCCGAAAAAGGCACTATTAGATAGGAAAAATTATTTATTACTTTTTAGTTCATATTATAAGGATGTTATTATTGATTTTACCTTGGAAGTCGGTTTTATTGCTATAGTTGTAAGCCGTGTGGTAGCGCGTGTTTCTCTCTCTATCTCTCTCTCTCTTTTTTTTTTGTTGAGTGTATACAGGTTTTTTGTACATAAAAAATAACTTCGTTCCATCCGGCTGTCCCTTCACACCTCTCAAGTTTTTTTTAACTTTTGAATGGGTAAATTCATGATGCTGAGGCACTTGCCCATACAAATTTCAAAAAACATATTGGTTTCAGCGCTGCTACTTTCACAGTGTACTAGATCAATAAAAGGGACACATACATGCCCGAAAGTATTATGGGCGTGTATGTGGATGTTGTGGAAAAAACATAAGTTGTTTACAGATTGTTAAAATATGCATACTTTAATCAACAGTGGTTCTCAAACTTTTCTTATTCTTAACCTTTTAGTCATGAGGGACCATTTTAACAAATGTTTTTCTTGCTGGGGACCACCCAATTAGATTCTTGGAAATCTATTGTTATCACGGTTCACTTGCACCGCTTGGGAGTTGATGGGTTAAGGGTTGTTTGATAAAGAAAGCAAGAACAACTTTATGATTATTAGCACTCATTTATTTTTTATTTGGCAAAAATGTAAATGTTACAGATTATAATAGTGTCTGCATAATGTTATTTTTGTGTCTGCATACTCTTTGCTAACTTCTAAATACTCACATATTATTAGGATGGCTTCGCGGACCACTTTGCCTCCAGGGAACACCAGTGGTCCCCGGACCACCGGTTAAGAACCACTGCTCCTATCAAGCCCCATAAGGACACCGGTGACCGCGACAACAATAGAATAACAATAGATTTCCAAGAATCCGCGATCATAGGATTGAATAGTAAAAAAACTAGATTTATATATTTTTAGCTAAACTTCGAAATACATTAGGTAAGTACATAATGTAGCTTGCAATTTTGTTGCACAGCAATAAGTTTAAGGGATCCATACATTTTACCGCAATAGGTAGCAACTTAGGTTTGTGAACCTTAGCCGGTCCAGGTACTATACAGTATCTAATGCTAAGTACTAAATTTTATGTACAAAGGTTCAGCGATTAGAACCTGAAGAAGTTACAGACAATAATATTGAAAACTGATCACTTTATCTTACCGTTTTTACAGTACAGTTCCACAACACAGTTTCTTCACATTGGCTTCACAAATCCCTAATTTTCGAAGCAATAGAAAGGAACTTACAAAATCGGTGTTCTATTTAAATTTATTAAACTATTTTAATTTATGTATTTAATTTAAAAATTATTAAATATATTAAACTTTCAACTCTGCTATCCAGACCATAGGTACTCAAAGACTCTTAATTAATAAATTATTTTCTGAGTTCATTCAAGTAAAAATGTAGCTACCTACGGTAAATAAAACTATTGGCACTTCTTCTTCTTCTTTTTTTTTTTTTTTTATGGCGGCCTCAGTGAGTTGCCAATGTCAGAGTGCTTTTGGGTAGACCATAGATAAAGTATTATAGTATAGATGTAGTAATCTATGCTTGAGGGTTATTATGGGGTTAATATTCTTTTTATGCCGCGGCCGCACATACGTCTATCGTACGAAGGTGGTTTACGAAGCTTCGTGTTATGATATGATGAGGCTATGAGTGATTGCGGGCTGCGGCCCGGGAATTACAATATTTTTCATCATAAAACACCCTTTTTTGTGTTTTATTTATGGTAGGCTATCTAATTAGGTACCGTACCTTTCATTTAAGGCTACTTTTATGACAATGGGACGAAACCTCGCATAAAATAATATATTCTTGACCAAACATACTGTATGTACATGCTTATTATAATGATATTAATTATTATATTATACATTTAACATTTTTTCTTGTTTCATAATTTTAGGTGGAAGAAAACAAGTTTTTCGTGTAATTTCAAGTTGCACGAAAAATTTATTTTGATTTTTGAAAATGCTAATAATAGCAAGCATTTTGAGCGTTTGGATCGTTTTTAACGCTAAATGGAACGCGGGGAAAATAAAATATACAAGATTTAAAAAAAATCGTTCTGTCTACTGTTCCAGCGCTTCAGATACCGGTATTTTTTCATAACGTTATTGCTTCAAGGACGGATCTTCAAGGATAGATAACGGTACGAAAATTTACCCGATACTAGAAATAACGGTAAAAATTGGAATTAATACCGGTAAATGTTATAACGGTAAATAGGATTTATAACGGTAAATATATGTTCTTTGATAACGTTACCTTTTGTAAAATAGTATTTAATAGTAGTCTGGTGACCAGTAGGTATATATTATAGGAAAAATGACGTCTAATGAGAATGACATGGTCAGTACTCAGTAGTTCAGTGCTCAGTTTCTTTGTTCCAATATTACTAATTTATGGTTTGTATAATAAATTATTGTATTGTCAGCATGTGCGACGTGTGCTGGCTGCCTGGTGGACTCTGTTGTTCTGCAGACGACGGGGCAAGGCGGGCTTTTTGTCCACGAAGGAATAAAGACCGCGTCTGCCCGTCGATGTCTGCAGCTGCCCTCGCCGCGTAGGTACACAAAGCACACGACGAGTGGAGGCAGTCAGTTCAGGACGTTCGTTCTAGATAATGAGTATAGAGCTAGCTGCCGTCTCGCGCCGCCGCGCCGTCTGCGTTACCGCATGTAAACTGGTTTGTGTGATCCACGGCGGGCAGTCGCGGACATGCCCCGCCACCAGAGCCCGCCGGGAACCTGCGGAGCGGTCTTTTTGCCCTTGGTGTGCGTTGGTAATACATATTGTAGGTTTCTCTTTGTGCTATCGTTCGCGGCGAAATTGACCGGTCCGCTCCGCCCCGTCGTGTGCAAAGCGCCTCTGATCCGACAGGCTACGCCCTTAAAATATTTTCCGTGTTATAATACCTACATCTATTGTAAATGCTATCATATAATTTTGTGCTTCCTTTTTTAAATGTGTTGATATTTTTAACTACAGTCTACAAAATATATATGTATTGAGAATTCTAGTAATAAATACTAAGACATACAAATAATTACACATATTTTGCCTATCCCCCGCATTCGCTACAATTAAAACCAGTAATAAATACGGACATAGGTACTTTGCATAATTTTCTGCATTCATTGACTAAACAAATTGCAGCACCATCTTGACTTGTTAAGTCAAAGTTTTTTTTTTAATGAAAATAAGGGGGCGAACGAGCAAACGGGTTACCTGATGGAAAGCAACTTCCGTCGCCCATGGACACTCGCAGCATCAGAAGAGCTGCAGGTGCGTTGCCAGCCTTTAAAGAGGGAATAGGGTAATAGGGGAGGGTAGGGAAGAGAAGGGAAGGGAATAGGGGAGCGGATTGGGCCTCCGGTAAACTCACTCACTCAGCGAAACACAGCGCAAGCGCTGTTTCACGCCGGTTTTCTGTGAGAACGTGGTATTTCTACGATCGAGCCGACCCATTCGTGCCGAAGCATGGCTTTCCCACGTTTATAAAAACTGGTGCTTGGAAGTCGGAAGTTGGGCTGCGAGTGAGATTTGGTGCACGACGCATATCGCATACCTGATACCAGAAAATATCGTTATATTTACCGGTATTTTTATAACGATATTTTTTGGTTATGTTAATAGATATCGATAAAAAAAATACCGTTATCTGGCTACCATTATGAAAATACCGGTACGTAACGATATTTTTCGGGTATTCGATAACGTTATGAAGCCCTGGTCTGTTCTGGATTTGTCGATGTAAATTATTGTAATATTTGGACTTTATTAAAATAACAAGAGATTTTTTCTATTTCCAATTTCCAAGCATGTGGTAGGTAAATAATTAAAATATGTATTAAATTCACCGTGTTAAATTTTGCCGGCTTTATAACATTCGTGAAGTTCGTTCAATAGTTCCCGCATTTCGCTTTGAGTGCGATATTCACATCGGTCGCCATTTGCGCCAGTCGCCACGAACGCGGACTGATAAGGTGTGTGTGAAAACTATAATTTTAGGTTACAATAAGTGGCAAAATTTTAGTTAATTGTGCAACAAAAACGCAATAATTCAGTGGGATCACATCGTTTTACTATAACAATCGAGTAGCACCGAGGACATCGTATTTGTGAGTATTTCAACATTCATTAATTGATTAAACACGTGTTAGTCAAAAAATTATAAATTCGTGGTGGAATTGCTTGCGTTGACTGCATTAGATTACACGTCGGCGACGGAATATGTGGAGTGCGAGCTGTGGTTCACATGTCGGTGGTATATTTTCGTTTCTAGGTGATCTATTTTGGTCCCGTATTGTCGTAAAGTGATATTTTTTTGTTTACAACTTATTAACTAATAAATCGGTCGTGTCGTTATGTAAACATGAATACGACGTGTGCGCTGCGTGAATCGCACTTTCCAATTGTTGTATCAATATTTAAATTGATTAATGATGGAGGACTTTGAGTTTTGAAAGGTCGTCAGTTCGCTGGACGGTCGTCCTCCCCCTATTATCGCTCGTGTAGCTTATCGCGGAGATGTTTATACACCGCCGTCGCAGTTGAGATTGTGTCTCCATGATCTACATCTCTCACCCTTCGAGTACTTGAAGTTTGAACAATGCAATATAAAATGTACTGAGCGAATCTATATGAAGGATAATCATAAAATGAAATTTGTTTTGGAATTACAATGTAATACTATAATGTCGTGTTAGCAACCAACCTATTGATAAAATTAGTAAAAAATCCACTCCACCTTATTATATATCTCAATAACTGAATCTTATAGACTATAGCTTTCACAAAGTATACAGTAGTACTGATATTGGGAAATTATTCAAAACAAAAGATACAGACTGAGACAGATCTGGTGGTGCACATAATATAAAAATTGTGAGGGGAATTTCAAGTACCGTAAAATGTGTGAAAGTGTACATGTCTTTATGGTAGTTTAAATGTTTTCATAGGTTTTCAGTTCTTATAAGAATGATATGCATTTTGTAATGTTTGATGCATTCAATCCAAGATTTTTGATGACTCATAATAATATAATAATCCAAACATCTTGGTCAAATAAGAAAATGATTAACAAACATAAGGACAGAGAAAGGAACAAGAAATATTCCCATTATTTGATCATGTAACTTTAATCAAAACTTTTTATTCATCTTTTTTTTCTCCTTTTCTTCTTTATTTGATACATAGTTGATGAAGTATGTAGATTGTACAATTTATTGGATCCAATAATAATAATAATACTCCCCACACCCGTGACAGTGTCCAGTTTCATTGAAAGCAGGCCAGGTACGCTGGAGTGGGATGGACGACCGACACTACTGGCGAGAGATCAGGCACAGGACCGACTTTTTACATGCCCATCCGATGTATGGATCATCTTACTTGTCAGACAATCAGATGATCAGCCTGCATTGTATTGGATCCAATAATTATGTACTGTCAAAAGCAGGTCTGCTCTACCACTAGAATCTTATTTAATAACATAGACTCTCATTTACTGCTCTTGCAGAGTGATAAGTTTACAAAGTTATACTGTTATACCAGCTGCTTAAGGTTTACTTACTCCAGTATGAGTTAAATTTAGTTCTAGGTTAAATATCTCTTCACTGCTTGTGGTTATAAAGGATAAAGCAAGATATTAAGTAATTCTAACTCAGATTGGTGGAAGCAGGCCTCAGATGCTACTAAACTGCACCTAAATATTTTATACTTTCTAGTTTGTGTATGATTTTTATAAGATTAATAAATTAATGTTTTTTTATTGCAGCCCCTGGGAGAGTCATGAACATAACAGAACACAGCAAACTTATGAAACCAGTGCCTATTACGTGTTAGAACTTAGAACGTTGATACAGATTTTTTTGTGAAGTTGAGTGTTTATGATTTGATAGTCTATGGTTAGTTTTAAATTGTAAGTGTTGCCAGCATGAAAATACCAGAGACACCGGCTAACGTTGGAGCTTATTACGGAAATGAAGAGAATGGCCAGTGGCAGGTTGGTTCTTATTTAATTTTTATCGGATTACGTTGTATGGGAGCCCCCCTTAAAAATATTAATTTTATCTTGTTTTCAGTATTTGTTGTTAAAGCTGCAACAGAAATACACAATCTGTGAAATTTTCAGAAGTCTAGCTATAGTGGCTATTTAGTTACGGCCTGGAGACAGACAGACGAACAGACATCGAAGTCTCAGTAATAGGGTCCCGTTTTTACCCTTTGGCTATGGAACCCTGAAAAAAATTAGAACCAATACAATAATGTTTCAAGTAATACATTTCTACTTTGAACTATGACTGAGATTTTAACATTGTATGTGTGTTGCAGCCTAACGGCGTGATCCTCGACAGCGGCATAGGCAGCGGCGACGCGGGAGTGCACAGAACTCCGGTATACCCCGTACACATACCCCGAGGACACATACCCAGTAAGTGTAATTATCTTCTAGAAATTATTATAAATCATTATAATATGTTTAATATTGTTTTAATTTGAAAATAGACTGAGTTTCAGAAACAATGAATGTGTTATATTTATGTGTTTGTCAATCGTATACTGATGTACGACACGTGGTGTTTCAGGCTACGTGATGGCGGGCGCGTACTACCCCCCCGCGTACCCCGCCGGCCCCCCGCCGCAGGACGACTTCGCCGACTACATGTGGATGGAGAACGAGGATGAGTTTGATAAACAGGTACGTTGAGTTTGCTGTGAGTTATCTTGAGAGACTCAAGTGTCGCTGGAGTTTTATCAAAATCTTTTTGATATTTGTACATGTGACTCAGTATATTACATAACAAATATACTTTATGTCAATCGTATCTATGTAGTATACTATAATACTATAATATAAGAGCTATAACTCACCGGGCTAGGTCTCGAACCCGTGGGTAGGCAACACATAGACTGAGTTTTGTTTATTAAAAGTTATCCATACTTCCATACTAATATTATAAATGCGAAAGTGTGTCTGTATATATTATGTCTGTCTTCACGCCCAAACCGCTCAACGGATTTTGCTGAAATTCGGTATGTTGATACTTGAGTCCCAGGAAAAGACTTACAATTCTTTTGGACGTAACAAAACGGAGTTGCGGGCGTCGTCTAGTATACAATAAAAGAATAATAAAGAAAAATAAATTATTGAATTAAAAACTATTTAACAGTCTTCTAATGTGTCTTCTGGCCATATCCAGGTGATGCAGCAGCTAGAGGAGGAGGCTCTGATGGAGCAGTGCATCGAGGCGATGCTGGAGGACGAGCAGCGGGAGCGCCAGCGGCCCACGGCCAACGGACACAACCACTACCCCACGTATGTACAAGTATAACAGTATAGATCTTGCATGACTTAATGATCATGCCGCTATATAGAGAGGTCTATAACGCACAATTTTTACGCTCGGGGAAACTAGAGAAGCAATCGGCGTATGGGCACAAAATCAATGTAATATTGTATTAGTTAGCAATATCGTGTTCACTGATCTACAAGCAGCTTACCCATCCCGCTCGCACAATGCTATTCTTGTAGAAAAAATAACTTACATGCACTAACTTTTGATTATTTATTCTTTAAAAATATTATTTTCTTTTCATAAACGCATAATTAACTTTAATCCGCAAGACCCCAACCTAAAATTAATTCTGAATATTTCAGGAGCAGTAACGGTGGCACGTCGATATCGCTGGAGGAGGCGGTGTCGCGGTCGACGCTCAACCCTCTCGCCGCGGAGTTCGTGCCCAGCTTCGGCGCCCGACAAACGGTCACAGGTAAAAGTTTCTGCCTGTCTGTTCTAGAAAAAACCGCTGAACTATTGATGAAACTGATTGGGTAGAGATATTGTTGAGATAGTTTAGCTTTTATCTCTAAAAAAATTACGATTATCGCGATAAAATCACATGCAACATTTAGTGGCATATTTTCATTTTCTTATGAGTTAGTATTACATACTAAAATCACCAAGTGATCTTCTGTTTAATGTTTCAAAACGTATACTTCCTGCATGGACAGTTGTTTAGGAATACTAAAGTTGTTTTAGGTGTCTGAATAGCAGTTTACCGTCGATGTTCGCTGTGTTTACATTATGCAGTTTCAAAACTATGTATTCAACTATTACAGAAGAGAAAACAGAACCAGCGGAAACAAAAACAGAAGGAACAGAGAGTAAAGAAGAGAGTCATACACAGAGCGAAACAGCAGCGAGCTTAGAGAATAAGGAGCAGAGTAGAACAGAAGGTATGGTATTTATTTGAATGAAATGAACAAACATTTCAGCATAAATATTTTAACTTCTGTCCTTATCAGTCACATGATGTAAGAGAGAAAAATTAATAGTCTAAGACCCAGTTTCATCAAGCAATGTTAAATAAATAATGGCTTGTTAAATCAGTTAATGGCCTGTTAGAGCTATCGAGCGTTCCACCATGCCCTAATGTCATGTTAAATCACCTAACACGGTGTTAAATTTAATTCCTGCTATGGACGTCCGTTAAATATATAACAGGCTGTTATATGAGTCAAAATAACAACTTTCAAAGACAATAATATGCAATATCAATAAAAGAATCTGTTTTGACTTTTGATACTTTCCGTCATGTTTCCGCTACGTCCTTGTTATTAATTATTTTCATAGTTATGAATAATTATTTATTTTCACTTTGCCAAAAATTCAGCCTTCGGATTTTCCTTGACATTGCAAATATACTAACTTGTATCAAAATTACCAAACCGAAATATGTAAATAAAAGTTTGTATTATGATTCATGTTTTCAGCTTTGACAGATAATAATTATTAACCTGGTAAATTAAGAAAAACTATTATAGCATAACAAATGTATGCGATCAGTGATATTTTAATTTGGTCTCTTTATCTACTATTATACTCCTATGGAAGAAAGTGACACATTGCAGCAAACATGTCGTATTAATCTTGTACATTGCAATTTCGTCGCCTTATAACAAGAATGAACGAATTTTAGTTGTTCACTCGTTGTTCACTTAACATTGCATTTACTAATCCGCTGTTAAATTTTTACTGTGAGACATAAGTATTTTAACAGTCTGTTTAATTTTCCAAGGTCCGTTAAGTAATGCCTTGTTAGGATTTAACAAACAGAGGTTGGTGAAATTGGGTCTAAAGCTAGCTTTTAAATTGGCTAAATTTAAGAAAAATTTGAACAAGACTTGCCACTTGCTCACTACTTGCCTCTTCCACTCATGCATGAAAACATTACTATCTTAGTCTTTAGCCTGACCCGTGGAATTGTGTGCGAGTAAAAGAAACAAAAAGAGTTTTAAGTATGGGCTATGGCTTATACTTAAAAAAAATCTTTATCTGGCGATCGAACATTATAAAAATGTTACATTTTACGTATCCTCTTTTTCAGAGCCCATCCCCGCATCAACAGATCCACCCGAAGTGTCCGCAGCGGACGTCCAGCCGATAGACGACAAGAAGGTCGCCAAGAAGGACGCGAAGAAGCAGGAGGCGAAGAAACCCGTGAAACCCGAGGCCAAGGCGAAGACGAAAGCCGTGGTCGCACGCGTGGAGACCAAGCCGCAGAAGAAGAAGGAGGTTAAAGCCAAGAGTGAGACGGAGGAGGAGGTCGCGCCAGCGGAAGATACGACGGTGAGTGAAATATTGAGCTTTCAGCAGGAGAATGTTAAGAATGGACTGGAGTAGACATTGGCTAGCTATAGTCCATTCCTAACATTCGAACTAGAAAGTATACCCTTCCTTGTGGTCTACGAACAAAGGAACGAAGAATGATGCAATAGTATGTATCTCACAATAAGAAGGGATTATTTACAAATTTAATTGTAAAGACTCTTTGGAAATTCGCATAATTGAAATAAAATATATTTTATTGTGGACAATGGGGATTGTCCATTTTTTTTAATTTTGCTCATTACAAAAACATTTCGAGGAATAAGGCCAGTGATCGTTTTTCTGTATATAAACGAAAAAAATACCCATTAGTTACTTATATTTTTGAACAAATACGTTTAACCTTTGTTTGACCTTCAATGGCGTTAAATTAGCAATAAATTCGACCAACATTACGTTTCGAACTTTTGGTAAGCTTCTCGTATCAGCTTTAACATAATGAGAACTTGCATTTGACGAATCAGCCATTATAAATAAGATTGAAAGGAAATTTAAAACATGCAGAGGTCAATTGGCGGCCGATGATGACGTCAGAGCGAAACTTTAAAAATTTATTGAGAAAAAACTAGCCAATGAATTTCAAAATTATTTAATTTATATTCTTAAAATACCCTATTTTAACGAAAAAAAATATAAAAAGTACATGTGATTTTTTTTTGGACAACGCCCATTACAGTTACATACAAGCAATAACAAAGTTGTATGGTAATTTTAATATCATAGCTTTACTAATATTAAAACAATAATATTTCAGGCGTCTCCCGTAGAAGAGTCTACGCCGGCATTCAAGCCAATTAACTACGCGGCGGCGGCGAAGGCCAACAAACCCAAAAAGCCGACAACGCCCCCCGCCACAGACAAGACCGCCCCGCCCCCCAAACTAGACGTCAAACCCAAGGCCGAAAAGACAGACAAGAAACCCCTGCCCAAGGACAAAGTGAAAACCGACAAGCCGCCCGCGCCACAGAGGAAAAACTCCGCGAAATGAACCCCTGAGTGAGTTGAATGTACAAAATATTCGATACTGGCGCCACGTACACGGTTGTTTTTTTTTGCACTAGCGATCACGGCCACGCCAGTATGGTTAAATTTTAGTTTTTTTGATAGAGAATATTGTGATACCCTAAGCATTTTCTTTCTTCGAAATTAAAAAAGTAAAAAAAAAATATGCTCCTATTAATATAAGAATATAAAAAATTATTATCATAAGTTTTTATTGAATAATGCGGTGTTCAAGATGTGTATCACGAGTGAAGTGTACAGCTAGGCTCCAAACAGCACAAACAATATAATATCACCAGTAAATTTTAAGACCATAAACCATGATTTTGGAATGGTAGTGCAAAATGTGCTCGTAGACATTTAGATAATAATGTATGTTTATCAATGATTTATTTTATATTTTTAAATATTTTTGTGACTTTGTGTTATAACATCCGTTCCAATCTAATTTAGTCTATAAGTAAATAATAGCCTGTTATGCTACGAATATAAGGTGCAGTGTAATATCCATTGACACTTTTGTCAAATTGTTTACATTTATATTAAATTAGATTAGATTGGAATAGAGATTACAAAGTGATTTTTTTAATATCTTAAAATTATTGTGGCTACAGTGTGGGACCACAAAACGCCTTTGTCGTTAAACAAAATCACATTCTATGCATAAGCCTACCGGCTGTGGAGCCCCATGTTTAACTGTTCTTCGTCTATCCAGTCTTTTACCTAGTCGTGAAGTTTTGGTGTAAATATTTTTTAAAGATTACGTCGAGTCTCCTTATAATTTGGCGTCCTACGACTGCATGTTTCATAAGCTTGTATGTGATTTACAAATGTAGGTTTTCCTCCAAAAGTATATTGCTTCAATTGCGACACTAACGGGCAACACGGGCCACTGGCCACAACCACAAAACGCCGCCACAGGCATATTTCATAACTTTTTTTCTGCACTTTCCGCACATGCCGGTGGCCGCAACACCTTGTATGAAAACTTCAGGAAATATTCATGTGGGGGCGTTTTGTGGTTGCGGCCGGTAATCCGTGTGCAGCGACCCTGAAATCTTGAAGGCTGCACTATTAAATATGTAGATGTAAGGCTGTCCACTAACCATATAGAGTAAATTGTGGCTATGCATATAGCACATAGTATGTATAGGCGAGTATAGTATACAAAGTGGCTACTGAAACAGGCACGGCTCCAGCGGGACTGGACTGGCTGCAAATAAAATACGAGTTTAGCGACAAGAAACGAGTTAAAAGTCAAACTAGACGCAGCGCAGACGACAGACTATCCGTGACGCACTTTTTAGTCTGTGCAAATAGAACCTATGCAATTATATGCAGTAAAACGCCTAAAAAGTGCGTCACGGATAGATAGTTAGCGCTGTGCCATAAGGTTAAAATACATTCTATAAACTACCAAGTCAAGGTTAACTACAAAATTAAGGTTAAAAACCTTCATTTTAACTTGATTTTGAAGGAATTGTAGATTAATATAAATGTTTTTGTATGTCTTTGCGTGTTATGTCGCTATAGCTAGTGCGTTTTTTAAAACCTTGAATTTATTGCATGTTTTATATATTTTCTAATTTTATAGATATCTAAGTTAATATAACTATGTAGAAATTTTATTTAATCGATTTTAATTGTTTTTCTAAATGTCCTAGTATTTTATTTGCAGTCACCAATGTTATTTGTTTGTCGTTTTATTAGACATTTAGACAAGAGGTTAAAGAATAGACTCTCCCTTAACACAAATATTTATGCCTCAAATTAATAATATTCTATAAATTAAACTTTTATTAACCGATAAAATTAATTATATGTTTACAATATTGCAACAGGTTATAAAGTAAAAGATATGTCAATTTAAATATTGCTCAAGAGTCAAGAATATTTTTTGTTATTTGAAATTCATTGTGTCTGTTAAGTTCTTCTTTCTTTATCAAAATGATAGTGTTCAAAAAATATTTTTAAACAATTAACACTTAGCATTTTAAAACAATGTCTTTGGACATTACTAATATTAATTGATTAAAGATTAAAATAGATTCCATTACTTCGTCTATGAAGATAAAAAAAAATTAAAAAAACGTAACAGACTGAAAAATGCAATGAAAAATATGTAAATAAACTAGCCAAGAGGTCGACAGAACATCAAATTATTTTCTATTATAGTTGTTGAATTGTAATAGAAAAAGTGGTAAAGATAGGATTATAAGTTGAAATATTTCTTTACCACAAAAAGATAATCCAGATCTTTTAGATCGAAAGATAGACATGTTGTTGTCGACCTGTAACAATTACTATGTTAAAAGAAAAAAATATTCAAAAATCGCAACAAAGCAATAAAACCATTTTGTATATTATAGTTATTTTGTAACGTCTAGATTATAAATATGTTGGGTAGCAGTTCACTAGTTTTAGTAATTTAGTACAACGACCAGTGGAGTGTATTATGGCTCCATATAAGTCTACTATAAAGACTAAAATAATGACTAGTGCATTTATGTATTGCGCACATAATTGGGCACTACAGAATAACTCTTTAGTGCCCACTAGAGAGCGATAAAGGCTCAAACCACTGGTCGTAGTACCCCACGGCCGCAGTTCGGTCGTGTCAGCATCCATATGTCAGTGGCTTATTTAAACAAATGTATAGTTATACAAATACTAGTGCCGCAAGAGTTATATTAGAGGGTCTTGGCTGTCGCGTGTTGGTTCAGCCTGCTGTGAACACTGAGCCAACGCATCGAGCTAGCGCATTGGACCAACGTGAGAGTATGGAATGTCACTCCCAACTTATGGCCAAGTAGGCCTCTGCACTGTCCAATGCACTGGCTTCATGCGTCGGCCTGATTTGTCCAGCCGGCTATACGGTTTGTGTCGTTATATTGTCTATGGTGCAAATTAGAGAATATATTATAATATGATTGTACGAAAATTGACTCTTGTCGTGGTTTTGACCATGATATGGCCAATTCCATGTCCAAAAATGTCTATAAAATGGTTTGACAAATCTTATGAAATTGGTTTAGAGTGTATTTGGCAAAATGTATCCTACAATGAATAACGACACAGGCCCGTTAGGTGTGAGGATGTTGGTTTTTCTACGTTGGAATGTTGTTGAGAATTGTTTCAATTAGGGAATTTTGAAATTGATAAATTATATTGTACATTTTGATAGACAATGTATGAATAGGTTTAATACGTTAAGGGCCTGTTTCACCACTTCCTGATAATTGCCGGATAATCTATCCACAACTTAACTCGACAGATAAAGTATGGATAATCTGTCAAATAAGTTGTGGATACCCTATCCAGCACATTATCAGGAAGTGGTGAAACAGGTCCTAAGTCTCTTCACCCGGTTTCGATTATCTTATTCAAAAATGTTAAAACTCGCTTCAGTCTCATGTTGCACGAAGCGGTGCGATGTTATAATGATAAAGGACTGAAATTGAAAATAAATTGCACTTTAATCGGCGTGTTTTGCAATCTTCTGATCACTTTCTTAAGATCTACACTTTCAATTCAGATTTTCAGGCCCATGTACACTTTATACCACAGATGTTATAGTTTTGTCTGTCTGATGCGTTATAAAAGTCGCCTAATAGACAAGGACTGAACATTGTAGACTTTTATAAGTAACGGGATAACTGTATTGTCTCTTTATATTGTGACCGACGGAAGATTGTGAAGCCCCATCACTAGCGCGTAGTTTAGTAATTTATTGTAGAGGTATGTTTCTATTGAAAGGCTTTCGGTAATGTATAATGATAATATAATGACGGTGAAGAGTTGAAGACAGCCGAGACTGTAGTTGTTAAAGACGGGTGGCCGACTTTGTAAATGCGAGTTCAGATTTTCATATAAAAATATGAATCTCTTTTTTGTTTGTTTTTATGTCAAATTTTATTTCGATCACGGTACGAATACAGGTGAAGTTTACGAGCGTCCGGGCGACCGCGCTGCTCGTGTTCCCCGGGTGTTGCCGCTGGACATAGGAGCGCGGTCGCCCGAGCGCGCGCCGGCCTGGCCGCCCCGCTTGTTATATAAAGTTATTTACCTTAAATTAGCGTTTTGTATTGTAACATATGACCTTGAAGATGTCACACATAGAAGTATTTTATATGTATTGTAATGTTAGTTCGCGATTCTATCAGAATTGTTTATAAATAAATTGTCAAATATATGTATAATATTGTACACGGTTGTTTAAATTTTCCTCCGGTCTTTTAAATTTATCTTTACATACAAGTCCTAAGAAATTTAAGAAGTGTTTGCCCTATTCGTAAATAATTCAGTCGGTATTAATAAATACAGAATAAGATAGTATCTTACCCATGTTGCTGTCTTTGTCTTATAAATTATAATATTATGTTGTTATCGCTATGTATTTGGCAGACAACAAGCGCTTTGCAGACGACGGGGCGGGGCGGGCCGGTCAACTTCGCTGCATACGCCCGTCGATGACTGCGGCTGCCCGCGCCGCGTACACAAAGCACACGCCGTCTGCGTTACTGCATGTAAACTGGTTTGTGTGATCCACGGCGGGCAGCCGCGGACATGCGCAGCCAGTGCAGGCCGGGCACCTGCGGCGCGGTCATTTTGCCCGCCGTGTGCGTTGGTTATATAGGATTCCCTTTGTGCTTATCGTTCGCGGCGAAACTGACCGGCTCGCCCCGCCCCATCGTCTGCAAAGCGCCTAACAACCACATCCATAAATTAGTCCTAACTCCTATCTAATAATTTGTTTATAATAGTGCATAATTGGTACAACAATTTGGGAGGATAAATAAAAAACAATTTTATATTTTTTAATATATTACATCAAAAGCGTCAATTTCAAATTTTGCAATGTAAGGCCACATCTATCACAAATTTGGAAGTGTATTCAACAAGTTTCGTAATTGAAAGAGAACGCGTGCGTAAAACTTACAACTACCGTCAGTGCAACACTTAGTAACGGGCAAAACACTGATTTCTTTTACAATCCTTTTCTAAATCTAGAACGAAGTGGTCTGTAATGGCCACTATTTAGACAGTTCGAACGCGAACAGCTCAGAAATAGACAAATAGAAAAGCTCTAAAGGATCGGTACGCAACATTGGCGTACGTACACGCACGCAAATGCGTCTCGCACGTCATTTGTGCGTACACTTGTGTGCGTGACTTCGACTGTTAACACAAATATTTATGCCTCAAATTAATAATATTCTATAAATTAAACTTTTATTAACCGATAAAATTAATTATATGTTTACAATATTGCAACAGGTTATAAAGTAAAAGATATGTCAATTTAAATATTGCTCAAGAGTCAAGAATATTTTTTGTTATTTGAAATTCATTGTGTCTGTTAAGTTCTTCTTTCTTTATCAAAATGATAGTGTTCAAAAAATATTTTTAAACAATTAACACTTAGCATTTTAAAACAATGTCTTTGGACATTACTAATATTAATTGATTAAAGATTAAAATAGATTCCATTACTTCGTCTATGAAGATAAAAAAAAATTAAAAAAACGTAACAGACTGAAAAATGCAATGAAAAATATGTAAATAAACTAGCCAAGAGGTCGACAGAACATCAAATTATTTTCTATTATAGTTGTTGAATTGTAATAGAAAAAGTGGTAAAGATAGGATTATAAGTTGAAATATTTCTTTACCACAAAAAGATAATCCAGATCTTTTAGATCGAAAGATAGACATGTTGTTGTCGACCTGTAACAATTACTATGTTAAAAGAAAAAAATATTCAAAAATCGCAACAAAGCAATAAAACCATTTTGTATATTATAGTTATTTTGTAACGTCTAGATTATAAATATGTTGGGTAGCAGTTCACTAGTTTTAGTAATTTAGTACAACGACCAGTGGAGTGTATTATGGCTCCATATAAGTCTACTATAAAGACTAAAATAATGACTAGTGCATTTATGTATTGCGCACATAATTGGGCACTACAGAATAACTCTTTAGTGCCCACTAGAGAGCGATAAAGGCTCAAACCACTGGTCGTAGTACCCCACGGCCGCAGTTCGGTCGTGTCAGCATCCATATGTCAGTGGCTTATTTAAACAAATGTATAGTTATACAAATACTAGTGCCGCAAGAGTTATATTAGAGGGTCTTGGCTGTCGCGTGTTGGTTCAGCCTGCTGTGAACACTGAGCCAACGCATCGAGCTAGCGCATTGGACCAACGTGAGAGTATGGAATGTCACTCCCAACTTATGGCCAAGTAGGCCTCTGCACTGTCCAATGCACTGGCTTCATGCGTCGGCCTGATTTGTCCAGCCGGCTATACGGTTTGTGTCGTTATATTGTCTATGGTGCAAATTAGAGAATATATTATAATATGATTGTACGAAAATTGACTCTTGTCGTGGTTTTGACCATGATATGGCCAATTCCATGTCCAAAAATGTCTATAAAATGGTTTGACAAATCTTATGAAATTGGTTTAGAGTGTATTTGGCAAAATGTATCCTACAATGAATAACGACACAGGCCCGTTAGGTGTGAGGATGTTGGTTTTTCTACGTTGGAATGTTGTTGAGAATTGTTTCAATTAGGGAATTTTGAAATTGATAAATTATATTGTACATTTTGATAGACAATGTATGAATAGGTTTAATACGTTAAGGGCCTGTTTCACCACTTCCTGATAATTGCCGGATAATCTATCCACAACTTAACTCGACAGATAAAGTATGGATAATCTGTCAAATAAGTTGTGGATACCCTATCCAGCACATTATCAGGAAGTGGTGAAACAGGTCCTAAGTCTCTTCACCCGGTTTCGATTATCTTATTCAAAAATGTTAAAACTCGCTTCAGTCTCATGTTGCACGAAGCGGTGCGATGTTATAATGATAAAGGACTGAAATTGAAAATAAATTGCACTTTAATCGGCGTGTTTTGCAATCTTCTGATCACTTTCTTAAGATCTACACTTTCAATTCAGATTTTCAGGCCCATGTACACTTTATACCACAGATGTTATAGTTTTGTCTGTCTGATGCGTTATAAAAGTCGCCTAATAGACAAGGACTGAACATTGTAGACTTTTATAAGTAACGGGATAACTGTATTGTCTCTTTATATTGTGACCGACGGAAGATTGTGAAGCCCCATCACTAGCGCGTAGTTTAGTAATTTATTGTAGAGGTATGTTTCTATTGAAAGGCTTTCGGTAATGTATAATGATAATATAATGACGGTGAAGAGTTGAAGACAGCCGAGACTGTAGTTGTTAAAGACGGGTGGCCGACTTTGTAAATGCGAGTTCAGATTTTCATATAAAAATATGAATCTCTTTTTTGTTTGTTTTTATGTCAAATTTTATTTCGATCACGGTACGAATACAGGTGAAGTTTACGAGCGTCCGGGCGACCGCGCTGCTCGTGTTCCCCGGGTGTTGCCGCTGGACATAGGAGCGCGGTCGCCCGAGCGCGCGCCGGCCTGGCCGCCCCGCTTGTTATATAAAGTTATTTACCTTAAATTAGCGTTTTGTATTGTAACATATGACCTTGAAGATGTAACACATAGAAGTATTTTATATGTATTGTAATGTTAGTTCGCGATTCTATCAGAATTGTTTATAAATAAATTGTCAAATATATGTATAATATTGTACACGGTTGTTTAAATTTTCCTCCGGTCTTTTAAATTTATCTTTACATACAAGTCCTAAGAAATTTAAGAAGTGTTTGCCCTATTCGTAAATAATTCAGTCGGTATTAATAAATACAGAATAAGATAGTATCTTACCCATGTTGCTGTCTTTGTCTTATAAATTATAATATTATGTTGTTATCGCTATGTATTTGGCAGACAACAAGCGCTTTGCAGACGACGGGGCGGGGCGGGCCGGTCAACTTCGCTGCATACGCCCGTCGATGACTGCGGCTGCCCGCGCCGCGTACACAAAGCACACGCCGTCTGCGTTACTGCATGTAAACTGGTTTGTGTGATCCACGGCGGGCAGCCGCGGACATGCGCAGCCAGTGCAGGCCGGGCACCTGCGGCGCGGTCATTTTGCCCGCCGTGTGCGTTGGTTATATAGGATTCCCTTTGTGCTTATCGTTCGCGGCGAAACTGACCGGCTCGCCCCGCCCCATCGTCTGCAAAGCGCCTAACAACCACATCCATAAATTAGTCCTAACTCCTATCTAATAATTTGTTTATAATAGTGCATAATTGGTACAACAATTTGGGAGGATAAATAAAAAACAATTTTATATTTTTTAATATATTACATCAAAAGCGTCAATTTCAAATTTTGCAATGTAAGGCCACATCTATCACAAATTTGGAAGTGTATTCAACAAGTTTCGTAATTGAAAGAGAACGCGTGCGTAAAACTTACAACTACCGTCAGTGCAACACTTAGTAACGGGCAAAACACTGATTTCTTTTACAATCCTTTTCTAAATCTAGAACGAAGTGGTCTGTAATGGCCACTATTTAGACAGTTCGAACGCGAACAGCTCAGAAATAGACAAATAGAAAAGCTCTAAAGGATCGGTACGCAACATTGGCGTACGTACACGCACGCAAATGCGTCTCGCACGTCATTTGTGCGTACACTTGTGTGCGTGACTTCGACTCTATAATATAATATTATGACATATTATTATATTCTTACAATGATTTGATATCTGGACTTACCGATAAGTTTTAATAAAAAAATCGAGATATAAGGACTCTGAGCTTGTCCCACTTCTTGTAAACCTGTGGCGATGGCACTATTGTGCGACTAACACTTACTATTATAATATAAACTTTTCATAACATTAAAATTGCAATACACAATATACGTTTGTACATGAATAGAATAATATATTACTACAATAATCCCCTAAAATATATATTTTCGTCGCTGGGCAAGTTAAATCATATCATATTGTCTGAGAAGCGTCAGTTTTTTTAAAGGTCGCCAAATATTTTACAGATAAAATAGTAAATATTGATTTAACAACATAACAATATGGAGGGACTTGTTTAAAACTATTATTAATGTATACGACATATAATATACAACATCTATTTTATTTATATCTTTTTTTAATGCACCTTTATAAGTCGATAATATTAAAATTAATATGGTGTAGCGTACAAGTCATTTGATTATTATATAATACACACAGTTCAGTAGATGGCGCACCAGTCACTTTATTCCTAGAGGAAATTTTACAACACTAAACATGTTATTTCTTTTCTCTATCCTTCTCGTTTTGTCATTTTGTGTCTAGACCACTGACCTCCATTATACGAGTACGCTAGACTTATAGATACCCTTGGATACCCTTTGAAATGACAGCAATTTTTTGTGCCTATTTGAAGTGGAATCAGCGCCCCCAATGCGGGGGAAGTGAACTAAATCTGACATAAAAATGACGTTGGAAAGTCGCCATATTGGCGCTGATAGCCGTAGTGAGAGTTATTGGAACTAATACTAATGATGATAACCAATAGCGATTAAGCGGCCATTTGCAATTTACGTTAGATTTAATTCTCTTCCCCCGCATTGGGGGCGCTGATTCCTCTTCAAAGGCAAACTCCAGCGTACTTGTATAATGGAGGTTAGTACTAATTTAGAATTCCTATATATTCCCTTAAATCTTAATTGACATACTTCGTTTATCATTCAGACTATAATAAAACTGTTCCATCCTAGTCTAAGCATTTACTTTAACAATCACTGTAGGTGATACACCATCTAGAAGTGCACACTTGTGAACACTTGACAAAAACGTGAACACATCGTTACAAACTGGACCATTCACAGAAATAAATCAAGATAGAACGGCGACACGCGTGCGATGCTAAGGAATCGCTCGTGTCAATTTTTGCTTTGCTTTTAGTTAACAAATAACTTACCCGTGGCAAGAAATACCTCCTTTTGACCGATTCACTTTCGTACTTCTGTTTTTACAATTAGACACTGCACAATAAGGAGGTCGAGTCGAGACGTGCGTGCTGACTGAATGAACGTTCAACGAATCTTGCACGACAGAGCAAGATTGAAACACGCGTACCCCACCCGCTTAGCCGTTCTATCTTGATTTATTTCTGTAGGGCCATTTGTGACTGTCATATATTTTTTTATTTTACTTTCAATGGCTAGAACCTCTGCAATTTGTTTTCTGTAACGTCATGATTTAAATTTGCTTAATAAAAAACTTTATTTTTGAGCCAGGTTATTTACCATCCAACTGGGATTAAAATGCTAATTAAAAATTTAAAAGAAAAAACACTTTCCCCTTACTAATAAAAATAGTTATACAATAGGCTTTACAATGTTTTATTCTCATCTGTCAACCGCCTTTTGAGAAGTAGCAGATGAGGACAAAACATTGCATGACTTAGGCACACTTTTAATATTTTTAATAAGGGACATTTTATGTATAAAATCTAAAAGTTACCTAAGTTGTTAAAACGTATGGGTATAACGTACAATATAATCTAAAAAAGCATATTTTTTACAATACAATATAGTTACACTGGTTAAATACATGTGTTTTTAAGTTTTTACAGCACAATGCAGTGTTTAGGTTTCAGAAAAATATTTTTAAGCATATTGTACTGCAATATTTTATAACATTTGTTTAAATTCGTTCAAAAACTTACGAAATTATACATAAAATTTTTAATCTCAATAGTAAATTATATAAACAATTACAAATTCATTAAAAATAAAAATTAAGTCATGAAAAAAGTGGCTATTAGTGTCTCTGCAACACCTAAGTCGGCTTTAATCATAAAATTTTGAAGAATATAGTCATGTTATATTAAAAATAATATTTTTATAATTTCATTAAATCTCAACTATAAATATTAAGTTTTTTACTAACTTTTAAGCCGTATCTATACATAATTTTTTCATAAAATTACAAAATGCATATTGTTCACTGGTAAGCACATATTTTGGATTTTCGGCAAATATGTTGACTTATTGTGCCTCAAGCAATATTTTTAAGAAAAGTACATATTCCACACAAAAATATGGCCATCATTTTAGGTTTTGTGTATGCGTTATGTATTTTATTTTAGAATATTTATCACTGGAGCTCTTCAATAAACTATGGCACAGATTAAACAGGGAGGCCCTTAACATAATTGACTCAATAACGACTTAAGATAGTGGTGAACGGTGCCCCTTGTTATCTGTAATTAAAAAAAAAATAATCCTTTTAATTTGTGCATAAAATGTATAACTATAATGCTACGTTCGAACAATAGTTTAATGTGTATGGATCTTAAATCCATGTAGTAACTAAAAAAAGTCTGGTTGCTGATCACATAGAATTTGTCCTAAAGTGTCATTTTATATGTGCCTGTAGTCTGTAGTCAAATACCACGAGCCAATCAGCTAATTTCTTTAAAGACCTTTTAATTTTGACGTCGGTTTTGTTACCATTGTTTGCCGCTAGGGGGCGCTGCTTCGATCCCATATAATTTCTTCTTTAATAATATAATCCTTATAGTCAGAAGTGACAGAAGTTAACACTTGCACACTTCTGACTGAGATACCAAGTGGCGACATACTCACTTCACTTCATGCTGGCGTTGGAGGCGTTGTAGAAGTCGAAGTCGTCCAGCCCCTCGGGCTCGAAGGCGCGGATCTGCTCGAACAAGTCGCTGTCCATGAAGCTCGCCTCCGTTTGCGCCGGCGTTGCCGCGCTGAAGTAGCTGCATGGCCGCCATTTTGAACACGCAAGTGTGGCGAAGTGTAAGTGAGAAAGTGTATCGAAGTGGGGAAGTTTAAGTGTTGGAATGTTAGAAATGTTTTGTGTGTTCATTTCAAGAAGTGTTAAAGTTGAATTAAAATGTAGCAATTCACAAGTGCTCAAATGTTAATTTAGGAAAGTGTAAAGGAATTTTTCAAGAGGAAATGTTATAATCAAAAGTGTGTGAAATGTGTGTGTTCGAAGACCGGAGCCGCAGCAGGATTCGGAAAAGAAAGAAAATGCAACACATTAGATAACGGTCATGAGCGGTGGCAGCTCGCGCTACATCCGTCGCCAAAATGTCAGCACAGACTAATTACAACTTTACAACTAAAGGCTGAATTTAATCTTTACTGTCACAAAAGAGGATACCGAGAGACGACCGTCTGTGTTGCATTTTCACGAGGGTAGAATTAAATTGTCTATGGCACCAGTGTTGCCATATTAAAAGAATAAACGTATATGAAAATTTCAAGAAGTTACATCATAAATGATAACAATTGATCTAAAATATTACAAAACGGTCTACCATAGACAATTTGTTAGTCGTTAAATAAAATACACAAGTTTCACGTAGAATTATATTATAAATACATCAAAACATACATCAAACATCCAACAGCGTCGTACGTCGTATACGAGTCCTTACATCGCTTACAAAATTTATAAAATAGTTATATGATCGCCGCGATAAACAGATTTCATTTTTTGCGTCGCAAAATTTTGAGATCAGATGGCAACGAGCCAAAAAAATACCAACACTCGCAAAAAATACAATCTGCCACCACCCCGCAAGTCTTATTGTAATCACAAAATAGGCCCAGAATACAACAGACCAGAGTCATTTGAGCGCACTCCAATAGAATTTGCTTAACGTAACTATAAATCTATAATAAACAATAATAGTCACATCCGCTACATTATTAAATGAATAACAGAATCGAATAGATAGTAATTCCAATGATGCCCGGTTTCTGAACTATTTCCATAAACTTCAAATAAACTAACTTTTGTCGGGCCAACGCCATCTAGTGCTCCGTAAATGAGACTAAAGTTTTGTTTTCTTTAATTGTAAAAATCTTTTTTGTGCGAAATGAAGCTTTAAATCATTTAAAACAGTAACAACAATAATATTTTTCTATAAAGTTTCTTTAATTTCTTTCGAGTCAGCGACATCTATCGAATATAATGTGATCTATGACTTATAAAATCTATAACCAGTGCTCATTGGTCACTCAAATTTAATTTACATAAATCTAATGTCATGTCGATGATTAGAAAGTTGACAAGTTGTCGAGTCCTGGATAGCACTAATAATTAATACTTAAACTACCGACAAATTCAGAAACCAGGCATACATTGCCAGCACCCACAAATAATTAATCTGAAAACTGATATTGCAAAGGAGCTTATTTCTTCAGGACGGAGATATCAGTAATGTCATGGATCTCAGTAAAATAAAATACTTTGCTAGTATAAAATACGAAAATTATCTAATCATAATTCATAATTGTACGAGATTAATATATAAAATGTTATGATTTTGTTCCCGAATTACAACTTTTAAAATACAATAGGAATGATAGAAATGCTCCTTTACTAATATGATATTTTTACAGCGAATAACTATTCAAGTTCATTGTTTCTGCCCGTCATTTGACTTTTCCAATATGCCATACAAAGACAGGCAGACATTGTAAAGTTATTCGCTGCATAAAATATATTTTATTAGTAAAGGGAGTAGTGTATAAGAAAATGGAGAAGTTTCGTAAATAGTTATGTATAGACATTTAAAAAATAATCCAGTACTGTATAGTCGAGCTCTCAACCGAGTTATACAATTTAAATACAACACTAATTACATTTTTCACAGGTTTGCCACCTTAATAAATATACTTATATAAGTACTGTAGATAGATATGGATTGCACTTTCCGACATTTATTGATATTATAAAAACTTCAATTTAACGAAAAGTTTGACAGATAATGTATGGATCAGGTCAAAATCTTCATTAAATTACAGTTAGGTTAGTTAGTCTCTCAGTTAACCAATAACTACTACATTGCTTAGAACTTGAGTCGACACCTATAATGTCATAAAAATAAATATATGTAATATAATATTTTTAAGGGTACTTTAGTAAGTGAGTTCTAATTTTATCTACTCAGACTCACACAATTCAGAAGGTATATGAAAAATATTTTAATTTACTACATAGCTGAGTGGTATTGAAAGTTTTAAAGTTTAAACTTCTACAATTGATATAAATTCGTTGTCCACCCTGGTATTTCGTTGCTAAGCCTCTGCAGTGCATACACATTTATAGACGTGAGTGGATGAAAGGGTAATTACCACAGACATAGAGAAAGATAGATACCGCATGTGTATATACTTCGCGTGCCATATCGCGTTCCCAAACGACGAGCAATGCTCGTCTTTCGAAAGTCTTTTCTTTAGTCTGCTATCGGAATCAGACGTCAATCGGAATTTTAAAAATGCCTAAAAGCCTAAAGTAGTAGGTAGTAAAAAAGTGGCACGCTTGTTTTCATACAAATGGAGCGACATCTTGATCTATGTCTGTGGTTTATTACTAATTTTTCCCCTATAATTTGAACAAACCTTGTAACTTATAGCTTTTCTTGGTCCGGCTAATATATTATTATATATAATTAAAATCCACTTTCTTTTGATTTCAAAACATTTTTAAGGTCCTAAAGCCTCCATTTACGCAAAAAACCTCAATTTTCTTTTTGATTTTCTAATTGTTAGTTACCTAATTTATCCACTCACGTCTTAATCTTAATTTTTTATATAATTCGTAAATCGTATAATAATTTTCAATTTAACAATTTCATTGATTCGGAATCAACAAATTAACGAGTTTTATAACGCCTTAGCCAAAATCCCTGTCCTTACATTGTTAAGTCTGCTTCCAATTAAAAATGCGTTAAATTTAAAGTAGTATATAATAAAGGTTTAATATTTATCTAAGTTATTAAAAAGTGTAAATATTTTTAACAAAGTAAGTTTAGCGAAATTTGATGTGACATTTGGATAACATTATGTATAATTTAATAAATAAACATAGTTATATAATGATTCCTATAAACAATGTTTTGTCCTAGTATCAAGACTATTTTCCAAAATTATAGGACGAAAAATTGTAAATTTATGTATTGTTTAAACATTTTGATACAGAGGTTATATCAAGAGGAACAAAAGTTTCAGACACTGTAGTGTAATACTAGTGATATGTTACATAATGTTAATTGACGCAATGGAAAACTGATTCACTTTTAAACCAACTAACAACCGAATACTGATAATTTTGAATTTAAAACTAAGTAATACTGCATTATAAAAATACTATGTTTTAGTAAATAGGTTTCAAATCGACCAATTTGTTGTATAATATACTTAAATGCGACTTGTTACAGTCTGTCAAGAAAGTGAAGAAATTAAAAAGTGGCAACATCGTAGTGTCATCTCTTTCAAATCAATCTAAGAAAAAAGGGATGACGCTACGATGTTGCCACTTTTTAATTTCTTCACTTTCTTGACAGACTGTACTTTCAGAAATAAATGCAAAAATAGTACATTAACCGATAATGTCATGGTATTAAAAATCTTTCAAAGTTATCAAAAAAATCACAAAACTGTATCATTAATAATTACGATTTTCGTTTTAAAAAATTTACTTATGAACGAGTAATAGAGAAAACGGTAAATAACAATTCCTTACACCTATATAACCCTCAACACCGATTAGGACTACGTTAAGAACGATTGTAATATTTGGAACATACAAGCTTCGCGGGTATCGCATGCAATGACAGAAGTATCAACAAACACATATTTTATGTAATAAGTACGTCAACACTCAATTAATACTAAACGGGAGAGGGACAGACGGACGAGACAAAATATTATATAATATAGTACCAGAGGCCTGATTCACAATTTCGATTCAGATTTTATAATGTTCATACGCAACAGCCAACAAACGCGCGCCGCTCCTAGCGTCGACCAATGACAGTTCGTTTCCAAATTCATGTCGAACGGGAATTGTGAATCCCCCTGCAAGAGGCTGTTTCTTCTCTATGACATGTTTTTTCCTGACAAGGCTTTAGATATATAACATAATAAGATACTTAAAAATAACGTTCATAAGCGCACGAATGGTAAAATAATAACGGAATAGGGATCAGGAGAATTCCTTAAGGAATTCTCCTTAAATTAATTTAAAAAGATAAGAAAACCCTCTTAGAATACTGCACTAAACATAAATAAAGTATGGCGTCCCGTCTGTCCCCTGTAACTGGTTTTCAGCTGGCCGCGAGACCTTACAGCTGTAGTATGGTCGTGCCACAGCTAAAACAAACAATACTGACATGTTATGTATATGCTGGAGAACGCGAAACAATGGAGTAAGCAGAGAGGTAAGCTTTTTGTTCGTGCATAATCGTAGTAACGTTAGCGAAATACTGAAACTCCTAAGAATATATTTGCGCTATAATAAATGTTGTATATGATGAAAATGATTATGGGCAGAACCACACTAATGCGACACGGCACGACGCGACACTTCACGTTCAACGTCAACGTCAGATTCACGTTTGTAAAACGTCTGTTCTATGGAATTTGAAGTGTCGTACTCGCTGCCGCGTAGTGTCGCACAGTGCGATCTCACCTTATGACAGCATATAAACTTTTTGACAACTTGTTTTCTTTAAGTACCCCGCAAACGATCAAATTTGTTTGACAAACTTGTTTGATGAAATTTATGTTTTCATCAAACAGCAGCGCAGACGAACAAACGTGCATCATACAAGTTTGTCAAACAATTAGCTAGAATCGGTTTGAGATCATTGAGATCTTGTTTGACAAATACAGCGGATCACGTTCAAACACGTTTGTCAAACGCTACGCCAATCCAAATTTTCTTCACACAGCTCAAACACGTAGATTGTTTGACAAACGCTTCAAACAAAGCTGTACACTATCAAATTGTTTGACAAACACGTAAAATTTGACAAACAATTTGATCGTTTACGGGGTACTTTACATTTGACACTTATTTTCGATAACGTTACGACTCACTAGAATCCATGCTCACCCCTCAGCTTAGTCCACACTCGACTCTGTTCTCGACATTAAAGAGATTAGAGTTTTCGTGTAAAAGTAAAGTTTTGCTAATTGTGATGGAAATAATTTGGATAAATGCATAAAGATGGAATTCTTCTTTTCTTCATAAGAAAAGAAGAAGAATCTTGTTTTTATTATGGCAGACTCAGTGGTTGCCAATATATTATAAATGCAATAAAGTATTGAAATATTAACTATTCAATGTCATTTTGTCTGTATCAATAGGTATCAATAGTTATTCAGTCTTTAAAATAAAAGGCAAGTTTTTTATGAATAAAAATATCTGTCATGGATTTGAATTATCATAATATACTTAAATATAATAATACTATTTTTGGATCACCAATTATAAAATAAAATCACCACATTCACACAAACTACATGAATTTTTAAAACTGAATATTATACCTTTGCTTAAAGTATAGTCGGTACTGTACTTTAAAATATACCTGAGTCACTATAAGTATGACAAAACAAGTTTTTTCAAAAATTACAAAACTACTCTTAAAGTGCCGGGAGCATTCGCTTGTAACGTTACAGAATCGAACAATACAATGCGCACCTTGTAATGATAAGTGTGTAATATCTTGATACAACTTGTAACATCAACTAGCTATGGAATGCCCAAAGTCGAATGTTACATTACACGCGAATGCTCGTCCGTCAGAGTAGTATTGTAATGTAATTCTCAAAGTCGAATCTTTAATGTTACATTACAAGTGAATGCTCGCGGTGAGGGAGCACCTTATTATTGATAAGACATGTTTTATTATACTATTTTATAAAAGTTTTGTCAAGAGTAATTGCTGATAGTGGCTTTGGTATGTATAAACGTATAATACTGAAATCACAGTGTTGAAATAATGTTAGATAAGTTTTTATTTATTTATATTTATTTATAGTATAATATTATAACAATGTAATATAATAGAATAATATATATTCATATAATTTAAATTTCAACATTGTGACACCAAGTTATATATTTGAGATTATAAAAAAATACCGTAATTTAACAAAAACTGACCCAAAATAAACAGGGATGTGACTATTATAACTAAAACTTAAAAAAATAAACTTAATTGTCCATATAGGATGTCTCAAAACTCTATCATGTACCTAGGAGAAAAAAAAATAAAGGGGTCAAAAAACGTAAAAAAAACCGCTGTAAAAAGCTTGATAAGTTTTAGTGTAACACCTAAATGGGAAGATAATATCAAACTCTTCACAACGGATAAAACATAAAATAAAGAAAAACATTAAATTATTTAGTTACATGCACGAACGCTCAGTACGTTTCTATGTGTGTTTGATAAGTTAGCTGAACGCGACCAATCGTGTGCGTACGAGTGTTACCCGCTGTACAGACTAGGCGTGTAATGCGGACGTGCGTTACCCGCTGTATATGTCTTCTCCTACATGTGTGCGTGTGTTTGTGTACGGATGTGTGTGTGTCACCGCTGTACAAACTTCGCGTATACTACATACATGTACGTATACGCGTGCGTGCGTGCGTTACCTGCTGTGCACGCTGGGCGTGTTGCGGTGCGAGTCGGGGGAGTGGGCGTAGGCGGGCGAGGGCGACATGTAGGGCGGCAGCGTCGTCACCAGCACCGGCTTCACGTAGCCGTTCTTCAGCATCTCGTTCTCTGTTATCAAAGAGATGTTCATAAATTTTTCAATCTTAAAACTTATCCAGAGACCTAACTCATAGTGCGTTACAAGCCAGCGCTCGAGACGCTAAGCGTTGATTATAAACGTAGTTCTCCAAGTCCGAATCGAACAGAAATTTTAAATCACTTGACATAAACAAAGCAGAAACAAAATTAAATAATTCAGGGGTTTCTTCAAGGCTTAGAAATATTGGCAGACTTAACCAATGAAACTTTTAAGTTTCGCGAAATCCACTTAAAAAGCCCCGGAATAAGCTAGCTAACACTTATTTAAAGAATAAATAATAACAATAAGCATTGTTTTTGATACAATTGACTCACCCGGCTTAGTGTAGTACTTGGAGAAGACGTCATCTTTAGCCACGTTGGGGTAGAGGAACTGCAGCTGGGCGAGGTCAAGGATGCGGTCCGCCAGCGAGCGCAGCATCAGGTCGCGCGACGTGAACGGCTGCAGGCTGAACACCTCGTTCCCCTCTGACCGTGCCATAGACAATAACATCAGACGATAGATAATATACAATAACCATACACAATATAACATTGATAAATAAAATTCTTTGGGAAACACAAGACAAACAGTGTGGTTGTTGTAATTACATAATTAAAACTTTCATAGAATTCAACAAAGCTTTTGATATGATGAATCAATCATAGGAATATTTTCTTGATTTACTTCAAACTTTTTTTATATAAGTTTACGATCGACGAGTCATCCTAAACAATATGTAATATTTTAAAGTTTTCTAAGTAAATAAAGAATTTTCTACTACCACTTTAGATTTGAAGTCCTACAAGGGCCTACTTTCAGACCAGTTCTCTACATATGTTATAAACCTGTTAGTCTTTTTCTATCTGGGCTATAGAGGAATACCCACCTCCGGTCCAGGCGATGGTGATGCCACCCAGCTCGGAGTCAGAGAATCGCAGGAGGAAGGTTCCCGGCGGGCACTTGGCCAGCATCTCCTCCGCCTGCTTCTTCTGGATGAAGCCCATTATCAACCTGCACATTGCACATTGGAGTTACAAACTTGTTAAATATTTATTTTGTTAAAACAATGCTAGTTAGTTTTGAAGTTAACTTTAATTTCAGACTGCAACCTTTATATATTTCTTTTGTTAATAGGCAAATGTGTTTCGAAATTTGACACGAGTTTATAGAGCTTAACTGAAATAACTGACAGCCACGTATATGTAATGGTGACGTTGCATAAAATTTGTACAGGCGTCACAATTAAAAGGCATAAGACAAATTAACAACTCAATTCTTTTGAGGCGGTTTACAAGTCTAACAAATACCATATTAATAGGTCTAGATAAAGTATCCACTGACCGGTCACACCACAGCGTGCGTAGATAGTCGCGGGTGACCTTGACGACCATGTAGAACCACTCCCAGAATGTGAAGTTGCGCTCGGGTAGCGCGTCCTTGCAGAACTGCGTCCAGCTGACGCTCATGCCGTTCAGCTCGAGGCTGTTAAGCGGCAGGTTGGTCCTGTGGGCGACACTGCTGATACATGTACTACTTGCACGCTCAAACCACGTTTCATTTGAGAATAAGCTACTTTGTTTGCGTTACGTTGCGATCAAAACGCTCAAAATTTCTACAGATTACCAAGCCTGTTTTGTACTCTAATAACCAATGAATTTTTTACTTTCACCTAGTGCAAAATTTTACTTGGATAACATTGACAATTAAAATAGCTGTCTTTCAAGTATCATTTTTTAATATGGCGTCTTTCAAATTTTGGCCAGTTACTAAAAAAGCCTTGTAAGTGTAAACTAGATGCTACAGACGTAAATGTAAATATGTACCTGAATATCTTCTCGGCGAGGAAGCGCAGGTTGTCCTCGGAGAGGTCGCCGCCGGTCGCCGAACAGAACTTGATGCGGAGAGTCTCCGCCAGTTGGCCCCATGTCACCTGCGCAACATCACTCAATTATTTCTTATCTTTATTTCACTTAAAATAAAAAAGGATATATTATAATCTATTTTTTATGTATGATGAAACACTGTTTGGCGAAAACAAAGTCATTCCTTCAAAAAAATAACTAAGAAGTTACCGATACTATACAAGTTAAATAAAGTAGGTGCAAGTCGCGTACCTTGTCTGGCACCGCGAAGGGCACTCGTCCCGGGGGGCTGAAGGCATTGTCCCACGTGACGGTCGCCCAGCCATGCGGCTCCTGGTTGCCGTGCACTATCACCACCACCGGCAGAGACAGCGTCCACACCTGGATAAGAAAAACTGTTGTAGCTAATTGCAAAAGCTAATGTAAGATTTGGAGAATTTAGCCTAAACCTATATACAAGGTTTAATATTTGGAAATATATACTGCTTATGCTTCTATACTGAGCGTGTGTTGTAAATACATTCCATCTCCGCAGGCATCTCCGTTATATCCACTGCGGTCTGTGGTCCGGTCAAAAGATGGTTACAAATTCGCTAATTGATCTTTGGCTGTTTGTTTTTTTGTTATATCTGTCATTCTTACACGATTATAGGAGTATCTCGTTACAACAGATGTGCTGGTTACCATAAAAAGGACAACCAGCGACGGTAAATAGACGACTTACTCCCTAGCGCGACCGGGCTTTACAATTTTCAACCGTACCCCGGTCGTGATAGAGTCCACTTTACCTGGAAGACGAGCTCGCCGCCGCCCACGTTGAACTCCGACTGGAACAGCAGGGTGAGCTTCTCATCCATCACGCTCTCCGTGCCCTTCTTCTCGGCGCGCTTGATCTTGCGCAGCTGCATGTTGCTGCAGAATATAATATATGTTGCTATAATCTGATGGCATCACTAGGCAAATGTCATATGATAGCTCATAGCGTCCACAACCATGGTCACGTTTATGATTCAATTTCTTCATAAATTAAATCAAATCATTTATTTGCAAAATAAGTACAGGTAGAACGTTAACACCAGATTATCACTCAAGTTGCTGTATATTTTGGAATCTAGATTCTATTCCATGTGCATAAACTGTCTACAATGCTTGCCAACTACAAGTGTCTTTAGTTAACTTCCTAACAAAAGTTCTTTTTTATTTTTGACAGGAAGACCAACAGCTATCAATAATAACAGTAAATAGCTTTATTATATACTAGGAAGCCAATTACAAGTCCTCATAAATACATACTGAAACATAGTAGGTGCAACACATCACTAGATAATATATAAATGTTCTTATTATATATGAACATTTATAATTTATAAATGTTCTATGTATAAATGTTAATATCCTCGATGTCACAAGAATCTACCAATTCTGCCATCAACTCACCGGAAGCTGACGCTGAGCTGGCGGCTGGTGGGCTGGTACTCCATGCAGCCGCTGTTGTTGAGGATGTCGCCGCACTCCACCGGCTGCTTGCCGCGACCGCCGCCCGTTTCGCTCTTCAGCAGCAGCTGAGCCTGCTGCTCCGAGATTATCACCACCTGCGAAATACACGTTATATGTACTTATATAGTTTACAAGACATATTTATATCATTAACCTAATCATTGATTTCAACATAAAATACTGACTTCCTTGACAGAAAAAGTCCTACACTTATGATAAATACCAATGTAATGACTCTTCTCAAGCTTATAGTCGCCAAACAATATAGATTCTACAGCGTGTGAGAAATAAGACTCTGACGACTGCATGTATAAGCAGTATGTGTATGTACCATCAAGGAAATTGATTCCTAGTCATTTGGTAGGATCATGTCAATTCAATGTTAATTGTGATCTGTTGGTTGGGTTTGACGTAACGCGACTAAACTACGTAGGTCACCCATCTGCGCCTAGGAATCAACTTCTCTGATAGTACTTATATATGCAGATGTCAGAGTTAAGTAACAAAACATAAATTAATTAAATAAAAAGAAAACAGTCACGAAATTAAATAATAGAGTAGTAGTATTTAAGTCAGTGTGTACAATACCGTCACTCTTGGCGGAGTCATGTGCACGTTGAGCTGCCCGCCTACCAACAGTCGCACTGTTGCGGTGAACCTGAATACACACGATTATAAAGATTGCTGCGTTACGTAAAATTATAATAAGAAAACGGTCCGAAAACGAACCCCTGCGGAACTCCTTAAGTCGAAACAAACGATACTTAAGATACATCTTTAGTTTTTTAAGGTGCCCATACACGGGACAATATGTCGTTTCGATCGATCGTCAAGAAAATCGTCCAATCGATCTTTTGAACGTAAAATCGTTTGCGATATTGCTACACACGTACAATTTGTCGTTCGATTTTAACATCAAGTAGATAAATCGTTACGATAATTGTCCCGTGTATACCTTTTATACATGTTCTAAATTTAAATGTGTATAATTTAATAATTATTATTTTTATTTTAAACTAACAAATATTGAATTTTTATTACATAAGTAGGTAATGATATCGAAAGCCTCAGTAAATTCAATGACAATTTATATTAACCTCGTGTTGGTCTTCATGACCTGCGGGGGTTGCTTCTCGATGACGAAAGTCGACGTCACCAGCGTGGACAGCAGGCTCGTAATCTAAACAAGCACCAAGATTAAGATGTTCAATCACTATAATCAGGCATTTAAAAAATCTATCTTCTTTTTCTGTCAATCATGTAAATTTTTAATACTTAAATCTTTTAAATCTTCAGACGAGACACTGAATGGATATTATTAATTACACTACAAGATGAATGTCAGCTTATTTTGTAAACAACACTAATATTTACTTGAAAAACATTTTTATTTTAAGGGGATAATGCTTAATCACAGCAGTCTACTCGGTCACCTACATTTGGCAGATTACGATTTGTGTCTTTGTACCATCGAGGAAATTGATTCCTATTTGACGGACCTACGTCATGTGGTCGGCTTATGTCAATTATAGGGAAGACGACGAAAAAAATTTAAAATAAAATATCTTTATTTTATAGCGATAAAAAATAAGCATTCCCAAAATATCAGCTTTATAACTTATGTAAGTACTATTTTTTTATGAGCCTTCAAAGTTGGATACTCAAGTCGAATTATTTTTATCAAATTCCTTAATTTTTGTATACCATTCGATAAGTTATGCAAATGCGTAACTATAAGAAAAATTGTTATAAAATTATAACAATTTTTCTTATGAAACCACTTTCATAAACGCAATATTTAACATAGCTATCGAACAAACTAGCTAGGCGTGACGTCACAGTTAGCTGACATTTTATATGGAGCGTTTTGTGAAGGTCTATTTTATGTGAGTTTTACATTGTGATATCTTGGAGAGTATTTAAGCTATGAGAGTATTTTTTTCACCGATTTTTCTATTTTTGAATGCTCCTTCACTTACCAACAAAAATTTTCGTCATGCCTATTCAATCTTAGCTGTGATCGGTCGGCTGGGTTTGACATAACGCGACCAAATTACTTAGGTCCGCCATCTGCCTAGGAATCAACTTCTCTGATAGAACATCTGTTGATTCTACTGTTTATTCTATGTTACCTGCTTGCTCATGTCATCGAGCATGTCTGCGAGGTGTGGCTGGCGCAGCTCGCTGATGGTCTTGCTGGTGACCAGCGCCACGTTCTTCACCTGCTGGCGCGTGCTCCAGATCAGGTCCGCTAGCAGCTCGCACCACTCCTGTTTGAATATTATTTGATAACTTTCTTTTACAATATTGTTGTAGATAATGTTTGTAGAAGTAATAATTATCGTTGACTCTTTGTGACAATGCGATGCATAAATACGGGAGAAATATGCTTAATGCGAACCAATAACTTGTACAAAGCTATATTGTCTGATATTCATTGTACCATCGAGAAAATTGATTCCTAGGCAGTTGACAGACCAACGTCATTTGGTCGGATCATTTTAATTCAATGTTTTGTGATCTGTCGGCTGTGTTTGACGTAACGCGACCAAACTACGTAGGTAATTGATTGTACTGTCGGTTCTTGGTGGAAATTCATGTTGTACACTAATAAAACACACTTTTCTTGCACTTTTTCCACTATATTTAGATATTATTATAACTTTTAACAAATAACACGACCGGTTTCGAAATTATTCATCATCAGGTCCTGATGATGAATAATTTCGAAACCGGTCGTGTTATTTGTTAAAAGTTATAATAATATCTAAATATAGTGGAAAAAGTGCAAGAAAAGTGTGTTTTATTAGTGTACAAACTACGTAGGTCCCCCATCTGCTTAGGAATCAACTTCTCTGATAGTACCTCATTCTTAACCTTACTCATTTACACGTATCGCAATCAAGCGAGTACAAAATCATCAGCTATTCACAGAATAGATCATTTTTACCCTCGAGTCTCGATGTAAACAGTAGGGCGATAGTTGTAGGCTTAAGGTGTCGTGTATATCCGTGAAATCGTATCTTCTAAGTAAACAGATTAAACAATCTTATATCTTGTAAACATTTGTCATCCTCATCAGCTCGCTCACTTCTTAACAGTTCCAAAACTTCTTTCTTTGTTTTTTTCACCAAGTCGGGGTTTTTTAACGTATTACTTGATAATCTAACCTGTATGGTGTTGAGGTTGGCGGACATGGGCACGCCGTTGCCGCTGAGCTGCTGCTCGCGCTTCCACTTGATGAGCTCCTCGTCCAGCACCTGCGACTGCAGCTGCCGCAGCGTGCTGATGTTGTCCTTCAGACGGTCCACCAGCTCGATCTGCGACTGGTTGATCTGGGCCACCTGAGTGCAGATAAAGGGTTGTATTAAACACATGAGGTTCGAAGTGGGAAATGAAGTATCAAGAAAGACTATTTCATATTACTCTACAATTAAAAAATATTATTAAACATAAAAAATCCATAAGCACCACAAATGTTTAAAAAAAGATTGTCAAAAAGCTATGCATGACCAACAAAACGATCATTTTCCTTATGAATCAATCATCTTTGACTCAATAAGGTAAACGAGATAATATTATGATTGCAATTCGTCACTCAACACATAAGTCATATCTATACTAATATTATAATTCTGCAGTTTGTTTGTTTGTTTTTTTGAACGCGCTAATCTCAGGAACTACTGGTCCGATTTGAAAAATTCTTTTACTGTTGGATAGCCAATTGATTGAGGAAGGCTATAGGCTACATTTTATCACGCTAATACTAATAGAAACGAAGAAATAGAGGAAAATGTGGAAAAAACGGGGAAAATTGTATGAAAGGGCTTATTTGAACGCGCTAATCTCGGGAACTACTGGTCTGATTTGAAAAATTCTTTCAGTGTTAGATAGCCCATTGATTGAGGAAGGCTATAGGCTATATTTTATTACGCTAAGACTAATAGTAGCGAATAAATAGAGGAAAATGTGGAAAAACCGGGAAAATTATATGAAAGGGCTTATTTGAACGCGCTAATCTCAGAAACTACTGGTCCAATTTGAAAATTTATTTCAGTGTTAGATAGCCCATTTATCGAGAAAGGCTATAGGCTATATTTTATCTCGCTAAGACTAATAGGAGCTAAGAAATAGAGGACAATGTGGAAAAAACGTGGGAAATGAAAGGGCTTATTTGAACGCGCTAATCTCAGGAACTACTGGTCCGATTTGAAAAATTCTTTCAGTGTTAGATATCACGCTAAGACTAATAGGAGCAAAGAAATAGAGAAAAATGTGGAAAAAACGGAGGAAAATTATTTGAAATTGCTTATTATCTTAAGAACTACTGGAGCAATTTTTATGTTATTTGGCAAACATGTAGAATAGACCACGTGAAGTAACATTTTTGCGGAAAAATGTACGGTTGCGTGAAATTCCTAAATTACGCAAGCAAAGCCGCGCGAGTAATCTATATATTATAATAAAATCTTAGGAAAGTCAATTCTGTATATATAATATTTTTGTACAATAAATAATACTTGGGATGTGATCTACTATCAATGCTAACGCGGACGAAGTCGCGGGCAACAGCTAGTTAATATGATAATGTTGCAAAATATTATCTGCAAGGTTTTTACATCGCTGAGTTTTTATCTATGCTTAAAATTATAAAGCGAAAGAGTTTGTTTGTTTGTTTGAACGCGCTAATCTCAGGAACTACTGGTCCGTTTTGAAAAATTCTATCAGTGTTAGATAGCCCATTTATTGAGGAAGGCTATAGGCTATATTTTATCGCGCTAACAATAATAGGAGCGAAGAAATAGAGGAAAATGTAGAAAAACCAGGGGAATTTATTTGAAAGGGCTTATCTCAGGAACTACTGAAACAATTTTTCTATTATTTGGCACAAATAAGAAGTAGACGACGTGAAAGATCATAGGCTATTTTTGTGGACTAATTTGTCTGTGAAATATCTAATTTACACTTGCGAAGCCGCGCGGAACGTCTAATAAGGCCCGATTCGACCAAACTTACACGAGTATAACTATCATGAGAAAAATTTTACTCCTTTAATTTACTCTAGGGTATTATCGTTTGCATTTTACCAAGTTACTCAAAGAGTATGAAATAAAATGTTAATTATAGTTCACAATGACACCGACCGTGACAGTTGAACCCTGTTGTGCAACTATTCTCAGTTTAACATTTACTCCACCAAAATAGCCCGTGTAAATATTTACTCCCGTGTAATTACCTCATTCTTGGATTAGAAGTTGGAAAAACGCAAAACCAGCTTACTCTTAGATTAGGAGACAGTTATATTCGAGTAAAATTTTACTCCAGTTTGGTCGAATCCGCCCTTAGAAATATAAATATATGTAAAATTGAATCAAAACATTGACAGATAATGTATGGGGCTTATGTCCTTATTCTTGAGGCGCTGCGGTATAGAGCAGCTAGTCGACAGCGACTCACCAGCGCGTTGAGCTTCCTCTCCATCTCCTCTATCTGCAGACGGAGGCAGGCCTCCAGCTCGCGGCGCTCGGGCGTGATGGGGCCGGACTGCTGCAGGTAGTTGATGTGGCCCTTGTTCTTGAGGCACTCGTGATACTGGAGGGAGAGGGACTCGATGTTGGCCTGCAGCGTGCGGATCTCCTCCGCCGCCAGGTTCACCTTCTGACGGACAGTCTGCAGACCCGTGATCAGCTGCAAGGAACGCGCATTAGGTTATTTATTTATTCATGATATACTACAAAGGCATACAGAGGTAACAGACTTAAGAGACCGGATGCCATCGAAATTCTCATACAAACGTAATACCAAGATCATTTCCCACACGAGAATATTTACCATATTTGAGTTATTATTCAGCTTAAGATAGTAATTACCTAGGTTTTGATTCACTGCAAAATATATACATACCAAAAATACGAACGATTACAATATTTCCATGCTAAATTGTAATCGTTCATATTTTTTGGTATGTAAATATTTTGCAGTGAATCTTTGTACATGAACCTAGGTAATTACTATCTTAAGCTGAATAATAAGTAATAACTAAAAAATGGTAAATATTATCGAAAGGAAATGATCTTGGTATAACGTTTGTATGAGAATTTCGATGGCACCCGGTCTCTTAACATAATACAATATGTGAAAGTATGTCTATCTGTTGCTTCTTCATTTCTAAACGGCTAACCGATTTTGATGAAGTAGGGCATTGAGATACTTTAATATAACATGTATAATAATTTCTAACAAGATGTCTAGTTGGACATGGACATATTCACGTGTAAGCACTTAGTTTAACTATGTCTGCAGTCTTTGTAAAATATTGTTTTGCAATGGCAATGGCTCGATGTATTGACCCTGGTCGAGCTGCAACGTTAACGCACCTCGCTGTACTTGCGCTCGGTGTGCGGCTGCGCCAGGTACTGCGGGCCCATGGCGGCCTGGATCACCTCCATCTCCAACCCCAGGCAGTGCCGCATGTACGCGTACAGCTCGTGCGGCGCGTGACTGTGAACAATCAGCTTTTAATTGGGAGCATGCTAGTTAGATAAGGAAACAGGGACCATCCAAGTTATTTCACAAAGTTTGAATTTTCGAACGTAGACTTACTGCCGCTCTCACCGGCCGCACTCAGAATCGAACATTAATTACTTGTAATGAGGGATTTTCCTATATTTTTAATTTGATTGTCAAACAGTTTCCATTTTAGTAACTAGATGGCGTATGGGTAGACAACTATCGTTAATACCAGGGAATACCATCAATAATTGCTACAAAACTGGGCAAAAGAATGTAAAACTTGATACATTTCAACTTGAAAAAGACGCAATAATATTCCAATGAATAGGATAATAAAGTTATTATAACGATGTTTTAGCTACAATTCACGGAAGAAATAGCCCTATTTACCGATATTCACACCAAATGTCACAGGAATTTTGGTTTTGACAACATCTTACCAGCACTTTGTGCAAGATAACGGATATTTAATGGCTAATACTTTACCAATAATGAATATCAAAAACCCAAATAACACAATTTGGGAAAAAATAATAAAAACCACACCAACAATAAAAAGTAGAAGAAGTTTGAAAGTGACATGCCCGCCAAAACTCTTTCAGTTGTCAAGTTTCAAATTGACAAGTTTTTATTATGTCAGCATGTTCCTAAACTATTACCAGTGTACTGGTCTAATCGCTTAGGCCAATGATCGCTTAAGTTTAAGATATTTTGATTTAAGTCACACTTGACAGTACACTGATATTTTTTGATCACTTTTTTTTAAATATTTGGCTTATTTTTTTTTCATTACATTAACAACAGATCCCAAATAAAGAGGTTTTTGATGACTAACACACAACTTCCGATTGTCGTTTGTCAAAATTGTCGCTTTATTATTTGACCTTTACTAACATTAAAATTATTCATTGTTGGTATAAGACTATTGAATGTCTTAACGCCTCTGTGGTCTAGTGGTATAGAGCGCGGCTCTTGACTCGGAGGTCATGGGTTCGATTCCCGCGTTGGAAACATGTTATTTCCAAGTTTGGTTAGGACAATGCAGGCTGATCACCTGATTGTCTGACAAGTAAGATGATCCATGCGTCGGATGGGCATGTAAAAAGTCGGTCCTGCGCCTGATCTCTCGCCAGTCGTGTCGGTCGTTCGTCCCACTGGGTTATGAGAGTAAAGGAATAGAGAGTGCTCTTGTGTACTGCGCACACACTTGGACACTATAAATTACTCCTGCGTAGCTGGCCTGGTTTCAATGAAACCGGCCACCCTCACCGAAACCGGTGTGGGAGCTATTATTGAATGTCTATTCTATATAATCTTAATATATATATTTCTTGTGTGCGTGTGTATGTGACTGAACTCCTCCTAAACGACTGGACCAATTTTGATGAAATTTTTTGTGTGTGTTCGTGGAGATTCGAGAATGGTTTAGATTTACAGTTTGGTCTACTGGAAAATGTTTTTTCAATTAATTTCTTATTTATAAGGAGTTGTTGCTTTTGGAATGTTTTACATTAGATCATCGCGTTCAATTCAGGCGCTATCATCGCATTCAATATTATTCTATTTCAATTTTAGTTTGTCCTGACAGATGGTGCTACGATTAATTTGAAAAAAATTTTGTTATTCAATTCATGTGCTGATTAAAATATTAAATAAATAACACATAGGCTACAATTTTAACCGACTTTCAAAATGGGGGAGGTGTTATGTTCGTTTTCTTATATTCAACGATTACTCCGCCGTTTGTTAACCGATTTTCAAAATTTTTCTTTTGGTATATAGGGTATCATCCCAATTTGGTATTATATTCAGAAAAGTGGTGATCTGATGAAGGATCCATAAGTAATCGAGGGAACTCCTCAAAACTTATAGGGAAACATATGGTGACTTCGGTTTCGTGAGAAGTATTCTAAGCATATGCTACCAACAAGTAAGATTTTGCACCGAGATATACCTGGTATACCGTGGTTCGGAAGGTGCTGAGAGAATTCCTGATTCTTTATAGATACAAGTTTGGGAGTTTCGGCGTTGTTTTAAGAACAGAAAGCATATGCTACTATGCAAATTACATTCTTCATCATCATCATCATCATCATCATCATCATCATCATCATCACTACCATATTATACCATTTCATAGTCTTTTAGATCGAGACTCGAGTTTGTCAAGCGATAATTAATAAAAATCTATATCTACCTAATATTATAAACCTGAAGAGTATGTTTGCTTGAACGCGTCAATCTCAGAAACTACAGGTCCGATTTAAAAACTTATCTGTGTTAGATAGATTATTTATCGAGTAAGACTCATCATTTATCGAGAAGGTTATATTATATTATTACTCTAAGACTAATACGACAGAAGAAACTCAGGAAAATGTGGGAAAAACGGGGGAAATATTTTTTATGGGATGAAATGTACCTACTGTATGAAATGTACCTACAGGATTCTGTAAAATTTCTAATTTACGCGGGCGAAGCCGCGCGGGACATCTAGTATGTATATAAAACTCAAAGGTGACTGACTGACATGGTGATCTATCAATGCACAGCCCAAACCACTGGACCGATCGGGCTGAAATTTGAAATAACCATAATTACAAACAAAATTAAAGACATGAGAGGCAAAAGCAGGTAAGTAACACTTAAAAAATTGCCTTTTTTTGCATAATCGAAGGCTTTAGAGCCGAGAAAATGTTTTGAAATAAAAAAAATGTGTATTTTATGTATAGCCAGATACACTCGCCAAATGATTAAGTAATTCAGTTACAATTTTCACAGATTATGTATTTCTGTTGCAGATATAAGAATAAATACTAAAAACAAAATAAATGCGAAACGCGAGTCCGATTCGCACTTGCCCGATTATTATTACTCACCTGTACTTGATCCGGAAGGTCTTGGCGGCCTCAATGAGCTTCATCTTGGTGACGAACATGTCGGGGGAGAGCAGCAGCTCGCTGTGCGCGTGGATCTCACCCACCAGCTCCTCCACGAAGTAGCGCTGTTGCTCCTCCGGCTCCGGCGTGCTGGACAGAGATAAGTATATAAGACACAGGTGCTAGAGGGGGACAACTATCTACTGTTCGTAGTTCCGGCCGCCGACGTACTGGAGCGGGAGAATATGTACTAATATCCATACTGATTACTGAGTAATATTATTCTTCCTAGTCATATCCTCATGACTGAGGAACGTGACCACCAAAATTTGCTATCCAGGATAGGGGTCTCCACTTGTTTCTGTCTTGGGTCTGATGAAATGCCTCCTGGAACGTGCAGTCAGCAGCCTTGACTTTAATATTATAAATGCAAAAGTGTATAATATATATTTCTTTACATTTTGACCACTAAATTGGTTTTCATAAAATGTTGCATAAAGGTAAGTACCTGGATGACCGAGCTTTGCTCGGTATAGCAAACACTCATTGACTTCGTGTTCTGCTGGTCGTTAAAACAATTAGTTGCTCGCAAAATAGAATTATTATTCGCCAATAGATGTCAGGAAGAGTCATATTTTTCAGTTTATCGATTATCGATAAAACACGAATAAAAATACATTTTCTGAAAACGTTTAAAGATATAAGATAAGATTTGAGTCCCAGAATAGGATAGTTAAATACAGAAAAATGTACAGTTCCGACATGATAAACATATTTCGGTGGCAAAAAGTTGAAGGCTACAGGAAGGTGGTAGAGAAAGAATAGAATAGTTTATTGCCAGGATATCTGTATCAATGATTCTTACAATTTTTGTGCAGCATTCTATGAATAATAAAAACTAAGGAAACATAACTCCCATACTTCAACAGTTTTGAATTTGGTTCCTTTTCGCACACTATAATATAGCAATAGCAACGAAACACTTTAGGGCCTGTTTCACCACTTCCTGATAAAGTACCGAATAGGCTATTCACAACCTTTTTGACAGATTCTCCATACTTGATCTATCAAGTTAATTGGTGGATAGCCTATTCGTCACTTATCAGAAAGTGGTGAAACAGACCCTAACACTCAAATTTACGAAATATAAAGCCATTGACATTAATTATCACTTCTATATTTTTTACACAAAAGTGTGTACCAAATACATGCATAAAGTATGCATGTATTCGTTTCACATTTCGTAGTCTCGTGGACATGTTTTTGACACAGTTACTCTTCCTTAGTTTTTACCCGACTACGGCGAAGCAAAAAGGAGGGTTATGATTTTGGCCTGTACAGTACGTACGTACTGTACGTAACTTTAAAACTACTTATCCTATTTGGACAAATGAGGTGTCGTTAGAAGCGTCTTGATTGTCCGTTGGTTATAGGCTACATGGCAACACGTTAAATTGACTTTAGCGCCATCTAGGGGACTTAAAGTAAAGAACAAAAAAAAATATTTTTCCTGACGGTGTCACAGAATATATATTAGTAGCACGGACGTAAAAAAAATACGGACGGATCGCCATTAAGAAATGAGTGAAGCACCCTTAATAAGCCCAGGCGATCATATGTACACATCTTGCACAAACACTCGCACTGTAATAAGCCGATCGTACCGCCATTACGCAATTAGACTGCATCGCGGTGACACATCTTTGTCATTCATAAATAAAAATAAATATGCCATCTTGTGTTGTAAAATGGTGCAAGAACAATACAACCTTACACAAAAAACATCAAGGAATAATATTTCATAGGTAAGATAACATATTTTTAAAGTATTTTGATAAAATAATGTAAATATTAATTCAACTTCAACAGGTCAGTAATGTCCATAACAAAGTGGGGAAATTTTCCCCAAACCGGGGAAAATTTTAAATTATTTTTAAATAATCAAATAATTAATTTTATTGTCTTTTATTAGTGTCACGTAAGTATTTAGCATACTATTGACCAGTAATTAGGCAGGAATACAATAATAGGGGTGTAGACAGTAAACGAAATCTAATACAAATTATTGTTTTTTTGAGAGTTTGTATTATAGAATTACCGAAAATGGACATATTTTATTTAATAACTTTATAATATTTTTTTATATTTAATAAGTGATTTTTTTTATTGAAATAAGAGTGTATTTATTTTTTATACATATTTTTAGGTGTAACAAAATACTTATGTACTATCAGAGAAGTTGATTCCTATGCAAATCGGGGACCTGAGTAGTTTGGTTGCGTTACGTCAAACCCAGCCGACAGATCACAATTAACATTGAATTGACATAAGTATTCGACCAAATAACGTTGGTCTATCAGTTGCATATGAATCAACTTCCTTGATGGTACATCTGTAAAATAAATATATTTCCTAAAAATAGTCTACACCCCTATTAATTTCTTAATTTACAAAAGTGGATATAACTGTTGTTTGACGACCTCTGTGGCTCAGTGGGTGGACTGTCGGTGGCTCAAGCCGGGGGTCGCGGATTCGAATCCTGCCGACGGAACAAAAAGTTTTCAAAGTTCCTGGGTCATGTGTGTGTATTAAATATGTGTATCATATAATAAAAATCTTAAATATATGTATAGTATAACAGTATTAAATATATTTCCGTTGTCTGGTACCCGTAACACAAGTCCTTCAGGTACTTAGCACGGGGTCAGACTGACGTGGTGTGAAGCGTCCATAGATAAAATTGTTGTCTTAGATTTCCTTCAGTAGTAGGGGAGGGAAGCGTCATTGAGACCTAGTAGGAATGAAAATATTGAATGGACCTCTAGACCAGGAATAAATTTAACACCATGTTAGGTGATTTGATTTGACGTTAGCGCATGGTAGAACTCTCGATAGCTCTAACAGGCCGTTAACTGATTTAACAAGCCATTATTTATTTAACATTACTTGATTGTTTGATGAAACGGGTAACGGGACTTAAGTATCTTATATCTTTTCGTATACAGGTTTCTTACATAGGTTTCGGGGGCGATAAATCTGTCTAGCTAGGAATTATTTTTAGAAAATGTCATTTTATTCGTGTTTTATCGAATACCGAGCAAAGCTCGGTCAAATAGCTAGTAATAATTTTATTATTGTAAATGTTTGTACATAATCATTATTACTAATAATGTTATGTAAATAATATACTTCTCTGTACGTAATATGTGTTTTTTTTCTATCTATAGTGTCATAAAAATAATATTTTCATTATGACATCTGTAACAACCGCTTACATTTCTGAAGCGAAAAAAACATAAAAATATGTTTAAGTATAAAAAATACATTTAACTTGTCTGAATTTACAAAATTTAAAAGTAGGGAAATTTATGATTTATTTGGCAACCCTCATATCACGCACACGTCCTACACGGGCGGCCATAACTAGGCTTCACTCGTGATTAGAGAAGGTTACGTCCGTACTTTTTTTACGTCTGTGATTAGTAGTACCAACAGAAGTCTCACTAGCGAAACCCGTTTAAAGAAATAACGACTCATGTTACGATACTATTAAGTTAAAATTCCGACCGCGCAGTGCTAGGTGCCTACAATTATATTCACCTACATGTCCGCTCTCTGTCTATTGCATAGCTCGTACCTTTTCTGACGAAATCAAGGTTTTCGCCAACAAAATATTCTTTTTTAATTATTATTAGTATGAATAGCAAACCTTTTTATAGTAATATAAAATTTTAGTAACCCAACCTATATTTTAAAGTAGTTTTATATGTATACAGGGTGTAACAAAAACAAGTGATAATACTTTAGGGTGTGTACGTATTCCCTGTAGAGATTTCACTGTGAAAGTAGCAGCGCTGAAAGACCAAATTTTTTTTTCACTTTTGTATGGACACGCGCCCGAACGTCACGAGTTTCCCCATACAAAAGTGAAAAAAAATGTTGGTCTTTCAGCGCTGCTACTTTCACAGTGAACTCTCTATAAGGAACACATACTCACCCTAAAGTATTATCACTTATTTTTGTTACACCCTGTATATTCGATTATAGTGCAGGAAACTTTTACAATTTAAACATAGTAACTTGTGTTTATTTCTGTGTAGTTTGATCGTTTCTTTGTATGAAATTGGTTTATTTGCTATGTTTGTAAATTGTATAGCTTTTATCTACTTTTTGTATTTAAATACCTTATTCAAATACATATTTCATTGGCCTTTCTTAATTGTTCATTTTTATAAGATTTATAACGATTTTGTCACAGCGGTTAAATCAGTATCATGAATAAAATTCCTCTATGATCAGTAAACAGTAGATACGCGACGAAGAATCTTGCGCGTGCGTCACCGCTCGCTTGTTGAGTCCCTACTGATTGGCCACCCGCGGGTGGTACTTACAGTTCGATACCTATTCTCGCGAGTGGGATAGGCCTGACGGTGTCGTGTGAGGTATCAAATGAAAGAGCTTTATTAGCACATTGGAAATATGTAATTATTATTCGTAAGCAGCATTTGATACTTTTCTGGCTCATTGGAGTGGAAATATTGTCAAATTAATTATTAATAGATAAGAAAATAATCCTACTACTGGCTGAGAATATATTCTGAAATCTAGAATTCAGAGCACTGAAAAATAACTCTAAGCTAAGACAATACAATAGAAAATGATAAACTTACCAAATTCGGTTCTCGATCCATGATGAGAGGCAGTGACGCACCTCAATAGGGAAATGCTCTCCGTAGATTGCTCGCACCTATACAACATAATTTTAAAAGTTTGAATAGGTTGAGTACTCGGGAAAATCTTTTTCTATTAAGAAACTGATAAGCTGTCTAGGATTTTTTCAAGTGGCAGTGTATACATTTATGCAGATGTATGTTTCACCTTCTGCAAGCTCTCCGGCGGCAACTGCTGGGCTCTCGACCAGAGAGACATGGCTGTCTGAAAACATAGTTACTTTTAATTCTGAACTCAATAGTGTTATTAACATAACAAATTCCTAGCTTGTTATTGAGTTTGTAAAACCTTACCTAAAATATTTCTTCTGTTTGTTATCCCTTTGTCTATCTGAAAACAAAAAAAAAAAACATACAATTCTTCTGATTAACACTCCATTAGGGCGCGCCTCTATTTGGGACGTTAGTAGTCGCGCGCTCTACATATGTAGAACATTTTAAATATAAGGTTTTCAAAGGATTTTTTTTATAAATTGAAAAATGTTTTTTGGTACTAATAAGAAAAACTTTATTATAAAATTAAAACAAACAAAATATGACTAATTTAAACATGTTAGGAACAAAAAAATTAAGACTTCTTGTACATAACTAAAAAAAACACAAAATTTTAACTTATAATATTGAAAGACTCATTTTTTTATTCGCTCATGTCCTCCACCTCCGACTCTTTATTTTTAGCGTAGTCTGGACATAGAAGAACCTGATGATGAGGGCAAACATCTTGTTACATGTGTTACAATGGTTCCTGGTTGACTTGTTGAGCGCTCTGCCACAGAAGGAACATTTTCCAACGCGACCGGTGTTGGGGGGTTGTGCTGGACCGGGATTCAACTCGAATGGATTGTTCAGACCGAAAAGAATTTTTCCTTTTAGTTTTAATGATTTTGGAATGTTTTCCATAGATATTCTCCGCTTTATGCACGGAGCCACGAGTTCAAAACCAACTTCATGCAAATATTTTTTTCGTGACTTGTTACTGTAGCCTTTGTTTATTGTAGGCACAAGATACCCGTTGATTGCACTTATATTCAATACAGTAAGCGGCCAATGCCTAGAGTTTCTGGAGACATCGTCATCAACGTCGTCACAACCGCACATCTTGTCCACAAAATCCACGCCATATTTGGTGTTATTATAGAATGTAATAATTTCTGGCTTACTTTCTTCCTGTTCTGTGTCCGTATTATGTGGGGATTCTTCTAAGTATCTTCAGAACGAATCTGCAGGGTCACTCTCCACGATATCTCCATCATCAGTGTCTTCTTCTTCGAGCCATCTCGAAATTCTCTCTTCTCCACTCCGTGAAGCCATTATTTTGAAAAAAATCATCACTCTAGTTAGTACTAACCTTCTTATAAATTGTATGTACCAAAAAATATAAATGAAAAGTAAAAAATATACTTACAACAAATAAACATCGACCGCAGTTCACGAAAAAAATGTCGCGCGAGTAGTCGCGCGTTCTACAGTTGTAGAATTTTTTTTTTTTTATAAAATAAAGGGGGCAAACGAGCAAACGGGTCACCTGATGGAAAGCAACTTCCGTCGCCCATGGACACTCCCAGCATCGTAACAGCTGCAGGTGCGTTGCCGGCCTTTTAAGAGGGAATAGGGTAATAGGGGAGGGTAGAGATGGGAAGGGAAGGGAATAGGGGAAGGTAGGGATGGGAATAGGGGAGGGTAGTGAAGGGGATTAGGCCTCCGGTAAACTCACTCACTCGGCGAAACACAGCGCTAACGCTGTTTCACGCCGGTTTTCTGTGAGAAAGTGGTATTTCTCCGGTCGAGCCGGCCCATTCGTGCCGAAGCATGGCTCTCCCACGTATAAATTCCTTTTGGCGTCAAATTTCTCCGGCATGCGGACGCATCGGTCGCTGCAAGGGCACTGAATGTGTTCATTGTCTTGTAATAGAAGAATAGTAAGACTGTGTATGTGACAGATCCTGAGTAACCGATAATATTCCACAAAATGCACAAGCGTTCCACTATTGTAGAACGCGCGCCTAATGAAGTGTTAATAGCATATGGTTCAAGGCAATTCTTTCTTACAGACTACAACAAAAACATATTTATTAAATTTTCAAGTAATTGTAGAGTTCAACAAGAAAATGCACAAAACACCTCACACAATGGAGCTTCTCATAATCACTGATTTGCAAGGTGTAATGTGGGAACCACAGGTGCAACCTGCTCATAACACCACTCTAACACCTCAAGTGAAGAAAACATATGCACTAACACCTCAACTGATTAGAAATTCTGAATATCAATTTTAACACAAACGCCTAGTATTCGAGTATAAAATTAAACACCTCGATCACGTATACCAAAACAGTAGGAAAACAAAATAGCTCCAAAAAACTTATCTACCTCGTACCTAAATCTCCGTGTCCCCGTATAATATACGATCACCCGGGCAAACGATAGGACCCTCGCTGTTTAAATGTATTGAACGGACAGAATTTGTTCACAATAAATTCATTCCAGCTTCGGCTGATTCCTGGAAATCTGTTTACACGCACACCGTCGTACACGGACAGCACACACGGGCGATATTATAATTTTAGAAGTGTTAACTACGTACTTCGTATTTACCTGTTTTACTCAAATAATATCGATGGCAGGACGGTTGATTTAGATAACATGCTTCTTTTAACGTTACGGAATATATTATGTATGTTTAATAAGGAAATGAAAGTGTTTTAAATGCAAAAAACTGAAAATAAAACTGCCCGCACACACCTTCCACATAACTATTTTGACACTGACATTTGACAGCTGCGATTTTTTTTTCTTCTTATATGGCGCTCGGATTTTTAACCATGGCCAGTGTCAATTAAAATATGGAGGGGAAAAAATATTTGTATAAAGGTAACAAAATTTAAAGTCATTTTTCCAGATTAGTCAAGTCGAAAGTCTAGTAAAAGTCTAAAAAAGTAGTCAGTAAAGTCAACGAGTCAAGTCATTTGTTTTAGTAAAGTGGTAGACCCTTTACTAAAACTTTCGATGGAGTTTTGGAGGGAACACAAAATGGCACGTTTCTTGAAGTTGTATCACTTGCCCACACTTGTGCACGACATCGAATATTTAATGGTTAATATTCTACCAACATTATACATTAAAAACCGAAATAACACAATTTTAGGAAAATAATACAAAATCACAACGTCACTCTTTCGTATCCCCGGCAAAAACCCAGCTGCGATTTTATGGTCAGATCTCAGATGAGTGCAATGAATAAGGAAACAGAAGACTCAATGAATAAGGAAACAGATGGAAGCGACATAACTACAAAAAAGTGTGGCCGGCGCCATATTGCTAAGAACTAAACATGGCGGTTTATAGTGATGGGACACTCGGTTGATATTTGTCGAGGATATCGATAAGTAAGATGTTATAAGTGAGCTATTAAGGTTAAAATCTTTTAAATAAATGATCAGATTCTTCACCTTATATTTTTTAAATTCGATAAAAAAGTACATCACTCGCAGCATCAGAACAGCTGCAAGTGCGTTGCCGTCCTTTTAAGAGGGAACAGGGTAATAGGGGAGGGTAAGGAAAGGAAGGGAAGGGAATAGAGGAGGGTAGAGAAGGGAAGGGACGGGAATAGGGGAGGGTAGGGAAAGGAATAGGGTAGGGGATTGGGCCTAGCTCCGGTAAACTCACTCACTCGGCGAAACACAGCGCAAGCACTGTTTCACGCCGGTTTTCTGTGAGAACGTGGTATTTCTCCGGTCGAGCCGGCCCATTCGTGCCAAAGCATGGCTCTCCCATGTCTAAAATACGATACCAACGCCAACTGAGTGGAGTAAGTAACGAGAAAATCATTAATTTTTGGAAATTTATGAAACAGAACGGATAATATGGGATCCGTGTGATAAAAATGAATGAATTTCCCTCATCCACAATTTCCTTTTACTACGACGACGGCATCTTCGATTCGATCTGTTTTGATTTCTTTTTAAAATATGCATATAGTTATTTAAACTCGGAGGACATAATACTGTCGCCGCAACAGTTTCGATATCCGCCATCGTTGCGAGTCGTTACGTAAAAGAGTATGAGAGCTGAGTGTGACCACCCACTCGCCTCTATAATGCCGCAGAAGTATTTGAGGCAATATTTCCGACAGCGACAGGAGCCACTCCTCTTGCAAGGGCTGAGTGTAAACGTCCCAATAGAGGTCAGTGACTATGCAGTGCGGCCTGCGGCGCGCCGGCGCCACTCGCCAGACATGTGCTTCAAAGTTTGAGCAAACTTTTTGAAAACTTTGACGTGCGCAAACAGGATCTCAAATATGTCTGCCCGACTTGTTTTGTTGGGAGATCGCAAAAAGCCGCAGACTCGATCACACAAAAAGTGTGCCGGCGCACATACAGTTTGCATGGCTGCGCCATGCCGGCTGTATATGCGCCGCAGACTCGATCACACAAAAAGGTGTGCCTTCTGCGATCTCTCTAAATGTAGATCGCTCAAAACGCTCAAAATGCCTCCTATTTTGAGCGTTTTGATCGTTTTTAACATCAAATGGATCGCGGCCCGCGGGGCAAATGTTATACGGCACAGTTATTGCAAAGATGGCTGACAGACTGGACGACGTCCGACGATTTTGTGACGCTGTCAATCTATTTTATTTGAATGCATTTTTTCACTGATCTCTCTCTCAAGCACGTACCGTACTTGTATAATGGGGGTCAGTGATTTTTTTAATAATTTAATTCAATTTTTTAGGGTTTTGCTTGAAGCAGCTCAAGAAATTCGATAACTAGAGCCTGTCAAGAAAGTGGAGAAATTAAAAAAGTGGCAACATCCTAGTGTCATCAACCCTTTCAAATCAAGCTAAGAAAAAAGGGATGACACTATGATGTTACCACTTTTTAATTTCTTCACTTTCTTGACAGACTATATTAAGTCATTACTCCACTCCATTGTTGGAGTGGAGTAATGACATGTCGTCATAGAATATTTTTTGCTACAACGCATAGTTTTTTAGTTATTGACGAAAAACAAAAAATTTTGACCTTTGTCGCCCTCCCCTCTCTCCAGCTCACCTCCTAGACGTCAGGACTTTTAGTATGTTTTGTCCCTAATCACCCTGAATAAGTTCCAGCAGAAATCGTTTAAGTTCCCGCTCACGCACTCTAAGAGTCTCACCCTCTTTGAGTTGTAGCGGACTTGGGTATAGCTCAGAGTAAAACATACGGTGAAGATGGTAATGACATTCGTTAACCGGACTATAGCTCTATAGCCCATAGTATTATATTTATATAATTGTTTTCTCCAACATATGCCTGAATGTTTACGCCATATTATACGTGGGAAAGCCATGCTTCGGCACGAATGGGCCGGCTCGACCGGAGAAATACCACGTTCTCACAGAAAACCGGCGTGAAACAGCGCTTGCGCTGTGTTTCGCCGAGTGAGTGAGTTTACCGGAGGCCCAATTCCCTTCCCTTCCCATCCCTACCCTCCCCTATTACCCTATCCCCTCTTAAAAGGCCGGCAACGGCCGCAGCTCTTCTGATGCTGCGAGTGTACATGGGCGACGGAAGTTGCTTTCCATCAGGTGACCCGTTTGCTCGTTTGCCCCCTTCTTTCATTAAAAAAAAATGTGGAAAGTTATATCGAGTCACAACTCACAACGCCGTAAAACTATTAGAACTAATTAAAAAATAATATAATATTTATTACTAGCTGTCCCGGCAAACGTTACTTTGCCATATATTACAAAGTATTTCGATTTTCGCCCATAATATTTTATTGACGTGACTAAATAAGTATGTCACCATGGCAACGTCCATCGCTATCCCGTCTCACAAACAATGGTCGCCGTCAGTCTCGAGTTTGTAATAATTTACTATTATTTATTCAACAAATGCACTTATCAATATAAAAAGTAGCCAGTAGCCGATTCTCAGACCCACTGAATAAGCATATAAAATTTGGTTAAAATCAGTAATGCCGTTTCGGAGGAGTACGCGGCCTAACATTGTGACACGAGAATTTGTGACCGGAGGCCCAATCCCCTGCCCTATTCCCTTCCCTACCTTCCCCTATTCCCTTCCCTTCCCTACCCTCCCCTATTCCCTTTCCTTCCCTACCCTCCCCTATTCCCTCTTAAAGGCCGGCAACGCACTTGCAGCTCTTCTGATGCTGCGAGTGTCCATGGGCGATGGAAGTTGCTTTCCATCAGGTGACCCGTTTGCTCGTTTGCCCCCCTTATTTCATAAAAAAATATATATTTAAGATATTTTTTTAACAATACGGGATTTTAGGGCCCCATCACCCATGCGACGGCCAGAAAATATTTTAAAATGAAATATTTTAGTTATGAATATTAGGTAGGTGCACTTATACAAGACAGCTTTTGAATTTAGAGCAAAGGAAATAAATGATATTTTTAATACAAGTTTATTAATAATAATAGTTACTTACACAAAGTATCATACACATATTATTATGACATTCTGTAATAATTAAAAATAATCTACATTCTAATAACTAGGATTATGTATAAATTACATCTTATTAAAATTTACAAATACAGCCAAAAATGTTGAGTGGCGATACACGGTATCAAAGAGATGATACTTATTTAAATTTTAATTCTAAAATGTATAAGAGATACCATATGCTAAACACATTCTATCTCTACTAACTTAGAACAAACAAAAGAGAGGCAAAGTAAAACTTGACTCTGATTTTTTTAACAAAGATAATATTATGAATCTTTTCCATTCACTCTGGTGTGGACAAAAATTTACATTTGGTATTAGAATGTTTCTTATTTAAGTTAAACAAGTTTAGTCCTTCTCACTTCCTTTACAAACTTTATTTAATTTAGTTTAGTTAAATTAATTTAGTTTAAAAATTGAGACATTTGTCAAAATATGGAAGACAAAAATAATGGGGAACTATTTTTTTTTTTTTATGAAATAAGGGGGCAAACGAGCAAACGGGTCACCTGATGGAAAGCAACTTCCGTCGCCCATGGACACTCGCAGCATCAGAAGAGCTGCAAGTGCGTTGCCGGCCTTTTAAGAGGGAATAGGTTAATATAGTAAGGAAGGGAAGGGAATAGGGGAGGGAAGAGAGAGGAATAGGGTAGGGGATTGGGCCTCCGGTAAACTCACTCACTCGACGAAACACAGCGCAAGTGCTGTTTCACGCCGGCTTTCTGTGAGAACGTGGTATTTCTCCGGTCGAGCCGGCCCATTCGTGCCGAAGCATGGCTCTCCCACGTATAATCGCATTATGTGCATCATATCTAAGCATATGCAAATGAGGCAGTATTTTTAAGCATTTATGCTACATACAGGGAGCATCCATACGTCACAAAACCGCCCAAGGGGGATTCCAAATGTGACAGTACTTGTTACAACCTAACAAAAGCCAAACGAGTGCAATATGGGTGTCTGACGTCCAAAAGAATTAAATTTAGTGTAACATCTTATTTGGCAAGGTTTCCTTTATATAATTTTCTCTTTCTTGAGTCAATTATTCAGCCTCTACGGTCTCACACCACACCGTCTCACCATTCTCCTCAAACACATAAGTCTCTCCGCCTTCCAAGTGTATGATATCCTCCTGTTTCAGATTCAGTTCGTTGTCCACCTGCTGCGAGGTCACATCCTGCTCCAGCGCCTCCACCTCCACCTCCACCAGATTCTTCTCAATCATGCCCAAGAGGCCCGCGTACTTCTTCTTCTGCTCCTCCGTCATGTTGAACGGGTTGTGGTTCTTGAGATGGTAGTTGAGGTGGCTGCTCTGCTTGAACCGCTTCTGGCATATGCCACACTCGAAGGGCGCGACGTTGGTGTGAGTTCGCATGTGCTGCTGCAGGTGCACGGACTGGCAGAAGGTCTTCTCGCATATGACGCAGCGGTACGGTCGGACCTTTGTATGTATGCGAAGATGCTGCTCCATGCCGGACTTCTGGGTGAAAGTTTTGGGGCAGAAGGTGCAGGCGTGTGGGCGCTCGCCGGTGTGCATGCGCATGTGCTGTTGCAGGCCACCCTGCTGCGTGAACCGCTTGCTGCATATGCTGCACTGGTATGGCTTTAGTTTGATGTGTGCCACATTGGTGTGAGCTGTCAATTCCTTATTTGATTCAAATCCCATTCCACACACCTGAAATTCCAATTTTAAATAATTTGAAAACTAAAAATTAAAATTCCTTGATGCAATACATTTAAATATTGAAATGTAAAATATTTATTTGTTTCAATAAAAAAATAATGTTGATTGACAAAATATCAAACTTACAAGACAGGGGAAAGGCGATTCTGAGTAACCGCTGGACAGTGGTTTCTCGCAGACCTGGCACCGGTTGCATTTCCGTCTCCTTGTGTGCTCGTCTCTATGGTGCAGGGAGTATTCGCAACACGACAGGAATATCTGGTGGCAGAGTCCCTCGGGGGCTTGGGTTGATGGCATGACACATTCAAATGGACCCCTGGAAACAATTTATTAATTTAATACAACTTAAAACTTCAATTACTTATTTTAATTTCTTTAACTTATATTATTAATTAATGTTTTTGAGCGACTTCATCTCTATAATTACAAGTAAAAAATTTTTTTGCCCAACCCATATTTTGTTAACTTATTAGTTATTACTGTTGTATTAATTTTAATACATTTTTAATATTATAATAATTATTATGTCACATTAAGGGGCCTATAATACATACGTAATAGGTAAAGGCACAACATTGGCCTTCGAGTTTTGACGTGGAGTTTTAGGTGCTTTGGCTTTCGTGCCAGACTTCTCTTTGGACCTTCTCTTTGGTTCATCTGGGTCATCATCAGCTTTGATGAGGATGTAGTCCACCTCTTTGGATGCTAATGCCGTCAAGTCTGCTGGCTCCATGGACGATAGTACCTCTTGTTTTTTTATTTCCATGGCCTCCTCTTCTGCTTTAGTAAGAGTTTGACGTTTCTGAAATAACTGATTTGATTAGAGATTTTTTTGGAACATTGTACAATTTGGATTTTTAGAACTTTAAAATAAATATTTAAAAACTGTTGTGTTATTATTAATTATTATTAGAAGAAAACACCCCCAAGTGAGATTTGTTAAGATCTGGCTGGACTCTCCCCTTCACCGAAATTGCTTTGGACAGCCCTGTAAAAATCTGTTTAAAGCTAATAAAATTACACTGGTTCAGAAATAAACTTAGCGTTACCCTTTTCCTCGGACGATTGCACAGGTCTTCCCCTGAGATGTACTCGTCGATGTGCTCATTTCTGGCATGGTTGTTCAGTGCCACCTCACTGGCAAACCCTTTAGCGCACACTTTACATGTCACCTCATCTTCTTCATTGTCACTTAGTTCTTTCTGTGAAGTAAAAATTCCATAACATAAAATAATTGCAAAATAATCATAACATTTCTGAATATGAATTTGTAACTAATTAACACCTCCATCGTGATTCGTGGGTATCGCAGACACAATAGATTTTAAATTTAGAGGATCCTATTTATTGTAATATTTGCATGCCATTAAAACGGCAAAACATGTATTGTTTTTGCAAACTTGTAACATCTTATCATGTTTTGTGCAAATAAAGATATTGAATTGAATTGAAAAGGCAGCCGGCTGCCGCTTGGAGATTGATGGGTTAACCTATATGAATAATAAGTAGGTTAACCTAACAATATTGTATGCTTACCTTTATTTTGGTAACAGGGACCACATTTACTAAGCGGATAGTTCGGTTCATAGTGTCTGCAAAAGAAAATATATTAATTTGTGTTCAGTTGGGATCTACTGACAAAAATTACAAGCTTTTTTTTATAATTAAATGAATACTAACTATTACATACTTTAAAAACATTGTATTAATGTAGATTGTAGCGTTGGAATTAACTGTAAAACTGATAACCCGTGTAATATTGAGACTTATTACACAAAACACAAGAACCATACAATTTAATGACAAATAGATTTAAGATTATTTGACTTGGAAAAAATAAACGTAAAATCACGGACGTAAAATGATTGCCTTCCAGAATAATTATTTTAAATTTTATATATTTCTCTATGTTTTATGTATCTGAATTCTGAAGGTTAGTGGACTTGTGACTTGTGAGCACATATTTAATATGAATATTGCTTCTGTATTATATCAGCAATTGATTTATTAATAATTATTAAGTATAAAAAATAAATTCTAAAATGTAATGTTTAAATTGGAAAGCAAATGCGGGAAAAGGAATTGACAAATAATGTTTTTTATCCTGCTTTTAAAGCTTAGCTTTGATCACAGAGTACTTTATTATATACGCTTTGATGCAGAAAAAACAAAAACACATACCACCGCATGAATTTGATCGATTTGGCGAAGCTTTGTAACCGCGTCGTTGCGTAATTTATAGCATAAAACTATTTAAACACATCCAATTGTACTAAAACCGCGTATGTTTACAAATATATCCACATTTCTTGCATTTTAAGAAATAAAAGCGGCAATATTCTTTGGGTAGACATTTGTTTTTTTAATAAATTAAAAAGAAAAATTTTGGAATTTTATGAAAAAAAAAATTAACATGTCAAAATGATGTGACACTAACCTTTTTTTCCCCAAAAAATATTGATCACAAAAAAACTTGATATTTTAAAATTCACCCTTTAAACTAGTAAAGGGCTAGCTGTAAGAAATAGAAACTTTGCGATAAAATACACGTTTCAACGTAAAAGCTACGCCGCCATATTTGAGCGTCACTTGTAACAGCTGCGTAGTTAAATCCATAGACTTAATATATAATACTGTAGCATTATAGGTTTATGGTTAAATCAAACAAAGATGCTTTGCTCCAACTGCCTCTTGTCTATGGATTGCTTATGGCGGCAGAATCAAATCAATAATTTTAATATTTTGCTTCCCAAATCCCAATACGGTTCTATAAAATAAATAACAATTTACAAAATTACGTTTACGAGAATAGTAATGTAAATAACATATTTTAGCTGAAAACTACATCACATATAAGGTGTAAGGAGTTAGGACTTAGCTTGGTGTCTGAGATAAAAATAAGGCCAAGATTACCTACTCAAGGCAAAAAAAAGCTTATCTTTGAGTTTACCTAACTGAATTCGTACGATGCGATGGGTACTTGCCGAACAGGGTAATATGACATGGCTTATTTAGGATAGTAGACCGCCGCGCCGGCGCGGCTTAGGAGAGGAAGTTTTACACTCATATATTTTTTTGATGAAATAAGGGGGCAAATAAGCAAACGGGTCACCTGATGGAAAGCCGTCGCCCATGGACACTCGCAACATCAGAAGAGCTGATGGTGCGTGCCTTTTAAGAGGGAATACGCTCTCGAATAAGGTTTGCAGGTCGTATAGGTCCGGAAATACTGCTGGTGACAGTTCGTTACAGAGTATTACAGTGCGTGGCAGAAAGTTACGCAAAAACGCACGGTGGAAGACTGCCAATCAAGGTGATGAGGATGGCATATTTTTCGCGTGGGGCAATGGCAAAAAGTTGCAGGAGGTATGATTCCGAACAATTTCTCCGAGCACTCCCCGTGATACAACCGATAGAGGATGCAGAGTGAAGCTATACATCTCGGCGACTGGCGTAATTCCAAGGGGTCCAAGCTGTTTGAAACACTATGGCAGTCAACAATTCGAACGGCCCTTCGTTGGATACGATCGAGAGGGAGCAGTTGGTATTTTGGCGCCCTTGCCGAGAGATGAGAACAATATTCCAAGGCCGAACCTGCGCCTTGTAGAGTTGTAGGCATTGGTCCGGACTGAAGTACTGTCTCACTCTGTTAAGAACACCATAGCTTCTTCGAGGCTAACTTGGCCTTACCCTCTAGATGGTATCGGAACTGGACTTTACTCGATATGTTAAGGCCAATTAGTATTTCAATGCTAGGGGAGATTGTTCAAGAGGTGCCCTCAAAACGAAGATATAAATAAAAAATGTCTGGTGTCGTCTTAAGACTTTATTAACTCTAGCACCTACTTAATATAATAACTAATAAGCTATAAAAACTAGTGTTATAACTAATAACAATCTTTGTTACTTATTTATGTAGGTAAGTACAGAGTCAATATCGTCAAGTTCATTTTAACGTAATTACACATAATAACGTGGGAGTTATTTTGCATGTGTGGCATTTTTGTGCATAATTAAACTGTTAAAGTCTACAAAATATTAGAATATATTTCGTACACTACAATAAATATTTATCAGACCACTTTTAAAAGCCTTTGGAGGTGGACTTTAACGTTAACCTTTGTTTAGTAGTGGTAAACATGTTTATTAGGTAAGTTGCTCAAAAAATAAAAATGTTCATTTTTTTCATCAATCATATTATTTTATAATTATCGGTAATGTTTTATTCCTAATCAAGTATTATATACCTTTGTGACGAGAGTCTAGAATCTAGGCTCTCCCCGCACATTTTGCTAAACACAAACTATTTCTTTATATATACCCTTTCCTGTTTTTGAGCAGAAAATCAATATAAAATCAAAATAACTAAACCAAATATCGTCAACATCGGTTCAGAAGTTCACAGCGTTTAGAAAACATTTGCGTAATATTGGCACGAGATATCGCTATACAGGGCCCACGCTGGCCGCTACCATATTATGTGCAACGCGTACGTAATGTACACGGGCGCCATCCTCTAGGGGCGCCAAATCGCCATCTTTAGCGGCGCCAAAACCAAGGACCAAAAAAATTTGCCTAAAGGGGCGCAAAAATAATTTTTTTGCACACAGGCGCCAGGAGCCCTTACGGGGGCCCTAGTCTCTATATATCTAATCTCATTTCATTTCATCATGTACTATTGAAGCCATATTATCATTTCATCATACAGTACCGTCAGACAATAGGTACTATCAGAGAAGTTGATTCATAAGGAGATCTACGTCATTTGGTCGAATTATGTCAATTCAATATGGCTGCGTTCCAGAAGACGTTAATTTTAACCAAAACGCTCAAAACGTCCCCTTCTGCCGTTCCCTTTGGCGACCGGGGTCGTTTAGATCGCGGCTATGACGTCACTCATGACGTCATCATTTTCGCTCAAAACGACCCTTGACGAAGATGGGTCAAAGTGGTCGTTCTAGTTTTTTTTTTAATTTTAACGTAACTATAATCGCGAAAGCCATGTTCGGAAAGTTTTCAGGAGAGAGTAGAGACAAAAAAACTTTATATTATTTCATTACAAATAATATTTTAATTGAAATAAGTACATATTATATTAAATAACATTTAATAAAATATTTTGATTGGAAAAGAAATTGTTTTAAATAAAAGGTCAAATGATTTCTTAATTTCATCTCTCCTGTACCTGTTGACTTAGCATTACGTACCGCGTAATGCTAAGTCAACAGGTACTTACACCTAACGTTTATGTGACAATAGTCAATAATCAATATTCAAAGCATGTGGTTTTGTTATTATAATATGATTCCATGTGAAAACTGAAATAAAATAAAAGTTTAACTAAGTATATTAAAATATGATTACTTCAGTAAAAAAAATGTAATACTAAAAACGAAACAAATATTATATTAAGTATTTTATTTGTAAAATAAATGTAACTAAGTATAAACAACTATGTACTTTTATTTACGACGTAAAGAAAAGGGTCGTAATATCCAAGTTCTGTTCAATGTAAATACTTATGTATAAAAAAAATATACTTAGTTCTTTTTTTAAACTTTTCTCAAAACGCTCAAAACGATCCATAATCCGTTCCACTTGGGTTTGTATCACTGACGCTCACATGCTAGTGGAACGGGAAAAACTACGGTCTTGAGCGTTAGCGTTTTTACCTCATCTGGAACGCGGGGTATAAGTCACGTGATCCCTTCTTATATCCCCCGCGTTCCATTTTATTAACCGACTTCAGTTAAAAACGATCAACGCTCAAAATAGAGCGTTTTGATCGTTTTAATATCAACTGGAACGTGGGGAGTCGGGTTTGACATAACGCGACCAAATTACATACCTAAGTCGGCCCTCTGCCTACGAATCAACTTCTCTGATAGATCTCTCTAATCTCTTGTATGACCTCTTGCGTCCCTCCACCAATCCGACTAGACACGCAGCTCTTTTGGTGGTACTGTCTGCCTTCGCCAACGGCGTGGACTATCACGACACGATGGATGACAACCACGACTTCAACGCCGTGATGGCGGACAAGAAGCTCCTGCGGCAGCACCTGGACTGCTACCTGGATAAAGGACCCTGCAATGACGTGATGCAGAGCTATAAAAGTAAGTTCTAGACTACTAGTCTAAATTGTTTTTATGTGTTTCTAATCTTATATCTTTAAACGAGCAATTCTTGTATATATGTAAATATATAATTGGAATCTCGGAACCGGCTCCAACGATTTTCACGAAATTTAGTATATAGGGGGTTTTAGGGGCGATAAATCGATCTAGCTAGAAATAATTTTTAGAAAATGACATTTTATTTGTGTTTTATCGAATACCGAGCAAAGCTCGGTCGAAAAGCTAGTAATGCATTATGCACTACATCACTAACCGAATATGAAGGGAGTCGTTTACTAACTTTTATTCTTTAATTTAAATTCCGGGTTTTTTAAATTGGATTCCTGGCGTGTAATTACGTAAAAAAAATCGAAAAATAATTACTAAGTAAGTACTTATAAGATTTTTATCTTAGCGCATGACACTTTTTGGTACCACCTTTGGGCATTCTCCTTTATCCAATAAGGTAAGATCACGGGCGTATCTTTATTGTTATCTTATATTATTATCTCTATATTATTATCTTTATTTATACTTTATTTACTAGAGGGGACGCGGGTTTAGTATCCTACTAACGAATACTTGGTGCTCTATTCTGTCCTTGTCTTATACCTTTTTTTTGGGTCGGGAAATGCTATTACGCATCCTCGGCAGCGTTGTGGAAGGCCCACCGGGGTATATGGGACTTGCTACGGCCGAAGAGATGGTAAGTGGCCGCAGCTGTACCCACTAAAACCCGACCGTGTTCCTACTCCGCGCAGGACGGAGACGCGTTATTACACGTCTGCCGTGGCTTCCGTCCGCCTTGTCTTATACCTACGTTTCACGTTTCAAAAGCCGTTAAACAGACAAGGAAAAATATTATTGTATAAGCAGCTAATACGTCGAATACCTAACTTTTCTTGCCAGTAAAGTTGCTAAGTAGTATGGAATTTAGGGTGCAGGAGTGGGCCTTGCCCACCTGGCCCCCCGGTACCTAAATAGTAGGTAAATACGTCTAAGTATAAAAAGAATAATATATTAAAGACATAATACTATTATAAAGTTTTTGTGTTAACTAACCGTAAACATTAGTAACGTAAAAACTACATAATTTAAATATTGTACCTACATGCAATTAAGCAGTGGCGGTCTTACCCATTGCGATTTGCGAGGCCCCGGTTTGTAGGTCTTTGCAAGACCCTTTAACCGTCTATCCACCGCGCCGCCGCGCCGCGCCGCGCCGTGCCTACGACATCGGGACCTCACTGTCAAAAATTCAAATAAAATGCCAATTTATGACACTTTGTTTGAGGCCCCTGCAAGAGCGAGCCCCTGGGCGGTTGCCCTGTTCGCCACCCCCTAAAGCCGCCGCTGCATTTAATCAAAATGAGTGCTATTTAATTTTTATGTTGCTTACTGCTTAGAGTTATATTTAGCATTTGTTAATATTTCCGACAGATACCATAAAAAATTAAAAACTCAATTTACATAGGTAATTATACATATTCAAATCATTTTGTTGGTTAAATTACATAATCAGGTTTTTTCACCACAACTAATTATTTCTCGTACTTTGTTCAACATAAACAGCTAATGAAGTGCCTTATAAATTGGAAATAACAATAACTAATTCCAATTATAATTTTGTTCTAAAAAGGGCAGGCACTTTTTATTATTTGTGAATACTGCACATAAGTCCCCCTTACTAATAAACGCTGTATGAGCTTTGAATAGTTATACAGTGTTTTGTCTTCTTCAACTCAATTAAAAATGTCACTTGTGTGACAGGAACAAAACACTGTATAAGTATTCAAAGCTTATACAACGTTTATTAGTAAGGGGGTAAGTGTATACTGCACATGGGCGCCGGCATGGGCAGGGGGTGCCAGGTGGTGCAAGTGCACTCGGAAACTCGGGATCAACAGGAACATGGAACATTTTGTAACCCTATTACCATAGCTGGGCACCGTTAATCAAATAGTTAACTTCGTTAACCGTTAATCCGTTTAAAAAAAAGTTAGCTTCGTGCTATATAGAAACAGCGCTTGCGCTGTGTTTCGCCGAGTGAGTGAGTTTACCGGAGGCCCAATCCCCTACCCTATTCCCTTCCCTACCCTCCCCTATTCCCTTCCCTTCCCATCCTTACCCTCCCCTATTACCCTATTCCCTCTTAAAAGGCCGGCAACGCACCTGCAGCTCTTCTGATGCTGCGAATGTTCATGGGCGACGGAAGTTGCTTTCCATCAGGTGACCCGTTTGCTCGTTTGCCCCTTATTTCATTTAAAAAAAAAATCGCTATAAAGCGACCCCTAGCGAACTAACCCCCTTTTAAAGGGGAACAATCCATATTCCATACTAATATTGTAAATGCGAAAGTATGTCTGTCTTTTACCTCTTTACGCTTAAACTACTGAACCAATTTTGACGAAATTTGATATGGAAATACTTAGTTTGAGTCCCGGGAAAGGATATACCGTAAGTCATAACTCATAGGCGATAGGATACTTTACCCGCGCGATAAATGTATTTCTGTGCAATGGAGTTGCGGGAGTTTTTTTAATTTTTTATTTATAATTTACTGTGCACAGGAAAACATAACAATAATATAACAGTTTACACAGAAAGACGACACAAAGGATCTGCTTATTTCTAAAAAGAAATCTCTACCAGCAGCCCTACGGAGAGAGATAGGATAAAAAAAACAGCAGATAGGACGTGCACGAAAACATACAATAATAATGTATTATTATGCTCGTTAAAAGTAAAATTAATACTATACTAAAACGACAAAAGATAATAGAATATACTCGTACTCGAAAATCTGTTTCAGAGCACATTCCCACCTTCATCCGGGAGAGCTGCGCGCGATGCAATCCACCCCAGAAGCACATGTTGAAGACGTGGCTGGACGGTCTGGAGAAGGTGGACCCTGAGGGTTTCAGGCAGTACAGTAAGAAGTATGACCCTGGCAATATCTACATCACACCCTTGAGAGCAGCTGTGGCTGGTTTTTGAGAATCTTGCAGTAGAATTAGCGTATATTATATAGGCAGGATATTAAAATAATGCCTACTTAATTATAATATTTTTTTACGATTAAGTATAGCGATCATATTGAATAAATCTATATTTTAGTTTTGTATAAGTACTTACTTAGTTTCCAAATCAAATATTTAAACTAAGCTTATATAAATAAGTGTGTAGTAATAATAATTATAGTTTAAATTTTAGAAGTCTTTACTTGACGTTTCTTATGTAAAATACTTAAATGTCTTTGTTTATTAAAATTTTATGTAAGTATGTATTTTGAAGTTATTACAGGACTTTATTTAAGGAAAACGCAATTAAAATGATAATAATGGCCAATTTATTGTAATTTATGGCATTCTCGTTAAAAACAAAACAAGCCAATAACTATTATTTCCCGTTCTTCTAAGAACTACAGTCTACACTCACTAATAAAACGTCTAAGCTATCAAGCCACCTATAAAATACTCAAGTATTTGAATTTTGAGTGGAAAGCATTACCCTCAGCATTGTTTGGGCCAAGCTAAAACGCTGTCAGAGCCTTCCCTACGGAGATTCTGTAATTTACCGTATTTAAAGCCGTATATAAACTCATAATTTGAAAGCTACAAAGTCTGACCTTACCCATATGTTCATGTTACCCCGAATTTCGTTTTTGTATCCTGTCAGCCTAAATAAGGCCTTATTTTAAACTAGGGAAGGTTTAATTCCCTTAACTCAAAGAAAATGATTAATACATGCTATATAAATACTAAAAAAACATGAGTTATTACTTAAAAATATCGAGTGTTTCTCTTACCCCAAATCTAGGGAATGAGGAACTTTTTTATGACCTAGCTTTGTTGCTAAATTGTGCCGTAATTATACGTACAATCTAGTGCTGTATCAAAAAAATTTAAGTATAATATTTCAAAAGCATAGATTTGTTTCAATTAATATCGAAATAAATGTATAATTTTGATAGCTGAAGGCCAAAATGTTCAAAAAACAGTAAAGTATGTTTCTCTTACCCTGACCTTATATCAAAATTCCTTTCCCCGTTTTAAATTTTCTATTTTTGTTTATTATACTCATGATATCAGCTTCCGAAGTAAAACCAATTTATTAAAATTCAAGCATACATTAAGCATCGACTTAAGATTTACAAATTACTTACTTTTATTTGAAACACACGCCAGTAGTTCGACAATATCATAAACTACATATTCCCCGTTTTAATTTTTTTTAGGACAATTTTGAAGATAAGTAAAAAAATTGGGTTTTGGTGCGATCTCGGCAACGCGGCAAATGTATGGCCAAGGTCGTTTGCTCGGGGGAGGGCCTTAACTCTTATTCACTTCTATTACATCCCAACACAGAACGGCAGACTGCAGACATAGCTATGACCAAATGGGACATCAACCAATACGTACTTGATAGGTAGAATGATACACAAAGGTCAGCAATAATATTTCCAGTATCCATAGACTAATGAACCATTTATTAATAAATGATAATTATTATCACACTACATCAATAACTACCAGTAGCGGCGTTTGGATGAGGCGACGCTAGGCGACCGCCCAGGGCGCCGGATAAAAAGGGCCCTTTTTAGTACAACCAGCACCCTGGGCGCCGGAGAAATCTCGCCCAAGGCGCTGGTGACTACAGCTCAATATTTCTGCAGCTCGACTTCCAGCCTGGGCCAGTACTGGCCCGTAGGGTCGTACCGGGCGCGGAAGGCGTCGTACATGTCAGGCATGGAGCGCTTGCCCTCCGCCAGGAATTTCTTGAACTCGTGTTCCTGGTTCGGCAAACACTTGTCACAGGACCGCTCTACTGCCTCCGATATGTACTCTGGAAGACAGAAAAAGAAAGTTCTATAATATACTATCAGAGAAGTTGATTCCTAGACAGATGGACAGGCTACGTAGTTTGGTCGCGTTACGTCAAACCCAACCAACAGATCACAATAATTAACATCGAATTGATATGATCAGACCAAATGACGTTGGTCTGTCAACTGTTAAGGAATCAATTTCCTTTTTATTATAATTTGTTATGCGGGCTCCACACTCGCGCCGTGAATGCCCGCGAAGGCCGCGAGCCGCGCGTGTGGAGGATTTCACGGCTTCGCGTTCGCGCTTCGCGGCTTTCCCAGTCCGGTTTCGGTTTTGATAAGCATACTATGGTAATTGTAAGAGCAGCAGCAACAATGACTTCAACGTCCATTTTACTCAAATACACGAATGTAAATGCGAAGATTGCGAGTGTAGAGGGTCGTATTTATCCGCGTCGTGTTCATGGTGAATCGCCGCCGCAAAAGGCATGATGACTATTTTTTTTTCTTATTGGTTATTGAAAGACCCTTAAAAAATAGAAACATCGCTGAAAAAATGACTCTGATAGCTTAAAAATTCACTAAGATATGACAATTCAAATATCTCATAAAATAGACCTGCCCGAATCGCTCCATACAAAGTGCTACGAGAGTATATAGCGTCACTCTTGCGTAGTTTGTACGCATCGGGAGAGAACTTTGTTTGATAGGTATATTAAATATTGCGTTTATGTAAGTGGTTTCATAACAAAACTTGCTTTTAATTGCATAAATTATCGAATGGTATACAAATATTAAGAAATTTAATTGAAAAAAAATCGACTTGAATATCCAACTTTAAAGGCGCATAACAAAAAAAATACATATTATGCTATCAACCTGAAATTTTGGGAACACTTACTTTTTACCGTGATTTCTTTATTTTATTAACAAAATTTGCTGATCTTTGACCTTGAGTGTGGAGCCCGCTTTAGGCTCGCGAGTCGCGGGTCGCTGTCACGTGCTCGGTGCTGCATGCAGCGTTGATCGGAATGCGGGCTCTACACTTGCGGCGCCAAAGCCTGCGAAGGCCGCGACCGCGAGTCGAGTGTGGAGGGTTTCGCAGCTTCGTATTTGCGCTTCGCGGCTTCGTATTTATATGCGGGCTCTACACTCGCGGCGCGAAAGCCCGCGAAGGCCGCGAACCGCGAGTGTGGAGGGCTCACGGCGCGTAGCATCCGTCCGCGAATCACGGCCGCAATTCGCACCGCAAGTGTAGAGCCCGCAGCTAACAGTACCCTGGGGCCTGGCTATAACAGTGGTCCCCAACCTTTTTTTCATACGAGCCACTAACTTGTTTTGGTCTTGGTGTCGCGGGCCGCAACAGACATTTTTTAGGGCTAAAAAATAACGTTCTTCAAAAATAACGGTTTCAAAGTGGAATAAATTTTTAATTTTGTGATTTACTCAATACGATTTACGAGAGTCTCGTAGATAGAAGAAAAACTACGCTCATAAGTGTAGTTATGTCTATTGTGCATAAGTCATACTCATAAATTAACACAAGTATTAGGTAAGTATATAGTATAAGATGTTGATTTTAATTAAGTAGCAATAATTATTTTAGAAAATAATAATTAATTAAACTTGCAAATTCTGTACTAAAAATATAAATCCAGCACTGGCTTACTTCAATGACCTTAAAAACGTATTTTTTACAATAACTTAACTATTAAGTACTAATTATTTTTTATTATTTACCTTCGTTCCAGCCTTAAGTGCGAGTAGAGTGTAGGTATTATGCAGGTTAGCTTTACGTGAGCCTTAAATGTTAAACTCAAGTCAATACAGGCTAGATTTATTCGACTTAGCTATAAGTATAATATTGTAATTTTCGATCGTGAATCGATTAGATACCGTATTTAACCATGGTTAAAGTTAAAGTTATGGTCAAAGTTATTGGTTATAGTTAAGGCTAATTTAACTTTAACCTTAACTATGACCACAGAATTTGACAGAAGACGGTCCGACAAGGCTTTAACTGAACGTGGGCGGGGCGCTGCTGGTAAAGGAGAACTGTCAAAACTTGCGTTTTTGAATGATGACAGAGTTAGTTCCTTTTTCACCACATGCATTTAAGATTTGTCGAGCTCTATGGTTATGGTTAAATATGGCGTCTATTTTTGACTTTAACCAAAGATTTGACATTTTGCATTGAAGTTAAAGTAATATTTAAAGTTACAGTTATAGTTAAAGTAAGTTGGTGCAACCCACCCTAAGTTATCGCCTAAAGGTGCTCCCACACAGCAGTTTAAATATAACGTGTTATGTAACGTTTTTGTCTAATTTTTTATTACAAATTAAAACAAAGACATGTTTAATATTTCTTGACATGTTGAAGCCGCGTATGTTACACGCTGTTACAAAAATAATGTTATCGTGTTACACAATGTTTGATAACGTTATATATAACTGCTGTGTGGGAGCACCTTTAAGCGATAACTTAATCGCATCGTTAAAATTTTTCTGCCACTACTTAACGTACGGTGTAGTTATGTCTATTGTGGTACGGTACTGCCATTACTTAACTGTAATGAGTTATGAGAATGAAGATTTCGACATAAGCCCCAAACCCCTATAAGTACATTATTTGTCAAACTCGTCATTAAATTGAAGTTTAATCCTATAACATGTAATTTAGACGTGGGAGAGCCATGCTTCGACACGAATGGGCCGGCTTGACAGGAGAAATACCACGTTGTCACAGAAAACCGGCGTGAAACAGCGCTTGAGTGAGTTTACTGGAGGCCCAATCCCCTACCCTATTCTCTTCCCTATCCTCCCCTATTCCCTTCCCTTCCCATCCCTACCCTCCCCTATTACCCTATTCCCTCTTAAAAGGCCGGCAACGCACCTACAGCTCTTCTGATGCTGCGAGTGTCCATGGGCGACGGAAGTTACAAGTGACCCGTCTGCTCGTTTGCCCCCTTATTTCATAAAAAAATATATATTTAAATGTATCAGAGTGCAGCCGGACGCCGCAGAACGAGTCGTAGAAACCGATACAAATTTTTACAAAAAGACAATTATTGCATCGCATTGTTGGACGATGTTATTTTTGCGACACGACGCTGTAAGCTTCGCAGCTTTCGCAGTTAGGGTCGCCACTCGCCAGCTGCTGTAATGCGGCAGCAGTGCAACCACAGAATAGGTAATAGTACGTGCAACTTCTATTTTAAAAACCGGCCAAGTGCGTGTTGGGCCACGCGCAATATAGGGTTCCGTAGTACCGCTAGTTTTTCACAATTTTTGTATGGTCAATGAATGTACATATTTTATAACGTGTTTCACAACACTAACAACATCATCTCAGTTCCGTTCAAAGGAATTTCCTATAAGTATACTTCGCCGACGGCCGAATTTTTTTTTAGTTGATCGACTATATTACTGAAGTCTTCTTAAATCTTAGCCGTGATAGTTTTCCTTTTAAATTCAGCATATTTCCTACTCCCGTGAATTTTTTCGCATTTCCAGAAGCAACCGCGTTTAGCTGGTAGAAGGGGGCTGGACTGGGCTGGACTCTAAGGGGCAGCGCAGACAGCGAGGAATAATCCTCGCGCGGCCTCGGGCATTTTCTTTGAAGCACTTGAAAAAAACTTTAAAATTATTAAACTAAAGAGCGATAAGCATAGGTGTACCGAGGGGGGCAGCCCCCCCGGATCATATAAACTTCTTAAAGATATGAGCGATTCTTTCGCAGAAAACGTAATAAATCGATTTGCCAAATGTATGAATTTCACAAATGGATTCCTAAATCTGAAAATGATCTTTGAATACTCATAATATTTAAAAAAAAACTATTCAACGACAACCCACACGATAAAAAAAATAATCATCCCCGCTTGATGTGTACAAAGTATTCTATTTACTTATTTAAATAGAAGTCTTTGGATGTGTAGGGGAGATACCATAAAAAATATTATTTTAAAGATTTTATGTACCATTTTGTTGGCATCATTAATATGTAGACGGTACATTCATGCCAAATTACAGCTTTGTAGTTCCTATAAGTCTCTGATCAAACCGCGGACAGACAGACGGATGGACAGACCGAAACTATAAGGGTTCCTTGTTGACTACGGAACCCTAAAAAGAAGCGCGACAGCCGCGCGAGTCTTTTTGTCATGGAAGTCACGCTGCTACCGCACTACTGACGACTTAATGTGATGGCTCATGGCAGCCTTATGTGTAAATGGCCTTAATGCCATCTTTCCAGCAGGTATAGCATGGTCACCATACGTTTCTTTATACGGAAGAATAGACAAAGTGACAGTTAGACAAAGGCAATCCGCCATTTCGTCACTAAAATCTATCAGTATCTATGTCAATTCTTTCCCTAATGTTGTTAAATATGCTAACCAGGGCCAGTTTTACCACTACCAGCGCCTTGGGCGAGATTTCTTCGCCCACGGTGCTGGTCTGGTAGTGTTAAAAAATTTGGCGGCCCTTTTTATCTGGCGCCCTAGGCGGTCGCCCAGCGTCGCCCCCTAACGCCGCTACTGATGCTAACAGCAATCGTAACTCACTCTTGTAGCTGTCCCACACCGGGGTGCAGGGTCCCTTGTCCAGGAAGCACTCGAACTGCTTCTTCAGCAGGCCGGGCCGCTTCACTGCCGCGTCCTCATCATAGTCGTCGTTCAGGGTGTGGTACTTCTGTGCGAGAGCACCGCACAGACAGCATAGCAGGATAATCTGTTTCAGCATTCTGGAAATTATAGAGTTGTTCATTGCATTAAAGGGCCTCACTGATTGGTTCACACTCGGTGTTGCCGGCCGGAAACACCGAATGTGAACCAATCGGTGAGGCCCATTCACTGCAGGACTGCCGTGCAGTCCTGCCGTGAATGGGCCTTTTAAGTCATTAGACCATAGACAAAGATCAGATGGTGGGCCAACGTTATTCGGTCGTATTCCCTCGTAACACCTCCATCGTGGGTATCGCAGACAGGCTGTCGCTTGGGAATTGATGGCTTAAAACTCAAACTTAAACTCAAAATTTTTTATTCAGAATATTTTTTTTCAAATATTCTCTGAACGTCGGGGCTACACAGATGCCTACCACCGGTTCGGGAACTAACCCGGCGAGAAGAACCGGCGTAAGAAACTCGCACGGGGCCATCTTTTTCTAAAAAGATGGAAAATTACAAAAAATATATTATAAAATAACAGTGTGACTAAATAAAATACAACGAGTGTACGATTATTATACATAATATTATATAGAAACAGCTCTGCGGGGGGCGACCTTATTCCCATGGTGTACTATCATTCATGAAATCAGTAACTTTATAGTACGCTTTGGTACACAAACGTTTTTTAACAACTTTTTTAAATCTATTAATTGAGAGATTGAAAAGGCCGGCATCGCATCTGCAACTCTTCTGATGTTGCAAGTGTCCATGGGCGACGTTGGTTGTTTTCCATCTGTTGACCCGTTTGCTTGTTCGCCCCCTAATTTTATTTAAAAAAATAGACCTAAGTGTTGGCAACTGTACCTCTTCTGATCAAAGTTTCCCAAACATTCATTCGTAAAAGTGACTGATTAAAATTTACGCTTAAAATCTATACTAATATTATAAATGCGAAAGTATCTCTGTCTGTCTGTCTGTCTCGCTTTCACGCCAAAACTACTGAACCGATTGTAATGAAATTTTGTACACAGATAGTCTAAAGCCTGAGAAAGGACATAGGCTACTTTTTTACTGGAAAAAGGAAAAAGAAGGAAGCTATCGCTTGCTCATATGCAGTGCCGTAAATAGCCTTTTTTGCGCCCTTTGTTTTTTAACCGACTTCCAAAAAGGAGGAGGTTATATGTTCGGTTGTAGATATTTCTTTACTACATTGGGAAACATCTCTGGGGTCGGGGGCGCAGCGGGAACTTATCGAGAGCAATCCGAAAAATAAGAATCTCTCTGGTCTGGTCATTCTTGCGCCCCCCAGAGTCTACGCCCTGTGCCTGGGCACTGGTGGCACCGCCCTATTTACGGCACTACTCATATGTATTTCTATAAGAGGTAGTACCATGATAAGTTGAGTATTTCGATTCTTTCGGTTGTTATACACGTCATTAATTAATAACTCACCTACCAACATAGATAATATCAGAAAGAACAGCGACAAAACTACTAAAGCGCAGGGCCCGATCTAACTAACTTACTTACTCTAACTAACGCCCCAGGGGCGAGCCGGGCATTTGCCCAGAGCGGCAAAAATGAGGGGCGGCGAAATTGACTTATTCCTATCTTCCAACCTAGCCATCCACTACTTAAGTTTGAGAATTTTACCAGCTAACCTACCTTAAGTTTGCTAGTGGAAATATTTGAGTATTTTACTTAAATACCTATTCCCGAGGACTCCCATTTCCCCCAACAAATATGTTTCCTGTATATGTAAAGGGCGGCGAAAATATCTTTGCCTGGAGCGGCTAAATGGCTAGATCGGGTCCTGCTGAACCGATTGTAATGAAATTTTGTACACAGATAGTCTAAAGCCTGAGGCTACTTTTTTTACTGGAAAAAAGGGTTGTAAGGGGGTGTTTATGCGTAAATTTAGATGGCGCCAAGAGTCGCCGAGATCGCGCTATCGCTTGCTCATACGTATTTCTATAAGAGGTGGTACCATGTTGAGTTAAATTTTTCGATTCTTTCGATTGTTATACACGAACTCACCTACCAACATAGATATCAGAAACAACAGCCTACCAATAATAAATACTAAATAGTTTATGGGTAAAGCTAAAGTTGTGTAATGCGGCTAAGTTTTAAAGCTAAACAAGCTTTAAAATTTGGTAAGTAAGTATAAAAAAGTTTAATTAAAAAAAATGTGCACACTGGCACTGCACAGCTGCTGTTTTGAGTATTTTGATTTAAGGGGTACCAGGGTTATAAAAAGCATTTGACAGCAAGTTTGTTGACACCGCGCGCTACAAACTGAAGTCCACGCGGACGAAGTCGCGGGCAACAGCTAGTTGTTTAATAAAATCTATACTTCTATTATAAAGCGGAAGAGTTTGTTTGTTTGTAAACAAACACGCTAATCTCAGGAACTACTGGTCCGATTTGAAAAATTCTTTTAGCGGTTAGCCCATTTATCGAAGAAGGCTATAGGCTAGGTATATTTTATCACGCTAAGACTAATAGGAGCGAAGAAATGGAGGAACATGTGGAAAAAACGGGGGGAAATTAGTTAAAGGGCTTATTTGAACAAGGTCATCTCAGGAACTACTGGTCTGATTTGAAAAATTCTTTCAGTAGATACTTATTAGATACCGTAGCCCATTTATCGAGAAAGGTTATATTTTATCACGGTAAGACTATTAGGAGTGAAGAAATAAAGAACATGTGGAAAACGCTACAGACGGCCCTTAACAAGAATTTTTAAAATGTGGCATTAGTTACATTTTTTAATTGGAATATACGTAGGAAGCTGTGTATAATTACTAACAAAACAACTTTTATCTGTAAAAATGGAATTCGAATAATAAAGAGCGTTTTTAAGCAATATCATCTATACTAATATTATAAATGGGAAAGTATCTCTGTCTGTCTGTCTGTCTGTCTCGCTTTCACGCCAAAACTACTGAACCGATTGCAATGAAATTTTGTACACAGTTATTCTAGAGTCTGAGAAAGGACATAGGCTACATTTTAATGTGGGAAAATATCTTATTTCCATGAAAATATCGATGAAAATTAATTCGCATTGCGCGTAGCCAGCGCTCATCCCGGGGGTCCTGGGTTCGAGTCCCGCAGGCGGAACAAAAAGTTTTCAATGTTCCTGGGTCTTGGATGTGTATTAAAATAATTTTCAAAAATCTTAAATATATTTTATGTATAATATTATAAAAAATCAGAAATATATCGATGCAATGAACATTTTAGTTCTAATACGATTCAACAGATGGCGTTTTATTTTTTACTTCATTGTAACATAGAACTAATCATACTTATTAGTTATTATGTTTTTGTTTATAGTTTTTAATACGTTAGAATATTATGTTTAATAATATTATCACTTGGTATAATAATAATCAATCTATCTTATCTTATAGAACTCCTACTGCATTTCTAAGGAGTTCGAGTGTACCGTGTTGCCTATATTCCACCCAGAAAATATATCAATGCAATCAACATTTTAATTCTAATATATGAAAACAGATGGCGCTTTATTTTTACTTCATTATTGTAACAGAACTAATCATACCTACTTTATTATATATTATTGTTTTTATTCATAACTAGCTGTTGCCCGCGACTTCGTCCGCGTGGACTTTAGTTTATAGCGCGCGGTGTCAACAAAATTTGTGTCAAATTTAAAAACTTTTTAAAACCCTGGTAAGTGGTACCCCTCTTAGGGCCGCGCTACACCGGAATGGCAGCGCTGAAAGTGCTCGCCTCGCCGCTGCCATTCCGGTGTAGCGCGGCCCTTAATTAATCAAAATACCCAAAAACAGCTGTGCAGTGTGCACATAATCTATACTAATATTATAAATGCGAAAGTATTTCTGTCTGTCTGTCTGTCTGTCTCGCTTTCACGCCAAACGCCATAACGAACCGATTGTAATGAAATTTTGTATACAGATAGTCTAAAGCCTGAGAAAGGACATAGGCTACTTTTTTACTGGAAAAAAGGGTTGTAAGGGTCGTAAATTTGTTCAAAAAATTCATAATAGATAGCGCCGTGCGTCTTCTACATCGCGCTGACGCTTGCTCAAAAGTCTTTCTATAAGAGGTGGTATCATCTTACATTTAAGTCTCGATTTTTTTCGATTGTAACATCTATTCTACGGTATTAAATAACTCAGTACTTTATCTGTGCAGGCAGTGACGTAACTTTAAGACCAAATTTCACCAACGACTGTTTAAGTTAATGCTCGAATCACGTTAGCTGTTTCGTTTTTCATATGAATGAAAGAGAAGACAGGACATTTTAACAAGCAGTTAACACTAACAGGCTTTGGTGAAATTGGGGCTAAACCTATCAATGATAAATAGTTTATGGGTAAAGTTGTGTAATTGGGGGGCTAAATAAGCTTTAAAATTTTGCATAAAATATAAAGTTTAATATAAAAAAATAAAGCACTTATTGTGTGCACACTGCACAGCTGTATTGATTTAAGGGGTACCAGGGTTTTTTTATAAAAGCTTTCGACACCAATTTTGTTGACATCGCGCGCTATAAACTGAAGTCCACGCGGACGAAGTCGCGGGCAACAGCTAGTAATTCATAAATCATATATGGGACACGATGTTTTTTTCCATATTTTTAAATAAAAATAGCATATATTATTCAAATTCATGTTTAGTTGTAGTATAGTTACAGCAATATGTCGAAATCTTTTGTATTTAAATTACACTATTTAATCGTTTTTAGTAATTTAGACGATTAATATTGTCAGGCCAATAAATAATTGAAAAAAAAAACTACAATTTGGTACAGTTTTATTACAAAACTTATTAGTATAAAATTATATATTCTATATCGAAAATTTTAAAATTTGTTAGAGAATTACGATTTAATTCACCTAGAGATTTGTGAAATTTGATGTTGCACCCGCGATCGTAGAAATGGTTAATAATTTCTAGTACTATAATTACTTTTATCTAGTTACATAGTTTCTTTATTTTATGCTCTTTTGAAATATAGGCAAGTTATTTTGTAAAAGTTTCGCAATAACCAGTATTTACATATGAACTCATCACAGTTCTTAATGGAGGGCCAAATTGGTTGCACCCGCGATGACACTTCAGACCTGTTTTGTGGCCCTTCATACATTTGATGAAGGTTTTCATTTATAAATAATTGTTAAACTAGTTAAAATGTATCCCTTCAAGGGATATTTTATTAATAAATATGCTTTATTTTGCCTGTACTAGGAAGCTTTAAGTGTGTCAAAGTGTTGCACCCGCGATAAAGGAATCGCCCAAAGGCTATTTTTGGGGACTAATTTGTCTGTGAAATATCTAATTTACGTGGGCGAAGCCGCGTGGAACGTCTATATATATAATAAGACTTGAATCACAAATATAATTTTTATTTTTTTTCAAAAAATATATTAAAATATTTACACATTTAAAATAATTAACTGGGTACGGCACTTACTTGGAAGTTTTGGTAGTTCTGGTGACTGGTGAGTGGTGAGTGGGAGGGAAGTCCTGATACTGACTGCTGACTGCCAATGTTCACTATTTAAACTAACTTCATTAGTGATTTTAGGTAAGTAAAAAATTATTAAATTTAATTAATGTTAAAGCAAGAAGATAAAAACCCGAGGTGCGAAAAAAATATTCAAAAATATCAGGTTTTAGGGTTCTGTAGGTAGATAATGAATATTATAAGATCAACGACAAACGAAACATGCTTCTGCAGTACAAACTCTCTAGGTAGGTCCTACATCTACAAAAATTATGCCATATTTTATCAAAATAAATAATCTAATCATTTCGGTTATTATATCATGTAAATATTGAATGGAATACTTATTTTGTCTTTTTGTGAAAAGTGACTTTCCCAACGTGAACAAGGTATAACAATATAATGCTGTAAGCATAATAATTATACGTGTCCCTTGCAGGGTCGGACCGTGAGCTTACGAGGCCCTGGGCTGAAACTACTTAGGGCCACAACCATGGGCGTACCCAGGTTCTGGGCCAGGGGGGGGGTCAAATTACCCAGGTTCTGGTGCCAGGGGGGGGGGGGGGGCAAATTACCCAGGTTCTGGGCCAGGGGTGGCAAATCAGATTTTTCATAAGCTAGGTGTTTATAAAGAATAAAAAATTAATAATTTTTAGTTGTGAAAATATTGTATTGCAAACAAATGGCAAAAATTCGTTCTTAATTTTTAATTTTTATAGATAAAAGTACTAGATAATATACTTAGTAGGGACGTCAACATGATCCAGGGGGGGGCATTTCTGATGCCGCTATAACAACAAATACTAAAAAACAAAATAAAGTTAGTATTTAAAGGGGGCTCCCATACAACAAACATTATTTTTTTGGTCTTTTTAGCTCGTAATCCATAATGGCAACATATAGACACTTAAAAATTTTACAAAATCCTCAATTATATGCGTACTTTAATATTAAATAACAAAATTAAAATAAAATAAATAGTTAAGGGGGGCTCCCATACAAAAACACATTTTTTTCCTTATCTTCGCTCTATAATTTATTTATTTATTTATAAATTCTTTATTTGCATTATAAACAATATAAAATAACAAAAAACAACATTAGGCAAGGAACATAGCAAATAGGCGGCCTTACCGCTTTCAGCGGTTTCTTCCAGGCAACCAAAATATGGTGGCAGAAAATAATGTGTAAGTGCTAAACTTAAACAAAGAAAAAAAAATATCCTCATATATTTATAAAATATATATAGTAATATATTTAAGTATATATTTTATTATATTATGTGTAATACATCACATTCAACACATATACATACACACACACATACATACATACATACACATACATATATAGGTATATAAATATACATACATACATACATACACACATACATATATACATATATACATTAAAAACCTACATTATAAATAAAGGAACATTAAAATAATTTTACAAAAAACACCAAGAGTTTTACAAGGACTGAGCCTGATCTAGGTAGTGTGCTTTCAAACGTTTCTTAAAGATGTTAATTGATTCCGATTTTTTTATAAAATCGGGCAAGGAATTCCAGAGACGAATAGCGGAGATGGTGAAAGAAGAATCGTAGAATGAAGTATTGTGAGAAGGAAACGCAAGAGTCAGTTTGTTTGCAGAGCGAAGTATAGGATTGTCATGACCGAGGAAATTGAATTTTACTTTGAGGTAGTTAGGAGTAGAAGGACTAACAAGGATGTTATACAGTAAGTGAAGTATGTGAGAGTTTCGACGCAACTTGATCGGGAGCCATTCGAGCTGAGATCGATAATTAGAAACATGGTCAAACTTTCGAAGGCCAAAAATAAAACGAATACATAAGTTTTGAAGGCGTTGAAGGGAAGAAAGAAGATTTTCATTTATGTCACAGTAGCAGACATCAGCGTAGTCGAGAATAGGGAAAAGTAAAGTAGTAGCAAGTTTTATTTTTGTTGCGATTGGCAAAAAGTTGCTCAGTCGTCTAAGGGAAGCAGTGGCAGCGTTCATCTTTTTGCGGAGTTGTTGGATCTGGATATTCCAAGAGAGAGTGCGGTCAAAATAGACTCCAAGATTACGCACTGAGGAGCCGTAGGAAATGGTAATCCCATCAAGGACAATATTGGGCAAGGTATTCCAGTCCACCTTCGCAATTAGCTGTCGGCTGCCAATGATTATACATTGTGTTTTGTTAGGATTTAGGACTAAGCCATAGGCATTGCTCCACCTCAAAATTTCATTCAAATCAGCATTTGTTTGAGCAATACCGTTGGATAGTAAGGGAAGTAGGACATGGATATAGATCTGTAAGTCGTCAGCAAATAAATGATAGGAAGAGGAAATATGGCGAGAAATAGAATTAATGAAAATTGAAAACAAGAGAGGAGATAAGGCACTGCCTTGAGGGACACCGGCGAAAATATCGCACCAAGTTGACGATGTGTTGTCAACTTTGATACGCTGCCGGCGTCCCTGAAGGAAACTACGGAACCAGTTGAGCACGATAGGAGATAGGTTGAGTGAGCTGAGAAGAAGTAATAGTATATCGTGATCTACGGAGTTGAAGGCATTGCTAAAGTCTAAGAGCGTAAGTATAGTTAAATGATGACTATCCATCCCCAGACGAATGTCATCTGTGATTTTCACCAGGGCTGTGGAGGTACTATGTCCGAAACGAAATCCAGATTGTAGCGGGTTTAATAAATTATGCAAGTTAAGGAAGGTCTGAAGTTGATGTTGTACAGAACGTTCTAAGATTTTAGAAAGGAAAGGTAGAATAGAGATCGGACGATAGTCAGAGAAACTTTTAGGACTCCGTTTTTTGGGGAGAGGAATTATATTAGCGTTTTTCCAGGAGGAGGGAAAGGAACCGGTAGAAAGTGAGTAATTGAGGATATGGACCAGGACCGGAGCTAAAATGTCTAACAAGGGAACAATCATGTTTCGACCTATGCAATCACTGCCCACAGCCCTGGATGTGATTGACATAACAGCTCTTTTAACTTCTGTAGTAGACAGCTCTCTGAAGGAGAAAGGAGCATTATCGGGAGAAGGTAAGGTGGTCAGATTGTGTAAGGTTTGAGCCTTTTTGTGAGCATCGAAGCTTCGTGGTGTATTAGCAAAATGGGAATTTAAGTGTTCTAGATTTAAATTAGAAGGAACCGATGCTTTTGCGTCCTTCCCAACACCCAACGATTTTAAAAATTTCCAAACTTTGGCCTGGTCAGCGTTATCTACAGAAGAATGAATATAGCGCCTTTGCGCATCCCTGCAAGCAGTGTTACAACGATTTCGCAGTTTATTGTAAAGTAACTTATCAGAATCTGATTTCGATTTTTTAAATTTAACTTTGGCTCTGTTTTTTCTATTAATTAGTGTTCTGATTTCTTCCGTTAGCCAGGGTGCAGGTAAGTGTTTGATTTTAATTGGTCGCAAGGGGGCGTGGTGGTCAAAGAGTTCAGTTATAATGTTATTGAAAATATTTACTTTGTTATCAATCGATTGGGCATTGAAAATCTCAGACCAATCTACATAGTTTGCATCCGCGCGAAGATGACCTAAATTCATATTTTTAAATGCTCTTTGCATAATAACCTTGGGTTTAGCTTTAGGTGTTCGCCATTTGTACGATAGAAAGATACAATCGTGATAGGAAAAACCTTCTGCTGGGTGCTGGCCATGCGTGTCAACAAGGTGAGGAGACGACACAATCATCAGGTCTAGGAGAGAGGGTGAGGAATGGGGATAGTGATGAGTGGCTTGTAAGGGAAGGATATTAAGGTTAAAAGAGTTTACTAGAGAAGTTAGTTTTTTTGACCGGTTGTCGTTTTTAAGAAGACATGTGTTAAAGTCTCCCATTAAGATAACATTTTCGTATAAAGGAGAAAATTCGTCAAGGATGTTGTCGAAAGAAGGGAAGTAATTTACGGAAAGATTAGGGCTATAAAAAACTCCTAAAAGTAATTTTGAAAAACCATTTGTCACTTCTAAAAGAAGATGTTCCGTCTCATCAGCAGGTGGTGGTTGTGTAGAAGATTTAAGAATTTTATAGCCGATATTAGATCGGAGGTATATAGCTACACCGCCACCAGGTCTACCAATTCGATCGTTCCTGATAAGTTGATAGCCAGGTAAGGAGTAGGATGTAGAGGACAGACACGGTTTAAGCCAGGATTCAGAAACAAGGATAGCATGTAAAAAGGTTTGAGAATCAAAGTAATTAAGGAGTTCGGAGTAGTGTGCAGGAATACTTTGAGCATTTATATGGATTAAATTGAAGTTATTCTGTTTCATAGAGAGGTGAGAAGTAAGGGTAGAAAGCAATGTATTAGAAGAGGTACTGTAAAAGCTTTCATCGCCGCTATCTGACTCAGAGCAAGAGAAGAAACTATCATCAAGCGATAGATTTGACGGTGACATAAAACCCGTGAAGGTTTCGAAGTGTATTATTACAATGTAAAAAATAAAATAAAAATGGTGTAGGTATATGTACTTAAATATTTAAATAAACTGTATATAAACTGTATATAACCATACGGAACCCTTCGTGCGCGAGTTAGTTATAGAAATAAGTATATTAAGTAATAAGATGCGTTTACTTTAATAAACTTTGCGCCGTAAAAATAAACAATAATATTATTTTCAGTCAGCCTAGGCGCGTAGTGTATAATATATTCTTTGGCCTAGGTGCCCAAGTTCAACTTGCACTTGGCCACTTTATTTTTTAACTGAGTTTAACAATTACAATGTATATCTGTAATTTATTAACAATAAAGATAATAATAAATTTGACTTTGTGTTGGTAATTAAGATACAAACACGTCTACAAAATGACATGTCTTGCTGATATAAGTCTTCGTGCTTGAGGGATCCTCAAGGATAGTTTTTTGTTATCGTGCTCAAGCACGGAAAACGGAGGGGAGGGTCAAATGAGTTGTAAGGCACCACTAATCTAGGTAAATACATTAACTATACGTCATGTAAGTATATCCACTATTCATAATGAATATTCCTAGCCTAATCTTACGTAAGAAGTAGAGTTAATTTATTATATTTTATGAGTTTCGAAAAAAAACTACCTAATCAACTTAAAAAATAATATGTACTTACCACGGACATAAAAAAAATTACATACTAAGACTGGGTTGCACCAGAGGCGTGGGCAAAGTTAAAGTTAAATATGGCGTCCAAACACCCCATATTCTCATACGACATCTGTCAATTTTTCCGGTTATAGTTAAGGTTAAAGTTAAAGTTAGTTGGTGCAACCCAGTCAAGTAATGAATAATGTAATTTAATTTATAAAAATTAAAAAACAAAATTTTGTACAAAATAATTCATTATGCCGCGGCCGCATATGCGTCTATCGTCACGAAGCTTCGTGCAATGAGACAGTCTGAATGAGACTATACACGCAGGTGTGGCGCTGTTATCGGCTATCGTCGCGAATATTCGGGTTGCGTCTTCGTTATCGCGCGGGTGGCGGTACATCAAAATTCAAAGGGTTTTAGCGCGCTAACAATTCGCCCTGCGTGGTCGCATATAATATGCGTTGTTCACTTTCGTCTTTGTTTGAATCAATCAATATACGTCAAAACGTGCCTTATGCAACGTGCGACGGCACCGTTCACAGTTGTGAATAATAATTCGTAAAAATAGTGTGGAGCGATGAATTGGTATTGGAATTTCTTCATAATTATGAAAATGAGCCCATGTTATTATGGGATCCAAAATACATAATACCTATATCATAAAAGAAGCATTTGGTGGCTGATGCTTGGCGTCATTTGAAAAGCAATCTAAGTTATGAAAACTCAACCACCATCGAAGAATTGAAGAAGAAGAGAGATTCCTTAATGGCGTAATACAGAATTAATCTTTATAAATATGTAATTATAAAAGTACAGAAAGTCGTCGTCAACCATGTTCAAATGCCTCGATGACGCCATCTTGGATTATAGCACGATAGATCGTACAAAACAGCGAAGACGCATAATATGCACTGGTTTAATCGCGATAACTTTTTAGCGTACAAAACGCACGAAGCTTCGCCACATAATATAACACTAGCTATTTTTTTTATGAAATAAGGGGGCAAACGAGCAAACGGGTCACCTGATGGAAAGCAACTTCCGTCGCCCATGTACACTCGCAGCATCAGAACAGCTGCAAGTGCGTTGCCGTCCTTTTAAGCGGGAACAGGGTAATAGGGGAGGGTAAGGAAAGGAAGGGAAGGGAATAGAGGAGGGTAGAGAAGGGAAGGGAAGGGAATAGGGGTGGGTAGGGAAGGGAATAGGGTAGGGGATTGGGCCTCCGGTAAACTCACTCACTCGGCGAAACACAGCGCAAGCGCTGTTTCACGCCGGTTTTCTGTGAGAACGTGGTATTTCTCCGGTCAAGCCGGCCCATTCGTGCCGAAGCATGGCTCTCCCACGTATGAATTCTCCCACGTATTTGACCGAGCTTTGCTCGGTATTCGATAAAACACGAATAAAATGACATTTTCTAAAAATGATTCCTAGCTAGATCGATTTATCGCCCCCGAAACCCCCTATCTACTTAATTTCATGAAAATCGTTGAAGCCGATTCCGAGATTCCAATTATATATATGTCGCAGCCGACTGGTCTAAATAGCCGTTCAATCAAACAGCTAGCCCTATGATTGAACAACGCCATTCAAACACACGTCTAGCTTTTATATTGAATATTTTAGTCGCTCAAAACGTTCAACACTACAGCTGATTCAAAAGCCACCGTCTAATTGAAGTAGTTCAGCGCGCACCGCTGCGGCGCTAGATGCGTTTTATTTACAATATGGCGTCAACTAGCAGGTGTTGGTTAGAGTTTGTGGTTGTTTTTCGGAAAGAAAGTAGTTAATAAAAGTTACAAGTGTTATTAAAGAGACAAAAATTGTGGAGGCACATACGAGTGAATTAAAATTTCAACAAATATTCGAGGAGAAATTACGGGATTATGAAATGGATGGACGCAGCCTCCCCCGAAAGGGCGGTTCGGGGGGCATAGCCCCCCGTCATAACAAAAACAAACACAATCCAGAAAGTCCAAAAGTTGGTTAGGTTAGGTTAGAACTTAGACCACAACACATAGGAAGCCGAGCGAGCGCAGCGAGCGTGCTGCGGCAGCAGCCGGCGACCGCCATCAAATAAAAGGGGGGCTCGGGAGGCGCAGCCCCCCGCCAAAACAAAAACAAACCAGTTGGCTAAGCGTCGTCTAGCTGTAGTGTTAAACGTTGTAGTCAACAAGTCGGCTAAACGACATATAGCCGTGTGATTGAATGGCGTTGTTCAGTCAAAGGGCTAGTTTGTTTGATTGAACGGCTATTTAGACCAGTCGACTGCGACATATACAAGAATTGCTCGTTTAAATATATAACATTCGAGCGATACACGCATATGCGGCCGCAGCATTAGATAATACTGTTGCATTTTTATGCAAAAGTTTTATGTCTGTCATTAGGGACGCAAGTGATATTAAATATTATACGACTAAATCAATTTGAATGCTAATGTTGCCGGTAAAATGCGCAAAATTCCTCCATTATTTTATTATGATAATGAGAGAAGTTAATCAGGAAAATTTCGAGATAATCCAATCATCAATCAGGCAGAATTACGTTAAACTGTGATACGAAGAGCCTGCAACGTGTCTCTCGGTAGACGTTCTGAATTGTTCATTTCAAACCTTTTATTATTCGTAGTTTCAAACATTTATTAAAATAAGCAAGTTCAATTAAAAAAGCGAATGGAAGGAGACTTGAAGGGGATGTGGACAGTACCTACTCAATTCACCAGATACGCAATCGCTGACTGATTCTCAGGGTCAGGTCAGGGGACATGATTGTCATCATGGCCCATCACAACATGTATAAAGGTAACTTACACAGGCATTTATTTCTTCTTAAGACGTAGGTATAATACTTTTCGTAAGGTTGGCCCACCTTAACATCCAGGTCTATTTCAGGAACCAGAGGTCAGGACTATGCTTCAGACCACGCTTCTGGCAATCACATTTTGAGCAGCCTGGTCTTCCCCATAAAACTTTAGCGCATCCGAGGCGGGCCCTGTGGACTGGTGGTCCTGGTCCCTGGATACTTTTTTTTTATGAAATAAGGGGGCAAACGAGCAAACGGGTCACCTGATTGAAAGCAACTTCCGTCGCCCATGGACACTCGCAGCATCAGAAGAGCTGTAGGGGCGTTGCCGGCCTTTTAAGAGGGAATAGGGTAATAGGGGAGGATAGGGAAGGTAATAGGGGAGAATAGGGGAGGGTAGGGAAGGAAATAGGGGAGGGTAGGGAAGGGAAAGGGTAGGGAATTGGGCCTCCGGTAAACTCACTCACTCGGCGAAACACAGCGCAAGCGCGGTTTCACGCCGGTTTTCCGGGAGCCCGTAGTATTTCTCCGGTCGAGCCGACCCATTCGTGCCGAAGCATGGCTCTCCCACGGAAACTTTTATGTCTTAGGTATAGCCGCCGGTAAGTATAGGATTCTTATCTTATATCTTTAAACAAGCAATTCTTGTATTATGCTTGTATGCTGCGACATATACAGAGTGTAACAAAAATAAGTGATAATACTTTAGGATGTGTACGTGTTCCCTGTAGAGAGTTCACTGTGAAAGTAGCAGCCCAGAACGACCAACTTTTTTTTCACTTTTGTATGGGGAAAATCGTGACGCTCGGGCCCTTGCCCATACAAAAGTGAAAAAAATTTTTGTCTTTCAGCGCTGCTACTTTCATATTATACTTGTATTATACTTCATGCTTCCACCAGAGATGTGTGATTTTTATTACTATCTATTTGACCGAGCTTTGCTCGGTATTCGATGAAAATGACATTTTCTAAAAATGATTCCTAGCTAGATCGATTTATCGCCCCCGAAACCCCCTATATAGGTACTAAATTTCATGAAAATCGTTGGAGCCAGCCGATTCGGAGATTGCAATGTGTGTAACAAAAATAAGTGATAATACTTGAGGGTGTGTACGTGTTCCTTGTAGAGACTTCACTGTGAAAGTAGCAGCGATGAAAGACCAAATTTTTTTTTTCACTTTTGTATGGGCAAGGGCCCGAGCGTCACGAGTTTCCCCATACAAAGTGAAAAAAAATTGTGGTCTTTCATCGCTGCTACTTTCACAGTGAAGTCTCTACAAGGAACACGTATACACCTTAAAGTATTATCACTAGTTTTTGTTACTCTGTACGAGGGCTGCTATTTATGTATCCGGAATTAAAAAAAGAAACAAACATATATCTACTTTTTTTACGTCTGTGCATATATCATTTAATATGGTTTTATTGCTTTTCAAAATATTGACCACATACCTACGCCTGACCACATGACGCATGCCGCATGCGGCGCGGCGTCGTCATTTTCATATTGGAAATAGTCTGTCAAGAAGTGAAGAAATTAAAAATTGGCAACATCGTAATGTCATCCCTTTTTTCTTAATTTTGATTTGAAAGGGATGACACTACGATATTGCCACTTTTTAATTTCTTCACTTTCTTGACAGATTATACCTATATTTTACTGCTTTTATTGTTCTGTGATTTATAAGCCATTAGCCACGGAGCTCTTATCGCCAAAATTATTAGCCGTGTTCGTTTCATTTTTTTGCAGGTTGGCAGCTAACTGTCAACTCAATGAATAAGGAAACAGATGGAAGCGACATAACTACAAAAAAGTGTCACCGGCGGCATATTGCCAAGAACCATAAACCTATAATATTATGTCTATGCCAAGAACTAAACATGGCGGTCTATAGTGATGGGACACTCGGTTGATATTTGTCTAGGATATCGATATGTAAGATGTTATAAGTGAGCTATTAAGGTTAAAATCTTTTGAATAAATGATCAGATTCTTCACCTTATTTTTAAATTCGATAAAAAAGTACATCACTAAACATCAAATCTACTAATTTCTATGTTGATTAAATATCGAAAATCAAGCCATGTTATATTCTATTCTATATATACATATAATATCTTATTTATTGTCTAATTATTAGCTAAATTAGCACATACGAAGTCAAGCCATCGGTAAAATAACAAAAATTTTAGTAAAAATATAAACGTACCGATCCAAGGACAAACTTTTTATATTTTATACGTGGGAGAGCCATGTTTTGGCACGAATGGCCCGGCTCGACCGGATAAATACCACGTTCTCACAGAAAACCGGCGTGAAACAGCGCTTGCGCTGTGTTTCGCCGAGTGAGTGAGTTTACCGGAGGCCCAATCCCCTAACCCCTACCCTATTTCCTTCCCTACCCTCAACTATTCCCTTCCCTTCCCTTCCCTACCCTCCCCTATTACCCTATTCCCTGTTAAAAGGCCGGCAACGCACTTGCAGCTCTTCTGATGCTGCGAGTGTCCATGGGCGACGGAAGTTGCTTTCCATCAGGTGAAACGTTTGCTCGTTTGCCCCCTTATTTCATAAAAAAAAATTCTTCATTTTTTTGACGGACTATAAAATTAATTTAAAAAAAATCAAATTGGTCGAAAAATTTGACCGATATATCGATATTTGTTTCGCGATATATCGAGACCGATATTGATATTTTTTCAAATATCGATATATCGATATTTTCTTTCAATTTTGACATCCCTATAATACGACACTTTGACAGTTTATGTACCTCGGAGAACCGGAATATAAAATGGCGGCCACAGTATTTTGATTTGGTAGAGACCATGTAGAGACCATTATGCCGCGTCTACTCATAAAAGTCAATGTGTCAACTTCATAATGGAGTGTCATGTTCTAACAATTTCTGTCAGATTTTAGAACATGAAACTGACACTAAGTTTTAACTTTACGCATGCGCACAGCGCAATGTACATTGTACATTGAAAAACGAAACGAACACGACTATGCTCAGTAGCTTCTTTAGTTAATAAAAAAATAAATTATGTCAAAACATTTATGTCAGCAGTCAGCTGTCCTCTGTCACCAGCTGTCACATAATGTTACTATTTACCGAAGTAATATTTTTATTTATTTTATTAAAAATTAATGATTTATTTCTATTTATAAATCTTTAATATTAGGTAGGATATAATTCGAATGAGATTTGTGAATCCTGCAAGTGATAATTTTCTTAATAAATCAGTTGTACGAAAGTAAAATAAAAAGTATGCTACCAAATTTATAAAATAAAATATATTAAATATAGGTATATTATTGAATACTTTTGTAAAAAAACTTTTCGGAAGCTGAAGGCTATGCTTATTGTTTATATATGTGAGATACAGAAGTATTAGGCAGAATTGGATTTCTGTTACTTTATTTGCTGTGAAATCAACAAGTCTCCTACTTCAAATGGCTTACTAATTCAAGCATAGATTTATGAAAAAGGTAACATTTTGAGCATTTAACAGCAATCTATTATTTTACAGAGACCTATTATTACTAATATAATAAATAATAAATAAAGCTTTTATTCACTGACTGTAAGCATTCAATTTTTATAGCAAAACAAGAGAAACATACGTGGGAAAGCCATGCTTCGGCACTTATGGGCCGGCTCGACCGGAGAAATAGCACGTTCTCACAGAAAACCGGCGTGAAACTTGCGCTTGCGCTGTGTTTCGCCGAGTGAGTGAGTTTACCGGAGGCCCAATCCCCTACCCTTTTCCCTTCCCTACCTTCCCCTATTCCCTTCCCATCCCTTCTCTCCCCTATTCCCTTCCCTTTCCTTCCTTACCCTCCCCTATTACCCTGTTCCCTCTTAAAAGGCCGGCAACGCACTTGCAGCTCTTCTGATGCTGCGAGTGTCCATGGGCGACGGAAGTTGCTTTCCATCAGGTGACCCGTTTGCTCATTTGCCCCTTTATATCATAAAAAAAACACACATTTAGTCAGGTTGTCCTTCAACATAGGCTTTCCCCATTTCCTATACTGTTCACACTTAAACGAGACAAAAGATGTTGCCCAAAATTTTGTTGCATATGAATTCGATTATCGTGCAGAAACTGTACTTTTCTGTGGGATAAAAACTGGTCTATGTACTTTCTTAGTATTCAAAATATTTAAATGAAATCAAAATTCGTTAAATGGTGTAATACCTCAATCGTGGGAATAGCAGACAATTTTCAATTGTTATACAACAGCCGCGAGATTGAAGGGTTTATATTATACTATTTGGTTATGGTTACTTGGTATTTGATGTCAATGAAGATATTGCATAGATATTAGGATTGACATCATAGAACATTATGTTCAATTAGTTGCTTGATGGTGGCATATGTCCTGATGGGTTTAGCTAAATTGTGGGCAAACTCTGAAACATAGGTTAACTACCTAGATATATTGGACTATTTAATACGATAGTATGTTATACTAGCTGTTGCCCGCGACTTCGTCCGCGTAAGCATTGTAGATCACATCCCAAGTATTATTTATTGTACAAAAATATTCAATATACAGAATTGACTTTCTTACCATTTTATTATGTATGGATGTTCCGCGCTGCTTCGCTTGCGTAATTTAGAAATTTCACGCAACCGTACATTTTGCAGCAAAAAATAGCCTATGTCCCTTCACGTGGTCTATTCTTCATGTTTGCCAAATAACCTAAAAATTGCTCCAGTAGTTTATAAGATAATAAGCAATTCCATATAATTTTTCCCGTTTTTTCCACACTTTTATCTATTTCTTCGCTCTTATTAGTCTTAACGTGATAAAATAATATAGCCTATAGCCTTTCTCGATAAATGGGCTATCTAAAACTGCAAGAATTTTTTAAATCAGACCAGTAGTTCCTGAGATTAGCGCGTTCAAATAAGCCCTTTTATATAATTTCCCCCGTTTTTTCCACATTTTCCTCTATTTCTTCGCTCTTATTAGTCCTAGCGTAATAAAATATAGCCTATAGCCTTTCTCGATAAATGGGCTATCTAACACTGCAAGAATTTTTTAAATCAGACCAGTAGTTCCTGAGATTAACGCGTTCAAATAAGCCCTTTCATATAATTTCCCACGTTTTATCCACATTTTCCTCTATTTCTTAGTTCCTATTAGTCTTAGCGTGATAAAATATATCTTATAGCCTACCTCGATGAGTGGGCTATCTAACATTGAAAGAATTTTTCAAATCGGACCAGTAGTTCCTGGAATTAGCGCGTTAAAATAAGCCCTTTCAAACAATTTCTCCCCGTTTTTTCCACATTTTCCTCTATTTCTTCACTTCTATTATATTTAGCGTGATAAAATATAGCCTATAGCCTACCTCGGTAAATGGGCTATCCAACAGTAAAATAATTTTTCAAATCGGACCAGTAGTTCCTGAGATTAGCGCGTTCAAACAAACAAACAAACAAACTCTTCTCAATTATAATATTAGTATAGATTGAGTACCATTTTGTATTCATTATTAATTATTTTACTATATTACTAGCTATTTGACCGAGCTTTGCTCGGTATTCAATGAAAATGACATTTTCTAAAAATGATTCCTAGCTTGATCGATTTATCGCCCCCGAAACCCCCTATATATTAAACTTCATGAAAATCGTTGGAGCCGATTCCGAGATTCCAATTATATATAATATAATAATTATATATAATATTCCAATTATATATATATATATATATATATATATATATATATATATATATATATATATATATATATATATATATATATATATATATATATATATATATATATACAGGAATTGCTGGTTTAAAGATATAAGATTTAATAGGTTTATTGCTAGAATTAAATGATTATCAAAATATTAAAGCGTTTTTGATAGAATATTGGTTTGTTAGTTTTATTATATTATTATAACATACTACTGTTATTGCTGTTTATATTGTCTTTTACAGATGGAAAGTAGTTTCACACAAAAACCCCAAGGAGATCTGTGTGCATCAGCTTTACACTTTGTGTCAACCACATACAATGATGACCATCCACTGAAGTCAGCAATTGACAAGAAGACACAAAGTAAGTTCTAAGTAAATAATAAAAATGGAAAATTACAATGTTATGGCTTACAGCTATGTAACAAAATTAAATGAAAAGTAACCTGCATGGAGCCACCCTATTCCCAAGGTGTGCTGTCCTCGAAGAAATCATTGACTTTATAATACGCTTTAGCACACAAACGTTCTTTAACTGCTTTTTTAAATTTGTTTAAAGGTAGATTTTGAACATTTTCTGGGATTTTATTGTATAGGCGTATACATTGGCCTTTAAAGGATTTGCTTATTTTGGCTAGTCTGAACATTGGTATTGCTAACTTGTTCTTATTTCTAGTATTTACATTATGATTATCACTTTTCTTTTTGAAAATATTTATGTTCTTTCTAACATATAAGAGATTTTCCAAAATGTATTGAGATGTGACGGTCAGAATTCTTATTTCTTTAAATTTTTCTCTTAGAGATTCCAAAGACGACATCTTATAAATAGAACGAATAGCTCGCTTCTGCAGCACAAATATTGTATTAATGTCCGCCGCGTTTCCCCACAAGAGGATGCCGTAAGACATTATACTATGAAAGTAGCTAAAGTAAACTAATCGCGCGGTCTCTACATCAGTGATTTCACGAATTTTACATTTTTTAACAGCATATGCTGCAGAACTAAGCTTATCTGCCAGTTTCGCAATATGTGGACCCCATTGTAACTTACAATCCAGCGTTATGCCTAGGAATACGGTGGTGTCTACTAAATTCATTTTCTCATCATTTAATAGTACATTGGTTTGTACTTGCCTAACATTTGGCAAGATAAATTTTAAACATTTTGTTTTATTAGAGTTCAAAAGTAAATTATTAGCATTAAACCAATGTACTATTTTTGAGAGAGCACTATTTACCTCGTCATAATTAAATTGTCGCCTCTTCACATTAAAAATTAGTGAAGTGTCATCAGCAAAAAGTACTATCTCATGCTTATCTTTAACAAGATAAGGTAAATCATTTATATAGATGAGAAAAAGAAAAGGCCCTAAAATGGACCCTTGTGGCACACCTAGTTTTATTTTGGTTCCATTAGACCTTATGGAGTTAACTTCCACCCTCTGCGTTCTATTTGTAAGGTAAGATTTAAGAAGTTTAAGTGCCGTGCCCCTTACACCATAATGGTGTAGTTTTCTTATTAGAGTATCATACTCCACACAGTCAAATGCTTTAGAGAGATCGCAGAAAATACCAAGTGCATCCTGCGACTCCTCCCAAGCTTCAAAAATACTACACAGAAGACCCAAGATAACTAATCTGGGAAGTTCAAATCCTCTGCTGGGAGGTTTGGTGTAATTATATCTAATAACACACAGGTATTATAATGTTATGTGAAAATTATTATTTATTGTTATTTTTTGTTCCTTACTTAATTACTTGTATTATATAAGTTTGAGTCTGTAACTATAGTACTACATTTGCGCAAATTACCCATAGACTGGGAACATTCCGCGTATGCGTTTCGTATATCCGCCACGGATTAAAGCTTCCAATGGACGATGGAAGAGGAAATGCGACCATAAGGTCTACAAACCATCCTGGCACCTCATTCCTAGCAAGCCTACAAGGCTTTTATTTCGCAACTGATTGTCAGGTATAATTTTATTTTATTACAGATTTTACACCAAACGGCGCGACATTTACCAGTAGACATGAACCTGAAACACAAAAGTCTGACTCGGAGGACGATATGCCGCTAAAGAATATGAGTCAAAGCGACGCCACTAGCGAGGAGCAGGTGACGGCCATGGACGCGGAGAAACTGAAAACTGACATCGCGAACATGATCAACGAGATCAAGAGCACCGAGCCTGCCAAGTACACGTGCAACTTGTGCCCGTATGAGGCCAGCCGCGAGACCACCATCTTCAACCACCGGCTCATCCACAACAACGCCGGCGGCGTCAAGTTCTACGTGTGCAGCTACTGCCCCTACGTCAACAAGTGGAAGACCAATGTCATGCTGCACGAGATGTCGCACACAGGCGCCAAGCCGTACTCGTGCGAGGTTTGCGCGCGCACCTTCGCCTCCGGCAGCGACTTCAAGCGGCACCGGCGCGTCCACACCGGCGAGAAGCCCTACGGCTGCGGCGTCTGCCACCGCACCTTCGCCAACACCAGCCACCTCAACCGCCACCGCCGCATCCACACGGGCGAGAAGGCGTTCGGCTGCGCGGTGTGCGACCGCCGCTTCGCCGCCGAGAGCAACCTCCGCCGACACGAGCGCACGCACACGGGCGACAAACCCTACTCGTGCGGCGTCTGCGAGCGCCGCTTCGCCGACAACAGCCACCTCACCCGCCATAAGAAGACGCACACGGGGCTCAAGCCGTACCGCTGCGGCTACTGCCGGCGCGAGTTCACGGAGAGCAACACACTCAAGCGGCACGAGCGCGTACACACGGGCGACAAGCCCTACGCCTGCGACGTGTGCGGCCGCGACTTCACGCAGACCGGTAACCTGAGCCGCCACCGCGCCATCTGTATATACAAGAAGAAGAGAAACCTCAAGGTAGAGCTGGAGGTCCCGGAGGCGGACGGAACCCAATAAACTGTCCTATTGTATTCTGTTATTATCTCTTTGATTACAAGATATTATTTAAGTATATTTCACAGCCCACAGGTTTGGACCGTTATTATTTTAATACGCAGTTATATTATTTCGACTCAATAGACTGCACTATTTTGCCGGTGGCCGTGAATTTCAAACTTTTTCAAAATTTAACGAGTTTAACATCACGCGAGCTACTGATAAAGTCCTGGCGGGCCGTAAGTTGACGCAGCCCCTGAATAGTACCTGATAAATAATTTAAGAATATTTAGAAAATGGAGTCATAAGGCCTCACGTCACGATATCTATAACATATTATAAGTAATGGTTGATGGTTATTTATATGACCGCCTAAAATATAAAAAGAGTACCATTGACAAGATAGTTGGCTCATATAATAAAGTACTCTGTGGTTGGCTCTGTGATTTGTGAAAGACTTCATCTTGAAAATTCCATTACATGCATGGGCGTACCCAGGTTCTGGCCCGGGCCCCCCCCCCCCTGCTGCTGTCATGTATCACAGGTCTCTTTTTACTACGCAGTGTTACTGATAGTGACATCTCTCTTGCTCAGGCCTTTGTTTCTCTATTCTGCTAGGTATATTAACTTTATGGTTACGCATAGTATTTTTTATAATAAAGTATCTCAATCATAGATGAAGTAAGTATAGTAGATGTAACCTTTTGATGTAAATTTTACGTGGGAGAGCCATGCTTCGGCACGAATGGGCCGGCTCGACCGGAGAAATACCACGTTCTCACAGAAAACCGGCGTGAAACAGCGCTTGCGCTGTGTTTCGCCGAGTAAGTGAGTATCCCCTACCCTATTCCCTTCCCTTCCCATCCTTACCCTCCCCTTACCCTGTTCCCTCTTAAAAGGCCGGCAACGCACTTGCAGCTCTTCTGATGCTGCGAGTGTCCATGGGCGACGGAAGTTACTTTCCATCAGGTGACCCGTTTGCTCGTTTGCCCCCTTATTTCATAAAAAAAAATATACCTTAGCCCGTCATCGCGTGGCCATTTTGTGCTTATTTCAATACAAGTAGTGTGCGTTTATTTTCTTGAATATTTTTATTCGTCGATCATTTCGAAGCACATTACATCCAGAAAAGATAGTCATTAAGTTTATGATATCGATAAACTATAGTTCAAGTAATGAGAATCCGTAAACATGTAAAAAGCTAGGTATGCAATGTTTGTAGCCAAATTGTTAATTGATGTGACATTTTTAGCACTAATGCCTTATATAGCACGAATTAGGGATTATTAAACTTATAAATTATCTTTTTAGCTTACAAAAATACCGATTGAAAAGCCCAAAAAACGTTGTTCAAAACTTACGTATTTAATATTAAATACACGTTTTTGAGGCATCCTTTGGCCATTCTTATGGTTTATTATTTAGCGGAACCACAAAACTCAACAATATCTAGCATTAAATGTTCACTAAAAACCTTTATTAACACTTTTATTACATGAAATATGCAGACCGACTCCTTTGTTATGTCCTAGTAAGTAGGACATAACATTACACGCTTTTGACGCTTAAATAGTATCTCGGCAAATTGAATGTGTCAATGTCAGTCAATGGCGCTGCTAGTCATTATCTTTTATAGAGTTTATGTTTCCTTCAAGTTTCTTTAGACTGGGTTGCACCAGAGGCGTGGGTAAAGTTAAAGTTAAATATGGCGTCCAAACACCCATATTCTCATACGACATCTGTCAATTTTTCCGGTTATAGTTAAGGTTAAAGTTAAAGTTAGTTGGTGCAACCCAGTCTTCTTCTTCTTCTTTTAAAAATGGCCGCCTCGGTGAGTTGCCAATGTCAGAGTGGCTTAAAGGACTTTGCTCTATGTAGCGAAGGTCTGGTGAAGTAACAAGACGTGTACGGTTAAAAAACAAAATTACATATTTACAGGAGTTTTATTCATTGCTATTTGCTTCTGGTGGAGAACTGTCAAAAATGACGTTTTTGTATGACAGAAGCGTTAGGTAGTTCCTTTTCTCGCCACGTTCATAAACAGCCTTGTCGAACTCTACATTCTCTTTGACACTGACAGTGACAACTGGCAAATATCTACCAAACAGTGTTGGCAGATCAGGGGATTTTCCCCTAGATTTAGGGGGTTTTCGACCAAGTTAGGGAAAAACAGGGAAAAAAAATATTTAGGGGATTTTTAGGGGAAATTCAAAATACACGTCAAATACAGTTTTTTTTGCCAAATATCACGTTCCTAATATTTTTTTACTATCTTTAAATTACTTGAGCGCCACAACAACTAATCGAGGTCGAGATTCAAGATGTTGAAAATATAAATACAATTCGCAAGGCTTTAAATGAAAATATCAATGATGTCAATGGGCGCTGCTGGTAAAGGAGAAAGGAAGGAAGGAGAACTGTCAAAAATTACGTTTTCTGATACAAGCGTTAGTTCCTTTTCTCGCCACGTTCATATAAAGCCTTGTAGAGCTGTAATAAAGTTTATTAATATATTTTTAATGAATATTAAAAGAAAAGTAATCTAAGGGATTTCTAGGGGGAAATCAAATTAGTTCAGGGGTACGGCGCCGAGACCATCTGGCAACACTGCTATCGAACTGTGCTCACTGCTCAGTGCTACCATGGTGCTACCAAACTACAAATATATACTTACTAGTAATCTGTGCTACCAAATATCTTACAAAAATGGCGGCGAATTATAATAATTATTAATTTAACAAATGCTTCTAATTGGTGATAATTACATTTATTTATATAACGTGGATATACTTAAAAATATTGGATCTTTGAATTTATTATCGTTGAAATTTTAATCAATTATTTGGCTTCAAGACTCAAGTTGTATTACTTCCTCGTTGGCTACACGGCTTTCCGCCATTAGAGCTTGTTTTCTTTCATTTGTAAATTTCACGATCTAAATCGTTAATACCTTTTTGATTTAGCGCCTGTCTTTCTTTGTGGTTATCAAATATCAAGTACCACACTTATCTTATCTATAAAAAGACGTAAAGGAAATTAAATACAAAGAAGAAGATAAAGAAGTAAAAGAAGTAAGTAAATTTGGTTTCGCTGTCACCTATCAATTATCATGCACATAAAAACACTTTCGTTTTGTTGTTAGCAGTTGCAGTAAGATAAAAGATAAAAAAAAACTAGAAACTGCTTAAAGATAAAAGATCTATAATTTTGTAAAAGTACGCACTAATGTTTGTGTGTTGATGTCTCTCTTATCTTTCTCCGCCTTCGCTTGTACGTTGTTTATATACCGTACTTTATTTTAAGCATTCATAACGCTCTATTCTCAAAACATGAATGAAAAGTAATAAAAACAATTTCCAAATCAAAAAAGAAACTGGAAAAATTCAGAAATTTAAATGTGAAGTTTTTTTTGTAATTCATAATATCTGCTCACAGGTCAACAATGGAAGTTGTCAAAAGGAGAAAAAGCGACCAAGAAAATGAAGATATAAAACCATTGATAAAAGCTCACCCTCTTTGTACGACTAATGTGGTTTTCATTAAAACGGAAGACGGTGTAACAACACAAGTAAAAGAGGAGGTCATAGTGTTCTCGTGTGCCGAAATAAACGATATAAGTGAAGGCAGAGGCCGCCCTAAGAATAAGATCAAACTTCCCGATTGTGTCGAATACAACAGTGATGAAGACAAATGTTACCACTGTAAAGTTTGTAACTACAAATGTGCCGAGCGCAGTAGCATGATCAAACATGTGCGGATACACACTGGCGAAAAACCTTTCCAATGCACCAAATGTACATACAGATGTACAGAGAAAGGAAGTTTAGTTAAACATGAGCGTATTCACACAGGAGAGAAGCCTTTCATTTGTAGCATTTGCGAATACCGGTGCTCGGAGCGTGGAAGTTTAATCAAGCACATACGTATCCACACGGGCGAGAAGCCTTACGCCTGCTCCAATTGCGAGTACAGGTGCACCGAAAAAGGAAGCTTAACAAAGCATATGCGAATCCACACAGGAGAAAGACCATTTGCATGTGAATTCTGCGATTACAGATGCACGGAAAAGGGCAGTTTAACTAAACACATCAGGATTCACACGGGAGAGAAACCATACTCCTGTCCGGTCTGCAGTTACAAGTGTAATGATAAATGCGCATTGAACAAACACCTCCGTTCACACTCATCGCACCCAACTTACTACTGCAGCTTGTGTGATTACACGTGTAGTCATGATAAGGTCTTAATGAAACACCTTGAAAATCATTCAGATTGAAACTTTTCATTGTTTAATTATGTTAAATGAATGATTGAAAATACTTATATGTTTTATGCATTTTTTTAGTTCCAGTTCACAAAAGTATTTTCCTTTTAATCCACTCATGATTGGATCATACATTTGGATCAAAAGGAGTCTTTAATTCATGTCCTAAGCGGCCGCATCTGTCCGCGATAACAATAGATAAGCTATTGTGTCTCGTTATTCCACGATTGATGGGAGCTTAATGGTAAAAAATATTACTTAGATCTACACTGACTTATAAATTATGTGAAGTGTAAACTTTTGAATTACATTTGGATAATAAAACACTTTACCTAAGTTGTAATTTTTTTTGTTTGCACTATTTCCTAATGGTCTTTCAAATCTAATATGTATATAAAATTCTCGTTTACTGGTTTGTGTGAACTCCTCCAAAACGGCTCAACCGATTTTAATGAAATTTTATGTACATACATTTGTTAGGCCTGAGAATAGGTTTTTACCACAGAAATAAATCAAGATAGAACAACGACGCGCGAGCGTTGCTAAGGAATCGCTCGTGTCAATTTTTGCTTTGCTTTTAGTTAATAACTTACATGTGGAAAGAAATATCTCCATTTGACCAATTCACTTTTGTACTTCTGTTTTTACAATTAGACATTGCACAATGGGCATTTTTGCACAACCGCTCCGGTATAATCAAGTCGAGACGTGCTCGCTGACTGAATGAACGTTCAACGAATCTTGCACGCTTGTGCAAGATTGAAACACGCGTATTCCACCCGCTTAGCCATTCTATCTTGATTTATTTCTACTACTTTTTAGTTGGATACTAGTTAAATAATTTATATGGCAAAACCTCAGCAAAAACAATGTTTCCGTATATATTATTTTAAATGTTATATTTTTCTATTAATAAACATAAAACTAACAGTTAAAATCAATAAATTGTTTTATATTCATAAGTATAATGGGGATAAAAAAAGAATAATTACAATTTACAAGTTTTTAGATTATAAACATACAGATTATGAATTATTATTATGATAGAGAGAAAGACGCACAATCTAACAAGTAACAAGCTCATTAGTCAACACTTTCAAAACATGTAGACCAGCAGCTATCCCCAACCCGCGGCCCGCCGCGCGCCGGGACTTTATCCGGGGCTGGGTATTACCGCTTTATTTGTAGCAACGACATCGACAGCCTCTAACCTCTTTGCTCCATACACCCCCGGCAAAATGCTAGGATATTATAAGTATACAGAATACTTCGCTTTGTAGGAAAATGCAGTTATAAAATATACATCTTTATTGTTTTACAGGTTCGGTATCTTTTTTATTTTTGTCTGTTTTCTTCTTGTTGGGGGATATTTTGTGGTGGACTGCGCGGACGTGACACTTGAGCGAGTTGGTCTGACTGAAGGCGCGCCCGCAGAACTGACACTCGAACGGCTTGGCGCCCGTGTGCACCTGCCAATACAACTTTAGTTCAGTAAAGTTTGTGGAGAAGATAGTCGAGAGCAAAAATAATGTTGTACAGAAAAGTCCTGAAGTAGTATTTTAAAAAGCGGCGTTTAAGGCGCGTGCGGCGCCTTAAACGCTAGCTGTTTCAAGCCGGTTTTCTGTGAGAACGTGGTATTTCTCCGGTCGAGCGGCCCATTCGTGCCGAAGCATGGCTCTCCCACGTATAAGAGATAAACTTAAGGTGTCGTTCCAAACTTTTTTCGTCCCGAAAAATTCAAATAAAATGCCACTTTATGACAGACTATAGTCACAAACTGTGGAGATAAACTTAAGGTGCCGTTCCGATCTTTTTTCGTTCCGAAAAATTCAATTCAAATGTCACTTTATGGCAGAATATAGTCCTAAAAATTCAAATAACATCTTACTTACTATATACTACATGCATACTATATACTATATAGTCTGTCATAAAGTGGCATTTTAATTGAATTTTTGTCGGTCGCGATTAGCCGCGGTAAAGATCGGACCGGCATCTTAAGTTTATGTCCACAGTTTGTCTATACTTTCGCATTTCTACTTTTCACCGTGCTAGCACTACAGGAAAGGACAGAGGATACGAGGTCCCGGAAAATGTACGGTTCCCGCGCGATAAAAGAGTTTTGGCGCAACGGAGTCTCGGGAGGCATCTAGATTAGTATACAATCGCAGCATACCCTATAGTGTTTATTAAGCGAGGGTTTCTGCGAGAAGCGCTTCCCGCAGACGGAGCAGCGGTAGGGACGCTCGCCGGAGTGCGTGCGCGCGTGCACCCGCAGCGCCGACGACAGCGCGAACCGCGCGCCGCACGCGCACACGTGCGGCTTCTCGCCCGTGTGCCGCCGCTGGTGGTAGCGGAGCGTCGCGCGAGACTAGAAACACATTAACGATTTCAGTCCAGCTCTGGATTTATGTCTACCGACCTTCGAGAAGGAGGAGTTCTGGCCGATTGGAGTCGTCTACAGGAGGTTCCGAGGACAAATTTTGAACACGTCGCGCCCCACGTCGCAGACAATACGTGTTTAGTGCTTAGTGTTAGGTGGGCGCCAGACATGTGATCAAATACGCAAATTCGCCAAGTGTGGCACTGACATTTGCCTATATGTGCAAAGTTATTGCTGGCATTTTTTTTTGGTTTTACTGACGGTGCAGCGCACGCCGCACAGCTCGCACACGTGGGGGCGAGCGACGGGCTCGCCGAGGTGCACGCGCCGCACGTGCGCGTTCAGGTTCGACACTGACGACAGCGTCGCGTCGCACTGCAACCATAATGAAACGAAAAAAATATTTATTGTTTGTATAATGTTATAATACCACAATTATAGGCTACTTGACCTATATTCAATTTCATTGAACAAATGCATATTTTTAGTAGAACTTGGCCTAGGAAACCATATTTCACCCTTATCATCAAATCAAAGCTTATGATTAATAAATAAAGTCGATTTGAAAATATGATTTTATGAAAATAGGATTTGTACTGACGAAAACGCTGATGCGGTACTTCCGATTTGGATGTGACGTCATCAGACTCGTAATTTAATATCTTTTATTTGTCGCGCTCGTTATATGTAAGTTTATTTGTACATAAATAATAAGAATAAGCCTAGAAAGATTTCTAAAATATATTTTCTTGAATAATTCAAATAAAACATCAGTTTTATATATTATCTCCATTTATTGTAGACGGGAAATGAAATGGCCAAAACTTTTCTCCAAAAGTTTTCAACATTATAAATGATTTCTAATTTCTTATTTAATTATTTTATAATTTTTGGGCACTTTTAGACTCGTAGCACATAAAAAAATGTTCAATAAAAAGAGTTTAAAATACAAAACGTATGACGTCACACTATGGCGGACAGTGTTTTCGGCGCCATATAAAAGGCATATCTTTCAATAAACATTTTTATGGGTTTCTACTGTGTAAAATATTAAAATATTAGTTTTTTTTTTGTGAAAATGAATAGTTTAGAAGCGATTAGCATGAAGAAAAAAATTAGGTGAAGTACCCTATTGTTATAGGGTACTTCAGCTAATATCACATATACAAAAATAGCAAATATTAATGTTTACCTGTTCACAGCGTAAGTTGGGTTTGGGTCTGGGCGGGGCGCGCGGGCGCGGCGCGATCTCGGCGCGGTGGCGACGCGCGTGCGTCCGGCGGTCCACGCCGCGCACGGCCGCGCCGCACAGCGCACATAAACCCCTGGGGAATTATACATTTTGAGTTGTGCTGCTATATAATATTTATAATTGTAATGATATCATTAACAATACATAGTCAGCTAGCTGTAACGTCTAAAGTGTTTTATGGTTCTGCGTAAAGCCTTGTCGCCGTATATCACTCACTTGTCGGTCCACAGGTGGTGCGCGGGCGCGGTGAGTACGTGTCGGCGGCGCGCGGCCTCGCTTATAAACCGCAGCCCGCACTCCGCACACTGGTTGGCCCCGCCCACTTTGCCGTCCACCTCCCCCGCCCCGCCTCCCGCCTTCGCCTCCGGCGTAGTTTCTGACTGCAACACGTTTTAATATAAAATCAAGTTTTAATAAACATTGGCCTAGATGGCGTGCTCATATGCGTCATGTAGATATAATATAAAATATATACCTACCAGTTGTCTGCCATGTGTCTTGGCGGCGTGCAGGCGCAGGCCGTGCGCGCTGGCGAAGCTCTCCCCGCAGCGCGCGCATGCGTGCTCGCCCGCGTGACGCTTGCGCATGTGCGTCATGTATGTCGTCGGCTTGCTAACGATATTAACATTCAATATCAACTGTCATTATCTTAAAAATATACGCTAAACCCCTTTTATCAGCCCCCACGAAAAATGGGGGGTGTTATAAGTTTGTCAGTCTCTCTCTCTCTCTTGTGTGTGTGTGTGTGTGTGTGTGTGTGTTTCCATGGCATGGAAGCATCTTCAAATTTGAAAACTGACATAATCAAGAATGTTTTAGGGCATATAATCAAACCTTCAAGCCGCGCACAATTTTTTTGTTATTTTTCAATTTATATTATGTATCTAACGGTAACTGATATAGGCGATTTCAGTCCAATAACAGTGTGTACTCACGCGAAGGCGAGGCCGCAGGGGTCGCAGCGGTACGTGTGGCCGCGGTGCCAGAGCTCGTGCTCCACCGCCTGGTACCTGCCGACAGAACGTACTAAATATAACAAACCGTACAAGCCACGCCCACGCAGTATATGAGGGTGGGGTGAGTGTTCAATAGGCGTATTTTGTCTAACAATAACGTATCAGACAATCACGATCTATCTACCTATAGCCTGTCTCCGAGTGCACGCATCTGCCCCCCTCGTCCTATCAAAGATACACAAAAAATCTGCGCCTTCTCCTTCTAGGCTTCTTAACGTTGCAGTTGGCTTTTATTAGTCCACAAGTGCGTTTCCGCTGTCGTCGACCTTGTCAAAGTCGAGTGTTACCTGGTGTGGGAGCGGTGCGGGCAGCGCGCGCACAGGTAGCGGCGCTCGTGCGCGGCGGCGGCGTGCGCGCGCAGCTGCCGCCCGCTCACGTACCGCAGCCGGCACACGCCGCACTCGTGATCGCCTGCGCGCTGCGAACAATAGCCGTGTTCGTTTCGTTTTTTCGCAGTTTGGCAGCTGACTGTCAACTTCATAATTGAGTGTCATGTTCTAACAATTTCCGTCAGAGTTTAGAACATGACACGCACACTGACACTAATTTTTAACTTTGCGCATGCGCAATGTGCATTGAAAAACGAAACGAACACGACTATTTTGATATTTAGGGTGAGGCTTCACTTAGCGTAGCTACACTGCAGCGATGCGACGCGACACATCACGGCTAAAAAATCCTTGTACAGCAGCATGTAGCGTATAAAATCGTATACGTTAAGCTAGCGACACAAAACATAATTTCTATGGAATGTGAAGTGTCGCTGTCCGCTGCAGTGTAGTGACGTGTCGTGTAAGAATAACAATGAGCGGCATATAGCAGTATTAGACCATAATATGCCTCATTAGGCTACGTTCAAAAAGAGTATATTAAATACCTTTTTTCTAAATGTAATTCAATAATAAAAAAATATCAATCACATACCTTGTCATGTTTCTCTTTATGATTCTCATACGCGACGGGGTCGACGTAGCCGCGGTAGCACAGCTCGCAGCGGTACGCAGCATGCACGTAGTTGTCGCTGGCGGCGCGCGCGCGCAGCTCTTGCAGCTGCTCCGCCAAGCTGAGTGTTATCTCCTTCGCGTGGAGTTCTATAGCTAGATGGTAAAACGAGAGGCGCAGGTTATGTCTATGGTTTTTACTTTATTAATCTATCATGCTTTTCTATTTTCTTTTATTTATACAGCATGACTGGTGAGACACGTTCAAATTTCAATACCTGAGGACGTGATATTTGGCTATTATATTAGTTGAAAAAAATATATATAAAAAAATAATGATCACTAAATAAATGTAAGTTAAATAATTATTTACCCAACGCATGGACACCGCGCCGCATAGTAATTTATAAGTGTCCATGAATTATTTATTTAAAGGAAAATTCCACAGGAAATTCGGTCAAAAATTTACTGAATTTTTGACCAAATTTCCTGTTCTATTATATTTGTTTCCTAATTTTATTACTGTATAATTATAATGAGAATCAAGTACCGAGTACTCTCCTTAAGTATTGATCATGTCTCACCACTCACCAGTCATGCTGTATAGAACAAAATATATAGTCATGTATAGCATTGTTACAATATACAAAATAATACAGTCTAACAGTTGATACAATGTTTAGAGTAAATAACTGGTTATTGTGCTGATAAGGTTTAAATTGGTGCACTAAAATGTATCATTGCACTATAGTCTATACATATTCCCCCTTACTAATAAACGTTGCTTATGCTTTGAATAGTTATACAGTGTTTTGTTCCTGTCACACAAGTGACATTTTTAATTGGATTGAAGAAGACAAAACACTGTATAACTATTCAAAGCTTATACAGCGTTTATAGTAAGGGGGAAATGTTTAAGGCATTAGTGTGTCCTGATGACACATAGGTCTCCTCTAGATACTTCCAGTTCTCCCTATCTTGAGTTAGTCTTAGCCAGAGATGTTCGACAACTTATCTCAAAATTGTCTGCCGATCTTTTTCGTGGCCTACCACATTTTTACTGATTTTGCTGAAATTTGTTATGGAGATACTTTCAGTCCCGGGAAGGGATATGTACGCTTCTCCGCGATAGATGAATTTTGGCGCAAGGGAGTTGCGGATCGTTGTCTAGTATTAAATATAGTTGTGAAATTACCCTCTTTTTCCATTATCTTGATCTCCACTTCAGTCTTCTTTCCCTCTCCCTGCTCCATCTCCTGCTTAACTTTAATGTCTTTGAGTGGCAAATCATCTTCTGAATCCGAGCTTCTATTGAAATCATCTGTTCTGTCAAAGTCATTAACTTCCGATTTAGTTGTTCCTTCATCTGATAATAAACAAGTCATTTATTTTAATTTTACCATAAAAAGTTTTCTTGGTTATTATAGTCAAGGATCTTTACAACTGTTTTTTAATATGTTATGACCCTGTGTATTCTTTTCCTTTACGGTTATGACTTATGAGTAACACCAATAAATTATGAACAAAAAACTTTTTGAAAAAAAGCTTTTATTTAAATAGTCTAAAAAGAAGAAAATAAACTCCTTAAAAATTTTAACTATTATGTTATAATCATCAATATATTATACAAGCCCTTTCATTTAATATCCATATTGTAGGACTGCATAGGCTGCGTTCCAGATGACGTTAATTTTGACCAAAACGCTCAAAACGTCCCCTTCTGCCGTTCCCTTTGGCGAATATTCAAAGTATGTGGATTTGTTATTAAAATATGATTCAATGTGAAAACTCAAATATAATAAAAGTTTAACTATATTAAAATATGATTACTTAAGTAAAAAAATGTAATAAGTACTAAAAACCAAACAAATATAATATTATGTATTTTATTTGTAAAATAAATGTAACTATAAACAATAAAATTACTTTTATTTACGACTTGAAGAAAAGGATCATAATATCCAAGTTCGGTTCATTGTACCTATGTATAAAAAAAATTATACTTAGTTCTTTTTTTAAACTTTTCTCAAAACACTCAAAACGATTCATAATCCGTTTCACTTGGGTTTGTATCGCTGACGCTCACATGCTAATGGAACGGGAAAAACTACGGTCTTGAGCGTGAGCGTTTCTAACATCATCTGGAACGCGGGGATAGTAAATAATTATTTCGCCATCTTTGATGGTCGGCCATATTGGATTTAGAGTGATGTCACATACCATCCCTGCGTTCCAGATGACGTTGAAACGCTAACGCTCAAGACTGTAGTTTTTCCCGTTCCACTAGCATGTGAGCGTCAGTGATACAAACCCAAGTGGAACGGATTATGGATCGTTTTGAGCGTTTTGAGAAAAGTTTAAAAAAAGAACTATAATTTTTTTTTTACATAGATACATTGAACCGAACTTGGATATTACGATCCTTTTCTTCAAGTCGTAAATAAAAGTAATTGTTTATAGTTACATTTATTTTACAAATAAAATACATAATATTATATTTGTTTCGTTTTTAGTATTACGTTTTTTCATATTTTAATATAGTTAAACTTTTATTACTTAAGTATATGTATTTGAGTTTTCACATTGAATCATATTTTAATAACAAAACCACATACCTACGTTGAATATTGACTATTGTCACATATTATAAACGTTAGGTAACAATACCGCGTAATGCTTCAAGTACGAGGTCAACAGGTATAGGAGAGATGAAAATTAGTATTATATTTTATAAGAAATCATTTGACCTTTCATTTAAAACAATTTATTTTCCAATCAAAATATTTCATTGAATGTTATTTCATTTAATATACATATTTCAATTAAAATATTATTTGTAATGAAATAATATAAAGTTTTTTGTCTCTACTCTGTCGTGAAAACTTTCCGAACATGGCTTTCGCGATATAGTTACGTTAAAATTTAAAAAAAAACTAGAACGCCCACTTTGACCCATCTTTGTCAAGGGTCGTTTTGAGCGAAAATGATGACGTCATGAGTGACGTCATAGCCGCGATTTAGACGACCCCGGTCGCCAAAGGGAACGGCAGAAGGGGACGTTTTGAGGGTTTTGGTCAAAATTAACGTCATCTGGAACGCAGCCCATATCATGCATGGTCATCCAAACTAAACGCGCATACAAAATTTCAGCTCAATCGGTTAAATATATCTACCTTAAAATTGAGTTCCAAAATTCCACCGTAATATACATACTTACATACACACAAAGCAAGTTAAATAAAAGCTTTTAAAAAGTATGTACTCTTTAAATTAGGCATGCAAGGTGAAGTCGCAGTTAAGAATGTGACAGTGGTTTGGAATAACCACCAAATTGCTCTTTATAACAGCAATTTTCTAAAATAGACATCACCACAAAAAATTTCCAACCTCAACCAAAGAAAAATGCATTAGCTATTAGTTTTTACCACACTGGTCCTCTGATTTGATGTCATCTTCGAGTTTTACTGCCTCTTCGTTCAACAATATTGAGATATTGACCACATCAGTTGTGCATAGCTCCAATAGTGGCTTCTGTGGCTTCAACACATTGACCGCTTGAAACAACTGTGGAGTTTTGATATATTTGTTTAATAATAGCCATTTTGATAATCTGATGAAATAAGTTATTGTAAAGCATCATTAACACCTGCATTGTGGGTACCGCGGACACAATTGATTTTCAATTGTTATGCAGCAGCTGGCTGCCGCTTGGGGATTGATGAATAATAATTATTATTAAACTAATCACAAATTTTATCCAAATTCAAATTTTTCAATAGTATAGTCAAAAGTTGCATTGGTATTATGATATGAATAATAAAGTAGATTTTATGACATGATTATTTGAGTTTAAATAATTGGCTATCTGAAAGTCTCCATTGCCCATTGAAAAGCAAAAAAAAAATACAGTACCTTGTGATTGTTTCCAAAGTTTTTAAAAACACTTTCGGCTCTGTGTACAAGCAGCCAGAACTGGTAGCACTGCTGCAGTCGAGTGCGACAGATGAAACATAAGAACATTGCATCTTGAATCTGAGACAATTGACAAATAAAGATTCATTATTTCACAGTGCATGTATAACCGTTTTAAAAAAAAAAAGAGTACCGTACAACCACTTATTCATGGGCGATGTGCTAAGACATAGGGGACGTAGTTGTATGGTAAAAACTCTGATACAAGTAGAAGAATTACAATAAAGTACTCACATCATAACCAGCTATTTTTTCGTAAACTTGCTGCAAGTGTGTTTTTGTAATATTTATTGTTCTCCTTTCCATTGTAAAGCATAAAGAACAGCTTCCTTCATTCATTTTTATCTTATTTTACTACATAAACGATCACTTTCAATAATTAGTATATATATTACATATATATAAACGATCACTTTCAATAATTAGTATATATATAATTAGTATATACATTTTTGGCTATATAATTTATATAGCCAAAAATGTCTTTGCTCTCGGTCTTGTGTCCTTTACTTGTAGACAAAAACCATTATAAATATTAAAACAATATTTGCTTTTATTTCATGCGTACATTATTTCCGCCAATTACACTTATTTAATATAATTTATACCAAATCTTTATACATAAATCAAATAAAAATAAAAACATTAAAACCAAAACAAACTAGAATTCTTCTTCTTCTTCGTTACAAAATCATGTCAAATGACAAATAATTATCTTTTTTTTCGGCTATTTATCCATGGCCAGTGAATACAATTTTCAGCTTCGTTTTTCTATATAGATGAAGTATTAAAGATCCCACCAAAAACATTTTCATGTAAAAATGTTGCCAAGATGAGAACATAATAATATTATAGTTCGTCGTGTCAAAAAGTAGTGAAATTTCATGTAGAGCCAAGTTTCTAACTGTACATACTCAGCCCTAAATCTAAAAACCTTAATTTTACACTACAGTGCGGCAAAATATTTGATAATAATATACTGTGTCAGCCGCACGAGGAGAATCTAAAAACTCTACACATTAGTCAAAATCGGTGGTCTGGCCATTTATCATTAGTTACGGTATATTAAGTTCAAAGCCCTGACGAATAACAAAAAGGCCAAGCCACCGATTTTGACTAATGTGTAGAGTTTTTAGATTCTTCTCGTGCGGCTGACACATTATAATATTATTATCAAATATTTTTCCGCGCTTTAGTGTAAAATTAAGGTTTTTAGATTTAGGGCTGAGTATGTAAGGTTAGAAACTTGGCTCTACATGAGATTTCGCTACTTTTTGACACGACGAACTATAATATTATTATGTTCTCATCTTGGCAACATTTTACATGAAAATGTTTTTGGTGGGATTTCCTTTCTTTTTGTAAGCTGGTTTACGTTGTTTTTTCTTTTAGTTCATTTTTTAGGGTTCCGTACCCATAGGGTAAAAACGGGACCCTATTACTGAGATTTCGATGTCTGTCCGCCTGTCTGTCTCAAGGCTATTTAATATATATACGTACTTTAATATATATTATAACAGTTTACAGTACGGAACCCTTCGTGCGCGAGTCCGACTCGCACTTGGCTGTTTTTTTTGGGTGTATTTCTTTTAGATTTCCGTACCCAGAGTGTAAAAACAGGACCCTATTACAAAGACTTCGTTGTCTTTTCGTCTGTCCGTCTGTACGTCTGTCTGTCTGTCTGTCTGTCTCCAGGCTGTAACTCAAGAACGGTAATAGCTAGAGAAATGAAATGTTTTACATATTATGTATATCTGTTGCCACTGTAACAAAAAATACTAAAAACAAAATAAAATTAATTTTTAAGGGGGGCTCCCATACAACAAATGTGATTTTTTTTGGCCTTATTTGCTCTATATCAATAATGGCAACAGGTAGGTACTTGAATTTTTTTTCAAAGTCCTATCTACTTTAATATTTAATAATAATATTAAAATAAAATAAAAATTAAGGAGGGCTCCCATACAAAAAACATAAATTTTTGCCTAATTTTGCTCTAAAATGGTACGGATATAGGTTAATTTGGGTTTAATAATTTTTTTGTTGTTTCAGTACTAATATTATGTTACATACCAAATTTCAGCTTTCTAAGACTTCAGGAAGTACCCTAACAGTTTTGATGATCGGTGAGTCAGTGACCAAATTGTGGGTTTTTGGACATCTATAAAATCTAAAGTATAATAGCTACGATATTCAAACTTTGCACATTTAATTACTATACCCTGTCATTATATCTTAAAAATTTCAACTATCTGGCATTATTCAAACCAAAGTTACGAGGGTTCAAAAATACGACGAAACGTTTCGAGAAAAGGTAGGTAGTTCCCTTGCGCGCTTCGCTTGGCTCATCTTGGCGGGGCCACTCCCGTGCCCCCAGATGAAGTATATAGAATCTCAATGAGTCAAAGTCTAAGTAAAAGTCAATGCAGTCAGGAAGCCAAGTCGGTCGATTCATTAAGTGGTAGAGGCTTTACTGAAACTTTCGATGGAGTTTTGGAGGGAACACAAAATAGCACGTTTCTGGATATTGCGTCACTTTCCCATACTTAGGCACAATAACGAACATAATAAATATAGTCTCTCAAAAAAGTGAAGAAATAAAAAAGTGGCAATATCGTAGTGTCATCCCTTTCAAATCAATCTAAGAAAAAAAGGCCCATTCACGGCAGGACTGCACGGCAGTCCCGCCGTGAATGGGCCCTTGGACATGACACTACCACAGCAGACCACAGTATAGCAATATGACATATCCCTACAGTAGTGAAACGAATGTACTTGCGCAGAGCAACGGAGGGGTACTTGTGGGGAAGCGGGCGGCGCGGGCCCGCGTACACAAACTCGCGGAGTTTGTATACCTGCGCCCACGGGGGTGACGTTGGCGCGTTGTCTACGAATTTTGTTGTAAAACGATAACTTATCTTATAAACAATGGGATATTATAATAAATGTACAGTGTACGGATGTAAATATGATTCAAAAAACAAAAAGGATTTAAATTTTCATAAATATCGCCTCACAGTTTACACTAATATTGTGTTGGCCTTGGCGGCATTTATTTGCATCTCTGTTTTATTGTTTACGTTGTAAGAAGTGTAACAAGGAGAGAAACAATAAAGAATAAATTAAAAATCTGTCAAATACCCTGTTCCATACTAATTAGTACCTACCTAGCTAGGTACACACACCAAGTGTAACATTTTGGCCTTTGGACCGCCCTTACCGCGCACGTAATAAGAGTTTTGAACAGGGATGTTAGACGGCCACTTGGAAATCCTTGTATCGAGCTGGCTGAAAACTGGTATCGGAGACAGAAAACTGGTACGCCTGTGCTCCGCTCCGGCGCTGCGAACACTGATGACAAACTGTGTCGGAAGTCACATCCCAGAGAAAAAAAATATTAATTTAATTTCGTATACTATTAATAGAGGGCTGTAATCATCGAACGCACGGAAGAAATATCATTTTGAACTGCATTATCTTTTGGATATTATACTGCATAATTCGGGTATAAAATGTAACATTTATTGAAAAAAATAGATAAATGATTCATAACGAAGATTTTTATAAGAAACGAGGGTTCGTTTGCTTAACCAAACAATGGAAAAGAAGTCCGAAGTAAACAAATTGAGATTTCGAAAAAACATTTTTACACACAACACAACTGTTTATCGAGACTGCTTGCTATAAAAAAGTTTTATATTATAAAGGAAATCTGATTGGAATGTTTTTTACATGCATCTTTGAAATTTGCCGGTTATTCTATATGGTCAGTGTATTTTGGTCGGTCAAAGGCCAATCTTGGTATTTTTGCGTACAAGGACCGAGTAGTCTTGGTACATGGTACGTGGAACCAAAACCTGGTATGTGTACCAAGAAATTGGTACGTCTGACATCCCTGGTTTTGAAGTGCTTCTCTTACACCTGACATGTGATTAATTATTGGTTATTTTATATATTCTAAATTTCGAATGCGTCTTCATTATTAATCCTTCGATCGTGATTCATGGATCCTTGGAAATCTATTGTTATTCTATTGTGTCTCGCTCACCGGTGAGCTTATGGGGCTTGATGGGTTAATTAAATTTTTAAATAGAGAACTAAAATCATCTAAAAATAAAGTTTCACATAAATATCTGGCTATATGTAAATATAACACGCTGATTAAACAGATTAAATGATAACATTTGCATTGCAAGCACAATATTTAATTTTATTTCCCGTTTCGTGGCAACCCTGGCATATCTGCTCGGTACCTGTCATCGGTGGCGGCATCGTGCGACATAAAAGGCGTTTCGTTACTGTAGGGATTAATATTGCTATACTGTGACACTACGATGTTGCCACTTTTTAATTTCTTTACTTTCTTGACGGACTATACAAAATATTTACACAGTTTGTAAACGGTTTTTGCTACGACGCGACAATATACATTAAGTCTATGGTTTTTGCAGTTTTGTTTGGCAATTTTTTTGTTTCGTTTAACCCTCAGCTATAAAAATCCTTATTCATACAGAACGAAGACAGATTTGAGGCGATTGAAAACTAAAGCGTCGAGTAAAGTTTGCACTGGAATTTTATATATTATTTTGGAATCATTAAGTAATAATATTATGCATTTTTATAATGTATGTTAATAAGGTATTAGAAATGCATAATATTTGTAGTTACCTATTATTACTAATAGCTAGCTTCCTATGAATCTAATTTCTTGATTCTACAATAATAGGCAGATTTTATTTAAATAAGAGAGAGTAGACTAGAGACTCATCACACAATCTAGAAAATCCTAGGTTCACCGTGGACAATAAAACAACACATTCAAGCAAAAAACTTTATTATTTGTACAAATTGTCAATGCATAATTTAAATACTTTAAGGACTGGATCCTGCAGTCCCGAGTCCAGCATTTTTCAACCTTATCATTTGACGATAAGGTTAATTTATGATCTAATACTTACATAAACATTTTTCAACTCGGGCATCTTTACAATTATAAAAATATTAATTAAACTTAGTTAGTGACCTTCTAGTCAATATAAAAAAATACATTAAAAATGTATATCAAATACCATACCCCATACCAATAAAAAAACTCACGCTGATTCAGACACAAACTAATATTAGAGTTCGACAAGGCTGTTTATGAACGTGGCGAGAAAAGGAACTAACGCTTCAATCATACAAAAACGTCATTTTTGACAGTTCTCCTTTACCAGCAGCGCACAATGACTGACATTGACACATTCAATTAAAGCCTTGTCGAACTGTATGTCGTTGTCTGTCATGTGTGACTTTTTATTGTGCCAGACAAAGGCAAGAAGACCTTGTATCACAGCCTTGTATAGTTATTAGCTGTATGAATATTCTTATTAGTAAGGGGGCGAGTGTCAAGTGTGTATAATATTATCTAAACTAGGGGAGGATAAATAAATAGGCTCCGAGCACATTCAACAGTCTCTAATGCTAAGTACTGACTTAAGGTTTTGCTCCATAGTTTTACTCCAAATCGAGCAATAACCACCGACCACAAAACTGACAGCTCGAAGGCTCGCTTCAAGCCGGCTCGATAGAATTAAATATGTCAAATATGTCATTTCCTTCGATTTGGAGTAAAACTATCGGGCAAAACCGTATATATATATATATATATATATATATATATATTGCGAACGACTTGACACAACTGGTTACTACGCCTACGCGAATCCCAGATGTGGATGGTCAGAATCCTTCCTTGTTGGACCTCCTACTGACTTCAAATCCTGACGGCTACCAAATATCCGTAACCGCACCACTTGGTTCATCGGATCATTGCCTTGTTAGGAGTTCTGTGCCACTTACGACGGTGTTAAGACAGCGCGCTGTTAAATACCGTCGTGTGTGGCACTATAAGTCAGCAGACTGGGATGGGATGCGGTCGTTTTTTGCATCCTATCCTTGGGGGCACGTGTGCTTCTCGCCGGATGATCTCGACAACACTGCCAACTCTGTTGCCGATGTGGTGATGCAGGGGATGGAACTTTTCATTCCGACCTCTGTAGTGCCAACTGGCGGCAGATTTCGTCCCTGGTTTGGTTCATCCCCCAAAAAAGCTTCTCGCCGGAAGCAGGAGGCTTACCAATCCTGGGCCAACGCAGTGTCTGCTCGGGATTTAAATACCAGCACATATAAAAAGGAGTACAACCTTGCCTCTAGGTCCCTCAAGAAAGAGATTACTCGGGCAAAGCAACAGCACGTCAATAGAATTGGCAAGAGACTTGAGCGCCTCCCCTCGGGAACCCGTGCATTCTGGTCTCTGGCCAAAGCTATTGAAGGAAATTTCTGCAAGCCAACCCTACCATCCCTACACGTAGGAAATGGATCGTTGGCCCAGGACGCAAAAGACAAAGCCGATCTTCTGGGCAAGCTCTTTGCGTCAAACTCGACCCTGGGTGACGGGGGGCAGAAACCGCCGACCATACCGCGATGCACGAGCATCATGTCGGATATACGGTTTCATCAGCGCTCAGTGCGAAAAGCCCTCTGTTCCCTTGATATCCAAAAGTCGAGTGGGCCTGACGGAATCCCGCCTATTGTGTTGAAAAAGTGTGCTCCAGAGTTGGCTCCGGTCTTGACGCGACTTTTTCGGCTCTCCTATTCCACTGGCATCGTCCCGGCTTCCTGGAAGACAGCCTTGGTGCACCCGATCCCCAAAAAAGGTGATCGCTCAAATCCTTCCAACTACAGACCAATCGCTATAATCTCTCTCTTCTCGAAGATAATGGAATCCATTATCAATAGCCAGCTTCTTCGATACTTGGACGGCCAGGGATTGCTAAGCGACAAACAATACGGGTTCCGTAAGGGTCGCTCGGCTGGTGATCTCTTGGCATACCTGACTCATCGTTGGGCTCAGGCAATTGAGTCGAAGGGAGAGGCATTGGCTGCTAGTTTGGACATTGCGAAGGCCTTCGATCGGGTTTGGCATAAAGCGCTGCTATCAAAGCTTCCATCATACGGGCTGCCCGAGAAATTATGTAAGTGGGTCACTAGTTTCTTAGCAGACAGAAGCATAAAGGTCGTAGTTGACGGCGAATGCTCGGAAACTCAGTCTGTTAATGCTGGTGTCCCTCAGGGCTGTGTGCTATCGCCTACTCTATTCATACTGCATATCAATGACATGTTACAAACCAAAGGCATTCATTGCTATGCGGATGATAGTACAGGTGATGCTATATATACCGGCTCCCCTAATATTTCTCGGCAAAATGTCACTGAGAGTCGAAACGAACTTGTGTCTAAGGTGGAGAATTCATTGGAGAAGGTCTCTGAATGGAGTAGACGTAACTTAGTCCAATTCAACCCCGCCAAGACACAAGTCTGCGCGTTCACCACTAAAAAGTCACCAATGGTCGTTTATCCTCGTTTCGAGGGCACATCTTTAACCATCTCCCCTAGCATTGAGATACTTGGCGTCAACATATCGAGCGAAGTCCAGTTTAGATATCATCTTGAGGGTAAGGCCAAATTAGCCTCGAAGAAGCTTGGCGTTCTTAACAGAGCGAGACAGTACTTCAGTCCGGACCAACGCCTACAACTCTACAAGGCGCAGGTTCGGCCTCATATGGAATATTGTTCTCATCTCTGGGCAGGGGCGCCAAAATACCAACTGCTCCCTCTGGATCGTATCCAACGAAGGGCTGCTCGAATTGTTGACTGCCATAGTGTTTCAAACAGCTTGGACCCCCTGGAATTACGCCGAGATGTTGCTTCACTCTGCATCCTCTATCGGCTGTATCACGGGGAGTGCTCTGAGGAATTGTTCGGAATCATACCACCTGCAACTTTTCGCTATCGTCGCACGCGAAAAACATACCATCCTCATCACCTTGATGAGTGGCAGTCTCCCACAGTGCGTTTTTCGCGTAACTTTCTGCCGCGCACTGTAAAACTCTGGAATGGGCTGTCACCAGCAGTATTTCCGGACCGATACGACCTGCAAACCTTCAAGAAAAGAGCGTATACCCTCTTAAAAGGCCGGCAACGCACCTGCAGCTCTTCTGATGTTGCGAGTGTCCATGGGCGACGGTAGTTGCTTACCATCAGGTGACCCGTTTGCTCGTTTGCCCCCTTATTTAATAAAAAAAAAAAAAAATATATATATATATATATATATATATATATATATATATATATATATATATATATATATATATATATATATATATATATATATATATATATATATATATATATATATATATATATATATATATATATATATATATATATATATATATACGATTTTCATGACATTTACTATATAGGCGGTTTCGGGGACGATAAATCGATTGTAAAAATTTAAAGGCGCAGTGTTCAATTTCTGGTATCTTTAACAGCAAAAAGAGATGTAAGTATATCTGTGCTCAAACTGCTAGTCACTATTGCTATGAACTTCAGACACGGTGTTTGTGTGCGTGCGACTGCTATGCCATGCAGCAGCTTACCGCGGCAGTCCCCAAGTGGTAGATGTATTTTTTTTTTGGTAAATTACGATCACAAGGTGATACACTATTGGTAGTCTATATTGTATACCATACGCCAATTGTTCACTCCAGTTTCGCAGAGCGATCATAAAGTTGGGCGTGGCCTGTACCATTCTCAACACAGTCAATCAATCATTGTCATAAATGAGTATTCTCTCTGTACTTACATTTAATTTAAAATATAATTATTGCATGTATTTATTGAGACTTATTTTTATCATAATTTATTTCTATTTTATTTATTGGGGGACCAATTAACAGCTAATACAAAATATTTCTAAAACTAGCTAAACATAACAAAAATATATTTTGGTATGTTTAGCTATGTTTTGTTATGTTTTGTAATTTAAATTATAATACTACATACAAACAACTAACAAGCACTCATAATATATTTTTCTACACACTAAGACAGTATTTTTCATATTAGGTTCTAAGGAATCATATTATCACTCTGTATACCTTTTTAACTTTCCCTTAAAGTAGGTAATCATTAAAATTAATTGAATTTTAAATCTATAGATAATAATAAATAATTTTTCATCTTCAATAATAAAATGGACACATACACATAATACACAGAAATATAGTCTGTCAAAAAAGTGAAGAAATTAAAAAATGGCAACATCGTAGTGTCATCCCTTTCAAATCAATATAAGAAAAAAGGGATGACACTACGATGTTGCCACTTTTTAATTTCTTCACTTTTTTGACAGACTATACGTAATAAATTAAAATTGAGTTTCGATTTGAGCAAATAATGATATAGTTATTCAACAGCACAAACTTATCTAGTTTAAGTTGTATTACTATTATGATCAGTACTCACTATCGGTATTACACAATAGTTTTACTTACTCCAAATCGAGTAAAAAATTTTTTTATTTATTTATTTACTAGGCGTGTCAACAATATGCACAAGCTTCTATAAATAACTAACAATAATTAGGTCCATTAGGACAATAAGTTCAATTAGGTCCAAAAATTATCGTGTGGACTCACAACTCCAAGGGTCGCATCGAGCCGGCTCAATGGAATTAAATAAATCTAATTTCCTTCAAACTTACTCGACGCGAGCCGTCGAGCTTTACTCATGCGTGTGAGTTTTGCGGTCCACACGATAATTTTTACTCAATTTGAAGTAAACTATCGAGTAATGCTGAATGTGTGGACGAAAGGACGAGCCGTGGTTTTATCTCTACGTGATTGCTCGATCAAGTAAAACCGTATGTGAGTACTTAGCATTACGAATGAAAATATTTACACAGCCTTTCCTTTGTCTGGCATATTGAAAACGTCAATTGACAGAAAAAATAGCAAACCTTGAATAGTTATACTCTGTGTAAATATTCTTATTAGTAAGGGGTGAATAAAGATAAATATAGAATGCCTAGAAAATATTTTTGCCTGACAAATAGTACCAGCAAAACTTTTACATTGTGTTCTTGAGTATAACATTAAGGCCTTTATTTTCCGAGTAGCGACACTTATAAACGACTATCCTTTCATCTCGAAAGGCTGCATTCAGTCTGTAATAAAAAATATATTACAATAATCCGTCTCCAATTGATAGATAGATAATTTTTCATGGTTATGAAGACCATTTTAATAGGTACTTTATAACTTGGGGAAAAAAGAAGACATCGAACATAATTTTTAAATGGCATATGGATATAAAAACTCTAATAACTAATTAATATGTCAGGGTGATAATAATTTAAAGTGTACAAAATATGGTGTCTGTGGAAAAACATCATTCAATCTAGATTACGTTCATAAAATATTTGTGCAGCATCTACCCTTTCTTGACTTTAAATAATAGTAAAATTAAATATCACAAGTCAAGCTAGCTCATTAGAGTCACCCACCTTCGGGTCCCGGCCAGGCGTGGTGTCTCGTCCGCACGCGCTTCGGCCAGGGCTTCTTGAGGTGCACGTGGTCGACGTGCGCGCGCAGCTCCCCGCCCGTAGTGAAACACTTGTCGCACGTGTCGCACTTGAACGGCTTGAGGCCGGTATGGATCTGGGAATTAAACATTTTAATGAATGGATGAACTGATGAACGAATGAATAAATAAATAAATGAATGAAAAGTCTTAGAGTGAAGCCAAACAAGCGTAATTTGTGAGTTGTGAGTCGCAGAATTTCTGCCGGGCAGAATTCTGCCCAGCAGAAATTCTGTTCGACTGCCACACGAGCGTAATTTTGTGAGTTGTGAGTCGGGAAATTTCAGTCGAGGAATTTCAGTCGCTGAATTTGGTCGGTATAATGCGTGTGAGCGGGCAGACAACTCATTTTGAGTCGACTTTTGTATGAAATTGAATGCAGCAGAATTCTGTCCGGCAGAAATTCTGCGACTCACAACTCACAAATTACGCACGTTTGGCTTCATCCTTAGTGTATAAATACACTATGCCAAAGTTCCGCGGCAGAAGTTCGGCATGATAATGTCAACAATGTCAAACGCATACAATATAACGCGACGGAATTTGGGCATGGTCTGTCATCGGTAATTTAAAATACATTGCAGGCGAAATCAAGCCGAACTTCCGCCGCGGAAATTCGGCATGGTGTGTTTAGATACTAATTGCACCGCAAAGAGGGCATGTAGAAGATATCTAAACCGCTTACTTCTTAATGCTTCAACTCCCAAGCGGCCACATGCGGCCGCGATAACAATAGATATATTATACGTGGGAGAGCCATGCTTCGGCACGAATGGGCCGGCTCGACCGGAGAAATACCACGTTCTCACAGAATACCGGCGTGAAACAGCGCTTGCGCTGTGTTTCGACGAGTGAGTGAGTTTACCGGAGGCCCAATCCCCTACCCTATTCCTTTCCCTACCCTTCTCTATTCCCTTCCCTTCCCATCCTTACCCACCCCTATTACCCTATTCCCTCTTAAAAGGCCGGCAACGCACCTGCAGCTCTTCTGATGCTGCGAGTGTCCATGGGCGACGGAAGTTGCTTTCCACCAGGTGACCCGTTTGCTCATTTGCCCCCTTCTTTCATAAAAAAAAAAGATAAGCAATTGCTTATCTTTTTTTCTGTGTCTGGTTTTTCCATAATGAAACAATGTAATATGTGAGGGGGGGGGGGGGGGGGTTTACTCACGAACATGTGGCGGCGGTTGTTGAAGAAGGCGAAGTATTTCCCGCACACGGGGCAGGGGAAGGAGGGCCGCTGGGCGCTGTGCACGCGCATGTGGAACACCAGGTTGGTCTGTGTGTGTGTGTGAGGGGGGGGGGGGGGGGGGGACTCACAAACATGTGGCGACGGCGGTTGTTGAAGAACGCGAAGTGTTTCCCGTACACGGGGCAGGGGAAGGAGGGCCGCTGGGCGCTGTGCACGCGCATGTGGAACACCAGGTTGGTATGTGTGTGTGTGTGTGAGGGGGGAGGGGGTACTCACAAACATGTGGCGGCGGCGGTTGTTGAAGAAGGCGAAGTGTTTCCCGCACACGGGGCAGGGGAAGGAGGGCCGCTGGGCGCTGTGCACGCGCATGTGGAACACCAGGTTAGTCTGTGTGTGTGTGTGTGTGTGTGTGAGGGGGGGGGACGACTCACAAACATGTGGCGGCGGCGGTTGTTGAAGAAGGCGAAGTGTTTCCCGCACACGGGGCAGGGGAAGGAGGGCCGCTGGGCGCTGTGCACGCGCATGTGGAACACCAGGTTGGTCTTCTGCGTGAAGCTCTTGTCGCAGCGGTCGCACTTGAACCGCTTCTCGCCCGTGTGCACCCACATGTGGTCCTTCAGCAGCGCCATGCTCTGATATAGAGAATACATTATAGCCAAGACAGAAATATAATCTACATAACATTGAGTAAGTGGTCCAAAGGGTTTGAAAGAATTTTACACTTACACAAACGCGGTGCGTGGCGTCATCTTTTTGAAACTGTTATTAAAAGTTTTTTGACACTTTTCACCTGCCACCGACTACTAGGCGGAGATTTGTATCGATCAGATCATTGTCAGAGTTCAGAGAGCTGTTTTCTCATTACATAATATCTGCGGCGCTGAGGTAGACTGTCACACTGGTTTCAAAATGACACAATCACCTGGAAGATGCGGCCGCACTGCTCGCACATGCAGGGCGACTTCATGGCGGGGTACTTGGTGCGGTTCTTGTCGGGGTGAGCGCGCCGGAAGTGCTGCGCGTACAGACGCAGGTCGTGCAGCTGGATGCCGCACTGCGCACACACACAGGCACAATACAACATCAGTAATTACGGTGTAGTAAAGTGAAATACGGTTGATCAGAATAAGTTCGTATACAGGGTTCTTCAGGAAAGTACAAGTTACTGATTTAACAAATTGTAATGTCGGCTAAATATAGCCTAGAGACGGACCGAATTTTGCCCATTTGTGAGCATTATGCCTATAATTTTTCATAGATGAACAAAACTCACGGACATTTTTCCATCCATAAACGCCCATAAATCCCAAAGTGGGCATTACCTGCTCGCACGAGACGGGCCCGCCCCCCATGGCAGCGTCCTCGTCGGCGGGCGCGTCGCCGGCGTGCACGCGCGGCCGCCGCTCGATGCGCCGCACCTCACCGCGCCGCCGCCCCTCCGTGTTCATGCTCTGAGAGTCGTTGCGGATGCGGTTGCTGGAATAATTATTGATTTTACATATTTGAATACCTATTTCATTGTTGCTAAACCAGGGCCCATGTTATGATTATCTATAAGGGCGTTCGCTGCGTTGAGCATGTGCCCGGCGCGGGCACCCGCGCCATACGGACTGACCCGCCTCAACGCAGCACTGCTCTATGGGATGATTTAAATTTTAATTTAATCACTAACATTTGTTAATGTTTGTGACGGATGGTTTTGAAATAGTCGCGGTTGGAGCATGCATATTACTCACGATTCGTGATCGCAACACATGCATAACACACGTTTAGTGATCAACCCCGCCCACATATTGCTCTACTGATGGGTCGTGGTCAGAACTCATACGCAGAGTCGCGATAACAGTATAATGCAGTGTTTTAAATGTGATCAAAAAATGCGTATAACACTCGGTTTAGCTCGAAACCTGCCCACGTATCTACTCACGGGTCGTGGTCGGTGCTGTGCTGGGAGGACAGCTGCAGGTGTCGTACGTATACACCTGCCGCCTGCTGTCACAGCTGATACTCACGGGTCGTGGTCGGTGCTGTGCTGGGAGGACAGCTGCAGGTGTCGGTCTTGCGCCTGCCGCCTGCTGTCACAGCTGATACTCACGGGTCGTGGTCGGTGCTGTGCTGGGAGGACAGCTGCAGGTGTCGGTCTTGCGCCTGCCGCCTGCTGTCACAGCTGATACTCACGGGTCGTGGTCGGTGCTGTGCTGGGAGGACAGCTGCAAGTGCCGGTGGTGCGCCTGCCGCCTGCTGTCACAGCTGATACTCACGGGTCGTGGTCGGTGCTGTGCTTGGAGGACAGCTGCAAGTGCCGGTCGTGCGCCTGCTGCCTGCTGTCACAGCTGATACTCACGGGTCGTGGTCGGTGCTGTGCTTGGAGGACAGCTGCAAGTGCCGGTCGTGCGCCTGCCGCCTGCTGTCACAGCTGATACTTACGGGTCGTGCGCCTGCCGCCTGCTGTCACAGCTGATACTCACGGGTCGTGGTCGGTGCTGTGCTGGGAGGACAGCTGCAGGTGTCGGTCTTGCGCCTGCCGCCTGCTGTCACAGCTGATACTCACGGGTCGTGGTCGGTGCTGTGCTGGGAGGACAGCTGCAAGTGCCGGTGGTGCGCCTGCCGCCTGCTGTCACAGCTGATACTCACGGGTCGTGGTCGGTGCTGTGCTGGGAGGACAGCTGCAGGTGTCGGTCGTGCGCCTGCTGCCTGCTGTCACAGCTGATACTCACGGGTCGTGGTCGGTGCTGTGCTGGGAGGACAGCTGCAGGTGCCGGTGGTGCGCCTGCCGCCTGCTGTCACAGCTGATACTCACGGGTCGTGGTCGGTGCTGTGCTGGGAGGACAGCTGTAGGTGCCGGTCGTGCGCCTCCTGCGTCAGGAACCGCACGTCGCACTCCGCGCAGTACGGACCCTCCAGCGGCAACTGCGAGGTAATACTGCACTTAGAAACAAATCTACACTAATAGCAGCACTAACAGATATTTAATAAACTAGATGACGCGGACGCCTGCAACTCCGTTGCGCCATAATTCGTTTATCGCGTACATTTTTTCAGGACAAAAAGTATCCTATGTCCTTTTCCGGGACGAGCCACGAGACGAGCCGCGAGACGCGCCCCGAGCCCTGATTGTAAACTCGAGCTCGCAGCTCGTCTCGCGGCGCGGCTCGCGTCGGGAGCGGTTTCCAAGTGAGCTCGAGGGGGACGCCAGCTTTGTTTACACTCGCGCTTCGACGCGAGCCGCGAGACGCGCCGCGAGCCGAGCCACGAGACGCGAGTATAAATCTCGTATCAAAGTATCTCCATGCCAAATTTCAGTAAAATCGGTTCAGCGGTTTGGGCGTGAGGAGGTAACAGACAGACAGACACACTTTCGCATTTATAATATTAGTATGGGTTTCGGAAGCACGATATCACTCACAAACATCGTAGGCAAAAAAAGACAAAAATAATATATATATCCACAGCCGAACATATAACCTCCTCGTTTTTTGGAAGTCGGTTAAAAAGTAAGCTAAGTTTATGATGTAGCTAACCGAAAGCGTTAGCTAATTTCACCTTTTTACTTCAGCTCTTTTCTATGACTTCAGATGATGATGATGTCAGCCGGCTATTTCGAAGCGGGCATTAGAAATTAGAGTATTGCAATTTTTTATTTGAATAGGACGCAGTTTCCAAGACGCGAGCAATTATAACGACCTGGTCGTCGGCAAGGCGGTGCTTCTTCCTCTTGTGCACGTCGATGCCCTTCTGGCTAATGAAGGTGTAGCCGCACAGCCCGCACACGAACCGCGACACGTGCTTGATGCGGATGTGGCCCAGGTACGTCGTCACCTTGCTGCGGAAAAAATATTACGGTTAACTTTTACTTAGAGCAAGCAAGTATTTTCTTTATCTATGGACGCTTGCTTGCTATGCAAGTACCTGAAGGACTTGTGTTACAGGTACCAGACAACGGAAATATATTTAATACTTTTATACTATACATACATTTAAGATTTTTATAATATTCCTTCGATCGCGGATTCTTGGAAATGCTATTGTATTCTATTGTTGTCGCGATCACCGATGCTCTTATGGGGCTTGAAGGAATATTATACTAATATTTAATACACATCCAAGACCAAGGACTGCGTTACGTAATACTCGATCGCTTCTGAACGCTTCGTTAGTCTTTAAAAACTTGTGAAGACCGATATAAATAAAGTATAGAAAGAATATAGCTCTGATACTCACTCGAACTCGCTGGGGCAGTGCGGGCACTGGTACTTGGTGCCGGCGTGCCAGCGCTCGTGGTCGCGCGCCACGCCCCTACACACACACATACATGAAAAATATATTACGTCTGCTGAGTATACCATCGTGTCTATCTAAAGTACCTGATAGACGTACGAACTTAAAGCACGCGGGTTTTAAGTTCGCGAACTTACTCGGCTCGCGTCGGTGACACACGAGAATCGCAAACACTGGATTACCATGCCCCCAGGCTCGAAGCTCGCGGCTCTTTGCTGACACACAGGCGATAAAGGCCGTCGAGCTATAAGTCCGCGTACTTACTCGCACGTCTGTCACCCCTTTTAGGGTAGGCATTGTCGAGTGATCCATATGGCTCTCGCGCCATTGGCTCGATACTCGATGTCGCGCCAAGCCAAATTCATGGCATTCACGAACACGCCAGCGAGCCGTTCCATTTCATCATTTTGAGTGTAGGCGTCGACAGTACCGGACGTGTTCTAAACGCAAACTAAAACCATAATGGCGTCTTTGGCTCGCGGTAACACCATTCACGAGCGCGCGCGGCAATTTGGCTCGGCGCTGTTGGAATTCCATCGCGTCGATTCGATCCATTTGGACCGACAGTGTTTTCACGTTGATGGACGAATATTGGATCGACGGCGTGTCAAATAGATTGATAGATCGCTCGTGAACTAGCTTGGAACCTTTAGTCCAACCGTTCATTACTATCGATTCTTCTAAGTAAAAAAAACTCTTGGATCTTACGATAGCAACCATGCGAAAAACTTAACCAATAGTTGATCACAACTGACAGTACGATTGCAGTATTACTTTCATATATTATATCCTGAGTGAAGTATACCTGTTCCTGGTGGAGAAGGGGCATCCCTTGCAGGAGTACTTCTCTGTGTGCTGCGCGGTGAGGTGCTTGCGCAGCGCGCGCGCCGTCTTCAGCCGCGTCTTGCAGATGAAACATTCGTACGCGCCAGATTGCTGCAACACACGGACAGACTATAATGTAATGATAATCAAGATTTACAAAACAAGGTTGGACAAGGACTTGTCAAAATAAATTAAAATGAATTAAATAAAGTTAAATTGGTTAGAAATGGATACTTTAAGAATAAATTCCATATTATGATGTTGCCTGATAAGAGAAGTAAACTTTTATTTATTTATGTGTGCGTAAGTTGTTCAAGTAAGTGGCAACTAGTTACTGAGCTAAACTGACGACTCATTCTCATGTAAGCCACGCCCACCTCGCTGTGTCTGACGGCGTGCGCGTCGTAGCGGTCGCGCGTGTTGAAGGCGCGGTAGCACACCGTGCAGCGGAAGGGGGCGGTGCGGTAGGCGTGGCTCTCCTGCCGGCGCGCCACCTCCGCCACCTGTTCCTCGTACGACGCCGTGGTAACCGTGAACAGCTCCAGCCCGAACGACTCCACCTTCCGCCGCCGGACCATGGACTTCTTGTACCTGAACATGTAGAAAGGCGAAACGACCGTTTAGAAGAATTTCGAACGGACGCACTCTACATGGTAACTAGTAATTCAAAACAAAGCAACATTAACCCATCAAGTGGCCACCGGCGGCCTTTTTTTTTTAAAGATTTTGGAGCCAATGCCAATACATTATTTTTGGCTTAATGGACGAATTGTGAATGCTCGTGATTGGAGCAATGTTAAATTTATATCTCTTTGGTGGGGCAAGGTGCAACGGGGCATAAGCTGTCAAGTCGGTGTTGGGAGATCAGTGATCAGATAGCTCCTTGTGTGATTAGATAATTATGATATCAAGATTTACCTATTCATAGTAGTTTCAGGAGTGTCGTCTGCGCTTCCTTTCACCACACTCTCCATCTCTGCTTCCACATCAGGATCCTTCACTTTGTCACTTTTAACTTTACACTTCTTCTTCTTCACTTTTTTCTCCTTGTAAACTTCACTTAAAGTTCTATCATCTTCGCTAGTGTACCCCGGATACTCCTCTACAAATATCTTTTCATCCTTAACTTCCAGTACCGGTTCTGATTCTGGTAGTTCATCTCTGTTGTCATCACTGAATTCATCATACTCAACTTGTTTCTCCGTCTTGATGTCATCGCTAATGACGAGGTGGCAGTCATTTAAGGATTCCGTCACCAGGTTTGATTGTAGTTTGTTCTGACTTCTGTTTATTGCTTTTATATCTCCTATTGTAATCTGCAACAAAAATTGTTTAAATTAAGCATTTAATTATTATTGTATTACTGTTGTAGAATTGACCTTCCTACGATTTTATTATATTTAGATGTTCCTCGCGGCTTCGCCCGCGTAATTTAGGAATTTCACGCAATCGTACATTTTTCCACAAAAAAATAGTCTATTTCCCTTCACGTGGTCTATTCTTCAAGTTTGCCAAATAACATAAAAATTGCTTCAGTAGTTCTTAAGATATAATAAGCAATTTCATATAATTTCCCCCGTTTTTTCCACATTTTCCTCTATTTCTTCGCTCCTATTAGTCTTAGCGTAATAAAATATAGCCTATAGCCTTTTTCGATAAATGGAAAATCTAACACTGAAAGAATTTTTCAAATCGGACCAGTAGTTACTGAGATTAGCGGGTTCAAATAAGCCCTTTCAAATAATTTCTCCCCGTTTTTTCCACACTTTCCTCTATTTCTTCGCCCCTATTAGTTTTAGCGTAGTAAAATATAGCCTATAGCCTTCCTCAGTAAATGGGCTATCAAACACTGAAAGAATTTTTCAAATCGGATCAGTAGTTCCTGAGATTAGCGCGTTCAAACAAACTCTTCCGCTTTATAATATTAGTATACATTTTCCTCTATTTCTTTGCTCCTATTAGTCTTAGCGTGATAAAATATAGCCTATAGCCTTCCTCGATAAATGGGCTATCTAACACTGAAAGAATTTTTCAAATCGGACCAGTTGTTCCTGAGATTAGCGCGTTCAAACAAACAAACAAACAAACTCTTCCGCTTTATAATATTAAGTATAAATATGAGTGCTACAACAACCATTCTTTGGCACAATTTTTTTAATTCTACAGGTGAAATATAAGGGTGCACAGAAAACCAGCGTGAAGTAATGATAACATAATGTTTTCCCTAAGAAACAAGGGATTAAAATACACAACTTTCAGCATAATAGGCCTATTATGCTGAAAGTTCATCGAGAGATCAAGAGATCCATCAGTTTGTTTTTTCTCAGGTCTATTTGGTAAAAAGTAAATTATGGTAGACACATACAAATCCATCAATATCTCCTGTGCTGGCCAGCAGCGCATTACATCTCACTGCCTTATCGATAAACTTCTTGGCGGATTTTAGTCGCCCGGTGCACTCCCAGCACAACATCTTTGGTAGCCTGTCATCTGCACCGAGCTGTAAACAAGAAATGAGTTGTAGCTAAGAATATATCCATACTTTGTCCAAACTGTTATAAAATAAACTGTTTCCTTATAAAGAGTAGCTTTTGTGGTCAAGTTATTAAAAACATTCTGGAATTAAGAAAAAATATCTGAAAAATAATTCTTAAACAGTAAGGTAAAACACATTCAATTCCTTGGAAGTGTTGAGGCACTTTTTTTGTATTTTAATACAATACCTAATAGTATTGATATAGATTTTAGATATTAAAAATATAAGTATTTAAATACCAGTATCCCTGTGACATCCTCAAAGAGGTAGACCAGATTGTTGTCTCTTATGTGGTGCATCTTTACGTCTATTGCCAAACATATCCTGCACACCTGAAATTATAGTAAATATCTGTAGTATTTTATTGTGTAAATGAAAAAGAACTAAATGTTTAATACAAAAACAAATAAAACCATACCATTAAGGATGCAGGATCTCCCAATTCCTCATTTGATTCCTGAAAATTGGAACAGTTTTAAAAATAACTTTGAAATTGAATATACAATTTTAAAACAAAATTAAAACACAAAAAGTCATGTCATTTCTATACTATTTATTATTTGTAGATCTTTTTTAATAAACTGTAAAATAGAAGTTTAATATTTCAATTACCATAGCAGGCAATGGGACAGCTCCATTTCTTAACTTTCTTGAGCCAGATTTAGTTTCATAGAAGGCATCTTGTTTGAAGTGTTCCGAACATATTGCACTGTAATTCAAAGTTCTTGTAGTAGTTCAAAGTTGTATCTTTAATACACTGAGCAAATAGTTTTAACCAAACCTGTGTCTTTTCTATAAAATATATATAATATATAGTATTAGAGAATATGATACCTGCGCTCCTTGGGCTCCCAATCATGAATGCCTAGAGCTTGAATCCAAACATTTCTCAATTTTTCATCTTTTGGAAACCTGAAGAGTTAAAAAGCAAGTTTTAGGTGATACGCACTCACATGAACGACAAAAAATCGATATATTTGTTATCAACAATGCTAACTGAAAACTTACATGTGAAATGTGATCCCATTAAATTTGTTTATTTTATTCGAGTCATTTGTACAGTTTTCTACACAGCACCTCATTTTTACACCAGCTTTCATACAACATTACAAGGAATACTTAAGATTTTCAAAATACAAAATTCACTTGATCAAAACAAACTGCAGTAGTCATTTCGTAGATACTGTAGATCTATTATCCCGTATCTAATATGTATGAATATTTTATTGTAAAAGTTAAATCACAAAATGTACCGTAATTCCAATTTATTAGTTTATTTTGTTTTTATTGAAAAAATGCAAAAATTCGAAAATAAAAAATACATTTTGACAGCTGTCATTGGTCGATGTTTTTTTCCACAGATTACTAGTATATTTTGTTTTTTTCTTTCTCGGCCACAGATTACTAGTATATATTTGTTCTCGGCTTAACCATGGCAAGTGTCAAGTAAAATATAGCGGGATTTTTTTTTGTATTAAGTATAGTTTATACACAGCCAATACTGGCTGCCAATAAGACTGGCAGCCAGTATTGGCTTGGTAATTGGTATATGCCACGTGTGAACAGTTTTTCATGCCAGGCCAACGCTGGCTATCAGTACTGGCGAGTCTATTTTTCTAGCCAGTAGCCAGCCAGTAACAATAAACCTATCTTGTGACCTCGAGTTTGAATGTTGTGGGATTGAATTGACTGCGCAAAATATTATTATCATATGTAAATATCGAACTCCCTCTAGTGATCCTCAAATTTTCTTAACAAATATGAAACAATTATTATTTAGAATATCAAAACGTAATAAAAAAAATATTTTATGTGGGGACTGGAACCTTAACACTTTAAAACCTAACAAATCCTGGCCGCAACGCATCTGCTGTTCGTCGCTCTCGCACTTCGACACCTGGTGCTCCCGTAAAAATGTGTTGGTACCATAAAAAATTCAACACCAAGGCAGCCAAATGCATCCAACCTTGCAGCTGGTCAGCGCCGCAGGGAAATGGCAGCAACAGTCAGTAGAGGCGGCCACTGATTGTTACCAACCCAGCCGCCAGACTAGACTCTTTGTCACTGATCAGAAGTCTAAGCACCAGTACCTCATCGACACTGGCTCAGACCTCTGCTGTTTCCCTCGGCGGCTTCTTAAAGGTCGGTTTACTGATAATGAGTACAACCTCAGCGCTGCGAACGGTAGCTCAATCAAGACGTACGGAAGTATTTCCATGCATCTGAACTTGGGCCTTCGTCGCGACTTCCATTGGAATTTTGTCATCGCTGACGTTAGTACTCCTATCATTGGTTCTGACTTTCTTAGTTACTATAACCTTTTGCCAGATTGCCGACTCAAGCGTCTTGTCGACGGGAATTCTAAATTATTTGTGTCTGCTGTCACGGCTCAGGTTTCACAGGACAGTGTCAAGGCTGTAGCCTGCAACAACTCAGTTTTTACACAGGTGCTCGCTGAGTTTCCTGAGATCACACGTCCTCCTGGCTTACCCCGAGTTGTGAAGCACAACACCGTCCATTTCATCCAAACTACTGATGGTCCTCCTGTATCGTATCGTCCTCGCCGTTTGGCTCCACACAAACTTATTTCTGCCAAAAAGGAGTTTGAGGACATGATGAAATGCGGGATCGCAAGGCCATCTAAAAGTGATTGGGCCGCTCCTTTGCAGATGGTGCTCAAGAAGGATGGCTTGTGGCGACCTTGTGGCGACTACCGGGGCTTGAATGCCAGGACTGTCCCGGACAAGTATCCGGTTCGTCACATCAATGATTTTACGCACAATCTTTCTGGTGCCAAAATTTTCAGTACCCTCGACCTGGTGAAAGCCTACCATCAGATCCCCGTCTTCAAGGACGATATTCCGAAGACGGCCATCGTGACTCCGTTTGGCCTCTTCGAATTTCCTTACATGACCTTTGGTCTTCGTAATGCTGGTCAGACCTTTCAGAGATTTATCGATGAGGTCACACGGGGTCTCGATTTCTGTTTTCCATACATCGATGATATTTTGGTCTTTTCACCAGACGAGGATACTCACAAGAAGCACCTACGCACTCTGTTTGGACGCCTCCAAGAATATGGAGTGATTTTAAACCCGTCCAAGTGCGTCCTTGGCGCCAGCGAGGTAGTGTTCCTCGGCTATTCCATATGCGCCGATGGCACGCGCCCACCCCAGGACCGTATTCAGGCCCTGATAGATTTTAAGCCTCCTGAGGATGTCCAAGGAATGCGCAGGTTTCTTGGCATGCTCAATTACTACAGGCGTTTTATCCCTGACGCCGCAAAATTTCAGGCTCCGCTTATCGAGACTTTGGCCGCTACCAAGAGTAAGGGTTCCAAACCATATCCCTGGACGCCTGAACTGCTGAAGAATTTCGAGGACTGTAAGAAAAGCCTTTCAGACGCGACAATCCTTCACCATCCTGTTGCTGATGCACCCCTAGGTTTGTTTACCGATGCATCAAGCCTTCATGTCGGTGCTTGCCTCCAACAGTTGGTTAACGGAAATTGGGTCCCACTTGCTTTCTTTAGCAAGAAGTTGACCCCTAAACAGTGTGAGTGGCCGGCTTATTACCGCGAACTTTTGGCCGTGTACGAAAGTGTACAGCATTTTCGACACGTTGTGGAAGTCCAACATGTGACAATTTTCACTGACCACAAGCCATTGCTGTACGCTTTCGTACAACGTCGCGAGAAGCTTCCCCCACCACAACTTAACCAACTGTCTTTTATTAGTCAGTTTACGACGGACATTAAATATATACGAGGCGAGGACAATATTGTCGCTGACGCAATGTCTCGGGTAGAAGCCATTTCCTTAGAGCAAGAATATGAGGCTCTTGCCGCTTCCCAAGGAGCAGACGAGGAGTTGACCCAATTACTTGGCAATTCCAGTCTTAATTTGGTAAAATTACGCGTACCTGGCACAAGCTACTCCCTGTTTTGCGATCTTGCGACCGGCAAGCCTCGGCCGTATGTACCCCGTGACTTGCGTCGCACGATATTCAACAAACTACATAACCTGAGTCATCCTAGCATTAGGGGCTCAGCTCGTCTCGTAGCTGACCGTTACGTGTGGCCATCCATAAACAAAGATTGTAGAGAGTGGGCTCGCACTTGCGAAGCTTGTCAGCGTTGCAAGATATCTAGACATGTTTCTGCTCCCTTAGGCACCTTCGACACTCCATCCGGTCGGTTCTCTCACATCCATATGGATATTATTGGACCGTTACCGATTTGCTCTGAGTATCGCTACTGCCTTACAGCAATCGATCGGGTTACTAGGTGGCCTGAAGTCTGGCCTATGCGTACCATCACAGCCGAAGAAGTTGTTGACACTTTTACAAGGGAGTGGATACCTCGTTTCGGCATTCCGTCGATTATAACCACGGATCGCGGTACTCAGTTTGAGTCCGACCTGTTCTGTCGTCTCTTGCAGAATTTCGCTGCGAAACGCATTCGTACAACGGCCTTCCATCCGAGCGCCAACGGAATGATAGAGCGCGTCCACCGCCAATTAAAGGCATCCCTAATGTGCCATGGCAATTCCTGGATCAAGGCTCTTCCGCTCGTCTTACTTGGAATACGCTCGGCTTTCAAAGAAGACTTAAAGGCCACAGCTGCTGAAATGGTTTACGGTGAAACCCTTCGTCTTCCTGGAGAAATACTGGTTCCAGTGGCTGAATCGAACAAATTCGAGGACCCTGCCGAATTTGTGGTGAAACTCCGGAGCCACATGGCATCCATCCGACCTGTTCCAGCTTCACGACACTCGGTTCCATCTACATTTATTTTTAAAGACTTGGCTACCTCTTCGCACGTATTTTTGCGAGACGATACTGTCCGTCGCCCCTTACAGCCCCCTTACAATGGTCCTTATCAAGTCCTTGAACGGGCCACTGACGGCAAAACTATCACCATTGATGTTAAGGGCAGGACCGTTGTTGTCAGCGTCGACAGACTCAAACCAGCCTATGTCGACAATTCTCCAACTTTAGATTCTTCACCACCGACTTCTCCGATATCTCAGCAACCATCTCCAAACACAGCAGTTTCTGTTCCTACATCTTCCACAAATAAATTAGCACCATCTCCAAACACAGATCAGCCTAAACAGCCGTACACCACAAGGTCTGGCAGACGTGTACGTTTTAAAAAGTTCGACGATTATTATGCTTAGTTATTAATAGTAACCTTTCAATTTCGTTGGGTTACCTTTCTCCGTGGGGGGGTGGTGTGGCGACTCTGTCGCAACTGTAGTTTAAGTTTTATAATGTATAGATTAATTATAGATAGCAACACTAGATAATTTGTTTAATGTTGGCCATCTGCAATTATTATGTTGGCAATACTGCCACGCTTGGCGTCACGTCTTGGCTTGGCGTCACACAACAATCATAATGATACACATAGACAGTCGTTACAGATTTTGAAAGTGATTAGTGAAACAAGTACGTTAACAACTTTTGTGGACTTTTGTGAATTGTAATGTACCAATTTAGAACTGTTGCACGGAATACTGAACACGTTTAATAAAATTAGTGGTGTGATTGTGTAAAGAAGACTTTTCTTTTGCCCTATCACCCCAAAAACTTATGACTACTCTAAAAAACTTTAACATTGATCTGCATATTAAAGCACCCACTCGAATTGATTCATGTCTTGATCAATTCGCGAGTAATATCAAACAAGCTCAAGCTAAGATTCACTACCTAAACCTATCTGATCACGCAACCGGCCAAACATGTAAGTAAGTGTTTGGCCTGTTAAAAGTAAAAAAATCAGCAAACCTAATTATTGGTATGATTATGTCAGGGATTAAAGCACTTCAAATATTAATAAGTTTCTGAACTGTATTTCAGCACTAACATTTTCAGAGGTAGGTATATGAAAAAACTACTTTAAAAGAGTCTTTTCATGAGTTTCATAGCTTACTGTGTTTATTTTTTAACTTGTGTTTTCCTATTGTTAGAGTAAAAAATTATAATAAATTAAAAAATCAGACATCATGGTTGACTAACGGCAGTTCCCAATATTTGATCTATCTCTGGTTTTGCCCTACTAGAGATAGGAATAGCTCATATTAGACATTAGGGGCATATATTTTATGTCAATTATGAGCTATTCATATCGCTAGTAGGGCAAAACCAGAGATAGATCAAATATTGGGAACGGCCGTAAGGGACTCAAGAAATGTTGCATTAAAAAAAGGGTACTTTATCTTAAACATAGGCTAATGGGAACTGAGAAAAAGAAGAATGACAAAAACTACAAACATTACGCAAAAATACTAAAACAATGCATATTTAAATCAAAACAGCTAACAAACAAAAAACACGTCGAAAAAAATAAAAACAAATGCAAAGCCGTATGGCAAATTATAAATGATAACAATGAGACAAACTCTGACTTAGGTATAGATAAAATATTACATGACAAACAAATATATACAACTCCCACTGACATTAGCAATCTCTTCAATAATTATTTTATAAATATGACTAATAAAAATGACTTTAAATTTAATGCACATGGACATGACATATCGGATACTATGACTTCAAATAATAATAATAGTGTTCCACAAGGATCTATTTTAGGTCCCTTTCTTTTTCTCATTTACATAAATGACCTACCTTATCTAGTTAAAGATAAGCATGAGATAGTACTTTTTGCTGATGACACTTCACTAATTTTTAATGTGAAGCGACAACAATATAATTACGACGAGGTAAATAGTGCTCTCTCAAAAATAGTACAATGGTTTAATGTTAATAATTTACTACTAAATTCTAACAAAACGAAATGTATATAGTTCAGTTTGCCAAATGTTAGACAAGTACAAACCAATGTACTATTAAATGATGAGAAAATGGAATTAGTGGACACCACTGTTTTCCTAGGTATAACTTTAGACAGTAAATTACAGTGGGGTGCGCATATTGCAAATCTGGCGGATAGGCTCAGTTCTGCAGCATATGCTGTTAAAAAATCAGTGAAATAACTGATGTAGAAACAGCGCGACTTGTTTACTTTAGTTACTTCCACAGCATTATGTCCTATGGAATCCTTCTATGGGGAAATGCAGCGGACATTAATTCAATATTCGTGCTGCAGAAGCGAGCCATACGTTCTATTTATAAGAATATGTCATCGTGTGAATCCATAAGAGAAAAGTTTAAGGACATAAATATTCTGACCGTCGCATCTCAATATGTTTTGGATAACGTACTGTATGTAAGAAAGAACTTAAATAGTTTCAAAAAGAAAAGTGACAATCATTGTTTTAACACTAGGAATAAGAACAAATTAGAAATACCAGTTATCAGACTTAGCAAAGTCAGCAAATCTTTTAAAGGCCAGTATATACACCTGTACAATAGAATCCCAGAAAACGTTCAAAATCTCTCTATCAATAAATTTAAAAATGTAGTAAAAGAACGTTTGTGTACTAAAGCTTATTATAAAATCAATGATTTCATCGACGACAACACACCTTGGGAATAGGGTGGTTCTTACAGGCTACTAGTATATTTTTTATAAGTAATTTCTATTGTAAATAGCTCTAAGTCATACGAGGGCTGCTATTTATGTTACATCCGGAACTGGCCACTTACAAGAACAATATTTAAAAAGTAATTACAACATTTGAAAATAGAACTCTTTGGTTGAAGAATACGTTTTGTTTCATGTGACTGTCAATTATTTTTCCATTGTGGCGTCATTTTGAAAATTGCGTGTCTTCATTTGCCATAGATTTAACGCGTGAACATTTTCGTGCAATGATTTACTACGATTTTCGGCGAGGGCTAAATCAACAACAGTGCTTTATTCAACTCACCGCAACTTTTGGAGATGAAGCACCATCAAAAACCACTGTTTATCACTGGTACAGTGAGTTTAATCGTGGGCGGTCTATGCTCACGGATGAAAATAAAGAAGGTCGCCCAAAAACAGCTGTTGTCCCACAAAATATAAATGCTGTGCGGGAACTAATAATGCGTGATCGTCATGTTACATATCGCGAGATAGAGGCGTCCTTAGGCATAAGTATGACGAGCATACATAAGATATTACACGAACATTTGGCTGTAAAAAAAATATGTTCGCGTTGGATTCCGCACAACTTGACAATCGATCAAAAACGGGCTCGTGTCGATTGGTGCAAAAAAAATGATAAAAAAATACAACCGTGGTACGTCAAAAGCCGTTTATAATATCTACACAGGTGATGAATCTTGGATCTATGCATATGACCCCGAAACTAAACAACAGTCAACGGTGTGGGTGTTCCAAGATGAGCCGAAACCAACAAAAGTTACTCGTGCAAAAAGTACTTTGAAGCAAATGGTCGCCTGTTTTTTTGGAATTAATGGACATGTGGCTACAGTGCCATTAGAGAATCGTAAAACGGTTAATTCTGAATGGTATACGACCATTTGTTTACCAGAAGTCTTTGAAGAAATAAGAAAGGACAACCGACAACGCAGAATCATATTACATCACGACAATGCTAGCTGTCACACCTCAGCTGAAACAACTCAGTTTTTGGAGGGTCAAAAGATCGAATTGACTGGTCATCCGCCGTACAGCCCTGATTTGGCACCTAACGATTTCTTTTTATTTCCATACGCGAAGAACAAATTACGTGGTCAATGTTTTTCGAGCCGCGAAGAGGCTGTTGATGCGTTCAAAATGCACGTTTTGGAGATACCTCAATCAGAATGGAAAAAGTGCTATGAAAATTGGTTCCAGCGTATGCAAAAGTGTGTCGATCATCGCGGCGAATATTTTGAAAAGCAATAAAACCATATTAAATGATATATGTTTGTTTCTTTTTTTAATTCCGGATACATAAATAGCAGCCCTCGTAATATTGTTATATAACACAGTCAAAATTTTCCATCTTTTTAGTAAAAGATGGCCCCGTATTTCCGCCCGACGTTCGGTAAAGTTTTTGTAAAAAAATTACTCCGAATAAAAATATTTTAGATTTTTGATTTTGGGGTTGATGCCATGAATTTCCTCTGTGGATGTGTATTCGTGGCCAAGGTGGTTGTTCCTGCTCTGTAGTAGAGCAAGACAGTCGAGAAGGTGAATTGGTGTTTTATCCTCCTCAGAGCTAGAGTTATGCTACAAATACCCATTCTGTTTAGGTATTTGTTGAGCTTGCAGTGCCCAGTTAGGCTTCTGGTAAGGATTTTTAATTGGTTCCTACCCAACCAAGGTGAGCACCAATTCTGATAGTTTCTTGTTGAAGCCAGGAATTAGTGCCTTGGAGTGTTCAAGGCCAGGGGTCTCAGCCCATTGCTTCCTGCTTAGCCTGTGACCCCATTCCTTGAGCACTTGCTTTGTGGTACTGGGAGGTATACCACAGACTGGTTCTGGACCATATATGAGGCTCTCGGCCCCGAGCCTAGCCAGTTCGTCAGCGGTTTCATTGCCGGGGACGTTACTGTAGCCCGGGACCCATACTACATAATATTTAAAACTTTTTAATATTAAAAAAAAATAATGTGGCGAAAATCACGCGAAAATCGATGCGACTGTAACAAATGCAGTTCGGTAGGCCGCAGGCGGCGGAACTCATTGAGGACCTGCGACACTTGAGTAGGAATACGAATGTTATGTAGCGAATATCTTATCCAAAATAAAAAACATTGTAATTTCTCATATTTTTTAATATTTTGCTAACATTTTGTATTTGAAATAAATAAGTACAAACCATATTATTATTCTAATAACTTATCATTATTAAATTTTATTACTAGGTACTTCAGTGACTCAGATGCTCTCCTCCATAAATATATTTTGTCTGAAAAAGAAGAGTATAGATTAACAGCTTGACTAGAGAAATTAAGGAAAATGGCAGAAAAATACAGACATTCCCAGTACAGTTTTACAAGTTTCTTTTTCAACATTGTAAGGTTTGTTGTACATATTATCATGAATTTGAACAGTGGTGACTGGTAAGGTGTCGTCTTCATTTTGAGTTTTCTAGTGCAAATTAAAAAGATTCAATAATATTATGAATACAAACACCGCTCGCTAACGACTACCATACAGTCTCAGCCTCACCAATCGCGATAGGCGGTGGACGGGGCACGAGCGCGCACGCGTTTGGGGCGGGGCTTCTTGTGGTGCACGTGGTCGACGTGCGCGCGCTGGCCGGCAGCCGACGTGAACTCCTTGCCGCAGATCTCACACTGGAACTGCTTCACGCCCTTGTGCACGGTCTTCACATGGCGGTTGCAGTTCTGGTAGTGGAAGAACTCGCGCTCGCAGTACGGGCAGCGGTGCGTGGAGACCTGCACACCGTGCACGTTCTGGTGCGCTCGCAGGTTCTTCTTGTTCGTGAACGCCTTGTCGCACGAGTCGCACTTGAACCGCTTCTCACCCGTGTGCGTCGCCGTGTGGTCCAGGAGCAGCGTTTTGGTCTATGGAAACAACGAGAACACAATATAATATTGAATGTTTCGTAGACCACTTTCATAATTTGGATGTATCCGGTGGACCCCCTGCGATTATAATAAACAATGTTGCTGTTATTTTATGTAATAGTCGCTTTGCTTAATCACTTGCAAATTATGTGGTTGGTTATGGTTTCTGATTAGTTAAATCAAACCAACAAGAACCACTGTTCTTCACTGCAAACCAATTTTTCAAAATTATTTTTCATATACGCGTACGATTGTGGGCCCCTTATTTTTTGTCAGGCCCCCGTGGACTAAACGAAGATGGCGGCGGGCGGGAGCTGTGCGAGAGGGACTCACCGCGAACATCCTGCCGCACTGCTCGCACATGCAGTTGCCGGTGGCGGGAGCTGTGCGAGAGGGACTCACCGCGAACATCCTGCCGCACTGCTCGCACATGCAGTTGCCGGTGGCGCGCGGGAACTTGGTGCGGATGAGACCGGGGTGCGCCGCGCGGAAGTGACGCGCGTACGCCTGGTAGCTCTCCTGCCGCTCGCCGCACTGACGGCGTAAAAGCATACATACGTAAATAATCGGCCAAGTGCGAGTCGGACTCGCGCACGAAGGGTTCCGTACCGTTATAGAGCAAAATTTCTTGTGTTTTTTGTAACAAGTTTGATTTAGACCACACAATTGAATATAATGAAAGGAGAAGTTGTGCGCGCGCACCTCGCCGTTCGCCTCGTTGGATCACACTTTCGTAACGCTCTCGTAATGCATTTGCCAGCTCAGCAGACTCCCCAAGTCAAGCGTGCGTAAAAAAGTTTTACTTCAAAAATTAGGGAATAAAAAAAACCAAAATTTGTCAGCAGCGAGCGAGTTGATGATGACGATCAATTGGTAATAAAAGGCTCGATCATACCAGCTTTCAAACGACTTAATTGAAATCGGCTTACCCGTTTAGATGCTTCGATTTTACACATTTTACACACACAGACAGACACGTCAAATTTGTGACACCCCTGTGATAAAGTAACTTTTTTCTGTCTATCAGGGATTTTTTTGCTTTTTTATAAGTTTTTGTTCTTTTTCTATCCTTAAGAGTACAATTATCGTTATGTGCGCTGACGTACCTGTTCGCAGGGTATTTCTTGTGGTGGGTCCCGCTCGCGATGCGCGCCGCCGCCGCTGTGTCGCTTCACCGACTGCGGGGGATAGTTCTTCTCGTTGCGGATACGATTCCTGAATAAATTAACAAACATGATATGTATGTACAACGGAAACTTCAACACTGCCTTGTGCTAATTGGCCCCCTAGACTATCAATTAGCTTTGTCCACACTGTGCCTTTTTCTGTTCGTCAAGGGCATGCGTTATAGCGCAATCAACAGAGAACGTGAGGCATACCCGCGACGCATCTAACCGTATCCAAAAAAACAAAAATGACAATGTTGTTCGTTGCGTTCGTTGGCGTATTCTATTATTGAATGCGCGCCAAAACGAAAGTTATGGCGCATAATGTGGACATAGCTATTGTTCAATATTATTAAACAATTTATTTGACGATAAGATCGAAAGGCGCAATAAAGTTGATCGTCTAGGGGCCCGCTAGGATTATATTTTTCTACTCATAACCTACGGGTTACTATCGCTGCTGTGTACGGAGGACTGCGTGAGATGGCGCTGATAGGCCTCGTCGCTGGCGAACCGCAGCTTGCACTCCTCGCAGTACGGACCTTCAAGTTTCACCTGCGGAAATGTCACAATAAGTACGCAATTCCAAGAACACGATGTCAGCGTGTGTACGCACCAAGCGTACACGACGTGCACGCATTGCATGCCTATTTAAATAACTTTTAGTTTTTATAACGTGCTCAACGTGTATCAAATATCAATGCAGTTAGTTAGCTTTTAGTATTTTATATCAGTCTAAACTCTTAACTGTCTTTTACAGACGCATAAGTCTTGAGATGTGCAGGTGTAACATACCTATTATGTACGTACATGTCATCGTATGTATACCTGCGTCGGCAGTACGTGCATGCGCGTACGTGCGTGTGCGGACGTCCATGTACGTATGCGTGTGCGTGTGTATACGTACCCGTGTGTGTGCAAATCTGCGTGCGCGTACGTCCATGTGCGTATGCGTATGTGCGTGCGAGTACGTGTGTTTGCGAACATTCATGTGCGTATACCGTGTACGTACACGTATAATATGCGTACCTGTGCATCCAGCAGGTGGCACTTGGCTTTGTGGACCTGCACGCCGCGCTCGCTGACGAACGTGTATCCGCACAGCTCGCACGAGAACCGTGACGAGTGTTTCACGCGCAGGTGCGACATGTACGACGTGAACTTGCTGCGGACGAGCGCTTTGATCAGTTACAGTATTTCTTTTTTTCAAACGACCGAGCGATTGTCGATGTATATGCGTCCGCGCGAAATAACAAGTAATTAAGTATAAATATCTAAATATCGCCGTAACCGCGCTGCCACATAAGTGAATCGTTACTTACAACCGTATGTTGCATTTAACTTTACAGTTCGACAGAAAATGTATAAAGCTTGTGTCAAAATCTTCATTAAATTAAAGTTATAAAATCATCAAATGACTTCTAGTATGGCCGTAGGTCTGTTGTCTTACGTGAGTGTGGTGGGGCAGTGCGGGCACTGGTAGGTGTTGCCGGCGTGCCACTTCTGATGGTCCACTGCTGTCCTCCTGTAAAAAAGGAATATTAGCCCAATTAGTATGACCAGACGAAAGATTCTTAAAACAAAAAACAGTGTGTAATGTGTACGTTTGGCACGCTCTGCAGCCGCCATTTTAACGTTTGAACTTTTTGGAACACAACTTAAAAAGTAGTTATGTCAATACATATTTTCACATTTATACATTTTATTTCAATTTTCACAGGCATAGATCAAGATAGATACCGCATGTCGCTCCATTTGTATGAAAACGAGCGTGCCACTTTTTTCCCACCTACTGTGACGTACCGATGATAAGAAATGTGTCCATTATGCCAACGTTTCTATTTGAATTTCTACAGTTCAATACCGCACTTTTAAAATTCCGATTGACGTCCGATTCTGAATAGCAAACTAAAGATTGGGAACGCGATATGGCACGCGAAGTACATACACATGCGGTATCTATCTTGATCTATGTCTGTGGTTGATGTTCATCAAAGTGACATAATAATGGTAGTGAAGTGTGACCTGCACTGCGTGACGAAGGAGCAGGCCTTGCAGGCGAACTGGTCGGCGTGGTTGCGCGCCGCGTGCAGGCGCACGTCGCGCCCCAGCCGGAACCGCCGCTTGCACACCTCGCACTCGAACTTGCCGCACTTCTGCAAAACACAAATATAACGAAAGTGATAAAACTCGAGACGGAACATGTGTGACATATGTGGTGTGAGACAGTATATGTAACTACAAGAGGGAAGATATACGAGATTGATTGAACCTCACTCTTTTCTTACCCATTTTATTTTATCTATACTAATAATATTATAATTCTGCAGAGTTTGTTAGTTTGTTTGTTTGAACGCGCTAATCTCAGGAACTACTGGTCCGATTTGAAAAATTCTTTCAGTGTTAGATAGCCTATTTATCGAGGAAGGTCATAGGTTATATTTTATTATTCTACGACTAATAGGAGCGAAGAAATAGAGGAAAGTATGAAAAAAACGTGGGAAATTATATGAAATTGATTATTAAATAATTATACACTTTCCTTGCACTTATTCCACTTTATTTTAATATATTTATTACAAAATTGTTAAATACACGACCGGTTTCGAAAAAATCATCATCAGGTGAATATTTTTGTACAATAAATAATACTTGGGACGTGATCTACTATACAAACGCGGACGAAGTCGCGGGCAACAGCTATTTTTATTATAATATGCCACCACAACATAGGTAATATTTACTATAGGGAACGTGTAGGAGGTGTGTCTATCCGACTCTCAGTCTGTCTGTCTGTCTGTTACTTCTTCCCGCCAAACCGCTGAATCGTTTCTGCTGAAATTTGGTATGTAGTTAAATAAAATAAATATTTTCGATACCATGAAAGGACTATCCTTTAAGGACATATTATGATACTGTTTATCCCGGAGAAATGAACAGTTCCTGCGATAATCAAGTGGTAGATAAATTAATGTATTATCGCTTGGCGAAGCTGTCGGATGCAATCGCACGGATAATATAATTAACATTAAACTGTTTATACAAGTATGAGACTGGTAGTCACCTCGCTGTGTCTCAGGGCGTGCAGGGCGTAGGTGTCCTGCGACCTGAACCCGCGGTAGCAGACCTCACACTTGTAGGGCGCGTCGAGGTACGCGGCGGAGCGAGCCCGGGCCGCCACGGCCGCCTGCTGCTCCTCCAGCGTCAGGCGACGGACCTCGAAGGTGGGGAGCTCCACCGCCCGCTCCACCTCCCGCTGCGCCCACCGCTGGGATCTAAAGCGGTCCCTAGACGGTAATGCAGCATGACATTCATCGTGACAGTATTTAATTGTTGCACGACATGTCAATCGCGAAACGATCATGCGCGCTTGTCATGCATGTATTGCAGGACGAAAAATTATGAGGACGTTTTCGTCTAGGGTCCGCTTTAAGCAAATCGTCAATGTACAGCACGTAGTTTGCATTTCGTTCATTCATTTCAGACAACGAATTCTGGGATGCGGCGCGTACAGCGCGTGTTGAGAACGCGATCATCTTAGTCTTTCTGACCAAAATTCATATAATCACCGATCAAAATGTATGGATTTGACATGGCATGAGTCGAATGTAGACTTCATATTCTGGATCGCTTAGGTCGGTTCCGTACATTTTTTATCGGCGATTCTATAAAGTATAAAGTGATCGATTTTGGCTAGTTAGTTTAACATTTTTTAATTCAATATCATTTTTATTACTTTTATTCTGTCTCTCTACTAAGGTTGGAATGAAATAGCATACGACGTGCGTAAACAAAATTACTTACTTCACCCCATCAGTGTTTTTCTCTTTCACCACCTTCTTCGATCTTTTCCTGGCTGCCACTTCTCTTTTCTGCAACTTTCTTTTCCTTACTAGTCTAGTCCTCCTCTCGCTGAGTTTGATGTCGTCGCTGTCGGTGCCACTGCTGTGGTTTAACTCGTCCTTCACATCGTCGTCCTCCAGTTTCAAGTCTATGTTACATTCGGCTTCCTGACCGATGTCCTCAGACTTGATCTTGTCTTCGATTTTGATCTCCGGCAGCAGAACCACTCGGTCGTGGTCGATGTGCACATCGAACTTATCCGGCTCGGTAAATTTGAGCGTTAAATGAGATTTTAAATTACATTTTATTCGATTTATAGACTTTATATGGCCAACAGTTAGAATCTGAAATAATACAGGCAATAATTTATATTCCTATTCCACGAGACGAAGAAACGGACATGATATGTTTCTCTTCTTTAGATCACTGCTGTTGTCTAAGCGAAAGTAAAATCAACACTTTTATAAGAAATTCTATATTATCATAATTCATATTGTAAACCCACATCACACACTTCAGCTGCGAGCTTATCTGATAGAAGCTGTTGTGTTTTCTGCGCTTTCTCTTTGAATGTTCTATATGACATCAGTTTATTGGCACATTCCCAACAAAGCATCTGAGGTAGACGGTCTCTAGCCTCCACCTGAAAGTTATAATTAATTTGTTGGATGTACAAAGAGAGTAGTTTGATGAGAGAAGTTTATTCATATGCAGACGACGGACCAACGTAATTTGGTCGCGTCATGTCAAAAGTTCAAACCCAGCCGTCTGAGCGCAATATATATTACGTAGCCTGATTTAAATAAATAAATATATTGAATTGAAATAATCTGACCAAATGACGTGCATTGGTCCTATGGATCTATCATTGGATGATATTGGATACATCAAAGCCTGAGATACCAGTATGATAATTAAATGTTTACTATTCTCAAAAATGGGAAAAATATTAAAATCTAAAGTTTTTAATTGACTTTTTTTGGTTTATTTACCATAACTCCAACAATCATCTCATAAGCATGATGTAAGTTGTAGTCCCTGATGTGGTACATCCTCCTGTCCATGCCCAGGCACACTCTGCAGGTCTACAGGTGAGCAAAGGTTATTTATAAAAAAAGTTACAAAATCTGAGGTATATGCTATATTGTAATACACGTTTATGTGTACTTACTTTGAATTTAGCTGCTTCATGAAGATCGATATGTGTCTTCTGAAAAAAAAGCAACAAATACATCAGAATGTAGCCCTTTTGTTTGCATTCTAAATCTACGTCCAGATTATGATAAATTAGTTTGCAATCTAATTTATTTACTTGCTTCAAAGAAACTTTATAGTTTATTGTTCTTAAACATAATCAAAGGTATGTAATGCAAAATTGAAAACTAAAAGTTCAGAAATAAAAGTTTTGTACTCGAGGCTACTTAAAGCCGGGTACTGTACTATTCGTATATTTGTAGTTAGTACCTAGTTTGACGCCTCCGTGGTCCAGTGGTTTAGAGCTTGTCTCTTGACTCGGAGGTCGTGGGTTCGATTTCCGCGTTGGAAACATGTTATTTCCAAGATTGGTTAGGACAATGCAGGCTGATCACCTGATTGTCTGACAACTAAGATGATCCATGCGTTGGATGTGCATGTAAAGAGTCGGTCCTGCGCCTGATCTCTCGCCAGTCGTGTCGGTCTTCCGTCCCACTGGGTTATGAGAGCAAAGGAATAAAGAATGCTCTTATATACTGCGCACACACTTGGGCACTTTAAAATTACTCCTGCGTAACTGGCCTGGTTTCAATGAAACTGGCCACCGTCACCGAAACAGGTGATACAATTCAAACAGTGTTTAACATATTTTTGTCGATTTTTCGATGTGCAAAACGTTAGATAAATATTAGTCAAGTTATTACAATTAGTTACTTACTTTTTACATATTTCTATCATATTCATATCTAATTTGAGTTTATATAACATTATTGGTCAAAGTTTAAGTCAGTTATAATCCAACACACGGCCATGCAAAATGTTTGTCATATTAATGGGGGTCTACCGTATTACTCACAATACAAAGCAGACAGTGGCGTAACTATAACATCCGGGATTCCGGGGCCCATGGCAAATTGATGGGACTCTATCAGTAAAAATCGTCACGTTAATAATAAAACAATGTATAAAAAAAATCTGACCTCAAAACCTCTTGGGCTGGGGCCCTTTAGGGTCGGAGACCCGTGGCATTTTGCCAGCCCTCCACCCTATAGTTACGCCACTGTTTGCAGACATCCATCCCACCATTAGTGTATGATCACAGTCGTGACTATCTGGACATAGTTGGGGACATTATATAACTGATATTAGACTTACAAGATACTGGCTGGGGACCGCACCATCCATGAGCAACTTTTCTCCCGTTTCAGAGATGGTAAAGTCAAACTCTCCAAAATGTGCCGAACATACTACACTGAGAAATTATAAATTAAAAGATACTTCAAGAAGGCAATAATTACAATAAAAATATAAGTTGAACTTAGAATCATTATGTTATTAGGCAACCCTATAAAAATGTTTTTTTTTTTATGAAATAAGGGGGCAAATGAGCAAACGGGTCACCTAATGCAAAGCAACTTCCGTCGCCCATGGACACTTGCAGCATCAGAAGAGCTGCAGGTGCGTTGCCGGCCTTTTAACATATAATATGTACTCACTACTCATATTATAGTCATATACTTACTAGGGATGGAGGCCTGGTGTCTTAAAATACAAGCAGGACACTGCTTAGTTTGAGACTCCAGTCTCCCCACAAATACTGAACTAAATATCTTATTTGATTGTTATGATATAAATGTAATATTATTATTGTGGTGAGAGAATAAATAAATTATTATTATTATTTAAGAGGGAATAGGGTAATAGGGGAGGGTAGGAAAGGGAATAGGGGAGGGTAGGGAAGGAAAAAGGGTATTGGGCCCTATTCTTACCTGTTAGGCCGTAGTTCCCACTCAGGTGTACCAATAGCTTCTGTCCATAACTGTTTCAAATAATACTCTTTTGGTATTCTGAAAGAAAGTTTTGTAAACGCACAAATCATAGTTTTAAATTTTATACTTTAATTTAAAATAACTTCGTGTCAATTAAAAACCTTCTCTGGACTTCAAGGATTATTTTAAGACTAAAATTAGCAGAATCGGTTCAGCCGTTATCGAGTTATAGCATTACTAACACAATTAGAAATTCATTTTTATAATACTAGCTGTCCCGGTGAACTTCGTATCACTTAAAAACCTTCTCTGGACTTCAAGGATTATTTTAAGACTAAAATTAGCAGAATCGGTTCAGCCGCTATCGAGTTATAGTGTTACTAACACAATTAGAAATCCATTTATATATTCATATAAAGATGAAATTGCTTTATAATTTTAAAATTTAAAAATAGTTAGCTATATTATAAATTATAAGTAAAAGATGACGCCCGCAACTCTGTTGCGCCAAATCTCGTTTATAGAGCAGGAACCGTACATTTTTCCGGGATAAAAAGTAACCTTTGTCCTTTCCCAGAACTCAAAGTATCTCAATACCATATTTCAGCAAAATCGGTTCAGCGGTTTGGGCGTGAAGAGGTAACGGACAGACACACTTTCGCATTAAAATATTTGTATGGAAGTATGGATTGATTAGGATTTCTAAAATGACATAATTGTAATAAAATTGTTGTGTATACCTGTAGAAAATAACATCATCGTTTGGAGACCCCGAGTTCTCATTGTTGACACAGTTTAAAACGCAACAGCTCATTTTTACTTGTTGTCAGGATTATTTTCCTCTGTCGTCAGGCAAAGCCCCGATTTAACAGAAATAACGCCTGTATTATTATTTTTCGAACATTTTGAATAAACTTGGTTTCAAAGCGTTTCATTACCTAAAGTGCTACTGTGCTAATACATGATGCACAGATTACTAGTATATATGACATGATGTTTACGATTAAAATTAACATTTATAAAATCATCAATTCTCGAATTTGTTTACTTCTTCTTTTAAAAATGGCCGCCTCGGTGAGTTGCCAATGTCAGAGTGGCTTAAAGGACTTTGCTCTATGTAGCGAAGGTCTGGTGAAGTAACAAGACGTGTACGGTTACAAAACAAAATTACATATTTACAGGAGTTGATTAACCTAAAAGAAACACAAACACAAATGTTAGTAGAGACATCACAATCTTATATTGTTATCACGAATATATGTACACAAAATCTCAATAAAAGGGGTATTTACATAAGATAAAACCGATTTAAAAAAAAAACATATTATTTTTAATTCCTGTCAGCCTGACAGCTTTTTTTTTCTTATTATGGCACTTCGGCTATTTAACCATGGCCAGTGTCGAGTATATTACGGCGGGAAAACAATAACTTGTCTGTCAAGAAAGTCATGACTCATGACAGGCGGGAAAATTTTAAGGATGTATAGGGACCGTGCAGAGCGATGACACTGCCACTAGTGACGAGTAGTCGAAACTTTTACGAAAATTTTATTGACAAGATCAAGTCAAGCTACGGAAAATTAAAGGATTTGTTGAGAAGTTTGAGTATTTTAAAGCATTGTTGTATTCCCGGATGTTCTAATACATACAAGAAAAATAAAGGCAAATCGAACGATCTAAAATTTTACTATTTTCCTGCCAAAAGTATTCACATGCCATGGCTTATTGAAAAACGAAAGAAATGGATAACAGCCGGTAAAACATACGTAAGTACTTAAAAAGTTCCATGAATGTTATGTGTAGACTCGTAAAAACACTGAATTTTGTAGATTATAACCGTAAATTAATTTAAAAGAACACAATATGAACCTAACCTATAACCGTTGCTTCTTTCAGTAAACACTAAACATCCAAACTGGCTTCCAAGTTCCATCTAAATTTTACATACCTATGCACCGCTCATTTAATTGGCCAAGATCGGAAAATCCTGTACACCCGGCATATAATATACTTACCTACCTACAATTTTTCCTGGAGAAGAAAATAAAAAAAAACTCTTTTAAAAAAGAAGTTCAAAGACATCCACTAGAATGCAACAAGTTGCATCAAAAGTAAGGATAATTTGGAGAAGTCCTGCAGGAATTCAACACTGAGGCACAGAATATAATATAATAGTACTCCATAATAGTGTTTAATATCTTGAACCATCTTGTCAAAGTGTTGGTTCTCAAAAGGATGATTCTTCAAGTAGGAAAACTATGAATAGTGCAGTCTTTGTGTGTTATTTAAAGAATACTTATATAGTGTTTGCACTGATGAGGTACACTAGTTAAAAATAGTGACAGATAAAAGTTGTAAAGATGGTATCGAGCGAATCACAGAAGGTTGATGAAATAAAAGCATTTATTTTAGTGAACTTGTTTTATTTTATTAATCCACAAGCATTTTCAGTACTTAATGATTACTTTTTCAGATATTTTCTTAGATAACTAGATAACCTTTTAAACATTTTTATTCACGCTTTCGTTCTTTGTTTACGGTTAGAAACTCATCCATACTCAATATTATAAATGCGAAAGTGTAGACGTCTTTTAGCACTTCACGCCCAAACCGCTGAACCAATTTTGCTGAAATTTGGTATGGATTTACTTTGAGCCCCGGGAAAGGACATAGGCTACTTTTTATTCCGGGAAAATGTACGGTTCTCGCGCGATAAATTATTTTTGGCGCAACTGAGTTGCGGGAGTCATCTAGTCTTTTACTTTAATCCTTCGATCGGGGATTCTTGGAAATCTGTTGTTGTTCTCGCGGCCGCATGTGGCCACTTGGGAGTGTAAGTATTAAATCATTTTATAGTCTAAAACATAAAAAAATCACTTATGAACTAGCCGGGGTCAAAGAGAATGCGAAGCCAAAGTCACTCACAAGTTACTTCTTTTACTCGCATCGTGTCGCTGCTGTCGAATTACGACGCCCTCTTTTCTACTCTCTTTCTTTTTTTTGACACGATAATATACCTACCAACGTACACGCTTGACACCGTAATCCGTATCTGTTACACAGATTACTAGTATCTGTTACATCACATGCCACAGTCACAGTATAGCAATATTAGTTCCTATATGTCATATTGCTATACTGTGCCACAGTGCTGACTGCTGAGTGACTAGTAAGGATCCAGCTAGTTTAATTCGAGTAGCACGCTGCGCGGACATAAAAATGATAAAACAATTAATTTGTTAATTTTTTAATTAGTACCTCGTCATTACAAAGTCATAATATTATCTAAATAATCGGCCAAGTGCGAGTCGGACTCGGTTCCGTACCATTATATAGAGTAAAATTAGGCTAAAAATTGTGTTTTTTGTATGGGAGCCCCCCCCCCCCCCTTATTTTTTATTTTATTTTAATATTATTATTAAATATTAAACAACACATATAACTAAGGAATTTGAGAAAAAATCAAGTACCTACCTGTTGCCATTATTGATATAGAGCAAAAAAGACCAAAAAAATCATGTTTGCTGTATGGGGGCCCCCCTTAAATATTAATTTTATTTTGTTTTTAGTATCTGTTGTTATAGCGGCAACAGATATACAATCTGTGAAAATTTCAGATGTCTAGCTATAGGAGTTACAGCCTGGAGACAGACAGGCGGACAGACGGACAGACATCGAAGTCTTAGTAATAGGGTCCAGTTTTTACCTTAAAAACCGGAACCCTAAAAATCATTCGCGGTCGGTGGACGGACGCGTGCGTGAGCGGGGCGCGCGCACGCGCTTGGGCCACGGCTTCTTGTGATGCACGTGGTCGATGTGATCGCGCATGTTCCACTTCGCCGTGAACTCCTTGCTACAGATCTCACACTCGAATCGTATCGAGCGCTCGTGCAGCGTCTTCACGTGGACGGCGCGGCTGGCGGGGGACGAGAAGGTGCGCTCGCATTGCGGGCAGGGGTACGTCGGCAGCGGCTGCGACCCGTGCTTCAGTCGGTGCTTGTCCAGTAGGAACTTGTAGGTAAACGCCTTGTCGCAGACGTCACACCGGTGCCGACTCTCGCCCCCGTGGCGCACCATGTGGTCCCGAAGCAGCGCCACGCACTACACAGTACACGAACGGTGAACTGAAAGTCGGAAACGTCAGTCGTCGTATCTAATACGATAACTGACGTTTCCGACTTAGGGTTTTTGATATTCCATTTGCCACCAGATGCCGCTAGCCTTAGTGTCTATCGTTTCACAAGGATTTTGTGAAAATTTCATGTTGTTGTAGCGACAATAGAAATACACAATCGTGAAAATTTCAGAAGTCTAGCTATAGCGGTTCTTGAGATACAGGCTGGAAACAGACGGACAGACAGACGGACATACATCGAAGTTTCAGTAATAGGGCCCCGTTTTTACCCTTTGGGTACGGAACCCTAAAAATGAGTAGCTAGTCGAACGAAGAAGGGACATAAGGACATAAGCAATTTTTTTGCCGAAAAATGTACGATTTCCATAAAATTCCTAATTTACGCGGGCAAAGCTGCGCGGGACATCTAGTGATAGTATATAGGACTATCATAGTATGTCTTTTTGAAACGATAGACCTAAAGGCAACATAGCGGCACCTGGTGGTGAATAGAATATCAAAAACCCTTATTGTTCGACAACATGCGGCCTCACTCACCGGAAACCTCCTGCCGCAATGCTCGCACATGCAGTTGCCGGTGGCGGGAGCTGTGCGAGAGGGACTCACCGCGAACATCCCGCCGCACTGCTCGCACATGCAGTTGCCGGTGGCGGGAGCTGTGCGAGAGGGACTCACCGCGAACATCCCGCCGCACTGCTCGCACATGCAGTTGCCGGTGGCGGGAGCTGTGCGAGAGGGACTCACCGCGAACATCCCGCCGCACTGCTCGCACATGCAGTTGCCGGTGGCGGGAGCTGTGCGAGAGGGACTCACCGCGAACATCCCGCCGCACTGCTCGCACATGCAGTTGCCGGTGGCGGGAGCTGTGCGAGAGGGACTCACCGCGAACATCCCGCCGCACTGCTCGCACATGCAGTTGCCGGTGGCGGGAGCTGTGCGAGAGGGACTCACCGCGAACATCCCGCCGCACTGCTCGCACATGCAGTTGCCGGTGGCGGGAGCTGTGCGAGAGGGACTCACCGCGAACATCCCGCCGCACTGCTCGCACATGCAGTTGCCGGTGGCGGGAGCTGTGCGAGAGGGACTCACCGCGAACATCCTGCCGCACTGCTCGCACATGCAGTTGCCGGTGGCGGGAGCTGTGCGAGAGGGACTCACCGCGAACATCCCGCCGCACTGCTCGCACATGCAGTTGCCGGTGGCGGGAGCTGTGCGAGAGGGACTCACCGCGAACATCCCGCCGCACTGCTCGCACATGCAGTTGCCGGTGGCGGGAGCTGTGCGAGAGGGACTCACCGCGAACATCCCGCCGCACTGCTCGCACATGCAGTTGCCGGTGGCGGGAGCTGTGCGAGAGGGACTCACCGCGAACATCCCGCCGCACTGCTCGCACATGCAGTTGCCGGTGGCGGGAGCTGTGCGAGAGGGACTCACCGCGAACATCCCGCCGCACTGCTCGCACATGCAGTTGCCGGTGGCGGGAGCTGTGCGAGAGGGACTCACCGCGAACATCCCGCCGCACTGCTCGCACATGCAGTTGCCGTTGGCGGACGGAAACTTGGTGCGGTTGAGGCCGGGGTGCGCCGCGCGGAAGTGTTTCCCGTATGCTCTGTAGTTGACCTGCTGCTCACCGCACTGTCGACACGTTAAAGTGTGACAAAACCGAGTGATAATATTTTAGGGCGTGTGTAATGTGTATATTGTGTTCCTTTTATAGAGTTCACGGTGAAAATAGCAGCACTGAAAAAGCAATTTTGTTATTGTGATTTGTATGGGCAAGCCTAGTAGCACCCCTGCGTTAGGAATTTGTTGAAATTAAGGTCGAATTTCGACCATTGGGCGATCTCTAGTATCAATAGAAAAGCGTTGAAATTTGAAACTTATAATTATTTTTTATCTGAGGTCGAATTTAAACCATTGGGCGATCTCTAGTATACTTAAATACTACACTTTGTCACGTCGTGTTGACGGTGACGTGACACGCTTCGTTCCGGAGTCTCTAACTCTTGGCTGACAAAACAGATGGTGCAGTGATAATAACGCCCATCTGATTTGTCAGGGGTTAAATTAAAACGTACAGTGCTCCCAAAGTGATAATGCTCATAAAAATTTTCGTAATTTTTCGGCAACGGTCGTATTTCCCGAGCGTCGGAAGACGTCGCTGCAAGCGCTGTTTTAAACTTAACTTTAAGAAAAACAGTGCTTTGCAGCGACATAGAGGCGCTTGACGTTGCTTGGACGTTGCCATGGTAACGCCGCGATGGCTTCCCGGTGAGTAAAGGCTGGTTTACACGTAGTAAGTAGATAAGTGGTAACTAAATTTTAACTTAATTTGAAGTGCCAAGTGACAAGCCCCGCCTGCCAACTTAACAGAAAATAGTCAAAATTTTAATTTCCTTGTTTAGTACTTAACTAACTTAACTATACTTGCTACTTGCTCATTATATTACAAGGTTCAAACACTTACGGATTTTGTCGCGGAGCACTTTTATTCATCCCGACGTTTCGGCTACTTTACAGCGGCCGTGGTCACGGGTGGACTGAGGTGACAGGCGTCCAATTTATTGAAGTTCTTCAACTACCCGAAGATTAATCAATTTTTGATTGCGTTCCGATCTACGCAGAACGAACTTACAGTGTCATGAAGCCGAGGTTTCCTAGATTTGTGCTTTAGTTTATTTATCACTGGATCCCAACTAGATGGCAGCACCCAACCATCTTCGCGGTTAAAATAATATCACTCATTATAAAGTATAAAAATGAGTGATACTCGCGTAAACCTAAGAAATCATTTTGCTACTTGCTAATAAATTGTGCGTTTACATGCAATAAGTAACTTAAAATTAAGTTAAAATGAAGTTAAAATTTAGTTAAATACTTATCAACTTAACACGTGTAAACCAGCCATTAGCGACAGCGGACAGCCACCGGCTATATGATATTTACTTCTATTTCCTTTGAACAAGGTGCAAAATGCAAGTTTCATAGATATGGGCGTTTTCGTGATTACGACAATAAGCGATGATTTCCATGCGCATTATTAATTTGGGAGTGCTGTATGTTCATAATAAACCCAGTTTGTCATGTACACACTTTTATTGTTCACCTACCTCCTCGCAAGGTATCGGTTGGCGGGCCCGAAGCCGCCGCTTTACCGTCTTCCGCGGTTGCACCTTATACGTAGCATATAACTCATTGTAGACGCGGTTCCTAAGTCAAAAAGTATTTATTATTGATTTTGAACTTCCTTTGGGCTCAAGAAAAGCCGAAATTCTTTCATTTCGGCTTTTTCTTGAAAATATTACTTATGAAGAATCTGACTAGAGCCCTTGCTCTAGACAGATTTTTCATAAATAATATTTTTTCTTTTTACACTACGACTATATATTTTTCAGGCAATAATAAAAAAAAGTACTGAGGGCAATTTACATTTTACTGCGATTCCAGCAATACCACTAAAAGCTTGAATGTGATATTTTGTGGAATCTCAATGGATTTTAAATAGTTATTATTGCAAAAACAGGAGATTTTAGTATGAAAATATTACTGATCATCGGATAAGCACAATATCACTTACGGGTCGTCATCGCTGCTGTGTACGGAGGACTGCGTGAGATGGCGCTGATAGGCCTCGTCGCTGGCGAACCGCAGCTTGCACTCCTCGCAGTACGGACCGGTCAGCTCCTCCTGCAGAAGTGAAAAAACATTCATTTGACTCTATAATATGCAACATTACAATAAATTGCCAAACATTATTAACATTACGATGTGCAAAATGTGAACATTATTATTTTTAACAAAAAATTAAAACCGACTTCCAAGGTGAAAACAATAATAATATGAAATAAAAAGTATTAAATAACTCTTACTCTATAATAGTGCCTTTTTCAGAATTCGTCTAAATCTCAACTATTTCTGTACACTAGAGATCGCCCAATGGTCGAAATTCGACCTTAGTTTCAACAACATTAGGACTACTACCTATATTTTGTAAAAAAATATTGACTTTATCATATTTTTTTAAACTCTTGTCTCAGGGGCTCAGCTGATCTCAGACTGGCCGTGTTTAAGCATTGTCTAATAGTATGTCAGATTCAATAAAAAAACTATAATCCATTTTCAATTTGTCAACTTGTTGTCAACAGACTTCAACCAGAAATAAAAGAGTACAATCCGTATAATATAGAGGCTTGTCACTCAAAAATCTGTCATCTTTCAAGTGTGTGTGTTGCAGTGTGTGTTTGTTTTTATTTGTTAAAAAAATGTATGATAAAAGCATAATTTCAAAATAATATTAGCTTGATGCGCTCCTTCACCATATAAACTATAACTGTGCAAAATTTCATTCACCTATGTTTCCCCATTTTTCGTAAAAAGGGTTACAAAGTTTTTCGTTCGCGTATTAATAGCAGCGTTTTACCTACCAATAAAACGCTTATTAAAACACTTTACAAACTCGAAGCCTATTTATATATATATTATGAGATAGCGTGTTTGTTTTTGTCATCCGTGGCGGTTACTCTATTTCTATCTCTTTTCCCCTTAAACGTCATCTGTCTTTTCACACCTGTCAGTTGCTCTTGACATCTAGATGTTAAACTTAAAAAGTATAAATGTCGGATGTCGGGAGCAGCGCGCTCATTGGTTTTACATAATATATATATATATACCAGGCAGATATACAAACTATAGGCTTCGAGTTTGTAAAGTGTTTTAATAAGCGTTTTATTGGTAGGTAAAACGCTGCTATTAAAAAACTGTTCCAAACTCGAAGCCTATTTATATATATATTATGAGACGTGTTTGATATCGCCTGGTGTGAAAAATTATTTATTAAAATAAAGGGAAAAGATAGTACAATTACAAGTTTAAAATATATAGTTTATAAAGTTCAATAAGAGAAATAAGTAAATCATGCCAGTCCATAATATAATTTGAATAAATTAAACAATACTGTACATAGTGACATAAAATATAAACTTCAATAATAAACTAATTTTAAAAATGCATCTCGCGAACGCCAGATTCCTCTTTGTAAATTATATTTTGTCAGATGCTGGGCGAAAACTACCTGGTAGTGCGGCTTTTATACTCGGTTCGAATAGTAATGACAAGTGATTATAAATAATTTGAAATAGTCGTTTTAGACGCCACTTCGTGAACCACAAACGGACAGAAATACGATAATTAATTTACATCCATCTCTCTCTGGATAGACGAATTAGACAAACGAAATAACGAATTAGATTTTATCCAAAAAATGGGATCTAAAGCCTGAGAGCTGAGCTTCATCATTCTGAACCAGTTTCCATCTAAATTGCCTGGACAGAAAATAACACTATCGTTTTCTATCAAATAACTTAAGCCTAGAACATTAATAATATAAAATACTAAATTAATTTTACTGAAAGTATCACAAAGCCAGATAGAAAATCAATATCCCTTATATATTTTGTTAGGGTCATAAAGCTGGCATTACAGATTTATGAAGCATAATCATATTTATAGAAAGTTTATTTACTCAAAGGTATGATAAATACCTAGCAAGATCTAAAATTAAAGGAGTAGCTATAGGTAATTATATTATTCTGATGGGCCCTTGATACACCAACTTCGCCATGCACATTCATAAGACCTCCTAGTAGACTCGCGCCAACTAGTTTTTAGAAGGTTAATTTGATTGGGTGTCCAATCTTTTTAGTGCCTGAGTCCACCTCCACATTTCCATACTTCCAATACCATCTCCTGTACTTGTGGAGGCGGTTTATTGGTCGTTGTATCGACAAGGACTTTGTCTAGATTGATGATCGTGAACGGAGCTTCTAGAGCTCGGCTGCGTAAGTCCGGACGCCAAAAGGCCTTCTCCCATCTTGGTGCTATAATTAGATAGCTCCCCTGTGCATTGTTCAAATGCGAAAGTACTCGAGGCATGAGAAAAGGGGGTGGAAATACCCAGGCCAGGGGATAGTTCCACGGTAGACTTAACGCGTCATGAAATTCAGCCTGATGGTCCAATAAATCTAGGCTCACATACCGAGGGACTACATGGGCTGACCGAGAGGCAAATAGGTCTATCACTGGCAGTCCCCATTTCCTGAAAATTATCTCGGTGATCGGAGGCAGAAGGTGCCATTCTGGTGTCAATTTTTGTCTCGACAACCGATCTGCTTCCACATTGTACCGGCCGGGCAGATGGTGAAGGGATAGATTGATATTATAGTGATCTAAGATAGCAAATATCTGACGTGACAGATTTAGCAGAGACTGTGATCGAGTGCCCCCTTCGTTTCTTAGAAACGCAAGAGTTGTTCTGTTGTCCGACTGTACTGAAATAGTGGTTTTTTTCTAGATATGGGGCTAAATTTTGAAAAATTTTGAGAATAACCAACATCTCTTTGTGGTTTGAATGCAAGGATTGTTCGTGAATCGACCAGGTCCCTGCCATACGCAGGTTGTCGATTTGAGCTCCCCAACCTAAACCCGATGCATCGGTGGCTAAGCAATGAGACACCGGATTGAGATGAATCGGAGATTGAATATGTAGGTTTCGAACCCACCATTGAGTTTCCAATAACGCCTGCGTCGGCACAGGGAATAATTTCTTTGGAGGCATGTCCCGTAACTTCTGACAAAAGTTTAACAGATTTCGATAGTTTAGGCGACCTCTCGTGACACAAAAACTTGCGAAATTGAGATGACCTACTAAAGACTGAATTGTTTTTAAATTGGCCATCTTTAATTGACAGATCTCTAAGCATTTCTGTTTTATGCGCAGTATTTTGTCTCTAGGCAACCACTTTAGATTGCGAGTTGGGTCCCACATAACGCCCAAAAACTGTAAGGTTTGCTGAGGATCTAGAACTGATTTTGACCAGTTTACTGTCCAACCGAGGTAAATTAATAAATTCAAAGTTAGATTTATATGTTTGCGCAACATTTTTACATCCTGGTGAACAATTAAAAAGTCATCCAAGTACACAATTAGGCGTATGCCCTGCTCTCGTAATATCTGAGCTACCCAGTTTGTTAAAGATGCGAATATCTTGGGAGCTGTCGCTAGACCAAATGGTAGGCATGTCATTTGCAACAGGTTGCCTTGGTATATTAATCGCAAGAAACATCTGTGAGATGTAGCTACCGGTACATGGAAATAGGCGTTTGATAGGTCGATTTTTGCCATCCAATCTCCAGCCTGGAGGAAGGCTGGAATCCTCTGTACGTTCACCAAACGAAATTTGCTTACGTGTAAATAATGGTTCAGATTCTTTAAATTGAAAATTGGACGCTGCGAGCTGTCCGGTTTTGGAACCAAAAACATTTGGGAAATAAAACTCGGTGAAATTGGTGCCTTCTCTAAAACATTCATTTTTAAAAGTTGATTAATGGCCAACCCCATGTCTTTGGAGGAAATAGTTTGGAGCGGATGGTGTGAAAGATTTATAATGTTGGTAAAATGTAGGGGAGGTTTTATTTTGAATGGAATTCTGTAGCCCATGATTATTTTTAATAAATACGGGTCCGCTCCTAACTTCACCCAGCTGTTTGGGAATAGTTGTAGTTGACCGGCTCTGAATGAGTCAGTACATATTTTTAAAGTTTCCGTCTCAACGAGAGGCGGTTTTTTATGTTCTATTGGCTTGATGCCCGCTCCCTGAGGGACGAAAACCTCTGGGACTAAAACTCCTTCCTTGCGTGGAAAGTTGCTAAAGGTATTTTGTTGGTTTGGCACACCTTGCGCAGGTTGCAAAATAGAGGCTGCAATATTTTGTGATATGTAATTATTATTGTGTCCAAAATTTGTTCTACTATGCGCCAGTGGGAGTAATTTCTGACCTTGCGCAGGTACAATTATACAATAATTATTGTTATTGCGTTCAAAATTTGTTCTACTGTGCGCCAGTGATAGTAGGTTCTGACCTTGCGTAGGTACAGTGTTAAAAATTTTTTCAAAACAATATTTTCTAGCTTGAATTTCATATTTTTGAGGCCAAAAAACTTTACTACTACCTCCATTTTTGTCAACAACAGCCGAAAAATCGTTTTTATTAAATAAACTTTCACAACTTGGAGGTATTTTTCGGAGGGTAGATTTAACACTATTATTTTTAACCGACTTCAATAAAGCGTCTCTGCGCTGCTGTATAATATCGGCTCGATGGCCACATGCCATCTGTAAAAGGTCGTTAGAGATTTTACTAAAGTCCCCTTGGGTAAAAAGTTCACGAAGTTTAGATTCTACCGACTTAGCGTCAGTAACTTGCAAGGAACTAAACCAAGAAATAAAATTTTTTATCATTTGTCCCAATGCCTCATTTTGTTTGAGGATAGCTAATGAAATGGCCGCGAAACCACGCTCTGTATATGCTAAATTTAAATAAGATTCACAATATGGCTTTAACTCGTCATTGCAATCCAATTCTACAAAGCCAGGATAGGCACAATACAATTTTTGTACGTCTGAATATCGTACTTCCGACCAATAATAATAATAATAATAATCATTTTATTTTCAGATTAACATCCATAGAATTTTTTTTTTAAGTCATTACGTTACCAAACATTATCAGAACAAATCATCATCACATACAAATCATCACTTCAAATGTTATCAATTTTACGGTTCACATTAAAATTATGACAAACCTATCCTATTTTTAGTCCCATTAAGATTTTCATCCATTTATCTTGAATGGGACAGTCAAATCTTGCATATATCATTTGCAGGATGCTGTTGCTGCTTTCACGTAAGCGCTGACGCATAGACGCTACTTTTTTGCGAATAATCGCATAAAAATCGTCCGTACGTGCTTCACAAAACATTGAAGAAGCACTACCAATATAATACCAATGATCGGTTTCAAAATACTGCAATGATTTTAGCATTTCAATATGACATAACGTAGCTCTTTGTATGTTTCGTTTCTTAATAGCTATAGTAGAAATCGGCATAGAAAACAAAGTCTCAGATATAGGTATCGAGCAAGGCTGATTAAATTCGGCAGAGCCAGGTATTTTCTGCAAGTTTTTATAGTTAAAACTTTTAAATAACTCACCTCTGTCTGCATCTGGACTATCGTCCTGCACGGTATTTTCACTAGGCAAAATGTTACTTTCTATAACTTCACTGCTATGTCGTGGACGTTTAGCCGAAAACGAAAACAATTCTTTTGAATTATTACATTTATTCATAATTACTTTTAAAACAATTAAATATTTTAACAAATTAACAAAATTAACAAATTACTAATAATAATAAGCGAACGGTAATACCGTTTAAATTTTTAGAAAACTAGAGAACCGCACGGATCGAAAAACAAACCGCCAATGAGCGCGCTGCTCCCGACATCCGACATTTATACTTTTTAAGTTTAACATCTAGATGTCAAGAGCAACTGACAGGTGTGAAAAGACAGATGACGTTTAAGGGGAAAAGAGATAGAAATAGAGTAACCGCCACGGATGACAAAAACAAACACGCTATCTCATAATATATATATAAATAGGCTTCGAGTTTGGAACAGTTTTTTAATATTATGATACTAGTGTCCATTACTTTGAAGTCGGTACCATCTAATTTTATCGTGAGTTTAGTCAATGTCAGAATATCTGAAGCTTTTGGGACTGGTACCGACTTCAGAGCAGTGAAGACTGTAGTATGTACAGAAATACTTGAGACTTAGACGTGTCTTTTTCAGACACTATTATAGAGTAAGAGTTATTTAATACTTTTTAGTTCATATTATTATTGTTTTTACCTTGGAAGTCGGTTTTAATTTTTTGTTAAAAATAATAATTTCACTCTTTTTAGCTATCTACAAGATAAGGCTTTACGCGTAAATAACCACTACGAAAGTTAACTATTCACATTATGTTACTGTAATCGAAATTTTGGTAAATGCTTGCAGTTATCTAAGCGATGCTGCAATTTAAAAAAAAAATATCTTTAAAGGTTCAGGAGTTCTGTTCAGTGCCTTTGGACCAAGAGACACCTGCGTATGAACTTTCTCTTATTCGTAAAATAATATGTTTAAGTTACTAGAAATTTAACCACTATGAGTCTTTTGATAAATTTCAAGGATTTCCCTCGATTGCTCATAGATCCCATCATCAGCTCACCACTTTCGTGGTGAGCTGATGATTATTAGACACACATTATTATACAAAATCAAGATTATACCCTATACAACAACACAAGAATTTTGAAAATCGGTCCACAAACAGCGAAATAATCATCAAAAACATCTGCTTCGATGCAAAATATCACGAAAAGCATAAATAATTGGGTCATAAATCATAATGTGATTGTGCAGCATTAGTGTGAGTGCATACTGCGTACCTGGACGTCCAGGATGTGGCTCTTACGCTTGTGAGTATTGACGCCGTGCTGGTTGAGGAACGTGTAGCCGCACAGCTCGCACGCGAACCGCGACGAGTGTTTGATGCGCAGATGCCCCAACAACGACGTCTTCTTGCTGCGGTTAAAGTTAAAGTTGAAAGTGGATCCGCCGACCACCACCGTCCTATCAATCAAGTCCCGAGTGTACGTGACTTTTAAATATTTCACAGGCGACTCAGTGATAACTGATACTTTGCGACTGTCGCTAGTCGCCCGACAGCTCCCCCGCGGGCGAATGCGAATGGGGAGAATCAGAGCCTCGAGGTGGAGTCATTCTCGACCTGGAAAGGGCGAGAGCGGGAAGAAGTGGAGAGAGGGAGGAAAAAGTCCGCCGGCACATGTTATGTATGTACCCAAACTGTGTTTGTGGAGCGAGTTTGCCACGACGTTACTGTACTGGTCCATGGAGGTCGAGGACGTTGTGGACTACATCCAGAAGAAAACAACACTTCGCCTGAGGGTCGAGAGTCTGCAGTCTCGTCACAAGGTTAACTTTGTGTTATATTAGTCTGTATCAGCGTCTGAACAAATGTGCCAAATGTGTAAAAGTTTATGTAAACTGTATGTTTTTATGTTTGTGTTCGCATATCATTTTTTGTTGTACTAGGTATCGTTCAACTTAGGCAATACTGCAAGTTTCATCAAAATCGGTTCAGTAGTTTTTGAGATGGAGAATTTTGATTCTTAATTATGTACAATTTTAAAGTCAGTTTTATCTTTTTAAAATAATTTTGCTATTCATAACGATAATTGCAGTGTTTTAATATTTTGTATTAAAACACTGCAAGGTATTTATAAAATGAGTTAAGATGACCGAAATGTTAAATAAATGAATAAAATATGAATTAGTCTTACCGGAATGTGACGGGGCAGTGCGAGCACTGAAAGATGTTGGTGCCATTGTGCTCCCTCTGGTGAGTAATCGCTGCACTCCTGTAAGAGACGTCGCTACGTTGAATTCAATTAAATAAATCACAAACCACAATGTTAGCGCCAGGAGGAAGCCAATGCAGTACTGCCAAAGCACTTAGTGCAGTAGTACGGTGTAATGTGTACTGCAGGGTAATATACTTTCAACTTTTTAGTTTTTACATTTATCCGGTAGTCACTCAAAATCAGTGCCGTGACCACACTACCTCGGACCGTCGCCCGTATTCTTATCATCTAATAGGTACTAATATTATAATTCTGAAGAGTTTGTTTGTTTGTTTGAACGCGCTAATCTCAGGAACTACTGGTCCGATTTGAAAAATTCTTTCAGTGTTAGATAGCCCATTTATCGAGGAACGCTATAGAGTTAGGGTCTAGGCTATATAACATCACGCTGTGACTTTTAGGGCCGCGAAACACCGGAATGGCAGCGGCGCGGCGGGCACTTTCGGTGTCATATATGCTTTTAAACTTTATCTTCATTATTGTAATACATAGTATAGCTTGAGAAATCGCGGCCACGAGCGGCCACGGGCGGGCGTAGACTTCTCAAGCGATACTATCTATTACAATAATGAAGATAAAGTTTAAAATTATATTATACGAAAGTTCTCGCCGCGCCGCTTCCATTACGGTGTGGCGCGGTCCTTAGGAGCGAAGAAACAGAGGATAATGTAAAAAAAGCGGGGAAAATTATTCATCTTTGAGAGCTTCCGTTGCGTGCGCTGCAAAAATGGTCCAGGATATCCAAAAAATATGTATAAAAGAATTATTCCTCTTTAAATGATCTAAAAAAATGTCTGTGAAAAAAGATAGGCATGTGCTACATGCCTATCTTTTAGGGCCGCGCTACACCGGAACGGCAGCGGCCGGCAGCGGCCGGCAGCGGCGCGGCGAGCACTTTCAGTGAGAAATAATTTTAAACTTTATTTACATACTTATATAACTACTAGTATCGCTTGAAAAATTCAAAAAGGTCGCGCGGCCGCCGTCGCGGCGGAAAGTGCTCGCGGCTGCCTGCGTCCGCGCGCGTCGCCGCGAGGTGCCGCGCGCTCCTTGCGTTGGCTTCCCCGCACGCGCTAGTTTTCTGTGTTCTAGAGACAGGATAGGCCGTTGTGTCGTCACAACAGTAATTATATTTAAATATCGTATTGCAAACAAAAAATGGATACTGAGGAGAAGCTCATTACTATAGGTTAGGCAATACCAGTGTAGGCTCTGGAGGTTGCGCGCGGCCGCCCGCGGCGACGCGAGTCGACTCTGCCGGACCTGCCGGCCTCGCCGCGGCGCCGCAGCCGATCGCTGCCGGCCTCTGCCATTCTAACTCACAATAATCGTTTTTATCTATACTTATAAAATAACATGTCCCGACTGACTGATTCATCATCGCTTGAGCAAAAACTGTTAAAGTTACAGCCACGAGATTTGGTGAATGGGGTTGTTTTATTAAGTGGACATCCACTAAGGAAGAGATTTCAGAAATTTTACGCCGAAGGGGGAGCAATAGGGGTTAAAGGTTCGAATGAAAGTCGGTCATTTCTTATGTCAGAAACATGAAACTTTATTTTTGGGCTAAGGATTAAAAAATAATGGACGTATGTTTAAATTTTATGGAAATTCTACCCCCAAGAGGGTGAAATTGGGGTTGAAAGTGAATGAAAGTCCGTCATTTCTTGAGTTAGAAACATGAAGCTTTATTTTTGGGCTACTGATTAAAAATTTAAGCGTTTCTGGAAATTCTACCCCCAAGGATAGGATAGGATAGGAGGTGAAATTAGGGTTGAAAGTTTGAATGAAAGTCCGTCATTTCTTAAGTTAGAAACATGAAAGTTGATTGACGCTTGCTTAAATAGGGTCCCGTTTTTACCCTTTGTATTATAAGGAACCACAAAAAGGGGAAAACTATAATTCATCTTTGTTATTATACTATGTTAACGCGGACGAAGTCGCGGGCAACAGCTAGTATTATAATATAAATTTATTTAAGTATTTAAAATGATCATTATAAGTTATTTAAATTAAAATGTACAAATAATTGTTCACCCTTTGTTTTTTATATTTCATTATTTACCTGTTTCACCACTTTCTGATAAAGTGCCGAATAGGCTATTAAGTATTAGCTATGTCCACACTGTGCCTTTTTTGTTCATCAAGGGCATACGTCATAGCGCACGTGAGGCATGCCCGCGACGCATTCGCTCTGACCGTATCCAAAACTTTCACTTTGTTCTTTTTTTTCTGGAATTTTTATGACCAAATAAGCCGCACATATTCCACCCAGTAAAATGTTCTCGTCGCACATGTTACAATAATCTGACAGACACTGCAGTCTGCAAGTTGCAACTGAACAAAAATGACAATGTTGGCGTTGCGTCCGTTGGCGTATTCAAACAAAGCGAAAGTTATACGGTCAGAGGCCATGCGTCGCGGGCATGCCTCACCTGCGCTGTTGACTGCGCTATAATGCATGCCCTTGATGAACAAAAAAGGCACAGTGTGGACAGCTTTTTTGACAGATTCTCCATACTGTATCTGTCAAGTTAATATCCAATATCCACCATATTCGGCACTTATCAGGAAGTGGTGCAACAGGCCCTAAGAGTAGGTAAGTTTGAGTGTAACCTGTGCTGTGTGACCATGCCGCAGTCCCTGCATGTGTACTCGCTGGCGTGCGTCGTCTTGATGTGGTTGCGCATTTGACGCTTCCACCGGAACCGGTGCTTGCACAACGCGCAACCGTACGCCCCGAATGTCTACACACAAATAACATTCAAAGAAACCGACAACGATGTTCTCTCGCTCCATCTTCGAATCCGACGAATCAATGAGAGATTTTCATTTATATTTTTTAATTTTAATTTTAACAATCTTAACTAGATGGCGTAAGGATAGACAATTCTAGATTTTCTATTGGTTCCTCACCGATCTGAAATTATCTGCAGGTTGGCATCACTGACTACATATGGGTTGTGTTTTCAAAAAATATCAGTGTACTGTCAAGTGTGACATAAATCAAAATATCTTAAACCTAAGCGATCATTGGCCTAAGCGATTAGGCCAGTACACTGGTAATAGAGTCTGGCTAGCGAAAGATGAGACTGGAAAAAAGGCGGCAAATTCAAAAAATCGACGTATAACTACCATGTCTATAGCCGGAATTATAGTTTTGATCTACGAACTACGAATAATAAGGTTTCTTAGTTTTTATTATTCGTAGTTCGTAGATTAAAACTATAATTCCGGCTATAAACAGGGTTGTTATACGTCGATTTTTTTAATTTGCCGCCTTTTTCCAGTCTCATCTTTCGCTAGCCAGACTCTAGTTTAGGAACACGCTGACATAATAAAAACTTGTCAATTTGAAACTTGACAACTGAAAGAGTTTTGGCGGGCATGGTCACTTTCAAACTTCTTCTACTTTTTATTGTTGGTGTGGTTTTTATTATTTTTTCCCAAATTCTGCTTTTTGGGTTTTTGATATTCATTATTGGTAAAATATTAGCCATTAAATATCCGTTATCTTGCACAAGTGCAGGTAAGATGTTGTCAAAACCAAAATGTATAATTCCTGTGACACTTGGTGTGAATATCGGTAAATAGGGCTATTTCTTCCGTGAATTTTAGCTAAAACATCGTTATAATAACTTTATTATCCTATTCATTGGAATATTATTGCGTCTTTTTCAAGTTGAAATGTATCAAGTTTTACATTCTTTTGCCCAGTTTTGTAGCAATTATTGATGGTATTCCCTGGTATTACCGATAGTTGTCTACCCATACGCCATCTAGTTACTAAAATGGAAACTGTTTGACAATCAAATTAAAAAAAATAGGAAAATCCCTCATTGAGCACCAAAGCAATAAGTATACAGTATACACCCTCGACAAACGGAACCCTTGTCTGGCGAAGTCGGGTTAAAATCAGTGATCGATTATTTTTTATTTTAATTATTTTTTATATTATTTAAATAAATTCTACGAGATGTTAATAGAGTTAAATTAATGTATGGATAAATAAAGAATAAATAAAGAATTCTAGTGTCCTAAAAACCAAAATTAAAATGTATACAGAACTACTCACAAAACTGAGTAAGCCTTAAACTACACAGTCAGTGTAGTTTAAGGCTATTATTTATTTGAAATAATATTATGAATTTTAATTAATTGTGGTCCATCACGCCATGGACACTTTTTTTTTTATATATAAGTAAGTAATATAATATATATATGTGTATATGTCGCAGGGAAAAGAGGACATCAGGAACTTCACGACATCCCGGCAGATGCCGAATATTCCTGTTCATTACGTCCTCCCACCAAAAATATCCAGTGACATGTCATTTCACCAAACCAAATTCAGTGAAATGTCAGAAAGGCGGAGACCGCCGAATAAAAAATTGAGCCACGCACTTCTCTCGCCCGCTCCAGCACCCACACGGGCACCTTGATAGAACCACAACCCCAGCACTAACTTAAATCGACTAAGCCAAATAAGGGGAATAAGGGAGGGAAAGGTTCTGAAAGCATTTGTTTCAAATCTATTCAGAAATAAAACGATTTATCTATTTTTTTTTGTCTCGCCACAATATCAAAAAACTTGTGAACTCTTATTTGGCTACGACACTGTCTCAGTCAGTCAGTTACATTTTCAGCCTCACTACTTTACTCGGTAGCTATAATGCTCGATTTACACGGGTGACTAAAGCCGCACGATTTACGCCGCACGGCGAAAATCGACCGTGTAAATGGCAATTCGACTACGCCGCATGCGGCTGAAGTCGCAAGCCCCAAAGTCGTGCGGCCAACGGCCGCATGCGGCTGGTGACTATAATCGACCGTGCAAACGCTCAGTCGCAAGCGATCGCTTGCCGCGAATACTACTGTCGACTGGTGACTTGCCAGGTGACTAAAATCGACCCGTTAGTCACCCGTATAAATGGGGTGGCGATTCGACTGGTGACTTGCCGGGTGACTAAAATCGACCCGTTAGTCACCCGAGTAAATCAGCATAATCGAGCCGTTACCTCGGTGTGTCGCACGGCGTGCCTGGCGAGCGTCCTCTCAGACAGGAAAGCCTTGTAGCAGAGGTCGCACTTGTAGGGCGCGGTGAGGTAGGCCGCTGAGCGCGCGCGCGCCGCCATCGCCGCCTGCTGCTCCTCCGGCGTCAGGTCACGGATTTCGAAACAGGGAAGCTCCATCTTTGAGAATTGGCCAACTTTCGCCGCACTGAAAGTTACAGTTCTCTACAATATTGTCGAGCTAAATCCTTTTTAAAATTATTAGTAATGTTTGGCAATACGGCCTACTACTACTCACCTATACTTAATATTATAAAGCGGAAGACTTTGTTAGTTTGTTTGTTTGAACGCGCTAATCTCAGGAACTACTAGTCCAATTTGAAAAAAATCTTTCAGTGTTAGACAGCCCATTTATCGACGAATACTATATTTTATCACACTAACACAGGAGCGAAGAAATAGAGGAAAGTGTGGAAAAAACGGGGGAAATTATTTGAAAGGGCATATTTGAACGGGCTAATCTCAGGAACTACTGGTCAGATTTGAAAAATTATTTCAGTGTTAGATAGCCCATTTATCGAGATAGGCTATAGGCTATATTTTATCACGCTAAGACTAATTGGAGCGAAGAAATAGAGGAAAGTGTGGAAAAAAACAGGGGAAATTATTTGAAAGGGCTTATTTGAACGCGCTAATCTCAGGAACTACTGGTCCGATTTGAAAAATTCTTTCAGTTTTAGATAGCCAATTTATCAAGGAAGGCTATAAGCTATATTTTATCACGCTAAGACTAATAGAAGCGAAGAAATAGAGGAAAATGTGGAAAAAAACGGAGGAAATTATTTAAAATTGCTTATTATCTTGAGAAACTGGATCAATTTTTATGTTATTTGGCACACATGAAGAATAGACCACGTGAAAGGACATAGGTTTCTTTTATTGCGGAAAAATGTATGGTTTCCTTGACATTCCTAAATTACCCGGGCGAAGCCGCGCGGAACATCTAGTTATTTCTACTTTTGCTACTAATTTTGTCTAAAGTTGGTTCTATGTTTTAATCGAGTGTAAAGCTAAAATAAAATCACATACCTGTTCCCTTTTTTTTGCACATTTAGATTTCTCTTTGATCTTTTTCTCTGTGCCGCTGGGACTACTTTTTTCACCCGCTGCCTAGTCGGTTTAGTGTTGACATTGCTATCACTATGTTCGGCCTGCTGTGATATATCGCTATGGAGTTCATCGCTAATATAAGGTTGGCTCGTATCCATCGCATCGATGTTCTGTTTCAAATCTAACATCATTAACTTAACCAGATTATTGGACTCCGGCTCGACTTGGGGAACTCTCGCCGCGCTGAAAGTGACGATGCTCTATAGTACAAGCTAAATCGTTTTTAGGGTTCCGTACCGAAAGGGTAAAAACCCCTATTACTGAGACTTCGATGTCTGTCCGTCCGTCCGTGTGTCTCCAGGTAGTATCTGAAGAACCGCTATAGCAAGACAGATTCGTGTATATCTGTTGCCGCTGTAACAACAAATACTAAAAATAAAATAAAATTAATATTCAAGAGGGGCTTCCATACAACAAACGTGATTTTTTTGGCCTTTTTTGCTCGATATCAATAATGTTAACAGGTCTACTACAGGGCACTAGGCACTTGATATTTTCACAAAGGCTTTAATTATATGTCTACTTCAATAATTAATAATAATGTTCCGGATACGGACACACAGAGCCATCTAGTGACAAACCAGCGCAACTTATCGAAGTAACGCAGACAGTTCTACATATTCTATTCGATATCGATATCGAGATAGAAATATTCCACCCTTGTTTACGCGAATCTTGTACATTCGGGAAAGGAATGTTCTCGTACAGTCTATAACTCGTCTCGGCCCATATAAATAGCCGCAGGTAGACGAGCCAGTAATTCAGTTTAGTCTGAGCGATCTTCGAGGCGACTTCGGAGTGAAAACAAGTGATCAATAGTGAGTGAACCAGTGAAACTACGACTTGGCTACGACCTATGACAGTGATAGTGCTTAGTGTTTTGGACCTAGTGCTTTGTGTAAGACCTAGTGCTAGTGAATAAAGTCTTCAAGAGAGTCAGCAGGTCTTTTTCTCCAAATCCTTCGAACCCTAGCACGTAACAATAATATTAAGTTAATATAAAAATTTTAGGGGGGCACTCATACAAAAAACACAATATTTGGTCTATCTTCGGTACTTTAGGTCTATTGTAAAAAATATATTATAACTAGACATCGGATTATATGCACGATCAAAGTGCCGAAATATGCATGCAAATATGCACGAAAAAATAGCCAAAATATGCACAAAATATGCACAATCAAAAGTCACTTAATATTATAAAAATGTATTATTTTTGGAAGAGTTTTCCGGTGTTGCTCATAATAAATGCGCCAATTATCATAATTCCATTAAATCCAGGACTTTTTTCTTCTGACCGATTACAATCTTGGTACCCATGGAAGTTCATTACCCACTTTATTCAAATTTTTTTTCAAATGTGGCAAACTACAAAGAAACATGTTGTTTCTAGAAAGATATTGTACTTCGGGTATATTGCGGAAGTCTTTAAACAGTTTAAACAAGGGTGGGCTACATATTTGAAGTATTTTGATTTATCATACCTCTGTTTCTTGGCCTCGGTGTATATTATGATAGCTAGTTTGGAAACAACGAGGGCATAATATGGCCGAAATATGCACTATCAACGAAAAAATTCCAAAATATGCACTATCGCCCAAAAAGCCCCATTATATGCATTTGCATATGCAAATGCATATAATCCGATGTCTAATTATAACATATTGTAGTTCCTTTGTATATATGACTGTTTGATGTAAAAAAAATGTTTGCTCTATAACGGTACGGAACCCTTTGTGCGCGAGTCCAACTCACACTTGGCCGAATATTTTTTTATCAATGGCAACACTGCCCTACATTGTCTATGGGGCTTTGTTGTCTGTGTTTTAAATTTACAGCTCGACAAGGCTTAAACGGCCCATTCACGGCAGTCCGCCGGCTTATGCGGGATAGTGAATGGTGTCGCAGGCCAGCCGCCATGAAGGCCTGCGACACCATTCACTATATGCACTGCATAAGCCGGCGGACTGCAATGCAGGATAGTGAATGGGTCACTTTATGAACGTGGGTGACATTTGACGGGAGCGCTGCTGGTAAAGGAGAACTTCAAACACATGTCAAAAATGACGTTTTTATATGATAGAAGCGTTTAGTTCCTTTTCTCGCCACGTTCATATAAAGCCTTGTCGAACTGTAGTTTAAAATTTTATTAGTGTTCAGTGTAAAGCTTAAACTAAACCACATACCTATCGCCATTCGTTTGCACATTTAGATCTCTCTTTGGTCTTGTTCTCTGTGCCGCTGGGACTACTTTTTTCACCCACTGCCTAGTCGGTTTAGTGTTGACTGGCTTGCTATAATTATGTTCGACGTGCTGTGATATATCGCTATGGAGTTCATCACTAATATAAGGTTGGCTCGTATCCATCACATCGATGTCCTGTTTCAAATCTAACATCAATAACTTAACCAGATTATTGGACTCCGGCTCGACTTTGGCGCATTTCGGGATCTTGCATGTGGGGGACGATCCATCAATTTCCTGAAAGATAGTCTCGAAGCTTAGCGTGTGAGCTGTTCTAGTAGGGCCTGTCAGTAATTACATGGGTAATTTAAGAAAGGTTTAGAAGACCCTGCCATAGTAAAAGGAGGGGAAGTAAGTTATCTTCATACAAAGGCACCGCGCGCGGCTTGTATGTGTGCGCCATAGTATCAATGCATCGCCACGTACGGCACACAACAAAATCTCGGCGGTACCAGCCTTATAAAACTGGCCGAGATTTTGTTGTGTGCCGTACGTGGCGACGCATTGATACTATGGCGCACACATACAAGCCGCACGCGGAGCCTTTGTATGAAGATAACTTACTTTCCCTCCTTTTACTATGACCCTGCTAGTAAATCATAATTATACCGTAACCTGTTTTTTTAAACTTTATAAATAAATAATACTCGGGGCAACTGTACCCCACACAGAACTTTCAATTACCAAAGTGGGTCCCTGGTCACGTTCAGATTTAATATCCATCTCCATGTGTGTGTGACATGAACTGTCAAACACTTCTATGTTATATTTATAGTGCTTCATTGTGAGGCTAGACTTCAAATTATAATTTATACGGTCTATGGATTTTATATCACCAACAGTGAGGATCTGAAACATAAAAGTGAAAAGATAAATATGTATACATAGGGCCCGTTATTTAAGGGGTTTGTTTTGAGGGATATTTCTTCTTACACTAAAAACAAACTAGTATTTTTTTTACTAGAAACTAAAATACTTGACTCGAACGTATCCAGGCGCGCCTTTCAAGCGTAATCTGGTGTTTAGGTTGTAGAGCAGGCCAGTAAAATTGTGAAGAACTCAAGTGACTGTCATCAAATCAAAAATGTAGTTTTCAAAAACTTTGGCCAACGCAAGATTATACTTTATCATCGTTGAAGGTGGTACCATACATTGTTCCTTATATCTGTTACGCTCAAAGACCGAAAACGCTCAGTGAGCGAAAAAATGGCTTATAACGCGTTGTGGTAATAGTGAAACGGCCACGACGCGAAATTCGCGTCGTGGCCCTAGTGAAAACGGCCACAACGCGTTCTGGTAATCACAGAAATACCACATAGCGAAATTCGTGTCGTGGCTGACGTGCTATTCGACCACAACGCGTTGTGGTAATCGAGTATAACCATGACGCGTTCTGAGCATTTTAAAAACAGCCACGACGCGAATTCGTGTTGTGGCCCTAATGAAAACGGCCACGACGCGTTCTGAAACCAGGCCGTGTTACGCAGGAGTAATTTTATAGCGCCCAATTGTGTGCGCAATACACAAGAGCACTCTGGTTGCAATGAAACTAGGCCAGTTACGCAGGGGTAATTTTATAGTGCCCAAGTGTGTACGCAATACACAAGAGCACGTTACGCAGGAGTAGTTTTATAGTGCCCAAGTGTGTGCGCAATACACAAAAGCACTCTGGTTTCAATGAAACCAGGCCAGTTACGGAGGAGTAATTTTATAGTGCCCAAGTGTGTGCAATATCACACAAGAGTACTCTGGTTTCAATGAAACCAGGTCAGTTACGCAGAAATAATTTTATAGTGCAAACGTGTGTGCGCGTGTAAAAGTCGGTCCTGCGCCTGATCTCTCGCCAGCGCTCCATTGGGTTATGAGAGTAAAGAATAGTGCTCTTGTATATTGCGCACACACTTGGGCACTATAAAATTACTCCTGCTTAACTGGCCCGGTTTCATTAAAATCAGAGTGCTCTTGTGTATTGCGCACACACTTGGGCACTTTAAAATTACTCCTGCGTAACTGGCCTGGTTTCATTGGAACCAGAGTGCTCTTGTGTATTGCGCGCACACTTGGACACTATAAAATTACTCCTGCGTAACTTGCCTGGTTTCGTTGAAACCAGAGTGCTCTTGTGTATTGCGCACACACTTGGGCACTATAAAATTACTCCTGCGTAACAACCAGAGTGCTCTTGTATATTGCGCACACACTTGGGCACTATGAAATGACTTCTGCTCAACTGGCCTGGTTTCATTGAAACCAGAGTGCTCTTGTGTATTGCGCACACACTTGGGCACTCTAAAATTAATCCTGCGTAACATGCTCTTGTGTATTGCGCACACACTTGGGCACTATAAAATTACTCCTGCGTAACTGCCCTAGTTTCATTGAAACTAGAGTGCTCTTGTGTATTGCGCACACACTTGGGCGCTATAAAATTACTCCTGCGTAACACGGCCTGGTTTCAGAACGCGTCGTGGCCATTTTCATTAAGGCCACAACACGGATTCACGTCGTGGCTGTTTTTAAATGCTCAGAACGCGTCATGGCTTTTCTCGATTACCACAACGCGTTGTGGTCGAATAGCACGTCAGCCACGACACGAATTTCGCTATGTGGTATTTCTGTGATTACCAGAACGCGTCGTGGCCGTTTTCACTAGACCACGACGCGAATTTCGCGTCGTGGCCGTTTCACTATGACCACAACGCGTTGTGAGCCATTTTTTCGCTCACTGAGCGTTTTCGGTCTTTGAGCGTAACATATCTTTTATACAACTAAATAATGCCTATCGCTTACATTGTTCACAGCTAGTTTATCTAACAGCAGTAATTGTGATGTTTGTGCCTGCTCTTTGAATTTCTTTAGCGACAATAGTTTACTGGTGCACTCCCAACACACCATCTGGGGCAGGCCGTCCATAGCCTGAACCTGAAATATTAATATAGTGAAATATCTATTGCCAAACATATATATGTCGTGGAGTGAGAAGGCGCCACTATGATTTTCTAGCGACATCGCTCGAAATTAGATATTTACGAATAAGCGCCATCTGTTATTAATATTGTGAATTTATCTGTCTTTAATACCGCCAAATGGTAGATTCCTATTTCCTAGTGAATGTAAATGTAGTTCGTTTATTGTTCAATAGATGGCAGGATTTTGTTTACTGTACTGGAAACAGCGCGATCACCCGACAGGGGGCGGCGGACATGGCCTTGCGTAGTGACACTTGACAGTTCATTCAAATAATTGAATGTGAGATTCCGTTGAGGTTATAAAAAGTGAAATTAAGGACGTTGCTTACGGAAGGACTTGTCATTGTTTCCACTTGTGTTTATAATTTGCTGTGAACTGTGGATTGATTTAAAATACTGAAATAACTTTCGTTGAATGTTAAATTGCCTGGGGAACCCTTCAATCATCTGCCGGTGGAAATAGTCGCCCTCTGTAGTTTTATCTGAGAATACCCGCTTCCCGACATATATAAAACTCTTCTTTTCGGATGTAAAATCTTTCAGTACTACCTGATAAGTGCCGGAAGGGCCTCATTCCCCGCTTCCTGATAAGAGCCGGATAGGCAATCCAGACCACAACCTAACTTGCCAGATAGAGTACCTATCTGTCGAGAAACAATGATATTATATTATAAAAAAAATATTATAATTTTTTTTACGTCCGTGATTATAATATTATTAAAACATCATTGTCGAGAAACGATTTTCCTGAAAATATGTTTATCAGCTGGATTCATTACAATGGAGGCAAGACTATTTTATGTCCTTTCTTGGGTCTCCAATACTTGACTTACTTTTATTCTTCATGCTAATCGCTTCTTAATCATTCATTTTCACAAAAAAAACTAATATTTTAAACAGTAGAAACCCATAAAAATGTTGATTGAAAAATATGCCTATTAAATAGCACCGAAAACTGCAACGTCATTTTCATTGGGTCATATTTTTATTTTTTTGTATTTTATACTTTCTTTATTGAAATTTTTATGGGCTTAATGTACGAGTATAAAAGTGCCAAAAACTTAGAAAAGTATTAAATAAGAAATGGGAAATTATTTGTAATGTTGAAAAGTTTTGGCCATTTCATTTCCCAACCACAATAAATGGAGATAATATATAAAACTATGTTTTATTTGAATTATTCAAGTAAATATATTTTACAAAATATATACAAATAAAATTACATATAACGAGCGCGTTAAAGATATTAAATTACTAGTGTGATGACGTCACATGCAAATCGGAAGTACTGCAAAAGCGTTTTCGTCAGTACAAATTAAAAAATATAAAATCTTATTTTGAAATCGACTTTATTTATCAATCATAAGCTTTTATTTGACGATAAGGGTAAAATACGGTGTCCTAGGTCAAGTTCTACTAGAAATATGCATTTGTTAAATGAAATTTAATATAGGTTAATATTATCAAACCAAACTTTAAGAAAAAGATCTGCGAAGAGAACAAGAGAAACAAGCCTATTTTATGTGAAGAAGTAATAACTAATAGGTACCGTGACTCCGACAATCATCTTGTACAGGTGATGAAGGTTGTGGTCCCTGATGTTGAACATCTTCCTGTCCATGGCCAGGCACACTCTGCAGGTCTGTAACATACTCATTGTGAATAAAGTATACTTACTACTTTTTATAACACTGTCAGATCTCTAATAGCGTGCTCGGATTTAAATGCGGTTGAAATGTTATAATAGGTAGTGATAGGGGGAGGTTTGTGTGTATGACACATGCTTAATCCATACTAATATTACATACTAGACGTTCCGTGCGGTTTCGCCCGCATAAATAAGGAATTTTATGAAAAAGTACATTTTCCCGCAAAAAATAGCCTTTATCCCTTTAAATGGTAAAATCCCTATTTATAGATGTAGATCTGTGCCAAAAAATTTATCCAGTGGTTCGCGAGAATAAGCGCCTTCAAATAATTTTCCCGGTTATTTCCACATTTTCCTGTTTCTTCGCTTCTGATAAATTATAGCCTTCCTCGATAAATGAGCTATAACAACGAAAGAGTTTTTAAAATCGGACCAGTAGTTTCTGACATTAGCGCGTTCAAACAAACTAACAAACTCTTCAGTTTTAAAATACTATCTATTTGACCGAGCAAATGACATTTATTAAAAATGATTCCTAGCTAGATCGATTCATCGCCCCCGAAACCCCCTATATACTAAATTTCATGAAAATCGTTGCAGCCGATTCCGAGATTCAAATTATACAGGGTGTCAAAAGACCGCTTCCGATAACTTCGTGGGGTTATTATAGGGCATGAGATATATCCATTGGTGCAAGAAATTTTCATGTAATCGCCAGTTTTTAAAATAGTCAAAATTTTCAACACGCAATGTATAATGCGTGCAGTTAATGAGCGATAATATCGCCCGCCGCCAATGAATGAAACCCCGGGCCGAGCCGGCCCCCCCGCGCCGCCCGCGCCGAATACCGCGCGCGCGGCTCTGCGCTAGTCATGAGTTAAGACAAAACAGCTGATCGTGGTGTGCCCTATACCCTAGCCCGTAGGTAGTGAATAAACCACCAATATTGTAATGATTATTAAATTACAATAGTTTTCACGATTTAACAAAATGTTACAATTTATTAATTACCGTTTCTCAGGTTTTTACTCAAAAATACTCAGTTGTTACTTCCGGCCAAAAAGGAAAAGAAATCATAATTCACATCCGATCATCATCCGATTTACACATCTGTAAAAATACATACACAGTTACCTACTGCACCTATCAATACCTATCAATGGAAAACATACGTGATAACATGTTCACTGACCTGTGATCAGCTGTCTGCTTTTATGAAATGCAGTTCGAACTGTGCTCCATGATCCATCTAACTCGATGTAGATTGCAGAGTTATTCAACACTTAACAAAAGTAATTACAGGAGACATTCCAATTCTTTAAACACTTTTTATTGCACTGTTTAAACCGCACTATCGTCTATCGACGACGATGTTCACCTGTTCCTTAAAGCATCGCACATTCATCGGACGTATCTTGTCACGGCCCGTTATTAATTACAAACATAAAAAAAAATAGTTAACAATACACAAAACAAGCAATAATATGACAACATCTAAACGTAAAATTACAAAACTTAAACAAAAACGTCACAGTACCTACCTACACCAGCACGGCGCGTGTTAGACAGCCGACTGAACAAAATTGAAGAAAAAACTTTGTAAAATAATAGGGATGTATCCCTGTGCAATGTGAATATTTTGAGTAATCGATAATTTTTTTATCGATAAATCGTATTAATTGTTTTACATACGAGTACGTATTGATTACTGTCAAACTAAAAATAAACAAATATTTACTCAATATTAAGAAAAGCGACAATAATTAAAAGTTATTTAATTAATTAGGTATTAAAGTATTTTAGACGCGCATAACGCGTACCACGGTATAACAATCACTTTATCACGATAATGTACAATAGGTATCGAATTTAAAAAATGAGATGAGATCTACTAAATAATAGTTATAATTTTTATTATTTAATGGTAATTTAAATATCGACTAAATAGTATTGAATTTATAGGGTACAACACTTAGATTGTCCTTGAAATGGATTAGCGACACGTGCGTCGGCACCTGCAGAGCGGCGCGCTTTGTCGGCGCCGCGATCAAAGCAAGCCGCCTTTTGTCGGTGTCTTTTGACTACTTCCGAAAGTCGATACACGACGAACATTATTTCAAAAATTAAAATAGATTTTTTAATTTAGTAGCCATTTGAGCATTGAGGTAATAGGTTGTTAGAGTTGTTAGGAGATAAGTTTGATTTTTTAACAATTACTTCAAGTATCAAAACGTGGTAGTATTGTGTAAAGTGTTAATAATTGATTATTATTTCAGTTGTAATAAAATACTTTGTGGTGTGATACATTTCGTTAACGAGAAGTTTTTTTGACGTTCTTGGTGGTGACTGGTCTTATTGCTTGGTGTTAAGGACTATTTTCAAAATGCATAAAGAAGTAAGAACACTTGAACTCAACATTTTTCACGTAAGTTAATTGCCAGTTTTATGTATGAGGTTTTTTCGTGTATCATCTGTTATTTCGATTGATAAGTGACGATTGCGGATAAACAGTTCATCCGCATAGGTTTCGTTACTTACGATGAACTTTTTAACGAGTCTAATAATCTTAGAAGTTTGCCATACTGTCGTAAGTTGTTACACATGCACAGACAGTTACTTACAGTTTTCTACATGAGCTACCATTAAACTCTTAACACTGCAAGTAGCTTAGATGAGAGTCTAAGTTCCACGTCATGGTGACCTTCATGGGTTTGAAATTGAAAAGACATACATTAGGGTTTCTGTGTGTTCTGTCGTAAGTCGTAACTCGTAGTGTATCGTCATTCGTCGCATACGACCTTTCGACTTAGCGTGCGTAGGGCGGAGCTAACAGCTGATTAACGCGGTCAACGTTCTCGGGTTTGTACCTACTCGGAACACGAGAATGTTGACCGCGCGCTTGCAAATGCTTATTGGGGTAAAAATAATAAAATTTAAAAAAATATTTTAAAATATTTTTCTATGTGGTTTATTATCATGTTTAAAGGGTTTTAATTATAAAAAAATAAAGAATAAAAAATTTAAAAAATTAAAAAAAAAAAAAAAAAATACATATTCGTAATCAGAAAATGTAGTATAATCATACCCCAAAGTTATCGGAAGTGGTCTTATTACACCCTGTATATATACAAGAATTGCTCGTTTAAAGATATAAGATAAGTATAGATTATAATTATTGCCAACGCATATGTGTCTGTTACCTCTTCACGGCCAAAATTATTAACCGATTTTGCTGAAATTTTGTAAGTATGGAAATTTTGAGTCTCGGGAAAGGGCATAAGAAAAAATGTTACTTGCCGAAAAAATAGTTACCGAGCAATAAACGAATTTTAACGGCAGGGAGTTGCGGCCGTCAACTAGTTTAGTGGATATGGCAAAATAATACTTGTGAATATTTATTACCACTTGCCACAAGAACTACCGAACATAATATTTTGGATCAAATATATGGCATGGTAATTATTTAAGGTACTTATATTTTTAAATACAATTACAGGTTAGGTTTTATAAATACAATACACGAAAATATTGTTACTTACTTTAAATTCGGCTTTTGCCTGCAGATCTTCATCTGTGTTCTGAAAACATTTTAGGTACTTATACATATTTGTGATTAAAGTAAAATAAATTAATGAGGTTTCACATTTAATAAATTTATTGTAATAACATTAAGCCATAATATTTGTAATCCATGTTATTTTGTAATATAAATTTGTTTTGTTTAAGTAAATAAATAAATTAATTAAAAAAAAAAAAATTAATCCCATAATACTTCCACACCATTTCGGTGATGGTGGCCAGTTTCATAGAAACCATGCCTGATGGGCAGGAGTAATTTTATAGTACCCAAGTGTGTGCGCAATCCACAAGAGCACTATAGAGTATATAGGAATATAGATTCCTTTACTCTAATAACCCAGTGGGACAGAAGACCAACACTACTGGCGAGAGATCAGGCGCAGGACCGACTTTTTACATGCCCATCTGACGCATAGATCATTTTGCTTGCCAGACAATCAGGTGATCAGCCTGCATGGTTCTAACGAAACTTGGAAAATAACATTTTTCTAATGCGGGAATCGAACCCACTGGCCACGACCTTCGAGTCAAGAGCCGCGCTCCAAGCCACTGGACCACAGAGGCGTTAATAATTGAATCCCAGATGTACTCACAAGACCCAGGCTGGGCACTGCACCGTAGGTTAGCTCCTTGTCTCCCGTCTCCGAGATTACAAAGTCAAGTTCTCCAAAATGTGCAGAGCATACTGCACTGGAAATGAAAAAAAAAATACATAAAGCAATAAGCAGTAGACAAATATGCCACTGCTGAAAGAAATTCATTTATAGGCAAATGAAAACCTATATTATATTATCACTAGCTGTTGCCCGCGACTTCGTCCGCATGGACTTTGTAGCGTAGTTTTGGCGTGAAAGCGAGACAGACAGACAGACAGACAGAGATACTTTCGCATTTATAATATGGATAGTATGGATAAATATTACTTTTTTATTAATTATACAGGGTGTAACAAAAATAAGTGATAATACTTTAGGGTGTGTACGTGTTTCTTGTAGAGAGTTCACTGTGAAAGTAGCAGCGCTGAAAGACCAAAAAATTTTTTCACTTTCCTATGGGGAAACTCGTGACGCTCGGGCCATTGCCCATACAAAAGTGAAAAAAAAAATCGTCTTTCAGAGCTGCTACTTTCACAGTGAACTCTCTACAAGGAACACATACACACCCTAAAGTATTATCATTTATTTTTGTTACACACTGTATATAGAGTATATTAGTCTTACATAACAATACAGTAGATTAGCCTTACATCTAAGGCCTATAGAGTATATCTATAGGCCTTAGATGTAAGGCTAATCTGTGTGTTTTAGGCTTCCGTACCCAAATGGCAAAAACGGGACTCTATAGACTTAGATGTCAGTCTGTTTGTCTCCAGGCTGTAACTCAATAACCACTATAGCTAAAGTTCTGAAATTTTCACAGATTGCGTACTTCTGTTGCTAGTTGCTAGTATAACAACAAATACTAAAAATAAAATAAAATTAATTTTTAAGGGTGCCTCCAATCTCCATACAAAGCTAATGTATTTTTTTACCTTTTTGGCTTGTAATTGATAATGGCAACAGCTATGCACTTAAAATTTTCAGAATTTCTTCAATTTTATCTGTACTCTAATAATTCATAATAAAATTAAAATAAAATAAATATTTAAGGGGACTCCCAAAACAGAATTTTTCGCCTATTTTTTCTCTATAATGGTATGGAACCCTAAACCCTCTGAGCGCGAGTCCGACTCGCACTTGGCTGATTAATTCTGATTTAACCTTACCTGTCGGGCCGTAGCTCCCACTCAGGTATACCAATAGCTTCGGTCCATAACTGTCTCAAATCAAACTCTTTTGGTATTCTGTAAGAAAATAAAGATAGTGCATAATAATTAAATTCCATGGTATAAGGACTATCATGGCATACAAGTTTCTTAATGGACTTTAACTACATTACCTACTAATGCACTCCCACACAACAAACATGATTTGTCTGTCATATTTTGCTTGATATCAATAATAATTATATATAATTGGAATCTCGGAATCGGCTCCAACGATTTTCATGAAATTTAGTATATAGGGAGTTTCGGGGGCGATAAATCGATCTAGCTAGGAATCATTATCAGAAAATCTTTTTATTCGTGTTTTATCGATAATCGTTAAACTGAAAAATATGACTCTTTCTGACATCTATTGGCGAATAATAATACTATTTTGTTAGCAACTAATTGTTTTAACGACCAGCAGATGGCGTTATTAAGTAACACGAAGTCAATGAGTGTTTGCTATACCGAGTAAAGCTCGGTCATCCAGGTACTTTCATAATTAATCACAAAATGGTCAAATAAATAATATTTCGGGAGAAGGGGGGGGTGCGCGAGTCATACTCACACTTGGCCGACTTTTATTTTATGTATAATTTAGCAGATGTCCTGCTCTGATGTAAAAAATAAATGGCCACTTTACTAATATCTCATTATTAAACATTAAGGTGGGTACTGAGTACTGATTAATGTAATGAGGTGTAATGTTACTTACTAAACAGTGAGTATTCATGCAGTCACTAGTCAGGCAGTGCCGTAAATAGCCTTTTTTGCGCCCTGTGCGAGCTTCTATATTATATTTTTTAACCAACTTCCAAAAAGGAGGCGGTTATATGTTCGGCTGTGGATTTTTTTTTACTACATTGGGAAACATCTCTGGGGAGCAGCGGGAACTTATCGGGAGCAATTCGAAAAATAAGGATCTGTCTGGTCTGGCAATTCTAGCGCCCCCCAGAGTCTACGCCCTGTGCCTGGGCACCGGTGGCACCGCCCTATTTACGGCACTGTAGTCAGGTACCAGTTACACAACACACTGACTGTATGAATACTTGCTGTGTAATTAAGGTAAAAGCACTAATGGTAGACTCGGAACTAATAGATGACACTTACGACAAAGATACCATAAAAATAAGAATTACTCTAATTTTTTCTCAACACTATAAATTTTATAAGCTTCTCAAGCTATCTGTTGATGTGAAAAAATATATTAGGGACGCCTTCGGGAACAAAATTTTGAAATGGGATCAGTTTTCGTAAATAATGTGACCGCGTCAACACGCGCTCGGCAATTTCTAAGCAAATAGGTTAAGGAAGGCGAAATTTTGCACGTAAGTTTTAAATACATTTACTTATTTGATTTTTTGTAATTTCTATTGATTTCATTGGATTAATGGCTATGTTGTACCTATATGTTACGCTCAAAGACCGAAAACGCTCAGTGAGCGAAAAAATGGCTTACAACGCGTTCGGCGACACGAATTTCGCTTTGTGGTATTTCTGTGATTACCAGAACGCGTCGTGGCCGTTTTCACTAGGGTCCATGACGCGAATTTTGCGTCGTGGCCGTTTCACTATAACCACAACGCGTTTTGAGCCATTTTTTCGCTCACTGAGCGTTTTCGGTCTTTGAGCGTAACATATATAAGTACTAATTAATGTTTATTTATGATGTTTTATCCATTTGCCCTAACAATATAAAGGGTGTCTACTATTAGTTCTTGAAAATGTAAAAAACCTAATAGATGACATGGATCTCATCTTTTAGTTTTGCAATACATACTAAAGTTATTTTGTAGTTTATTCTACTGCAAATATCACCACTATTCTCTGAAAATATAATTCTATTAACAAACTAACAAATTAGAACTACTGTACCTAAAAATGGACATATTAGACCTTGCACTGATCTAAAAATCGATTGCTTTAGTTTTTTAGTAGTAAAAGGAGAGCTGAGAAAAGAAAGAAGAAAAAAGAAGAGGCAAGAGAAGCATGGAGATTAAAGACTGAAAATAAATTTGCTTAGAAAAAATATATGAAAAATAAAAATAAAAGGAAAGATAGTTTTAGCATGGAAGAAGAATGGATAGAATCTGGAGACAACGTGGATAATATTTCATATACATGTAGTTACTATGATGAAGTAAATGAAATCTTTTGAAAAACGGCAAATAAATACTTAATAATAGGAAAAATGTAATATAATGTTCTATGTCAACTATTAGTTCATATTGGTGTCTACTATTAGTGATGTTCGTTTTCTGTGATGTCATCTATTAGTTGTTATGACTAAGTTTACAAAAAGACCAATAATATATTTTTTAATTGATTTATCAGAGAATAATTATAATAGTTTTATTTTGTAAGAGTTACTGAAGACATGGAAGCAATCCTTTATTTTCATAAATATATATTTTATAACATTCAAATGTTTTATGTTTCCTTAAAGCGTCTACCATTAGTGCTTTTACCTTAGTTACTTACATTACACCCCGTATCGTTGATCAGTACACACCTGTAAGAAAATAACCTTATTGTCATATTCAGTATAAATGGTTGAACTACATCAACTAAGTAGGTACATTACAAAATTTTGCTAATATGGGCTATCCCAGTCCAATTAGGCTGCTGCGTATTTTTCATTAGATTCTGTAATTTTTGATACCGTAGGTGAAATTCTGGTAACCTTAAATTTTTTGTTATATTAAGCCACTGTTCATGATTCTTTTAAAAATAACTTACAATGAAGAAGAACTAGGTACTTACTCGTAATAAGCAACATCGGCAGAAGGTGGTGCCGAGTTTCCATTGTTGGCACAGGACGATACACAACACTTCATTATTTTTAACTGCAAAGCCTTTAAATAATTTAAAAAAAATGGTGCAAAGCCATTATCGCGACGTGATTATATTCTCTTTGACCGTAGTCTCAGACGGTAACCTGAAACCGTCAACCGGGTTTGAAACTTTTGAAAAGTGTATTAGGTGTAAAAGTTTTATTTAAATTTTACATATGTACAACTCGGGCGAGTTAACTTGACACCTGGCTTAAATTTTACCCCTCCCTCGCTTCCCCGCGCAGCACCCCGCTCTCGTCGTACGGGTCCAGTAGCGTTAGCATATTATATCTGTTACCGTTACACGTGTGTTATTGAGTTTGCGTTTCGGAGTTATTTGTTAGTAGTTAATGGTTATTGTTTTTGGATTTTTGTTGAGTTTTGTTGTGTTATTTGTTAGTTGTTACATTTGAACGTTAAATTTGTTAAGTTTTTGTTATTCGTATTAACGTTTGAACATTGCCGTGCGTCTGTGGTATGAATTAGCTACTCACGGAATATATTAATATGAAGCTAGATACAAATTATCGGACGCATCTATAAACCTCGTATTCCTGCTGGGGAACCCTTGGGCGAGTCCAACTCGTACTTGGTTAATACTGTGGTTAGTGTAGCCCTATAAAAATAACTTGTTCCGGTAACGTAATTTTTTTTTTTTGAAATAACTTAAAATAAAAAAACTTTTTTTGCACTCAGTACTTAAGAGAAACGTCAATTGAACCAGGTGTCAATTGAGCCAGGTACCTTTTTCCTAAAGGTGAAAATATTATTACGGTACCCATCGAATCGAAAGCAAATTCGAAAGGTAACTTAAAACTTTGTCTTCTTCTTCTTCTTTAAGTTATAGCGGCCTCAGTGAGTTGCCAATGTCAGAGTGTTTTTGGGTAGACTTTGCTCTATAGACCTCTTGGATATGTCTTGGATTATTTGATACTAGCTGTTGCCCGCGACTTCGTCCGCGGTAGCATAGTAGATCGCATCCCAAGTAATTATTATATTTAATACGATTTTATTATATATAATAAAATATATTTATTATATTTTATTATATATACGCGCGGAATATCTGTTCCGCGCGTAATCGCGCTTCGCTTGCGTAATTTAGGAATATCACGCAACCGTACATTTTGCAGCTAAAAATAGCCTATGTCCCTTCACGTGGTCTATTCTTCATGTTTGCCGAATAACATAAAAATTGTTCCAGTAGTTCATAAGATAATAAGAAATTCCATATAATTTTCCCCGTTTTTTTCCACATTTTTATCTATTTCTTCGCTTTTATTAGTCATAGCGTGATAAAATATAGCCTATAGCCTTCCTCGATAAATGGGCTATCTAACACTGATTTTTTTTTTAATCGTACCAGTAGTTCCTGAGATTAGCGCGTTCAAATAAGCCCTTTCATATAATTTCCCACGTTTTTCCACATTTTTCTCTATTTCTTAGTTTCTATTAGTCTTAGCGTGATAAAATATAGTTTATAGCCTACTCCGATGAATGGGCTATCTAACATTGAAAGAATTTTTTAAATCGAATAAGTAGTTCCTGAGATTAGCGCGTTCATATAATTTCCCCCGTTTTTTCCACATTTTCCTCTATTTCTTCGCTCGTATTAGTCTTAGCGTGATAAAAAATAGCTTATAACCTTCTTCGACTAATGGGCTATCTAACACTGAAAGAATTTTTTAAATCGGACCAGTAGTTCCTGAGATTAGCGTGTTCAAATAAGCCCTTTCAAATAATTTCCCCCCCGTTTTTTCCACATTTTCCTCTATTTCTTCACTCCTATTATACTTAGCGTGATAAAATATAGCCTATAGCCTTCCTCGATAAATGGGCTATCCAACAGTAAAATAATTTTTCAAATCGGACCAGTAGTTCCTGAGATTAGCGCGTTCAAACAAACAAACAAACAAACTCTTCCCAATTATAATATTAGTATAGATCGTTGCTAAGCTACGGCAACGCCGCGGGTCGGTTGACGGCGGAAACTCGTGACCGCTTTTCTCATATGATTCTCACACAAGTCACAATAAAAAGTAATGAGCCAAATTATTACTATTAAGTTTGGATTTCGGAATATTTCCACAGACTTTTTCCGCGGAAAATCTGTATCGAAAGCTACATTTACTTAAATATACACGATCATGAAATATTCTTTCAAATTCATTGAATATGATTTTTACTGTGTATTTATTAATTTGTAAGAGCATCTTATTAGTTACCTATTACTTATTACTAATAACAGGTTGTTTACCTAATTAAAAATTATAGGGCGCAAACTATTCCAAAGCAATCATGTTCATGAGGTCTTCGAAATCCATGATGATGGAGAACGAATCATCCGTTTAAAAGTTTTATACCACAGACAATGATGAAAAACTCAAAGCAGATATGTTACTACCGCGCGCGTTGTGAAGATTCAAATACGGCCCAATTGGGCCGTCTGTTGTTTAGTCTGCATCGAGCGCACGTGCTGGTAGACGTGTAGAGGAATGCTATTGTGAATGCGCTGCAGGAAATGGTGCATTTGCTAAGTGCAAGCAATATATCTGTGTCATGGTCATTCATGGCTTACATCCACTATCTTGAATCAGCAGTTTTTGATAAATAATTGTATAAAATTATTTAAATGTAATAAAACCAACAATCATTGAAATCAGCTTTTATTTATTTTTCATAATACAGTCTCTAAAGTTACAACATAAAAAATATTTTACTTGCTATTGGTAAATCCTATAATCCTCTCAGTATGAACACATTTTAGTACTTGCTGCAACTGTAGTGCAACAAGCTGTGGAATCCTTACAGTAACTTTTCTATTAGCAAACATGTCTTGATTTGCTTCGACACTCGGTCATAAGACTTATAAGATTCCCATTATTTGTCAATCACATATAGATCTTGCATAATTATGCTAATAAACAGCAAGACAACAGAAGCTCTGTATGTATTTCTTAAAAATGTTTCTTATGGCTCAGCATCTGAAAATATATGTTATAATTTGTTACTGGTTTGTATGTAAGAGGCATGTCTAGGAAATAATAAGTTTGGCTTAGGCTAGACATCATAATTTCACAACTTACCTGTGTATTTTGTTCTTTCAAAATAAACATCTTCTGTGAAATATAGTGAACATAAGCGTGACATATTCTTTCCTTGAAACTTAGATAAATGATTGGTCTCGCGCGCGCGAGACCAATCATTCATCTAAGCCTTGAAATTCTTTATTCACAAGGCATTTCCCCACTTTTTCTTCACTTTGGGTCTTTGGTAAATATATGAACTCTCCAGTTTTTAAAACTCAAAGCACAACATTGAGGCATAAAGTAAAATGTTCGGAAGTTTCACCAGAATAAGGGCGCGCGGTGCACCGTACACGGCACCGTGTCACGGTGCGGCGCCGTACCGTATCACGGTACCGCGTCGTGCCGTAACACGGTGGCGGCGCCGTGCCGTGTCTGATGGGGACGCAGCCTTACGCTTGCCGTCTGTTTAAGTATGAACTCCTCCAAATATGCAGTTTTATGTTTCTCTTGTGCTCATTGCCTAGCTACTTTTTACGACAGAATTATTGAATAGCTTTGCAGTATTTTGCTTGGCGCCTTTTACATTTCATGTTTTTGATGGGATTACTGATTTTTGCAGTTGTAAACGGCACTGTGCAAATTTGGTGGATGAAGACACAACCTATTTGAGCAATTCCGTAATCTGAATACAAAAAAAATTTGGTCATGCTCTAACGATTTCATTACTTTTTAATCCGAATTTCATCGTATTTGTGGTATGTATTTTTTTTAGAATTTATAGTGAATTCTGGGGACAGGACATGGCTAGGGAATCAACTTTGGGACCTTTGAATTCATCCAGCTGGTTTAATTCGAGTAGCATGGACATTAAAACTATAAAAAAATATTCATTATTTTTTTAATTATTTTCTAGTCATTACAAAGCTTTATCTAAAAAATCACTCGCGATCGGTGGACGGACGCGAGCGCGAGCGGGGCGCGCGCACGCGCTTGGGCCACGGCTTCTTGTGATGCACGTGGTCGATGTGATCGCGCATGCCCGCCATCGTCGTGACTTCCTTGCCACAGATCTTACACTCGAATCGCATCGAGCGCTCGTGCACCGTCTTCACGTGGCGGGCGCGGTTGGCGGGGCACGTGAAGGTGCGCTCGCAGTGCGAGCAGGGGTACGTCGGCAGCGGCTGCGACCCGTGCTTCAGTCGGTGCTTGTCCAGTGTCAACTTGTTGCTAAACGCCTTGTCGCAGACGTCACACCGATGCCGACTCACGCCCCCGTGGCGCACCATGTGGTCCCGAAGCAGCGCCGCGCTCTACACAGTACACACGAACGGTGAACATTAGATTGCGATCATGCGACGACTGACGTTTCCGACTTAGGGCCTTATCACACTGGCGATTTGAAAGCGACGCGACTGCGCACGCCGCGATTGCGTGGCGTGCACGCAGCTTGCCTTCGGCGTTTTGGACACTCAGCAGCAAAATGGATTCTGACGTCACTCCCTAGACGAGTCTACTATATATAATAATAATCTGTGTAGACGAGTGTACAAAATGGCGTCCACGCCACGCCGCGACGACGCTGCGCTGTCGCGACGTGCACGCCGCGCCATCGCGGCGTGTGCGCTGCGCAGTCACGTCGCTTTCAAATCGCTCGTTAATCGCCAGTGTGATAAGGCACTTTTGATTTTTCGGCAACGGTCGGTTCGTGACCCTCGGCTAATATAGCTTTCAATAGTCAATAGTCAAAAAGCATTTATTCCATTATTTGCATAAACAACATGTCAAGATCACAAAAATATAAAATTAAATAACAAAAAAAAATTACAAAATAACAAAAATGTCAAAGTAATTATAATAACATCAGGTTTATTTCATTTTCATAAATAAATAAAATTACATCAATTCGTCATCAAAAAAAATAATATAAAAACAAGTCAAAGATTTTTATCCTGCACATAGTCTGAAATTTTTTAATAGGCTTTTCCCTGAAGTTGTCTTTTTATTAATCTTTTGAATTTATTAAGTGAGAGCTGTTGTAATTCTTTTGGAATTTTATTATATAAATGTATACATTGCCCCTTAAAAGAAACATTGACCTTATGAAGTCTAAAAGTAGGAACCGTCAGTTTGTATTTATTTCTAGTATTTATATTATGTGTGTCACTTTTTTTACGAAACATCATAATATTTTTATGGGTGTACATGAGTACTTCAAAAATATATTGACATAGCAACGTCAGTATATTGATAACTTTGAATTTTTCACGTAAGGATTCTCTGGGGCTCATCCTATAGATAGCACGAATCGCTCTCTTCTGCAGCACGAAAATAGAATTTAAGCGTCCGTCACCAGCACTTCCCCACAACATTATACCATATGACATAATGCTATGGAAGTAGCTGAAATACACCAGTCTAGAACTTTCTTCATCAGTAATGTAGCGTACTTTCTTGACAGCGAATGCCGCAGAACTAAGTTTTTTTGAGAGACTATCTATGTGTTGATCCCGTTGAAGCTTACTTTCTAAAGTGACACCCAGAAACACCGTCGATTCGATAGGATCCAAATTTTGGCCTTTTATTTTAATGTCAGTTGTTGTTTTCTTAACATTTGGTGGAGAGAATCTTATACATTTTGTTTTGCGTTCATTAAACAATAGGTTATTGGAATTAAACCAATAGACAACATTCGCGATTGCATTATTTATTTTATCAAAATTTAGAGCCCGCCGATTAAGTTTAAATACGAGTGACGTGTCATCAGCAAATAAAACAATTTCATCATCTTTTATCATGTAGGGCAAGTCATTAATATATATTAAAAATAGGAAAGGGCCGAGAATAGATCCTTGAGGCACACCAATTGAAACCGAGGCCCCTGAAGATCGCTTGCCATTAATATCGACTCTCTGGACTCTGTCGCTCAGATATGAAGTCAATAGATCCAAAGATTTATCTCTAACTCCGTAATGATGCAATTTTCTTATTAGTGTTCCATGATGTACGCAGTCGAATGCTTCAGACAAGTCACAAAAATTGCCAAGGCGTCATGTGACTCCTCCCACGCTTCATAAATGTATTCATCACCATCATATCAGCCTATAGTCGTCCACTGCTGGACATAGGCCTCTCTCAATGAACGCCAAGATGACCGATCTCCTGCTACTCGCATCCAACATGGGCCTGCAACTAAGCGGAGATCGTCGTCCCACCTAGTTGGAGGTCGACCTACACCCCGATTTCCCAGCCTTGGTCTCCATTCCAGAGTAAGTTTACTCCAGCGATCGTCTGTTCTTCGAGCTACGTGACCAGCCCAGTTCCACTTCAGCGTACTGATTCTCTGCACTATGTCGGTGACTTTAGTTCTTTGACGAATTGTTTCATTTCGAAGCTTATCCGTCAAAGAAACTCCGAGCATAGCGCGTTCCATAGCACGCTGAGCGACGGAAAACTTACGAGCTAGCCCTGCTGTAAAAGGCCAGGTTTCCGCCCCGTAGGTCATAACGGGAAGCACGCATTGATCGAAGACTTTCGTCTTCAAGCTCTGCGGAATATGCGACGTGAGAATGTGGCTTAGCTTCCTGAATGCTGCCCAACCCAACTGTATCCTCCTATCGGTTTCTCTCTCGAAGTTATGTCTACCTACCTGCAGTATGTGCCCCAAATAGACATATTCCGTTACGACTTCGAGAAAGACACCGTTAACTGCAACCGGTCTCGGGAGAACATGTTCGTTGAACATGACTTTCGTCTTGTCCAAGTTCATCCCGAGACCGATCCGCCGGGAAGATTCATTTAGGTCGTTCAACATTTCCTGCAAGTCCTCCAAGAATTCTGCCAATATGACGATATCGTCAGCGAAACGAAGGTATGAGAGGTACTTGCCATTAACGTTTATGCCACGTCCTTTCCAGTTTAGGGTCTTGAAGGCGTCCTCTAATGCATTTGTGAACAGTTTCGGGGAAATAATATCCCCCTGTCTCACACCTCGATGCAAATAGATTGGCCTTGTTGTGGCCCCCTGTACTCGGACGGACATAGACGCGGCATTATATAGACCTTTCAAAACTTCGACGTAACGCCAGTCGACTTGACATCGTTGCAGGGCTTCCAGAACAGCCCAGGTCTGAACAGAGTCAAAAGCCTTCTCATAGTCCACAAAGGCAAGGCACAATGGCTGCCTGTCCTCATGTGACTTTTGTACAACTTGCCTTAAGGTGTGAATATGGTCTATGGTGCTAAAGCCTCTGCGAAACCCAGCCTGCTCAGGTGGCTGGCATTCGTCAAGTTTATTGGATAGGCGATTCGTAATGATCCTAGAAAACAACTTATAATTATAATTTTCAAAAAGGGTGTTATCGCCCTTCCTAAAAAAGAGAACCACCTCGGGGGAAACTCCCCGTTGAAGGACAAAATTAAAGACTTTACGAAGCTCTCTCAAGACGGGTTCGCCTCCCGCTCTTAGAAGTTCGATTGTAATTCCGTCCCTCCCCGGGGCCTTTCCTCCTTTAAGTTGTTTCAGAGCCAATCCGATTTCGCCTATACTGACGTCAGGAAGCTCGCCAGAAAGATGCCGGGTGAGTTTGGCACGCGGGTCGTCATCACGAGGATCAGGTTGCGAAGCATGTGAAGCATACAAGCGGCTATAGAAATCCTCGATCTCGGACAGAACCCCCCCCTCGTGAGGAAACGATTTGGCCACAGCTATTCTTCACCTTCGTCAGATGACTCCTCCCGAGGCGCCTTACGAAAACTTTAGACCCTCTATTCCGCTCAATTGCTTCCGTGATTTCCAGCGTATTCGAGCGGCGAATATCTCTACGTATAAGTTTCCGTATTCGCCTCGAGAGAAGTTTTACATCTGACGAACCAGAGTACGTGTTTTTCCTCCGTTCCCTCATAAGTTTGAGTGTCTCATCCGAAAGTTTGGATTTCCTGCCCGCATGCTTGGGCCTGCAAAACCTTTCACCTTCGACCCGTATGCTCTCCACAATTGCATTTAAAGCCTCGTCAACTTCCATTGTAGTTTCCGAGATGTTAAGAGCGTCGAACCTATTTCTCAGTTGTAACTGAAATTTCTGGGTTTTAGCGACGGATTGTTGGGAGTTGGGTCGGAGAGTAGACCTCAGCATATGGGCTCTTTCGAGTTTGAAGCATACACTCAAGGATCCTCGCAGTAGTCGGTGATCGCTACCGGTATTGAACCTATTGATCACAGAGACATCCCTAAATATACACTTCCGATCCGTAATGATGAAATCTATCTCGTTCCTTACCACAGAGTCAGGGCTTCGCCATGTCCACTTTCTTTGGGGCTTCTTTTTGCAGAAGGAATTCATCAAGAAGAGCTCCTCTTTTTCGAGAAAGTTGACCAGCATTTGCCCCCTGCGGTTTCGAATCCCAACACCGTGCTGTCCCAAGCAAGATTCGCCGCTGGCTCGTACTCCTACTTTGGAGTTAAAATCTCCCATGACAACATTGAAGTGGGTCTTAGGGGTGGTATTTAAGACCTTAGAGATGTCTTCGTACATGGTCTCCACTTCCTCATCGGAATGTGTCGAGGTTGGTGCGTACACTTGTACTATCTTGAGAGAATACCTATCGGTGAGTCTCAAAACAAGGTACGCTACCCTCTCCGACACACTCGAGATCTCGACAACGTTGTCAACGAGAGATTTGTTGACGAGGAATCCCACGCCGCCCCGGGATGTATGATCTCCCTCTCGGAAGTAGAAAAGGTGACCCGATGGCACAGTCATGGTGTCTTCCCCTTGTCTTCGGACCTCGCACAACCCTAATACGTGCCAACGGATTTTTTCCAATTCTACCTCCAGTTCGACTAGGTGGTCTTCGAGTCTAAGCGTTCGTCCGTTGTACGTCGCCAGGTCCAGTTGGTGGTAGCGATCCGTAGCCCGGAGATTCTTAGCACCCCTCGCAGTGCCGTTACCATGGCCGCTACCGTGGCCAGGAATAGTACCGCTACCGGGAACTAGGGGCCATCTTTTTCTGGTGCGTTTCATAAGAGACATTTGCTCATAATTGCCACGCGGAGCACGCGGATTGGCAATCTGACAGGGGGCCAATGAATCAAACCATCAATGCTGCAGCCCATTGATGACCATGGATTTCTTCACTGATCCTATCGTTGATGGTTTTACCGCCATCCTTCGGTTGACTAACTGCGCTTGATGTTAGATCTATCCTACACTAATTACTGTGAGACAGAACCTGATTTTTCAGCCGAAACCGAAACCGAACTTTCGGCTTTAGTCTTAGTTTCGGCCGAAACCGAAACCGAAACTTGGTAAAACATTCAAAATTACGATTATTTACTGAAATTTATTGATTTTTTAACATAAATTACAATTTTTTAAACTAAAGAAAAAGTACCACATTGAATTTTTTTACTTTTTGCGACATTTCTTACCATAAATAAGTACTATTATTCTTAGACTCGAATAACTTTTTGTACTATATTCCGTTTTTTTATACGATTCCAAGTAGATGCGTTTCGTCTCATTCACAGCAAATCCGATTTTTATCTTCTGAACGCCCAATATTCGAGTTTTAACTTCATAAAACACATGTCCTGTCGGTTTAGTGTATGACAGATCGAAAAACATAGTCGAAAAAATAAAGTATAAAGAAAGTTGATAGTTTTCACAGATATGCGTTTGGTTAGCTTATTTATCGTTTCTTGCTATTTGCAACGTGACAAGGCTCAAAGATGATAAAGACGTATAAAAAAATCATCAATCAAACGTATAACGTAAACTTAGATTCTTTAATCGCGATTAAATGAAGAATGTAAAATCTTTTTCAAACAAAACGAGATTCACGTCGCCATATAAACGCGTTCATTGTTCAATGAGAACTTAGTTTAATAAAACGTTTAAGTGTGATTGATGAAATTCCCCTTAATGTATTATAACGAAGGATTACCCTAAGAAACAAGAGCAGAAATTATTTGAAGTCATTTTATTTAGGTGCGATTCACCTAAGAAATAGAACGCGCTTAGTGTACACTAAATTGGTTCTACACGTATAAACGCGTTTATAGCACCAAATTGCATTTCGCTAACATAAAGTTCACAACAAATCCGAGTTTTATCTTCAGAACGTCCAATGTTGCACGGTTAAACTTCATTAAAGCCGTTAATTTAATGAAGTTTAACCGTGCAACATTGGACGCCTGCCCGTGTAGTGTCATGGCGAATCGAAAATCATAGACGAAAAAAATCGTTTGGGTAGTTTATATATCGTTTCTTGCTTTTTTATTGATCCCCGTAGGAACGCGTTTAATGAGAACTAAGTTTTATAAAACGAAGTTGTGCGATTGGTAAAATCCTCCCTTAGACATACTACTGAACGACGTACTACTGAAAACAAAATCAATAATTGCAGTATATTATTTTTATGGGAGACATGGACACGACCGCAGTCGAAGTTCAATACGAAATGACTAAGCAAACCTGCAGTTGACGTCACATTTTTTTCTCCAGAAGACATTTTACCACTAAACCTGAAAAATATACTGAAGGCCGCAAGAGTGAAGCTTACGGGGAAGTGGGCTAGATAAGATTCTAGCAGGGTAGGAACGGTCTAAGTCCTAAGAGATTGCGTGTCCAAAAAAAAAAGTGAGGCGAGATGATTAACTAGATAAATCTCACAAGATATATCCTAAGATATCTTATAATCTCACAGTCAAACAAAATTCTTAAGCAAAAAGTTCACACACAATATAATCAATTTATCATAGCATTTACTAAATCGTTTGTTTGGGAAACATTGTTAAAATAACACGTAATTTGCCAACAGTTATATATATTAAATAAGCCTGTTTTTATCGTAGAAATAAAAATCAATAATATAATTTCGATAAAAATAAGTTAAGACAATTTAATGAAAATAAAACGAAGTGCTAATTTTTGATTTGGGACTAATCTGGAATACATAATCTCAAAACATGATTGATGGTGGCGAACTGAGCCAGGGCCTCTTTAAGATTTAGGCCAGACCAAAGCTGTTTGAAATTTGACTGCTCTTGATGAGTTTTAGCTTTTGATATATTTTCAATAATTGTTTTTCTTAAGTCTATTATATTTTTTCAGTTGAGAAGGCTTAAACAATATATGTATTTCGTTATATCGTTCGGTCGGAAGATCTTCCTTTGTGGCCACCACGCACATATTTCCACATTGGTGACCCTCGACAGAACACGCCTCCTTCATCATCATCACTCCCCGCCCCTCCGCACCGCGCCAGCCAGCATCGCCTCATCGGGTACATCGTCCACTAGCCGCAATTCACTTCAATATGGTACCACCTCCTATAGAAATACGCATGAGTAAGCGATAGCGCGATCTAGGGGACTCTTGGCGCCATCTGTTTTGAGTTTTTGGAACTAACTTAATTTGACCAAATTTACGCATTTTCACCCCCTTACAACCCCTTTTTCCAGTTAAAAAGTAACCTATGTCCTTTCTCAGGCTTTAGACTATCTGTGTACAAAATTTCATTACAATCGGTTCAGTAGTTTTGGCGTGAAAGCGAGACAGAGAGACAGACAGACAGAGATAATTTCGCATTTATAATATTAGTATAGATTTTAAGTTACGTTTTGTTCTTTTAACTAACCCTAAAAAAAAGGTATGTAATACTAACCTTGGAATTGGAATAATTGGATCACAGAATAGTCTGCAATAAAGATATTTGTATTTGTATTTTTAAAACAAAAATTTCGAAAAACGGTTCTCAAACGGCGTACAAAAATTTAAAAAAATAATATTTCCACAGCCGAACATATTACCTCCTAGTTTTTTAGAAGGCGGTTAAAAAGATCACTCTCGGTCCGTGGACGGACGCGAGCGCGAGCGGGGCGCACGCACGCGCTTGGGCCACGGCTTCTTGTGATGCACGTGGTCGATGTGATTGCGCATGCTCGCCATCGCCGTGAACTCCTTGCCACAGATCTTACACTCGAAGCGTACCGAGCGCTCGTGCACCGTCTTCACGTGGCGGGCGCGGTTGGCGGGGCACGTGAAGGTGCGCTCGCAGTGCGGGCAGGGGTACGTCGGCAGCGGCTGCGACCCGTGCTTCAGTCGGTGCTTCGCCAGTTGGTACTTGGTGCTGAACGTCTTGTCGCAGACGTCGCACCGGTGCCGCTTCACGTCCTGGTGCCACGCCATGTGCTCCCGGAGCAGCGACACACACTACACACGAACTGTGAATATTAGACGTCTCCTACTTAGGGTTAAAGGTGTTTCCGGCCGGCAACACCGAGTGTGAACCAATCAGTGTGGCCCATTCAATGCAGGACTGCCGTGCAGTCCTGCCGTGAATGGGCCCTTTTAGTGATATTCCATTTGCCAATCAATTATCGTGACGGTTGTCATTTGTCACGATAAGTCTATCATAGTATGTCTTTTTGACACGATATAACTTATAGACCAGTGCAGAAGCCTTTGAAAATAATAATGATGGAATTAAGGACTCTGCTTTCAGCCTTTTGACTTCTTACCTTAAAAATGGGACTCAAAGGGTTGAGGTAAATAGTAAAAGGTCCAATGGAACCAAAATAGAATTAGGTGTCCCACAGGGATCTATATCAGGCCCATTGTTTTTTCTCATCTATACCACAGAATATATGTTCCTGTTCTGAGTATACTACGAAGTACGAATAATATAAACTAAGGACACGTAACTCTGTGGGAGTTACGTGTCCTTAGTTTATATTATTCGTACTTGTTGTGTTTTAAATTTGTCTCCTTTTCGTACGCTAAAATATGACAATTCCGATTTTCGCCAAGGTCGTATCCCAGGTAACGTATCATAATATTGCGCGCCGGACGACATTCTGCGCGGTTATTTTCATTGTCATAGTTATGAAACAAAGCCGTTGACAATAATTGTCAAAAGCGGATATTATTATGCAGTATACACCAAGCACATCTACTATCACGAAGAAACGAGCACATAATTATTATTTTAAAATCAAACATTCTCCTCTGATCCTTAAGACATCGATAATAATAATAATAATAAACGTTGTACGACTCGAGCGAATCTAAAACTGTCGAAGCAACTAGAGAAGAAGTTTTCAGATTACAAAAATCTATGTGCAAATTATTACAGAATTGAAATAAAACACTTACGTAAATTTTGTACTTATAACTCACAATTAATATAATATTTTAATAACAGCAGTTTTTTATTTTTGTTCATTTACAATATTAAAGGAAATACTTATTTGTTTTTGTCGATTGAACGTAATTTATTAAATTATTACATTATGTTTTTTTGTTTTGTTGTAAGAAAATTCGTAGCAAGGAATATGAGAATACCCATATCATCTTATAACGCATTTAGTATAATGTCAGCCAGACCCTAAAATTTCGTTTATCATTAAATTGTTACATCTTGCATAACACTGTCCATGGCGACTTAAAAATATTGTAAAAAGCTACGTAAAAAGTAAGTAAACAAACCTATGTAAAGAAATTGTAAAATGAGTGTGACAATAATTGTCATGTCAACCTGGTTGAATGTCACTCGAGTATGTGACACGAAAAATGTGTACCGAACACATGCATGAATATGCATGTATTCGGGTCACACTTTGTAGCCTTTTGGTACACTTTTTTTACGGAGTTACTCTTCCTTAGTTTTTATTAGAGTCTGGCTAACGAAAGATGAGACTGGCTTTTTATTGCAAAAATGATTATGGTAACACTGTCACTAACGTCATTGTCACCTATAGCATCTGTTGTTTATGTGTCAAAGTGAAAAATATTTCATTGTTTTACGTGATTTTCTAATTTAAACATGACGAAAACTTTGAAAAGAGAATTGCGAAAACTGCTTTTTGCTATGATTAGTAAATACGAACAAAAAAGAAGTGAAAAGAATGCAATTTTTAAACAAAAACAAGATTGTTTACATGAAATATGTCAGTGCATTGGTAAGTACAGGTAAAAGATTTTGATACTTTCAATTAATTAAAATTATTATTATTTATCATGTAATTGAATCAGTTCCTTGATGAGATTTCTTCTTTGACCGGTAAGACCCTACTACGAAAAAAATACCTGAAAGCGACCTTGGTTATTGAATGCTAACTTTATTTATGAACATATTTTCAGATGTCAGTGTTTGTGCCTAAAAAGGACTAAAAAAGAAGGCCAAATAAATAAAGGCGTGTGGTTACGGGAGTTTGGCTGGGAGGTGTTAATGTATCCGCTGTATAGTCCTGACCTTGCACCTTCAGATTTCCACCTGTTTCGGTCGCTGCAGGATTCCTTAGGCAGTGTCAGGTTGACATCACAAGAGGACTGCCAAAACTACTTGTCGCAGTTTTTTCATCAGAAGCCCCAAAATTTTTATAGCAATGGGATCGTGTCCCTACCAACGAGATGGCAAAAAGTTGTCAAATAAAATGACACCTATATACTTTAGTCAATTGTAAATAAACTATATAAAAAAAACCTTTCGAATGTTTACATAAAATGCGAAAAAAATTCCGCAACCTTTGATTTTCTGTGTTGTTTTTTCATCTCCCCTTTAATCCTTGGTTTTTAATCAACTTGCAAGGGGAGGAGGGTTATTGCCAGGCATGTACAAGTATAAACAAAAAAAAAAAACATATTATATGCTTGCGAGAATTTGTGCTAATTACACTTTTAATTGCATAATAATATAATATTATAGGAAATTATTTAACATTTAAATTAAATTATATTTAAACTTAGAAACAGTAGGGACAATTTAGTTTAAGAAAATGAAGATAATTGTTTAGTTAAATTATATTTTGTAATATATTTCATGATGTACGGTTTAGTATTAAAGAAGAAGTTTTAATACTCCGACAAAAACATGCAAGAATTTTCGTCAAAAACAAAACATCAAAAAATGTATTGCAAAATAAAATGTTTAAGTAAACAACAACAATAAACTTATTTTTCTTGAAATGAGTTATCCAAATGAAATATAATATTACTGTCATAAATAATCAAGTATCAAAACTATAATTCCGTCTATAGACAAGGTTGCCATACGTAGATTTTTTTAATTTGCCGCCTTTTTCCAGTCTCATCTTTCGCTAACCAGACTCTATTCGTAGCATGATATTATATCCAGTATCCACCTTTCGTCTTTTTGTTACAGTCTGCAGTAATTTGTTTAAATAATTTCAAACAGGTAATTTTATTTTATGCGTTATAATATTTTGAAGAACCAGCTCGGATCGAACTCGGTCTTGTCGGTAGACGGTAATGTGTACAAAAACTAAGTCTTTACCAACTGCGCCACTGGAGCATAGTATCTCTTTGCGAATTTTTGGATAAGTTTTCAAATAAAGCAATGTTTGATTTGTTCGTTTGGTAAAGTAGGGTTTGTGTTTTCGGAACACCGCCTATTTATGACCGATAAAAAATATATTATATACTAGCTGTTGCCCGCGACTTCGTCTGCGTGGACTTTAGTTTATAGCGCGCGGTGTCAACAAAATTTGTCAAATTTAAAAACTTTTTAAAACCCTGGCAAGTGGTACCCCTCTTAGGGCCGCGCTACACCGGAATGGCAGCGCTGAAAGTGCTCGCCTCGCCGCTGCTATTCCGGTGTAGCGCGGCCCTTAATTAATCAAAATACCCAAAAACAGCTGTGCAGTGTGCACATAATCTATACTAATATTATAAATGCGAACGTATCTCTGTCTGTCTGTCTGTCTGTCAGTCTCGCTTTCACGCCAAACGCCAAAAGTATCTCTGTCTGTCTGTCTGTCAGTCTCGCTTTCACGCCAAACGCCAAAAGTATCTCTGTCTGTCTGTCTGTCTGTCAGTCTCGCTTTCACGCCAAACGCCAAAACTTCCGAACCGATTGTAATGAAATTTTGTATAAAGATAGTCTAAAGCCTGAGAAAGGACATAGGCTACTTTTTTTACTGGAAAAAAGGGTTAAAAGGGGGTGAAAATGCGTAAATTTGTTCAAATTAAGTTAGTTCCAACAATTCATAATAGATGGCGCCGTGAGTCTTCTACATCGCGCTGACGCTTGCTCAAAAGTCTTTCTATAAGACGTGGTATCATCTTACATTTAAGTTTCGATTTTTTTTGATTGTTATATCTATTCTACGGTATCAAATAACTCAGTACTTTATCTGTGTGTGACGTAACCTTAAATCTATCTATGATAAATAGTTTATGGGTAAAGTTGTGTAATTGGAGGGCTAAATAAGCTTTAAAATTTGGCATAAAATATAAAGTTTAATATAAAAAAATGAAATACTTATTGTGTGCACACTGCACAGCTCTATTGATTTAAGGGGTACCAGGTTTTTTTATAAAAGCTTTTGACACCAATTTTGTTGACATCGCGCGCTATAAACTGAAGTCCACGCGGACGAAGTCGCGGGCATAAAAAGAAGTCGCGGCTAGTAATATTATACATAAAATATGTTTAAGATTTTTGAAATTTTATTTTAATACACATCCAAGACCCAGGAACATTGAAAACTTTTTGTTCCGCCTGCGGGACTCGAACCCAGGACCCCCGGGATGAGCGCTGGCCACGCGCAATGCGAATTCATTTTCATCGATATTTTCATGGAAATAAGATATTTTCCCACATCAAAATGTAGCCTATGTCCTTTCTCAGACTCTAGAATAACTGTGTACAAAATTTCATTGCAATCGGTTCAGAAGTTTTGGCGTAAAAGCAAGACAGACAGACAGACAGACAGACAGACAGACGGACAGACGGACAGACAGACAGACAGACAGACAGACAGACAGACAGACAGACAGAGATACTTTCGCATTTATAATATTAGTATGGATAGTATGGATTAGAAATGCAGTAGGAGTTCTATAAGATAAGATAGATTGATTATTATTGTACCAAGTGATTATATTATTAAACATAATATTCTAACGTATTAAAAACTATAAACAAAAACATACTAACAACTAATAAGTATGATTAGTTCTATGGTACAATAAAGTAAAAAATAAAACGCCATCTGTTGAATCGTATTAGAACTAAAATGTTCATTGCGTCGATATATTTCTGGATTTTTTATAATATTATACATAAAATATGTTTAAGATTTTTGAAATTTTATTTTAATACATATCCAAGACCCAGGAACATTGAAAACTTTTTGTTCCGCCTGCGGGACTCGAACCCAGGACCCCCGAGATGAGCGCTGGCCACGCGCAATGCGAATTCATTTTCATCGATATTTTCATGGAAATAAGATATTTTCCCACATCAAAATGTAGCCTATGTCCTTTCTCAGACTCTAGAATAACTGTGTACAAAATTTCATTGCAATCGGTTCAGTAGTTTTGGCGTGAAAGCAAGACAGACAGACAGTCAGACAGACAGACAGAGATACTTTCGCATTTATAATATTAGTATGGAAGTATGGATTGTTGTAGTTTTAATCGGTTTTTTCACTTTTTAACACCACAGTCACTTCTTTAAAATTGTTGTTAGTTTTAAATTCACACTATAATTTTGTATGTCAAAATTCAAGTAGTTTCGGTAATTAATTTAATAAATAATTATTGCACTTGTTCACTGTTATGATGAGTAAGCTTTATCTTTTATATTAGATCACACAGTCACTGGATAACAATGTCACTTATGATTTATGAGTTCTTTTCCAGATTTAATCACTTTCAATTTGCAATATTTAAACTATGCTAATTTAAATAACAAAAAATACGGAGCCGATGTTGACACGTCTTAGAGCGCCCTCTGTCTCAATATGCTACGACACGATTGTCATTTGTCACGATAAGGCATGTGGATATGTATGTCTTTTTGACACGATAAACCTTAAGGGCCGATCTACACCGGAATGGCGGAGGCGAGGCGAGCAGTTTCAGTGAAGAAATCTCCGCCGCCGGCGGCCGCCAGGGGCCACGAGCATCCACGGGCGGCCGTAGATTCCTCAAGCGATACTATGTATTACAATAATGAAGACAAAGTTTAAAATCATATAACACTGAAACTGCTCGCCTCGCCTCTGCCACTCCGGCCTAAGGCTACACAGCAGCACCTGGTGGTGAGTAGAATATCAAAAACCCTCATCGTTGGACAACATGCGGCCTCACTGATCAGTGATCACTCACCTGAAACCTCCTGCCGCACTGCTCGCACATGAAGCTGCCTCTGAACTTGGTGCGGACGAGGTCGGGGTGCGCCGCGCGGAAGTGTTTCCCGTACGCCATGTAGCTGACCTGCTGCTCGCCGCACTGTCGACACAAGTGTGTTAATATTATACATAATACACATACAGTGTTATAAACCACACTGATAATAGGGCGTGTATATTGTGTTCCTTTTATAGAGTTCGTGGTAAAAATAGCTGCACTGAAAAAGCATTTTTTTCTTGTAATTTGTATGCCCCGAATTTTTTATAATGAATTTGTATAAGGAATTTGCCCATACAAAAGTTTAGAAATGTTACTCTTTCAGCGCTGGTTAAAGTAGTGAAAGTGTCGCAGTGAGCTCTATACAGGGGGCGCGGCGGTGAGCTCTATACAGGGGGCGGTGAGCTCTATACAGGGGGCGGTGAGCTCTATACAGGGGGCGGTGAGCTCTATACAGGGGGCGGTGAGCTCTAAATCTATACTTATATTATAAAGTTGAAGATTGTTATTTTGTTTGAACGCGCTAATTTCAGGAACTACAGTAACTGGTCCGATTTGAAAAATTCTTTAAGTGTTTGACATCGTTTAGCGAGATCGCAGACGACAGACTTTTTGTGCGATCGAGTCTGCGGCGCCTATGTCGGCATGTCGGCATGGCCGACACGTATGGGCGCCGCCGCAGAGGATCAATGAGAGCAATTAAAACGCATGCTTATATTGAGGAATATTTTTTTGACATTTTTGATAATAAAAAAATGATTACAATACCTACAATAACGAAAATAAAACGATAATAATTTTTATTTTACTTTAGTACGTGATTAGCGTGTATTTTTTGCCTTTTTAGACTATAATATTTTTTAATCTACCCTCGCCCCATCTGCGCCATCTCAATGCCCCCTAATTTTCTCTGGGTCTTTTACTGCCCCCCTGAAAGTCTCAAAATCCCACAAGGGGGCGTTATCGCCTACGTTGAGAACCTATGCTATAGGCTATATCACGCTAAGACCAATAGGAGCAAAGATACAGAGGAAAATGTGAAAAAAAACGGGAAAATTATTTGAACGGACTATATCTCACGGACTACTGGAGCAATTTTATGTTATTTGACATGTAGTAGTGTAATAAGAAGTAGTATCTCCAACCTCCATGCCAAATTTCATCAAAATAGATTAAATAGTTTAGGGCAGAATCACAAAAGTTTAATGTCGGGGAACCGTACTATATTTTCCGGGATAAAAAGTATCCCTTGTCTTGTCCTTTCCCGAGACTGAAAGTATTGCAATACCAAATTTCATCAAAATAGATTGAATAGTTTAGGCGATAATCATAAAAGTTTATTCTGCGAGAACCGTACATTTTCCGGGACAAAATTAGTATTCCTTGTCCTTTCCCGAGACTCAAAGTATCTCCATACCAAATTCCATCAAAATAGATTGAATAGTTTCCGCGCAAATCATAAAAGTATATTGTGCAGTAACCGTACATTTTTTCGGGATAAAATGTATCCTATGTTCTTTTTCGGGACTCAAAGTATCTTTATAACAAATTTCAGCAAAATGGTTCCAGCCGTTTACGCGTGATGTCGTGACCACGCGAAATATAACGTTCCGCGCAGCTTCGCCCGCGTAAATTAGATATTTCACAGACAAATTAGTCCACAAAAAATAGCTTATGATGCTTCACGTGGTCTACTTCTTATCTGTGCCAAATAACAGAAAAATTGCTCCAGTAGTTCGTGAGTTAAGCCCTTTCAAATAATTTCCCCCGTTTTTTCCACATTTTCCTCTATTTCTTCGCTCCTGTTAGTCTTAGCGTGATAAAATATAGCCTATAACCTTCCTGGATAAATGGGCTATCTAACACTGAAAGAATTTTTCAAATCGGACCAGTAGTTCCTGAGATTAGCGCGTTCAAATAAGCCCTTTCAAATATTTTCCCCCATTTTTTCCACATTTTCCTTTATTTCTTCGCTCCCATTAGTCTTAGCGTGATAAAATATAGCCTATAGCCTTTCTCGATAAATGTGCTATCAAACACTGAAAGAATTTTTCAAATCGAACCAGTAGTTCTTGAGATTAGCGCGTTCAAATAAGCCATTTCAAATAATTTCTTCCGTTTTTTCAACACTTTCCTCTATTTATTCGCTCCTATTAGTCTTAGCGCGATAAAATATAGCCTATAGCCTTCCTCGATAAATAGGCTATCTAACACTGAAATAATTTCTCAAATCGGACCAGTAGTTCCTTAGATTAGCGCGTTCAAATAAGCCCTTTCGAATAATTTCCCCCGTTTTTTCCACACTTTCCTCTATTTCTTCGCTCCTATTAGTATTCGAGTGATAAAATATAGCCTATAGCCTTCCTCGATAAATGGGCTATCTAACACTGAAATAATTTTTCAAATCGGACCAGTAGTTCCTGAGATTAGCGCGTTCAAACAAACAAACAAACAAACAAACTCTTCCCAATTATAATATTATAAGTATAGATATTATATAGTAGACTACGTGAGACATGGAGTATTAATTTGTGAAAAATTTACGTTTTCTGTGAAATTCCTAATTTACGCGGGCGAAGCCGTACAAAATGTCTAGTTTTTAAATAAAAAAATTGTTGATCTAAATAAAAAATGCGCGCTCGCTTTTTTAAAGATGGGTAATGACTTTTTATAACGTTGAATGAATAATTTAAAAACAACCCCAGATGAAAAAAATATGTTTACAGCACTGAGCGGGTTGATGACGACATGAACACACACACATATATATATAACAACCCCCCTGTTTTGTCAGGGGTTAAAACGTATGTTCATAATAAACCCAGTTTGTCATGTACATGTCGCAGTTATCTGGTTATTGACTGCGACGTTTAACGTCTTGACTAAAAGTCTTTTTTTTTTTAATTAAATAAGGGGGCAAATGAGCAAACGGGTCACCTGATGGAAAGCAACTTCCGTCGCCCATGGACACTCGCAGCATCAGAAGAGCTGCAAGTGCGTTGCCGGCCTTTTAAGAGGGAATAGGGTAATAGGGTAATAGGGGAGGGTAGGGAAGGGAAGGGAAAAGTTGAGGGTAGGGAAGGGAATAGGGTAGGGGATTGGGCCTCCGGTAAACTCACTCACTCGGCGAAACACAGCGCTAGCGCTGTTTCACGCCGGTTTTCTGTGAGAACGTGGTATTTCTCTGGTCGAGCCGACCCATTCGTGCCGAAGCATGGCTCTCCCACGTTACAAATCGCTAACTAGTTGGACGTTGAGTGACGATCGTTCAATCGACGTTCGGTCGAGTCATTCAATTGAATGGTGTCATTCAATGAATGCGCTAGTCATTCAATCGAATCGCAGATTGAACCAGATGACTGCGACATACACACTTTCAAGGGCGTCGCCAAGGGGGGGCAGGGAGGGGCAGCTGCCCTCCCCCCTGGAGATTCTAAAAAAGTTGCCAAAATTAAATATAGTGCAAACAACGACCACTATAATATTAAAATCTGGTAATAGATTGAAGGCTCGTAGTACGAGTACAAGTGAAAAGCTTCATGTGATGTCGACTTTACCTACAATTCATACATACTTTTCTCATATAAAGAGAACGAGAAAAGTATGAATTGTAGTAGGTAAAGTAAACTTGCCCCTCCCCCCCTGCGCCATCGGCTGGCGACGCCCTTGCACACTTTTTTTGTTCACCTACCTCCTCGCAAGGTATCGGTTGGCCGGCCTCAAGCCGCTGCTTTACCGTCTTCCGCGGTGCAACCGCTCGCTTATATGTAGTACATATATCATTACGGACGCGGTTCCTAAGCCAAAAAGTATTTATTATTGAGTTTGAATTTCTTTTGCGCTCAAAAAAAAAAGCCGAAACTAGTGAGATTTTTCATATTTAATATTTTTTCTTTTAACACTATGACTGAATATTTTCCAGGCAATAATAAAAGTTCTGAGGGCAATGGGCATTGTCCAAAAAAAATCACATGTACTTTTTATATTTTTTTTGTTAAAATAGGGTATTTTAAGAATATAAATTAAATAATTTTGAAATTCATTGGCTAGTTTTTTCTCAATACATTTTTAAAGTATCGCTCTGACGTCATCATCGGCCGCCAATTGACCTCTGCATATGTTTTAAATTTCCTTTCAATCTTATTTATAATGGCTGGTTCGTCAAATGCAAGTTCTCAATATGTTAAAGCTGATACGAGAAGCTTACCAAAAGTTCGAAACGTAATGTTGGTCGAATTTATTGCTAATTTAACGCCATTAAAGGTCAAACAAAGGTTAAACGTATTTGTTCAAAAATATAAGTGACTAATGGGTATTTTTTTCGTTTATATACAGAAAAACGATCACTGACCTTATTCCTCGAAATGTTTTTGTAATGAGCAAAATTAAAAAAAAAATGGACAATCCCCATTTACATTTTACTGCGATTCCAGCAATAACACTAAAAGCTTGAATGTGATATTTTGTGGAATCTCGATGAATTTTAAATAGTTATTATTGCAAAAACAGGAGATGTTTGTATGAAAATATTACTGATCATCGGTTAAGCACAATATCACTTACGGGTCGTCGTCGCTGCTATGTACGGAGGACTGCGTGAGATGGCGCTGATAGGCCTCGTCGCTGGCGAACCGCAGCTTGCACTCCTCGCAGTACGGTCCGGTCAGCTCCACCTGCAGAAGTATATTCATTTGACTCTATAATATGCAACATCTATATATTAATACGTGAGCCAAAAACTTTGTATCCCTTTTGACGAAAAATGGGGAAACGTAGGTGAATGAAATTTTGCACAGTTATAGTTTATAAATTATATGATGAAAGAGTGCATCGAGCTAATATTGTTTTGAAATTATGCTTTTATCAAACATTTTTTTAACAAATAAAACATTACACACACCACAACACACACACTAGGAAAAATGACAGATTTTTGAGTGACAAGCCTATACATATGAATTATACTCTTATTTATGGTTGAAGTCTGTTGACAAATTGAAAATGGATTATATTTTTTTTTAAATTGAATCTTAGATACTATTAGACAATAATTACACGGCCAGTCTGACAACAACCAGCTGAGTCCCAGAGACAAGAGTTGTAAAAAATATGATAAAATTCAATATTTTTTTACAAAATATAGGTCTACTACCTATATTTTGTAAAAAAATATTTAATTTTATCATATTTTTTACGTTTAAACTAAGGTCGAATTTCGACCATTGGGCGATCTCTAGTTACAAAAAATTGCCAAACATTATTAACATTACGATGTGCATAATATGAACAAAACCAGCCGCCAAATATTAATTTCCATGCCTTTACATTGGTGCATTATCTATATAATACGCGAGCAAAAAACTTTTTATCCCTTTTGACGAAAGATGGGGAAACGTAGGTGAATATAATTTTTCACTAGTTTATATGGTGAAGGAGTGCATCGAGCTAATATTATTTTGAAATTATGCTTTTATCATACATTTTTTTAACAAAGAAAACATTACACACACTACGACACTCACACTAGGAACGATGACAGATTTTTGAGTGACAAGTCTATACATACGAATCTGGGCCCGTACCACGAAACGGTTTCGAGACTCAAACAATCGAATGAGAATGCCGCGTCCTGCTCTAACAACGTCATTTCTCGTTTGTTAGAGTAGGACGCGGCATTCTCGTACGATTGTTTGAGTCTCAAAACGGTTTCGTGGAATGGCCCCAGGTGGGTGAAACTTCGGAAAAAAAATTGGGTTCCAAATTTAAACATAGCACCAAAACCTGTTTATTTTTTAAATTTTACAATTTTTAAAATTTTCGTAGCAAAGAATATGATAACTGTCACCCATATCATCTTAAAACGCACAAACTATAGCATCAAATGTGTCCATGGGACCACAGCGCGGCGGGGTAAGTATGTAACTGTTTTTGTTTTTAGCAGTATTTTTAATATGATTTCCTTTTCTTTTTACTGTACAAAATGGCTTCTAACAATATAATTAGTGTCTTGGACGATAACGCAAAGTCAGTTGTTGCTAATTGGCTAAGAAATCTAGATAAAAGTGATTCTGACGAAGAATGTAATATTAGCCATCATATCGGAAATAATCCAAGTTCAGAGGAATCGTTTTTTGGCTTCAGAAGGCAGAGGCCTTCTGAAGCCAAAAACGATGACCGAAAACGAGAGGAAACTCCGAATCTGCAATGTGTAAAATCTGCATGTGCGGCCGCAGCATTAGTGTGAGTGCTTACTGCGTACCTGGGCGTCCAGCATGTGGCTCTTGTACTTGTGAGTCTTGACGCCGTGCTGGTTGAGGAACGTGTAGCCGCACAGCTCGCACGCGAACCGCGACGAGTGCTTGAGCCGCAGGTGCGACATGTACGACGTCTTCTTGCTGCGGTTAAAGTTAAAGTTTAAAGTGTCGTCTCGTCACAAGGTTAACTTTGTGTTATATTAGTCTGTATCAGTGTCTGAACAAATGTGCCAAATGTGTAAACGTTTATGTACCTATATTTTTGTTTGTGTTTGCATATCATTTTTTTTGTACTAGGACCTAGGTATTGTTCAACTAAGACAATACTACAATCTTCATCAAAATCGGTTCAGTAGTTTTTGAGATGGGGAATTTCGATTTTTTAATAATTACGCACAATTTTGAAGTCGATTTTATCTTTTTAAGATTCTATTATTTTATTTTATAACAATAATAATAACATATTTTGTTTTAAAACACTGCAAGGTATTTATAAAATGAGCTAAGATGACCGAAATGTTAAATCTATACTTATTATAAAACAAAGTCGCTTTTTAGGGTTCCGTAGCCAAATGGCAAAAAACGGAACCCTAATAGATTCGTCATGTCTGTCTGTCTGTCCGTCCATATGTCACTGCCACTTTTCTCCGAAACTATAAGAGCTATACTATTGAAACTTGGTAAGTAGATGTAGTCTGTGAACCGCTAAACTATGCGTGTGGGGTATCTATTGATAGGTCTTCAAAAATCATAGATAGATAGATAGATAGATTCTTTATTGCTCACATTAACTAATTAATACAATAATGTTTCTAAAACTAAACATAACAAAAAACATAAATGTGTGCAAGGGCGGCCTTATCGCTATGAGCGATCTCTTCCAGGCAACCCTACGAGAGAGGAAAAGGAGATCGAAACAATTACATACAATTCTGGGCCTTGTATGTAAAGACATGAAAATGGTGTGAATTAAAAGGTTCAAAATTAAGAGATCCTTGCTGAAAATTCTATAGATATTGACAATCTGAAAGCTGAGATATTCGAGGTTTAGTAAAAGTGAGGTTATGTTGAAATCTTTAAGTTTCAGATGAATACATGTAAAATATGTGTTTGTGAACTAATACCGCCACATATTTAATTAAAATAGTACCCTAGATAAACTAATATTATGTTTAGTCAGGTATTTACCTCCGTATTTCACTTAGCGGTTCAGTTGAAAACCGGTGTCATGTGTCCTACATAGGTACATGGCCTAAGCTGAACTGAACCCTTTTTGGACACATCTAGGCACAATTCGTTAAATAATTATACTAGTTTGTCTGCTCCTGTACTGCTTATATTATAATTGTGTCTTGTGTGTGCTGAAAATAATTTTTTTTTTCTTTCTTTCTTCTTCTTTCTTTCTATGTGAAAAATATTTATTACATCTAGTAGATAATGTCTGATCAGAAGTCGATGAAGACTCAAACAAAGACATAGGTAGGTGACAAGTATGGAATTGTAGAGGACCAGGAGGAGTGAACTATGGAATAAAAGTTGTAAAATAAAACCAATTATTTTATTAGAATACCTATTTTATTCCTCTTCAATAATAATTAAAATGTCGTCTAAGAATTGTGCAGGGGGTACAATATTGCGGTACCTTGCCCAGCTAAGGTACCATATAATGGACATTATGTGAGCACAGCAGCCTACTGTTCGTCTACCTACAATACAGTTGCAATAATGCTGTACAATGGCTTCTCTTCCTCTACGAGAGCTGTCGACTAAAATATAAATATAATATGTTTTCCGACTTATATGTCGTGATAATATACGACCCCTGAGTAGCCAAGATGTGTTAGAAGCCGACAACTCTCGAAGTAGGCTATTGGCAACCTCCCTGCACACTTCAATAACAAAACCGTCATTTTGTCTCATATGTTCTCCGTAATATGATCGTGCCTGCTTAATTTGGTATGTACCTAATGAAATTAATATAAGTTCGCTTTCAGAAAGCTGAGGAAAATCGTTTAAATTATCACTATGTACAGTTATTGTTTCAAAATTAGCCCGACGCCTATTATAATTATTACTAATAATAAAACTGGCTAACTCATTTTCTGTATTCATGTACCTTTCTATTTCTTGTATTATTTCTTGAGCATCTTCACGATCAAATATAGGTGGGTGAAACTTATTTAAGAGACAAGCAGCCACCTCAAAATCTTTCATGAAACTTTTACTGGCTATATTAAAATAATTTTGCCGTAACAATTTAAAATCTCTTTTGAATCTGCCATTCACAACTTCAACAACCCAACGGCATATGGTGACTGCTCTTGATTTATTTGCCTCAATAGTTGACAATTGCGTTTCACCCTCCTCCAATGAAGCAGGCACGTAAGTTCTATAACCACACTGGTTCAATAAAGAAATCGAGTCACGGAACCCTCTATCTAATATAAAGGCATCACCTTCCTGGAAATATTCACGTAGAGGCCTTCCATGTTGAAATTCTTTCTTCATTATGTCAGCATCGGATGTTGTGGCTGGGTATGGACCCAAAACATCTATTATATATCCATCCGTACACACTATCAAGAATGGTTTCATAAGATTCCTGTACTTATGCAGGCTGTATGTTTTTTTTTGGTATAAGTAATTGGAACTCTTTTCGACATAGCAATATGTTCCATCAAAAATTGCTATTGGGGTGTCAACTCCCTCAAAGCTTCCAAACAAAGCCTTAGGTATTGCGAGATTTTTCTGTACCAATTGTTGTCTGTTCTGGTGGTTTAAACCAAGATTTCTGGGTACAAAATGCTCAGTAAGTAGTTCTCTTACTTGATAAATCCACTTTTCAAGAGTTGTCCTAGATACTTTTAATAAACTTGCCAACCTTTCATTTGAATCTCCAGTTCTAAGCTTCATGAGATAAGCGGCCAGAGCTACGGCTGCTTTTGAGATTTCTGATAATTCAGGAACTTCAGCAAACATCTGGTTAAACTGCTCTTTATTTAACCCAGTCCATATGTGAACAACATGGTCCTCCATTTCACCAATATTTTCGAATTGAAGTAGTGAAGTACTTTCAACTTCTTTTAGAGACATCATATCATATATATGTCTCTCAGTAAATGTCTGAACATAATTGGATCTCAAACTATCCAGAAAATCCCATGCTTCGATAACCAAATGTTGATCACAAAGACGGTTATTTTCAGGGATGTAATATTTATATTCATTGAACAACATTTTACGAGTAGTAAGTGGTACTCTGTATCTCTCTGTTCTTTGGCATCCTTCAATGAAGCACCTTCTTTCAGTTTCAACGGCTCTCATGTACTCGGACAAAACAATAGAAGGTACTGGTTGGTTGCTGCTAACTCCTACATTTGGAGACACATTAGGAAGATCTGGTTGTTGTGGGTCTACTATTTGAAGAGTGTCTTGTCGGGATGATGTTGATGGGCCTGAGGTCATGTGGACAGAAGCTCTGTCTGCAGCCACCCAACATGTATGACATATGTGACTTGTTGCTTGAATCTGCAAGAGACATACATAATTAGTAATAGCCAAGTGAAATGCTACTTTTTATAATATTCCCAATGTACTTGAACCTAAGAATGGTCATAAAAATATAGCAGGACTTCACTATATGCTTAGGTACATCATGGCCTACCTAATTATATGATAGGGCATCAACCTGTACAATGTAATGAGGCAGGCCATAAATACTTTTGTTTTGATTGCAGTAAAGAATATGTTAATTTATTTACTTACAGTTCGAGGAATAATCCATTCTTTTATGACATTATAAATTCTAGATTCACGAATTGAGTTGGTGTGAAGTGCATGACTAACTCGTGCAGCTAGAGAGCGTCCGCAGCGGAGACAAATGTTGCGGTGTCCTAGTAGTCTTCCCTGGTTAAGAGCCCGTGGGTTTTGAGCCAAATCCCAACACGCTTGACAAACATGGTCATTACTACTTACCTAAAAAAAGGAAAAAATATTACATACATTTTAGTATTCAGTCACTTTAATGATACCTATCCTAAAATGAATATCTCATTATATAGTACAATGACTATGCAGTCTTTAGAATTTTCTTTGCTTTAATCGTAAATAATCTGCATATGCCTTGTAGCTGAATGTATTAATAAGTCTATCAAGGTAGTACCTACATAGGTGAGTTTATATTTACTTACAGACTGAGGTGCAAGCCATTGCCGAATCACTGATAGAATATTTTCATCATTTAATGGTCGTCGCCCTAATGTATTGCAGTGACTAGTTACTATCCCGCAATTCACACAGCGATCCATCGTTTCAACAATATCCAATCCACAAGCTAGCGACAAAATCCAAATTAACAGTTCCAAGTCAAACTTGCAGGCAATCTTCGGTGTCCAATATGAAAGCAAGGGTCGTACAACGTAGACGGGTTCGGAGTCCGTAAGAAACAAAGCAGTGGTCGTTGAAAACATAAAATATTCGGAAAAGCACTCAAAACGCATCGAAAAACACGAAACAAGTAAGACCCAGATAACGGCAAAAGCAATTGTCAATTTCATGTTGCCACAGACTAGATTCTAAATGATTTTGATCGATATGAAATCGATAATCGAAAGGGATGTTTTTAAATAAAATATACTTATATTATACGTTATGTTTTATTGAATTGTAGACATATATGGTGTAGTTTAATATATTTTCTATAAGTTTAATACCTAGTGTGAAGTTTTTATTCTGTAAATAAATAATTGAAATATCATTTTTAATTCGATTAATCGTTAATCGATTATTTCACAAAAACAATTATTTGCATATTTCTCCGCTTGTAGATTGAGAATTTATGTAGATTTTTGGTATTTCATACAAAAAAAAATAACTAATTTTTTAAACCAACTCTGAACTTATTACATTTGGGCCCACCAGTTTCAGTCTCCTTTAAACTAAAAGTAGTAGGTATGCGGGGTAAAGAATACGTCAGCTAAATTAATAAAAAATAAATAATAATAAAATAAAAATGACAAGAATATTAAATAAATATAGTTTACAATTGGATATCAAACTGAGCAAAAACGCTATAAGTAATGTAATGATTGTTAAAATAAATATATTTTATAGACTTACATTCTACTTGTAATACATACTTACTTATTATATAATATTCTAAATAAATAAAGACATTTATACCCATTATAAAATTAAACAAACAGTTAATATCAGCAATTACCGGCAAGAGACCTTACTCCTCAGATGGATATGTAGCTTTGATTTAAAAGAAGCTAGTGACTGCGACTCGCGAATCTCTAGTGGCAGATCATTCCACAAGTAAGTGGCCTTCACGGCGAAAGAATCCGCAAAATATCCCGACTTTGTAAACGGTGCTAATAGTTTATTATTATGAACAGATCGTAACACACGCTTATGGTCTGCACTACGATACTGAAAGCGATCCTTAAGGTAGGGGGGAGAGCGGGGATCATTAAGGATATTATATAATAGGACCAGGACATGCTCCTCCCGGCGGAGTCTGATGGGCAGCCACCCGAGTTTCTGGCGAAATTCAGTGACGTGGTCGAACTTGCGCAGTCCATATACGAATCTGATGCAGATGTTTTGTAATCTTTCGAGTTTATTGAGTTGTGCTTCGTTGAGATCTATTAAACAAACATCTGCATAGTCGAGGATAGGTAGAAGTAAAGTCTGCGCAAGCTCGATTTTAGTCTTTACAGGGAGTAAATTTTTCAAGCGATTTAGTGAGCCCACCGCCGCAAAAAACTTTCGACTGGTTTCAGAAATGTGATGTGACCATTTTAAAGTGGAGTCGAAGTATACACCCAAGTTTTTTGCCACATCACTACAAGGTAAGGCTACATTGTTAAAGGTAATACTAGGCAGAGTATCATAATTAGGCCGGTTTATTTGTTTCGAACTACCAATAACAATAATTTGAGTCTTTTTGGGGTTGACCATCAGACCATGGCCCTGGCTCCAACGAAGTATAGTTGCAAGATTCATATTGATAGCTGCAATTGCAGACTTCAAATCATTTGCAGGTGCATGGGTGTAGATTTGAAGATCGTCTGCATAGAGGTGGAAGAGGCAGGTGAGGAGCGGAGTGAGGAAATTAATAAAAAGGGAGAAAAGGAGAGGGGATAGGACACCACCCTGAGGAACGCCAGCTGCAATATCACAGTAACCAGATATTCGATCATTAATTCGTATACATTGCTGCCTACCAACAAGATAGCTACGAAACCACTCCATCACAGGATCCGAGAATTGAAGCGCACCTAGCATAGCAATGAGGATGTCGTAGTCCACGGTATTAAAAGCATTACTGAAATCTAGCAATGCTAGAACAGTAAGTTGCTGGTTAGACATGGCAAAGCGTATGTCATCAGTCACCTTGGTTAAAGCAGTCACAGTACTATGTCCCGGACGAAAACCAGATTGGAAAGGACTAAGCAAACCATAGTAATTTATGAAAGAATTTAATTGCTGGTAAACAAGGCGCTCGAGTACCTTCGATAGGAACGGGAGAATGGAAATGGGTCGGAAGTCAGAGGGTAAGGTTGGACATTTGATTTTGGGAATAGGAATAACTGCAGCTTTGCGCCAGCAACTGGGAAATGTGCTGGAACTAAGGGAGAAATTAAAAATATGACAGAGGACGGGGAGTGCAACGGGTAAACTGAGAATGATCATTTTTCGGCTTATGCCATCAACGCCCTCGGCGTTCGATTTAATGCTTGCTATGGATTTCTCAACTTCCTGGATAGTAACGGGCTTAAAAGCGAAAGGAGAAAGCGGAGGGTCAGGTGAAGGAGAATGTAAAATATCATTTAGGGACTGCTGTTTGATGGAGGCCGGAATAGGACAGGTAGAAGTGAGGTGACGATTCAGGCCATCAAGGTCAAGGTTCGGCGAGGGAGAGGACTTTGCTTTTCCGATACCCAGGGAGTTGAGAAATGACCATACTTTCGCTGGATCGCCGTTACTAACCGATGAGTGAATATGGCGACGCTGTGCATCCCTGCACAGGCGGCTGCATTTATTACGGAGCTGTTTGTATTTGTCACGATTTTGATCAGTAGGGTTATTTTTAAATTTAGCTTTGGCAGCATTTCTTTTGGCCATAATGCCCTTAATCTCATCTGACAGCCACGGTGCAGGAAGGTGTTTTAATTTCACAGGACGTAGAGGAGCATGTAAATCAAAAACCTGCATTAAGAGAGAGTTGAAGCCATCCATTTTCTCGTCCACAGTGGATGCATTATATACCACATCCCAATCTATAGCTCTAAGATCCTCAATAAATTTTACAGTATCAATTGAACTATAGTTGCGTTGCATTATAATACGGGGCTTGGGTTTAGGATAACGGATTTTATAGGAGAGGAATATGAGGTCATGGTAGGAGAAGGCTTCGGCGCTAAATTGCCCATGTGTGCTAACATGATCAGGAGAGGATACAATCATGAGATCGAGTAGGGAAGGTGCACAATTTGGAAAAAAATGCGTTGGATTAAGGGGGAGGATATGAAGATCAAGGGAGTTAATTATGGATCGGAGTTTGGAGGCACGGGCTGAGTGTAGTTTATCTGTATTCACTAAACAAGTGTTAAAGTCGCCCATAACAATTGTGTGATTGACAGAGGTGACATACTTTTCCAAAAGGACTTCAAATTTGTGGAAATAGTCTATTTGCAGTGAGGGGCTATAGAACACACCAAGCAGTAATTTTAAGTGACCGAATAAAACTTCTATCAACAAGTGTTCAGAGGATTCCGAGTAATCAGAAGGAGATTTGTCAATGATGGTAAAGTTTAGATGTTGTCTAAGGTATATGGCAACACCACCGCCACCTTTACCAGTTCTATCATTGCGGATGAGGACAAAACCAGGTAAAGAGTAGGAAGTTGAAGGGAGACACGGCTTCAGGAAGGATTCGGATATAAGTATAGCATGGACATTCAGGTTGTTGGAAAAGGTAGTAAGGAGGTCAGGATAATGTGCTGGGATGCTCTGTGCGTTGATGTGTACAGCGTTAAAGTTTCGGGGGAACGATGCGAATGTTGTCTCCAGAGAGACATCAAGAGATTGTGAGAGACTGTGAAAGCTCTCATCTGAGGAATGTGACAAGGATGTAAGCGAGTGAAAGTCCGATCCATCATCCGGAAGGTCATCGTTGCTAATACTCGCTGGCATACACTCAAAATATAACCACTAATAAAATAATAGATACTTACTAATAATAATAATTACTTTCCTATATAAACTTAAAAATATAAATTATGAACTATGTGTAAGGCAATTAATTATAAATTAATATTATGAATAATTTATAAAATACTAATGAGTAATAATTTCTCCACCCGCCTACAGTGTTACAAAACTAAAAGATAATACAACTTAAAATTAATATTCAAATCATTACAACAAAAGTCACAAGTAAACATCTCCACAGCAGACACAATAACAACACGATGTAACTTAGTTATGCGACGACTATAAAAATAATTGAAATTATGAAAATGCAAAACATTCATTCTAATAATTTACACACAATTTCAAAAAAACTTATCCAAACTTTTTCTTCACAAAAAAGAAGAAGAAGAAGAAGCCTAGCCGTCAAATGTAAGGTGACAGTGACATTCATGTGTCAGCTGTTACATTATGTCATTATGAAAGAAAAAACAAAACGATTTTATTTTGTAACCCACCAAAAATATAAATACAGTGATAAACAAACAAATAAGTACCTTAATTTGTGGTTACAAAAAAAAAACACGGTAATTTTCGAACTGTGGGTGCTACGAATAAATTAAAAGATCACATCTACACCGATGACTTGGGATGTTTCGTTTGTAGGTTATGAAGCTCCGCCAATGTCTCAATCTTCTGCCTCGAGCCGTCTGGACTTTTAATATAAATGTAGCCGTCACGGGTCCAGCATGAAGAAACGCCAAAATGGTCTCTGGCCGCCATAAATGTGATGTGTCGCGGCTTTGTAAGGAACTCAGAGATGGTGATTTTTGTTCCTTTGAGACCCTTCTTAGCGTTCCACACCCTGTCACGCATTACAGCATCGTTGAATTTTATTAATATTGGTCTCGGCTTAGGGTTATCCGTGTTTTTAGGCTTTCCCATTCGATGACAGGTACGGACACTACTCAGCGTTAGGTCTGCAAGTTTGCACTTAGTAGACAAAGATGCCACAATAGTACCCGTGGTGTCTTCATTCTTGCCCTCAGGAACCCCATGCACAAGAAGCATTTTGCGACGTGATCTGGTCTCTATACGGTCAAGGCCTCTTGCAAGTGCATCCATCTCAGCGCGCAGGATGTTAAGTGCACCACAAACAAATGATTTAAAAGCTTGGAACTCTGTATTAAGTGCAGCTATAGTGTTTGGTGGCTTACGTGAGGTGGCCTGCTGTAGATCAGCTTGAAATTCAGCCATCTTAGTGTGAAACATTTGGATCATATCTTCCATATTTGATTGCACTTGTGTGTAGTCCATGTTGAATGTTGTGTTTTCAATAAATAAGATTTATAGACACAAGAAAACACTGCAGGCAAGTAGCACTATTTACTCATGTAAGAGAAACATGAAAGTTATAATAAATTAAATACTGTAAATATTTTTAATTTTAAATAATTCGAGAGCTACTTAAATTTACTGTTGTCTTCTCAACTACCCGCAAAATATCTGATATTATATAATCATATTGAGGTTTCTAATATTATTTTTTTCTAATCTGAATAGTTTGCGTGAGACTCTCTTCCAAAGTGGTAAAATGTGTGTGTGTGTGTGTGTGTCCCCCCCTCTAACTTCTAAAGTAGGGGCATGATAAGTCTAAAAAAAAAATATGATGTACATTACTACAAAAACTACCAACGAAAATTGGTTGGAACGAGATCTAGCCAGTAGTTTTTTTATACGTCATATTTATTTTATTATTATGGTAAACCTTAATTTAACTTTCATTAAATCAACTGAAATATGAAAATAAATCAAAAACCTCTTAATTTCATAAAAATAAACCTTATTGCTGCTGCGGAACCCTTCATGGGCGAGTCCAACTCGCACTTGGCCGGTTTTTTTCCCTCATGTCCCTTTGTTCCCTTTAATCTTTAAAACTACGCAACGGATTTTGATGATACTTTCAGTGTTAGATAGCCCATTCGAGGAAGCCTATATGTTATATTTTATCACGTTAAGACTAATCGGAGCGAAGAAATAGAGGAAAATGTGGAAAAAACGGGGAAAATTATTTGAAAGGGCTAACTTGAACGCGCTAATCTCCGAAATACTGGTCGGATTTGAAAAATTATTTCAGTGTTAGATAGCCCATTTATGAGGAAGGCTATAGGCTATATTTTATCACGCTAAGATTAATAGGAGCGAAGAAATAGAGGTAAATGTGGAAAAAATGGGGGAAAATATTTGAAAGGGCTTATTTGAACGCGCTAATCTCAGGAACTACTGGTCCGATTTGAAAAATTCTTTCAGTGTTAGATAGCCCATTTATCCAGAAGGTTATAGGCTATATTTTATCACGCTAAGACTAACAGGAGCGAAGAAATAGAGGAAAATGTGGAAAAAACGGGGGAAATTATTTCAAAGGGCTTATCTCGCGAACTACTGGAGCAATTTTTATGTTATTTGGCACAGATAAGAAGTAGACCACGTGAAGGATCATAGCCTATAGGCTATCAATTTTAATATTTTTTTCAGTGGCTATAATATATTTTATACCCGTGCGACGCCGGGGCGGGTCGCTAATAAATGAATAAAATATGAATTTGTCTTACTGGAATGTGACGGGGCAGTGCGAGCACTGAAAGATGTTGTTGATGCCATTGTGCTCCTTCTGGTGAGTAATTGCTGCACTCCTGCAAGGGATGTCGTTACGTTAAATCTGTATTTAAAATACGCGGACGTAAAACTTTGGAACCCTTTTTACGAAAAATGCGTTGTAGTTTATATGGTGAAGGCAAGCATCGAGTTAATATTATTTTGAAATTATGCTTCTATCATATATTTTTTTTAATAAATAAAACATTACACACACAAGCAGATTTTGATTGACAAGCCTATATACACACGAATTATTATTGTTCTCTTTTATTTATTTCGTATTGAGTCTTAAATACTAGACAATTATTACACGGCCAGTCTGTCTCTATATAATAGGTTGGGAAAAAAGTCTTGTCTCGCAGCTTCGCTCCCGAATAATATGGCAGGAACTTCCACTACTGAGCTTCGATGGCTTCTGATGCTGCGAGTGTCCATGGGCGACGGAAGTTGCTTTCCATCAGGTGACCCGTTTGCTCGTTTGCCCCCTTATTTCATAAAAAAAAATCAACAGAAGGGGTGTGGTTTTACACCATGATAACGCTAGACCTCACACATCTTTAGCCACTCAGCAAAAATTACGGGAGTTTGGCTGGGAGGTGTTAATGTATCCGCCGTATAGTCCTGACCTTGCACCTTCAGATTTCCACCTGTTTCAGTCGCTGCAGATAGGCAGTGTCAGGTTGACATCACAAGAAGACTGCCAAAACCACTTGTCGCAGTTTTTTCATCAGAAGCCCCAAAATTTTTATAGCAAAAAATAAATTTCCGTGCCGGACGTAAAAAAAAGGGATCGTGTCCTTACCAACAAGATGGAAAAAAGTTATCGAACAAAATTGCACCTATATAGGTACTTTAATCCAGGGGTCACCAAATGGCGGACCCATTGTGTGCGGACCAAGCATTTTCAAAGATGAACTTCGTTAAAAATCGGTCTCGACTAACGACTTACTGATGTAGATACTAGTTACTACCGTACATCTCCAGTATTTAATGTCAACAGCTTGTACCAATATTAATTTCACTTAAAACATCAGAGAGATATAATTAGCTACAAAAATAGTCACTTTTCTGATTGATATGTAAAATAACTTCGATTTTCAACCGACTTCCAAAAAGGAGGAGGTTATAATTATGTTCGTCTGTGGTTTTTTTAGATGTGTGGACCGCGAAGGTCATTTCTTTTCTTAAAATGGACCCCGAGAGAAATTTATTGGTGACCACTGCTTTAGTCAATTCTAAATAAACTTTATAAAAAAAACCTTTTTTTAAAGTTTATTGATTTTTTTTTTATATATAAACTGCGAAGAAACTTTTTCCCCAACCTTTTTTTTTAATATATTATGTTAGGTTAGGTTAGTACTTAGTATTATATCTATGAGTCTGTCTGGGGAATTATTACGCAGGAATTATGCCTAAAAATAATTAAGTCAATATTGTGACAATAGAATCTATGTCAATGATAGAAAAGTGTTCAATTTCAAACTTATAAAATTTTTATTACTCTGTCGAGTTAAGTGGTGGATATTCGGCACTTATCAGGAAGTAATGAAACAGGCCCTAATGCCGCGGCCGCACATGCGTCTATCGTACGAAGCTTAGTGCTAACTGCTATGAGAATTGAGACGATACCATATCGACGGTATCGTTTTAAGCACGAAGTGCTATGCATGTGCGGCTGCAGCATAAAGAGTAGGTAAGTATGAGTGTAACCTGTCCTGTGTGACCATGCCGCAGTCCCTGCACGTGTACTCGCTCGCGTGCCTCACCCTGATGTGCTCGCGCATTAGACGCTCCCGCCGGAACCGGTGCTTGCACAACGCACAACTGTACGCCCCGAATTTCTACACACAAATTAACATTTAAAGAAGTCGACAACGATTTTCTCACTCGCTCGACCCTCGAATCCGACTCCGAACGAACCCATATTTCAGATTCTTATGGAATTCTCTTTGTTGAGGTTGAGTCAAGACGGGTTTGAGGAAACAACTAACAATACGGGTATCATTCGGCTACTACAATCTCAGTCAGTCAGTTACATTTTACTGTCTCGCCACTCTACTAGGTAGGTGTAATGAAGCCGTTACCTCGGTGTGTCGCACGGCGTGCTTGGCGAACGTTGTCTCATACAGGAAAGGCTTGTAGCAGTCGTCGCACTTGTAGGGCGCGGCGAGGTAGGCCGCGGATGACGCGCGCGCCGCCATCGCCGCCTGCTGCTCCTCCGGCGTCAGGTCGCGGATTTCGAAGCAGGGGAGCTCCATCTTCGTGAATGGGTTAACTTTCGCCGTACTGAAAGTGACAGTGCTCTATAATATGGTCGAACTAGGGCTAACTCACGGGGCGGTTTTCGCCCGCAGCCTCGGCGGTTTGCGCCCGCGCGCTTTGCGATAGTTTAGCGGGCGATCGCAGTAACCGTAGTTAGCGATCGTAGTAGAAACCCGCAAGTTTGCGGGTGCTGATCGCGACCGCGGCGGCTGCGGGCCCGCACAAATCAGCGGTCTCGTGAGTTCTGAATATATAAAACCGCAGCTCCGCAACCGCGGCGGGCCCGGGCGAAAACCGCGCCGTGGGTTCTTAGCCTAAATCCTTATTTAAATTATTAATAATCAATGGAAGCACTGCCCTACATTGCCTACTGGCTATAGGGCTTCGCCCAAGGGCGTCGCCAGCCGATGGCGCAGCGCATTATATATGTATATAAAACTCAAAGGTGACTGACTGACTGATTGACATAGTGATCTATCAACGCACAGCCCAAACCACTGGACAGATTGGGCTGCAATTTGGCATGCAGGTAGATGTTATGACGTAGGCATCCGCTAAGAAAGGATTTTGATAAATTCCAACCCCAAGGGGTTTTTTTTAAATTACCACATTTTAATATTATAGTGGTCGTTGTTTGCATTATATTTGGCAACTTTTTTAGAATAGGGGAGGGGTTCAGCTGCCCCTCCCTGCCCCCCTTGGCGACGCCCTTGTCGCCCAAAGTTGGTTCTGGGGGATTCTATGGGAAAGTAAACATTGAAGTTTTGGAACGAATTTTTTCAAGTTGTTTTTATGCTATGAAATATTAATTATTATATTTCGATACAAAATACTTCGAATTTCACGGTAACATAATTATTATTAGCATATTTAAATTTTTATTAACTTGCAAACATAGACTTAGATCAAACTTTACGTAAATATGCGAAAAATTGTTTCAATTTTATTATTAATAATTAAAGTATAAAATATACGACTGAGTATTTTGTAAACATTTCAAGTGCCTACCTATTGCCATTATTGATATCGATAAAAAAATGCAAAAAAAAAAACCTTTGTTGTATGAGAGGAGCCCCCCTTAAATATTTAATTTATTTTGTTTTTAGTATTTGGTGTTATAGCGGCAACAGATCTGTGAATATTTCAGAAATCTAGCTGTAGCGGTTTTTGAGATACAGCCTGGAGACAAGCAGACGAGCAGACAGACAGACGGACAGACAGACAACGAAGTCTTAGTAATAGGGTCCCGTTTTTACCCTTAGGGTACGGTACCCTAAAAAAGCTTATAAGCCACTTATTTTACCTAATAAGTCGCACGTGTCCCACCCGTGACAGTGTTAGTCCCACCCGTGATACCTTTATTTAATTTTTGTAAAATATGTTTTAATAATAGGGCATTGTTTTTTATTGAAATGTTACGTTCATTGTTTCAAACAAATAATATTGTAGTTTGCATTAAAAAGTTTAATAAGAAAGCAGCTTTATTGAATATGATTCACTAGCGAGTAGCAACCAGTCCCGGCTTCGCACGGGTATAAAATATACCCGTGACGGTAGAATCCCCCTTCTATGTTTTAATCGAGTGTAAAGCTAAAATAAAATCACATACCTGTTCTCTTTTTTTTGCAGATTTAGATCACTCTTTGGTCTTGTTCTCTGTGCCGCTGGGACTACTTTTTTCACCCGCTGCCTAGTCGGTTTAGTGTTGACTGGCTTGCTAGATGACATAAATTTTGTTTGAAGGTAAATATTTAAAATAAAGCAAGTCATATGAGATCAGGAACTTACTTTTATAAATAAATGATTCATAAACAATGAAATTAAACAGTTTTAGGAAAATCAACTTAATATAACAGTGAAAAAAAAAAACAGAAATTGCACGCCAGGTCGACGAGTGTAAGAGCGCTTACAGACGAACGGCACGTGTCGGCGGCAGTCGACGGCAGACGACGGCACGTGTCGGCAGCAGTCGACAGTTTATCACGCTTGCAGTTGTGACGTAGCGCGTAAAGGTAAGCGTCCACAGGTCGGTATCGTACGCAACAGACGTCTCGCATCAAACGGATAATTTTTTTACAGTACGTCCACTGTATCGGCAGCATACGGATTACCGACCAGCTAGTATGTTTATCTTCAAATTAGTCCAAACAAAGTTCCTAAGTCAAAATTTCTGATTTCGACTATTCCATCCACACCCCCCTTTGAGCATTAATTTACTAGGCTAGTCGGTAATCCGTACGCTGCCGATTCAGCGGACGTACTGTGAAAAAAATATCAGTTTCATGCGAGACGTCCGTTGCGTATGATACAGACCTGTGGCCGCTTACCTTTAGAGTTTAGGCGGTATGTCACAACTGGGGGGGCTACCACCACCTCTACTAAGCGACACCGTTTGACAGATAGGCAATAATTACTTTAACGTCAAGCTAGCGATCTTAAAAAATTTGATAATTCATAGTGGATTTAACAATGTTTTGCATTTTTTAAAAATGTTTTTTAGTAAAATCTTATATCTTTAAACGAGCAATTCTTGTACATTAATATATAAATGGGATTTCGGGGGCGATAAATCGATCTAGCTAGGAATTATTTTTAGAAAATTTTATTCGTGTTTTATCGAATACCGAGCAAAGCTCGGTCAAATAGCTAGTTATATTTAAAAAGTGAATACGGTAATGTTATTGTAATCTTACAACAAAGTGTTCTGGAAACATGATCGTTTTAGGAAAGGTCGTGGTAGGCCCCCTACAAGCGTCATAAGCTGTCAACGGCTGCCGTCGGCTGCCATCGACTGCCGTCAACTGCTGCTAACACGTGCCGTCAACTGCCGTCGACTGCCGCCGACACGTGCCGCCGACTGCCGCGGCCGACACGTGCCGTTCGTCTGTAAGAGCGCTAAGATGACATATCAATATGGAAAGACGACATACTATGATTACTTAGACTTTGGTGGTATGTCGTCTTATACAATACGTAAACGTAAATCCAAGCTGCATCATCAGCCCTCTAGTTGTAAGTGGTGTAAGGATTCTCAAGTTCTTCATCATCATCAAAAAATATACAATACTTCTGTTACCGATTTAGCGGAAACATAATATCCTAAGATCCGACCGTAAAATTCTGCATTAATCGTTTTTTTCGATCAAATATATTTGAAAATAATCTTTAGAACGTATAGAATGGATTAATGTTGGGTTCCCTTGTTAAAGTACCTCCAATTGAGCAAAATGAACAAACAAATACAAACTTGCGTGTATTCAATAGAAAAGTAAGAGAATTAAGAAGGAATGACAGGACAATACACATAAAAATAAAAACGCCTGTTAAATAAAAATAGTAATCTTGCGAGTTCTCGACGTCCTCAAATAATGCCAGGCATAATAATTGTTATAGGCCTGAACCAGGGATGTTGCGAATATTCGCATCCGCATCCGCAAATGCGGAGCATCCGCGCAAATTTGGACATCTGCATCTGCATCCGCATCCGCATTAAATCAATGCGGATTTTCATGCGGATGCGGATGTCATTAACTCATACAAGTTGCGACAAGAAAGGAAAGAGGTGGGTTTGATTTGCGAACCTCTACGTAAGTCGTAACCGCCTTGACTTGACGGCAATTTTACTATTTATTAAATACTAGACGTTCCGCTCGGCTTTACCCGCGTAAGTTAGATATTTCACAGACAAGTTATTCCACAAAAAACAGCCTATATTCGCGTGGTCTTCTTCTTATCTGTGCCAAATAACAGAAAAAATGCTGCAGTACTTCGTGAGATAAGCCCTTTCAAATAATTTCCCCCGTTTTTTCCACAATTTCCTCTATTTCTTCGCTCCTATTAGTCATAGCGTGATAAAATATAGTCTATATCTGTGCCAAATAACAGAAAAAATGCTGTAGTACTTCGTGAGATAAGCCCTTTCAAATAATTTCCCCCGTTTTTTCCACAATTTCCTCTATTCCTTCGCTCCTATTAGTCATACCGTGATAAAATATAGCCTATATCCTTTCTCGATAAATGGGCTGTCTAACACTGAAATAATTTTTGAAATCGGATCAGTAGTTCCTGTGATTAGCGCGTAAAAATAAGCTCTTTCAAGTAATTTCCACCCGTTTTTTCCACATTTTCCTATATTTCTTCGCTCCTATTAGTCTTAGCGTGATAAAATATAGCCTATAGCCTTCCTTGATAAATGGGCTATCTAACACTGTTTTTTTAAATCGGACCAGTAGTTCCTGAGATTAGCGCGTTCAAACAAACAAACTCTTCCGCTTTATAATAATTAGTATAGATAATGCTCCTTTTTTGATTTCGAGTATTAATTAAAAAAATCGTGAAGTTAAGAATAGGGAAATTAATTTCATTTACAAATAATTATTTCTGTACGTATCACAAAAGTGTGATAAAACAAATTAATATCACAGTGTGTAACAAAAATAAGTGATAATACTTTAGGGTGTGTATGTGTTCCTTGTAGAAAGTTCACTGTGAAAGTAGCAGCGCTGAAAGACCTTTTTTTCACTTTTGTATGGGCAAGGGCCCGAGCGTCACGAGTTTCCCCATACAAAAGTGAAAAAAAAATTTGGTCTTTCATCGCTGCTACTTTCACAGATAACTCTCTACAAGGAACATGTACACTTAATATATATAAATTCTTCATTTATCTTAATATGTAAGTATAAAAATCTTCTGTACGCGTTTTTGTAATTGAACTCTTCCTAAACGGCTAGGCCGATTCAGATGAATTTTTTTTGTGTTTTATTTAATAGGTTTGGGAATGTTTTAGATTCATAATGCGGTTTAAAAAAACCGTGGATAACTAGGAAAATTAAGAATTCCTTACCACCGTATAGAATTATCGGTCATTACGCTATTGACAATTCAAACTTCATAGATATGAGTTATGATCTTATGACGGGACCTCGTCCGTCGGGCCCGCTAGTATCCGCGGATGTGCGCCCCTTAAAATCCGCATCCGCATTCACATCCGCGGATGTGAAAAAATCGGCATCCGCAACATCCCTGGCCTGAACATTTGCCATATACAAAAGTGATGTAAGTGAGTAACCCCAGTTTGCGGCTATCGTGCAACTGGCAACCATGGATATTCATGCACAAAATGCATAAAACTTTAATTTTGTATCAAAATTATTAAAAAAGCGATGCTTCAATTTTGATGAAGAACTATGTCTGTTTACGGGCTGGCAACCCTAGGTTGCGGCCGACTTAGAGCTGGCAACCATTTATACCTTATTTTCTCACGTCATTTTCTTTCAAATGATGTAAAATTTACTGAAAAAAAATATACATGCAAATTATGCATTTATCTCATGAACATTCAACTTAATTAGAGGTACTTGCGGCTACTTTTGACAAGGCAACCCAACATTAATCCATTCTATACGTTCTAAAGATTATTTTAAAATATATTTGATCGAAAAAAACGATTCCTGCAGGATTTTACGGTCGGATCCAATACAATAAGTAACTATAGTATGTCATCTTAAGCCGACGTCTAGTATGTCATCTTATCAAATGAGTAACAGTGGATATGTTGAAAGGGGTATGAAGATTTTTATATGGAGCGGCCGACCGCGCAGTCCGCCAATTGTGTTTTTCTGCGTTCACGAATTTTTTTTCAAAAATGGATAGCTAACATCAATACAAACAAAAAATAATCTTGGAAAAAACCGCGTAAATTGTTTGAAAAAAATATTCGTGAACGCAAAAAAAACACTAAGTATAGCAGACAGTAAGTCGGCAAAATCTTCATACCCCTTTGTAAAAAAATACATAACGTTAGAACACGCTTTTATTAATATTTGTCTCCTATTAGAATCCATGTCCATAATAAAAATTTCTTATAAGAAAAAATTCTGGCCTTATACGTCTTTTCCCACAAAACAAAAGTGTAAGAATTTTTTTCTTTCATCAAAATTAGGAAAACCTTTATTACTTTGTAAAGTATAGTCCCTGTCCAGCATATTAAGTTGGGCTAACGTCACAAGTTCACAGAAAGCACAATTATATCAACGAATTTGCCGATGTGTCATCTTAAGCACAATTCCCCTAATAAAATTAAGGTACAAGTGTCCCGCCCGTGACGGTAGAATCCCCCTTCTACGTTTTAATCGAGTGAAAAGCTAAAATAAAATCACATACCTGTTCTCTTTTTTTTGCACATTTAGTCTTTTTCTCTGTGCCGCTGGGACTACTTTTTTCACCCGCTGCCTAGTCGGTTTAGTGTTGACATTGCTATCACTATGTTCGGCCTGCTGTGATATATCACTATGGAGTTCATCACTGATATAAGGTTGGCTCGTATCCATCACATCGATGTCCTGTTTCAAATCTAACGTCATTAACTTAACCAGGTTATTGGACTCCGGCTCGACTTTGGTGCATTTCGGGATCTTGCATGTGGGGGACGATCCATCAATTTCCTGAAAGATAGTCTCGAAGCTTAGCGTGTGAGCTGTTCTGGTAGGGTGGTGGGGGCCTGTCAGTAATTACATGGGTAATTTAAGAAGGGTTTAAAATACCCTGATAGTAAATCATAATTTTTATACTGTAATCTGGTTTTTGTAATTTTAAATAAAATATTACTCGGGGCAACCATACCCCACCCAGAACTTTCAATTACCAAAGTGGGTTCCTGGTCACGTTCAGATTTAATATCCAGTAGGATCTCCATGGGTTTCATATCCAGTTCGAACACTTCTATGTTAAAGTCAAACTCGTTTGGTTCATAGTGCTTCATTGTGAGGCTAGATTTCAAATTATAATTTATACGGTCTATGGATTTTATATCACCAACAGTGAGGATCTGAAACATAAAAGTGAAAAGATAAATATGTATAATGTATTCATAGATCTGTTATTTTTTAAGAATGAAGAAGAGATTTGATTGTTTGATTTTACACAAACTAAAGAGGATGGACAGACTTTTACGACCCCCATCAAGGATAAGTTATATTCTTCAGTGGATAGGAGTTTGTATATTGTAAAATAATTTCTTTATACATCTTTTTAGCAAGGGATCTTTCCTTTCGCTAAAAAACAAACTAGTAATTTTTTACTAGAAACTAAAATACTTGACTCGAACGTATCCAGGCGTGCCTTGCAAACATTAATCTGGTGTTTAGGTTGGTAGAGCAGGCCAGTAAAATACACAAAGAACTCAAGTGATTGTCATCAAATCGAAAATGTAGTTTTCGAAAACATTGGCCAACGCAAGATAATATTTTATCACCGTTGAAGGTGGTACCATACATTGCTTCTTATATCTTTTTTACAACTTAATCATGCCCATCGCTTACATTGTTTATAGCTAGTTTATCCGACAGCAGTAATTGTGATGTTTGCGCCTGCTCCTTGAATTTCTTTAACAACAATAGTTTACTGGTGCACTCCCAACACACCATCTGGGGCAGGCCATCTCTAGCCTGAACCTGAAATATTAATATGGTCAAATATCTATTGCCACACATATCAAACAATCTTTTGGGATGCAAAAGCTTTCAACACGTCCTGATAAGTGCTGGAAGGGCCTCTTTCACCCTTCCTGATAAGAGCTGGGTAGGCTATCCACAACCTAACTTGCCAGACTCCTCAGCCACGACAGCCTCGACAGCATATCTATCAGATATGCTGTCGAGAAACAATTTTCCTGAAAATATGTTTATCACACCGACCTTGTGTGGTCGGTGGTTTATCAGCTGCTGGATTCATTACAATGGAGGCAAGACTATTGTATACTTAACCTTTCTTGGGTTTCCAATTATCAAACCAAACTTTAAGAAAAATATCTGCAAAGAGAACAAGAGAAACAAGCCTATTTTATGTGAAGAAATAATAGGTACCGTGACTCCGACAATCATCTTGTACAGGTGATGAAGGTTGTGGTCCCTGATGTTGAACATCTTCCTGTCCATGGCCAGGCACACTCTGCAGGTCTGTAACATACTCATTATGAGGAAAGTTTCAGGTAGTGAAAGAGAAACAAAATAAATACTAATATTATTATAATTGCCAAAGTCTAGGTGCATAAACACAGGCTTATATTTTTAAATACAATCATTACAGTCTGGTTTTTATAAATACATTAAAATATTGCTACTCACCTTAAATTCGGCTCGTACCTGCAGATCTTCAAGTGTGTTCTGCAAACATTTTGTATTAATTGTCATTATAGTAAGTAACTTAAATAAAATAAGGCTACACATTTAATCCCAGATGTACTCACAAGACCCAGGCTGGGCACTGCACCGTAGGTTAGCTCCTTGTCTCCTATCTCCGAGATTACAAAGTCAAATTCTCCAAAATGTGCAGAGCATACTGCACTGGAAATGAAAAGAAAGGTCAATAAGCAGTAGGCAAATATACCTATTCTGTCTGAGAGAAATTAATTTATAGGCAGATGGTAGACCTATATTATTTTATTTTAGAGGGTATGCACAAATAAAATGACATTTTATTCGTGCATACCCTAGGGGGGGGCTAGCGTTTTTACAGTAGGCTCTTAACTTGACGCATGGTTTGATGACGTCATTATGGAGTGGGCATGTTATTGCATTCCAGCAATGTGTCAAGTTAATTTGACAACCATGTTATAATATGTTAGCAAAAGAAATTATCTAAGTCTAAGCAGACTCAGATAAACTGATGCATATAAGCATATGCGTCGGTTTATCTGATAACACTACTTTATTCGATTAATAAAGCCTTTTTTTATGTTTTAACCTTACCTGTCGGGCCGTAGCTCCCACTCAGGTGTACCAATAGCTTCGGTCCATAACTGTCTCAAATCAAACTCTTTTGGTATTCTGAAAGAAAATATAGAGTGCATAACAATTGACATCTATTATTATGGTATATGGCATACATGTTTCTAAATTGACTCTAACTACAGCACCTCATTATTAAACATCAAAATGAGTACTGACTAATGTAACAAAGTGTATCTAAACACTAAACAGCGAGCATTCATGCAGTCAGTACCAGTTACACGACATACTGACTGAATTGAATGCTCGCTGTGTAATTAGTTACATTACACCTTGTAACATTGATCAGTAGTCAGTACCCACCTTTAAGAAAATAACCATAATGTCACCTGTATAAGGGTCAGCGCAGACAGAAAGGGTCGCAGCGGAGAGGATTTTATTAACGCACTTGAAAATAAACTTTAAAATTATTACAAGCATAAATGCTTGAACCTTACATGAAATGCTTGCGCATCCTCGAGGATATGCGGGAATCCCTTATCGCACTTTAGTGACATAATTTTAAAGTTTATTTGCAAGTCCTTCCGCTTTCTTTCTGCTGTGCTCCGTTCTGTCTGCGCTGGTCCTAAATAGTTGAATTATATCAACTACATACAAAAATGCTAATATGGGCTATCCCAGTTCAATTAAGCTGCTGCGTATTATTCATTATAATAGATTCTGTGATTTTTTTATACCTTTGGTGAGATTCTAGTAGATAACCTTAATTTTTTTTGTTATAATATTGCCACTGTTAGTGATTCTTTTAAAAATAACTTACAATGAAGAAGAACTACTTACTCGTAATATGCAACATCGGCAGGTGGTGACGAGTTTTCATTGTTGGCACAGGACGATACACAACACTTCATTATTTTTAACTTATCTGACCTGCAAAGCCATAATCGCGACTGTTATAGTCTGAGAACAAAATAAAAGGAAACGGGGTTTGAAACTTTTGAAAAGTGTATTAGGTACGGTATAATGGTATATTTACATGTTGTAATATTTTACAATGCGACATTTATTGTAACTAAGTGCATAATATTATTATATTTTCATAATATTTTTGCATATCTGTTTTTATTTAGTTTTACTTCATCTTCTTATTTAAAAACACAGATTACTAATATGTTTAAAAATGGCCCCGTATTTTTTTTTTTTTGTTAATTCGTCCCGGTCGGGACAGGCAAAAATGGCCCCGTAGTGGCAATCCGCAATGGAACACAGATTAGTACAGTGTTGTCACACCGAATTTTAGAAAATCAGTAGATGTCAAAAAGAAGAAGAAGAAGAAGAAGATGTCACGCCAAAAATTGGTAGAATTAGGTAGATGTTGGAACCAAAAATTGGTAGATCTACCACCCTCATATCAGTAAAATTTTTACCAATTTCTGTTCAATATTGCTTTCAAATTCATTCTTTTCATGGCATTGTCACGTATTGAATGCACGTACTGCGTACAGTGTACACGTATTAAGTACATAATATTATTAATTATTACCTACATTATTACGTATTTAGTATTTAGATACGTATTGAATATTTATTGCTTAGTGGTTTTTAGCAAAATTGCTTTCAATGTGATTGAACCGTGTAAATTCGCCTTTTCGTTCCAAAATGTTAAACGTTCCGGTTCGCGAAAAAAAACAAATGTATTGTTGTCACCAGTCACCACCCTTGTAAAATTTAGGACCGTTCACAGACTGATCTGCGTTCCAAAAGTGAGCGAACGGCTCAGAACAGCTGCAGCTCGTGTAGTAGCGGTCCGTTTTGGTTTTTGAATGGTAATAGCTGAAGGAAGTATTGTACCAAGACGACTTGGATAACATTTTGGTACAATTTATACCAAAATGGTATCTGAGGAATCTGTAACGTTTATTATTTGTGCGTGAACAATGATATGTCGAAAAATGGGTAGATTTGATACCGAAGTTGGTAGATAGGTAGAAGGGCGGTGAAATAGGTAGATCTACCACAAAGTTGGTAGATGTGACAACTCTGGATTAGTACTAGTTTTTTTTTTTTTTTTTTTAATTTATTGGGAGCTGGAAACGAGTCCTTTGCTCCAAAAAAATACAATAATAATACAAAATACAACAGATTAAAATTAAAAAAAAGGAATGTCTTTCTTCTATGTTGGTTCTCACCACAGGCTCTCACCAATGTTCACACTAAGCACTATTTACAAAAAAAAAAAAAAAAAAAAAAAAAAAAACACTACGGTATCTATTTACAATTATTTTTAAACTTTTTCCATCGTTGAGCATATATAACGGTATAAACATGTAATTAGACAGTAAATCTTCTGGGCGGCGGGGTCACAGATTACTAGTATATATCAGTGCTGCCAGACGGCCAACTCGGTTTCTCCCCAAGTATTCCCCGAAATCCTCCCAAAATTCGGGATTTCAAGAAAAATCTCCCCACAAATTATAAAAGAAAAATTTAGTTCATTATGAATGGGAATTTCACAAATGGATATGATGAATGTACACTATTTCTGCAATAGCGTCCAATCTTTATAGAATCAGCATCTTAGCGAGCTCCTTGATCATTTTTATGGTTCCGTAAGTCGTAACCAAAGGGTAAAAACGGGCCCATAGTACTTAGATTTCACCGTCTGTTCCCAGATTTTTTCCTCCAACAATCCCACCAAAAAATTGTTCCCCCCAATTTTCCCCCCATCACCTAAAAAAACCCCCAAAATTGGGGGGATTCCCCCCAATCTGGCATCACTGGTATATATTTGGCAACCATTTTCTAAAGAATGTTGCCAATTATTTTTGTTTATCTGCCTAGTTATTATATGAAATGTTGCTAGCGTAGTTAATAATTAATAATAAATATAATGCCGGTAATTATCAAAACTACACATTATTTATAATTAATTATGCTGATATAAACGTAACAAGTAATTTGCTTAACAAATAAGAGTAAATTTGCCCACTGACACATTTTTTCTGTCAACTGACACACGTCATAATAAAAGAAACTTTAAATCAATTGAATAAGGTTGAAAATTACTTCATTCGACGACTCTTTAAAAAGAAACCCCTTTGAGCTCCCTTATTCTTTCTCTTAATTTTATAATAATAATATTAAGTAAAAGAATATTCAATTCCTTTACCAAAATTCTGTTTTGGTTTTACGTCAAATTTTTTTAAGTTTCTTTGCCACTGGTAATTTACAATGTTATTTTTTTCTCTTCATATATATATATATATATATATATATATATATATATATATATATATATATATATATATATATATATATATATATATATATATATATATATATATATATATATATATATATATATATATATATATATTTAAATATATATATATATGAAGAGAAATATATAAATATATATACTACTCTTAATTTTATATTAAAGTAAAAGAATATTCAATTCCTTTACCGAAATTCTGTTTTGTTTTTACGTCAATTTTTTTAAGTTTCTTTGCCACTGGCAATTTACAATGTTATGATCAAAGCTCCGGAAAACAATATAAAAAAAAGGAAAAGTTTTGTATCGATGTGTATGTGTGAGTGTGACCTTGAGGGGCACCAATTACATGGTTCTGTCCATAGACATAATATAGTTCTGTCTCCCCCCCTGCAATGGAATATGGATGTCAATTATCAAAGATGTATCAAAGTGGTTGATGTGATGCATATAGGATGAGAGTCTTCGCCAAAACCTCGCCAAAACACTCTGATTCTGGCGAGTCACAAAGGTGGTGATGACTGACGGGTTGGCTGTCAGATCAACTGTGAGTTTTTGGAGAATGTGAAAGAGTGATGTTGTGTTTTTGTATTAATTTCCTAAAATTGTGATAACTGGGTTTTTAACCGACTTCCAAAAAGGAGGAGGTTATACGTTCGGTTGTGGATTTGTTTTTTTTTTTTAATGTGTATTATTGGTAGGATATTATCCATTAAATATTCCTTATCGTGCACAAGTGTGGGAAAGTGATGTAATAACCAGAAACGTGCTCTTTTGTGTTCCCTCCAAAACTCCATCGAAAGTTTCAGTAAAGCGTCCTACCACTTTATTGAATCGACCGACTTGACTTCTTGACTGTATTGACTTTATACTTAGACTTCGACTAGACTTTAGACCTGACTGACCTGACGATAATATAGAAAAAATTGTATAAAGAATATTGTTTTCCCCTTCGATCACTAATATACAAGATACACAGTCCCATACAAAACCTCTCGAAAATCTGTCGCCAAGTAAAAGTGTTTAAAAAAGTATACATTTATCTAAAATCAACCTTATTAATAGATATTAAAGATCTTTTTATAAAACAATGTACAATGTGTGTTTACAAAGCAATAAATTTTTACGAACGACGCACGCTTCAAACTAAATTCAACCATCGTCTATATGTCTTAAAGTTTAAATTATTGCAATTCCAAAAAAGCTCTTCAATTTACGGCCGCACGTCGCCGCTGGAACAGGGTGAAGTAAAGTATGAGTGGAGTCGAACTGTTCAACATTTTTTGTTGATTGTAATAATTTTAATAGTCCATTTTTTTATTTTTCCAAAGTTTAATGTATAAAGTGTGGAGTAATTATTTTTACTTGTAATATTATGTTGTTCTAATATGTTTAATTTTATAGTTAACTAAAATATACGTGTATACATTGAATATAAATGCTTAGAACAGACAACGCTCGCTAAAGTCGGCTTGAAAAATTGTTCGTATCTTTGCCGTGCTATAACTGATATCCAATCTCCACATCTAACTGGATCTCGAGGAAACCTAAAAAAATATATTCCTCAATAAAATAAATAATAATTAATAGCGACTCCACCAAATGGAACAGAAACACAGTGTATAACCCGAACATTTCAAGTGGGCATGATAAACTACGATAAGTACCTTTAGTATGAGTATTCGCAATTGAGATGGTTTATACCTCGTGTTGATTTATTTACAACTTAATTTTAAAACTGTTTTTGTTGATTTCTTAACGAAATACCAATATTTATAATACAATTGCATGAAATATATTAGGATAAAATTAATACTTACCGGAAATATGAAATTCCATCCTTTTTTTGCGTTTTAAACGTATGATTTTTACAATTGTTGAACGAGCACTAGGACATGTTTCCCAGCGGAGCGTTCGAGCACTACTTAATCGAAAGTCCACCAGAATGTTGCGTTTGGTGCTCTTTTAGTGAGGTCGTTTTTTGCCGCGGACTGTGTATCTTGTATATTAGTGATCGAAGGTTTTCCCGCCATAATATTATACTCGACACTGGCCATGGTTATAGCCGAAGACCGAAGTGCCATTATAATAGAAAACGAAGTCACATCAACCACTTTGACATTGGCAACTCACTGAGGCCGCCATAATTTTTCTCTTGCCCAAGATACCAACCTTCCTTATACGATTTCCTTCCCCCTACTATTCCTCACCCTATCAATAAATTTTACTTCAGTTCTGTCCTCTGTAAATACTCCCTTAGTTGAAACTTTATGTTCATACACTTATACTAACAGTATTAAATTGTAAGGTGTATAGGACTAACCCTAGATTTTTCAACAGTCACCATACGCGTCTCATCATACCGTAACCTTGTTTCTTCATAAAGCCATCTCATAAAGTAAAGTCTTTGTCTAAGTATCTTTAAAGGCTAAGAAACAATATTTTGCTGTACTTATTTGCTTGTTCTGGTTTTTTCTGTTTCATTATTTTATCTTGTATTTGCATGGTCGCATGAAGTCATCACCCGTGCCCGCTGCATGGCAATCAGTTTACGTATATGTTATAACTGTTCACATTTTTCGCCTCAACTCTGACGCTGGCAACTCCTAAATGGGGAGGCTTACGCCAAAAGAAGAAGAAGAAGAAAAGGCGGACGCGGTATTTTTTCGGAAAATTTTAAAATTCTTTTTATCTTTATTTAGTTAATTAAATAGTGTAGTTTTAGTTTTATTTTTTCTTTCTTGTAGTTTATATTCATTTTATTTGGTAAGTTTTTATTTATATAGTAGTTCATAAGAATATTATGGAGGAGCCCGACCCGGGGGGACCTGGTCCCCCCGTTGGTCATTATGTTACTATATCAAACGATTCGAGCATGGACACCGACACCTCATGCTCTGTAAATACCAGAAAACGTCCAGCGATTCCTAGGAAGCGTTGCAAAAAGTGCCAGAAAAAAATAAAAAAAGACCCGAAAAAGGCCAAGCCTGATATCAATTGCATTCCTGAAACGCAGACAAATATGAGTTCAATTGAAAAAACCCAGGGCTTAGATTCACGGGTCGGTAGGATGCTGTATAAAGATACAGACTCTTCTCCTTATATTGTCCATATACAAAAGGTACCAAAGTCGCCTAATGAAAACATAAACTTTCACCCTATAGTGTTTGGCCATTACTTGAAAACAAATAACATTAAAAATATTGTAGATGGTAGTATTAAGAAAATAGCCAGAAACCGATTATCTGTAGCCTTTTCTTCATATAATGAAGCCAATAGTTTTATAAGTAACCCTCAATTCAATTCAGAACAATTTAAATCTTTTATACCATCATTTCAGGTAAGTAGAATAGGATTAGTTAGAGGCATACCTGCTGATTGGTCCGATGATGATGTTATAAATAACATTACTTTACCAATTGGATGTGGTGAAATACTAAAAATTAGGAGGTTAAAGAAAAAAACAATAGTGAATGGAACCGCTCAATTTAATAACACCGAATCTGTGGTAATAACATTTGACGGACAGACGCTACCAAAGAGAGTCTTCATGTGCTATAATGCACTTCCTGTAGATTTATATATATTCCCTACAATACAGTGCTTCAATTGCTGTAGATACGGACATGTCAAAAACCAATGTCGGTCAACACCTAGATGCTTTAGGTGTGGCCAAGGGCATGCTGGTGATAGTTGCTCAGTTGAAGAGGAATCTATTTACTGTTGTATTTGCCACGGTTCGCACATTGCAACTGATAAAAAATGCCCAGAATTCCAACGCCAAAAATCAATTAAGGAGTCAATGGCTCACAATTGTCTATCCTACTCAGAAGCTTCTAAGTTACATCCTCCCATTTCAAAATTATATTCTGACGTGTTAATATCATCTACTTCTTCATCATCATCACCTGTAAATACACAAAAATCATTTTTCAACAACAATAATAATAAACAGAATTTGAATTTAATACAACGGTCATATAAAAAAACTGTTTTCAAACAACCAAAATTGCCACAGAAACAACAAAATGGGTATGACAGACAAATACATAATAGCTTAATAAAAGATTATAATCCTCCATTAGGAGATAATGGATCTGCATATCCAGCTCCCGGTATTAACATGGATTCGATACAAGAAACAATTTTAGCATTAAACAAAGTGATTACATCATTATCATCTTTATCACCGTCCAACGCTGCCATATTCACCACTGAATCACAAATTAATACCACTTCCAACAATGGACAACGTAGTCCAGTGGAATTGCCGCAGTGTGGTTAGTAAAAAACACGAAATTATTTTTTTAATTAATAAATACAAACCTATTGTTCTTTCCTTACAAGAGACATGGCTCAAGCCGGAATCACTTTTCAGGATTTCTGGCTACACTTGTCTCAGGGAAGACAGATCAGATGGGTATGGTGGTACAGCCATGCTCATCAAACACCATCAATCATTTCATCACATTCCTCTTCCATCACATCACTCTGATTTTTCAATCATTGCTGCATCTGTAGATAACATATGTTTTGTTTCACTGTATATACCTCATCCTTCATATTACATCTTCTCTGAAATAAAAAGTATTATTAGCCAATTACCACAACCAGTAGTAATTCTAGGAGACTTCAATGCACAGCATCAGTCATGGGGGAGTCACAAAGACAATCAATGGGGTTACGAAGTTTTAGATTTAATAGATTATAATAAACTGTGTATTCTCAATTCCGGCCAACCTACTCGGCGCACTGCTCCTCATGAAGGTTGTAGTGCACCAGATTTGTCAATATGTTCACCAAATCTATCATCTGTTTTTCATTGGAATGTGTTACAGTCAAGTCATGGAAGTGATCACTTTCCTATAATTCTATCATTTCCAGGTAAAGATAAAAGTAAATCGAATCAGTCTGAATCAATAAAGTATCATATTAACAATAATTCTAACTGGGATAAATTTCAAACTTCACTCAGGAATCAGTTATCTTTTCTTCCTGAAATATCATCAGAAAATGAGTCACTATGTGCTGAGGCTTTGACTGCAGCATTTATAAAAGCTGCTGATGAATCATTTCCAAAAAAAAATACTTCACGTCATCATACACCATCTCCACCTTGGTGGGATCAAGAATGCACAGTTGCCATTAAGAATAGGAAAGAGATTGAAAAACAATATAATACAAATCCAAACATAGGCAACTATCAGCTATATCTTGATTGCGTTAAGGATACTAAGAAATTATTCAGGAAAAAGAAGTTACTTAGTTGGAGAAATTTTTGCTTATCATTAAATCCAGGTATTCATCCTACTATAGTATGGAAAAACATAAGACGGTATAGATCTGCATTCACTACCCCATCTCATCCTATATCTGACTCTTTAGCTTCTGAGTTTCTAGATAATTTAGCTCCTCCCACTATTTCTATTGAACCTCCTCCTCCTTTACAAAATGTAAATTTTGAAGACCTAAATTCGCTTTTTACAAAGGAAGAGTTAAAAGGGGTAGTACAAAACTTAAAAGATTCTTCTCCCGGATTAGATGGCATTCCATATTCTTTCTTTCAACATGCTGATGAGGAAATTTTACAATACTACCTCAAGTTAATAAACCAAATTTTAATAACTGGTAATTTACCCACTTCATGGAGAAAACAAAAAGTTATTCCAGTACCAAAACCCAACAAACCCCCATCTTTGGCTACATCATATCGCCCCATTGTTCTATCCTCTGTTTTATTAAAGATTGCGGAACATTTAGCGAAAAACAGACTAGAATGGTTTGTAGAAAAACATAACCTCCTTTCCAATACACAGTTTGGATTCCGCAAAGGTAGAGGTACCATAGATAATATTGCCATATTAACCACAGATATACGCACAGCATTCACAGAAAATAAATCTGTTGTTGCATCTTTTTTGGATATAAATTCTGCATATGATAATATTATTATAAGTATCCTAAAGGAAAAGTTAATTAAATTTGGTTTGCCTTTAATTTTAGTAAATTTCATTATTAATATTTTAATAGAAAGAATAATAATTTTAAATAACTCTTTGGAAACTAGAACTGTTCGAAAAGGCATTCCTCAGGGGTCAGTCTTAAGTCCACTACTTTACGATATATACACATCCGACTTAGAAAATTGTCTAGATTTAAGTATCATAAAATTACTTCAATATGCAGATGACAAGGCTATTTATGTAATCAATAGTTCGATAAATATTGCATGTAGAGATCTTATTAGCGCTTTGAAACAGTTAAAATCTTGGATGGACAAGCATGGCTTAGACTTGTCCATCAATAAAAGTTCCGTCGTCTTATTTACCCGTATGCGTATGCCTCCTCCTATTACTATTATTTATGATGGAGTGCCAATTCCCGTTAAAGACAAAGTCAAATTTTTAGGGCTATATTTAGATGGAAAATTAAATGGCAACGCACACATTGATTACATCTGTTCCAAATGTGAGCGGCTTCTAAATATGTTAAGGTGTTTATCTGGTGTCTGGTGGGGATCACATCCATTTACTATGAAATTAATTTATAATGCAATAATTAGGAGTGTCCTAGATTATGGCACTTTTCTTTTGGAGCCGTGTAGCGTAACTGGTTCACAAAAAATGGACAAAATACAAGCGAAAGCCTTGCGTATAATCTGCGGAGCTATGAGATCATCTCCAATAAACGCACTTCAGTTGGAATGTTGCGAACCTCCTCTTCAACTCCGTCGACAATATCTGGCGGATAAATATTTTGTTCGTTGTTATCAATTTAAAAATCATCCCTTAATTCCAAAACTTAGAACTTTATTTCAACTGTGTCATAGTAATAATAAATACTGGCATCATAAATCTCATCCCTTACTTCTTACTAGTTATCGTAAATTCTTAGTAATTGACGCCCCCACTTTTCGTTCTCAAACTTTTCCATTATTTGATTCAGTATATGAAGCTCTAACGCTTGTGCCAGATATTAGACTTGACATTGGCATTCAAAAAACAGATACATATTTTGCTAACAATATATTTAAGTAAGGTGCATTGGGGTAATCTCGTAAAGTTTTTGGAAAAGTGAGTATATTGTGTCATTGTTTCAAGTTTAGAAGACGAATTTGTATATATTGTTACCTATAACTGTAACATTTTAGTTATAATAAACATATTTCCATGTGAATTGTATATTTTTTAGTTCAAAAGTATTTACGGATTCTGACATAACTACCCCTTTAAAATATAACCCTTTTTCTACTTTTCATGGGTAATTTCGAATACTCAAGGGGTAATTTCGAATATCAGCCGAAACACGACCTAATGTAATAATACATTTAAGGCACATATTTATTTTTATTCTATTTTACCCCATACAAAAACATTGTGCATACAAGCCATAGAAAACACCAAACTAATTTTTGTACCGAAAAATTTTCGAAATTACCCCATCGGGGATGCAGATGTCCTCAACATTTGGAGCAAAGAAATAAATAGAATAAGAACAATAAAAAAGCCAACAAAAGTGGTAGCTAACAGAGATAGAACTATTAACCTATCAATATACAGAAAATCTGCTGGTTAGGGGTGCGTTTTAGGGTTCCGTAGTCAACTAAGTTTTGTTGATTAGTGAACTAAAACGACTAAAACGGTACCCTAATAAGCTGTTTTTTTGTATAATGATAGGTTATTATAGTTATATAATTCAAGAGTAACCTTGTCCTACAAATAGAACAATCCATATTTTAGGACCATCAAATCGGAATATTATATTATGTTGCGCACCCCTGCAAAAGACTATGAAAAGATTTTTGGGGAAATTTCGTTAACAAATTTACCCCACTGGGGTTATTTCGAATGTTTATTAAAAATCATAGCTAGAGCAACATAACCTATTCTTAGGAAAGCAAAAAACGTCAAAGCTTCTTTAAAACAAACAAAATATTACGCAACTTACCTAATTTCTGTGTAAAACAATACGGGGTAATTTCGATAATTTCGATAATCCCAAAAAAATCATAAAATTGCACTTGGCGCGAAAAAATGAACTTAGCGCACATACACTGCCGGCTGACGGCTCGAGGGAAAGGAAGTGGGGGAGGTGATTAAATTGGCGTCTCGGTTAATGTAGCCAGAGCTCAAAATTACTTTCTGTTTGGTAATTATTTGCCATTTTCGGAATATCCCCATTTTTTTTTTCTTCCGAAGTTACCCCAATGCACCTTACATCACGAATAACAATTGGCAGGGTTACCACCACATGTATACAGATGCATCTAAGGATACTACAGATAGTTGTGTTGGAGTTGGTGTCTACCATTTACAATATAATATTGTACAAAAAGTAAAGTTTCCGCCTGAAACATCTGTTTTTACAGGAGAGTGTTACGGCCTTTTTAAGGCTGTTGAGTATATTTTACTTGGCAGGCTTAAGGAGACTCTAATATTCACAGATTCTTTAAGCTCTCTACAATCCCTGATTAAATTTCCTTTTAAATCAAAAAATTGTTATCCAATTATTGTCCAAGTTAGAAACCTTCTATATCAATGTAAACTTCAAGGCTTTTCAATAACATTTATATGGATACCGAGCCATTGCGGTATTGTTGGCAATGAAATTGCCGACAAATTGGCAAAAGAGGCTGTTTTCAGTGGTGATTTGTTCCCTTTTAATAATTATGCGCATGATTTGGCTGCTCTGGCACGGAGTTCCCTATTGAAATCTTGGAATAAGTCGTGGGCCTTGAGTAGTCAAACAAAAGCTATACAGTATCGTAAAATTCAACCAGAGATCCCTACTAAGCCCTGGTTTTCTAAAATATTCCTCTCTAAAAATATAACAACATCAATTATTCGGATGAGACTGGGTCATATGTGCATTCCAACGCATCTTAGGAGAATTGGCGTTAAAGATGATGATTTATGTGACTGTGGAGAAGTAGGTGACTTAAACCACATTATCCTATCGTGTTCCCTCCATGATCATTCCCAACTGTATAATAAACTGTCTTTAATCCCTATTCCATTTCCTACTTCTGTAAATATACTACTTGCTTCCAATGATAAATATGTATATAACTGTATATCTAATTACTTATCATTAAATAATATTAATATTTAGAATAAGTTATATATCATTTAGTTTATTGTAGAATTTAATTATTTACCACACTGTTTTAATTAACTTTCTTCCAAATTCCGTTTCCTTTTATTCCTTCCGCCGTTCCTTACCTTTTTACCCTGTCTGTGGCACAATACGCATCCTTTGTGTCAAGTTGCCAAAATAGAAGAAAAAAAAAAAAAAAAAAAAGAAGAAGAAGGAAAAGCGCGGGAACTCGCAAAGGGCGGACGCGGTATTTTTTCGGAAAATTTTAAAATTATTTTTATATCTATAATTAGTTAATTAAATAGTGTAGTTTTAGTTTTAATTTTCTTAGTTTTTGTACATATTAATTTTATTTGGTAAGTTTTTATTTATATAGTAGTTCATAAGAATATTATGGAGGAGCCCGACCCGGGGGGACCTGGTCCCCCCGTTGGTCATTATGTTACTATATCAAACGATTCGAGCATGGACACCGACACCTCATGCTCTGTAAATACCAGAAAACGTCCAGCGATTCCTAGGAAGCGTTGCAAAAAGTGCCAGAAAAAAATAAAAAAAGACCCGAAAAAGGCCAAGCCTGATATCAATTGCATGTGTCTTAGCGATACCGAAAACCACAATATTCCTAAACAAGACATTATCCTTGAAACTCAACCAAATGTGAATACAACTCAAAAATCCCAGGGCTTAGATTCACGGATCGGTAGGATGCTGTATAAAGATACAGACTCCTCTCCGTATATTGTCCATATACAAAAGGTACCAAAGTCACCTAATGAAAACATAAACTTTCACCCTATAGTGTTTGGCCATTACTTGAAAACAAATAACATTAAAAATATTGTAGATGGTAGTATTAAGAAAATAGCCAGAAACCGATTATCTGTAGCCTTTTCTTCATATAATGAAGCCAATAGTTTTATAAGTAACCCTCAATTCAATTCAGAACAATTTAAATCTTTTATACCATCATTTCAGGTAAGTAGAATAGGATTAGTTAGAGGCATACCTGCTGATTGGTCCGATGATGATGTTATAAATAACATTACTTTACCAATTGGATGTGGTGAAATACTAAAAATTAGGAGGTTAAAGAAAAAAACAATAGTGAATGGAACCGCTCAATTTAATAACACCGAATCTGTGGTAATAACATTTGACGGACAGACGCTACCAAAGAGAGTCTTCATGTGCTATAATGCACTTCCTGTAGATTTATATATATTCCCTACAATACAGTGCTTCAATTGCTGTAGATACGGACATGTCAAAAACCAATGTCGGTCAACACCTAGATGCTTTAGGTGTGGCCAAGGGCATGCTGGTGATAGTTGCTCAGTTGAAGAGGAATCTATTTACTGTTGTATTTGCCACGGTTCGCACATTGCAACTGATAAAAAATGCCCAGAATTCCAACGCCAAAAATCAATTAAGGAGTCAATGGCTCACAATTGTCTATCCTACTCAGAAGCTTCTAAGTTACATCCTCCCATTTCAAAATTATATTCTGACGTGTTAATATCATCTACTTCTTCATCATCATCACCTGTAAATACACAAAAATCATTTTTCAACAACAATAATAATAAACAGAATTTGAATTTAATACAACGGTCATATAAAAAAACTGTTTTCAAACAACCAAAATTGCCACAGAAACAACAAAATGGGTATGACAGACAAATACATAATAGCTTAATAAAAGATTATAATCCTCCATTAGGAGATAATGGATCTGCATATCCAGCTCCCGGTATTAACATGGATTCGATACAAGAAACAATTTTAGCATTAAACAAAGTGATTACATCATTATCATCTTTATCACCGTCCAACGCTGCCATATTCACCACTGAATCACAAATTAATACCACTTCCAACAATGGACAACGTAGTCCAGTGGAATTGCCGCAGTGTGGTTAGTAAAAAACACGAAATTATTTTTTTAATTAATAAATACAAACCTATTGTTCTTTCCTTACAAGAGACATGGCTCAAGCCGGAATCACTTTTCAGGATTTCTGGCTACACTTGTCTCAGGGAAGACAGATCAGATGGGTATGGTGGTACAGCCATGCTCATCAAACACCATCAATCATTTCATCACATTCCTCTTCCATCACATCACTCTGATTTTTCAATCATTGCTGCATCTGTAGATAACATATGTTTTGTTTCACTGTATATACCTCATCCTTCATATTACATCTTCTCTGAAATAAAAAGTATTATTAGCCAATTACCACAACCAGTAGTAATTCTAGGAGACTTCAATGCACAGCATCAGTCATGGGGGAGTCACAAAGACAATCAATGGGGTTACGAAGTTTTAGATTTAATAGATTATAATAAACTGTGTATTCTCAATTCCGGCCAACCTACTCGGCGCACTGCTCCTCATGAAGGTTGTAGTGCACCAGATTTGTCAATATGTTCACCAAATCTATCATCTGTTTTTCATTGGAATGTGTTACAGTCAAGTCATGGAAGTGATCACTTTCCTATAATTCTATCATTTCCAGGTAGGTAAAGATAAAAGTAAATCGAATCAGTCTGAATCAATAAAGTATCATCTATACTAATATTATAAATGCGAAAGTATCTCTGTCTGTCTGTCTGTCTGTCTGTCTGTCTGTCTGTCTGTCTCGCTTTCACGCCAAAACTACTGAACCGATTGCAATGAAATTTTGTACACAGTTATTCTAGAGTCTGAGAAAGGACATAGGCTACATTTTGATGTGGGAAAATATCTTATTTCCATGAAAATATCGATGAAAATTACTTCGCATTGCGCGTGGCCAGCGCTCATCCCGGGGGTCCTGGGTTCGAGTCCCGCAGGCGGAACAAAAAGTTTTCAATGTTCCTGGGTCTTGGATGTGTATTAAAATAATATTTCAAAAATCTTAAATATATTTTATGTATAATATTATAAAAAATCCAGAAATATATCGACGCGATGCAATGAACATTTTAGTTCTAATACGATTCAACAGATGGCGCTTTTTTTTTACTTCGTTGTAACATAGAACTAATCATACTTATTAGTTATTATGTTTTTGTTTATAGTTTTCAATACGTTAGAATATTATGTTTAATAATATTATCACTTGGTATAATAATAATCAATGTATCTTATCTTATAGAACTCCTACTGCATTTCTAAGGAGTTCGAGTGTGTTGTGTTGGCCTATATTCCATCCAGAAAATATATCAATGCAATCAACATTTTAATTCTAATATATGAAAACAGATGGCGCTTTATTTTTTACTTCATTATTATAACAGAACTAATCATACCTACTTTATTATATAATATTATTGTTTTTATTCATAACTAGCTGTTGCCCGCGACTTATAAATACTGCGAAATATACTGCGAAAGTATCTTTGTCTGTCTGTCTGTCTGTCTGCCTGTCTGTCTCGCTTTCACGCCAAAACTACTGAATAGATTGCAATGAAATTTTGTACACAGTTATTCTAGAGTCTGAGAAAGGACATTTTGATGTGGGAAAATATCTTATTTCCATGAAAATATCGATGAAAATTACTTCGCATTGAGCGTGGCCAGCGCTCATCCCGGGGGTCCTGGGTTCGAGTCCCGCAGGCGGAACAAAAAGTTTTCAATGTTCCTGGGTCTTGGATGTGTATTAAAATAATATTTCAAAAATCTTAAATATATTTTATGTATAATATTATAAAAAATCCAGAAATATATCGACGCGATGCAATGAACATTTTAGTTCTAATACGATTCAACAGATGGCGCTTTTTTTTTACTTCGTTGTAACATAGAACTAATCATACTTATTAGTTATTATGTTTTTGTTTATAGTTTTTAATACGTTAGAATATTATGTTTAATAATATTATCACTTGGTATAATAATAATCAATGTATCTTATCTTATAGAACTCCTACTGCATTTCTAAGGAGTTCGAGTGTGTTGTGTTGGCCTATATTCCATCCAGAAAATATATCAATGCAATCAACATTTTAATTCTAATATATGAAAACAGATGGCGCTTTATTTTTTACTTCATTATTATAACAGAACTAATCATACCTACTTTATTATATAATATTATTGTTTTTATTCATAACTAGCTGTTGCCCGCGACTTATAAATACTGCGAAATATACTGCGAAAGTATCTTTGTCTGTCTGTCTGTCTGTCTGCCTGTCTGTCTCGCTTTCACGCCAAAACTACTGAATAGATTGCAATGAAATTTTGTACACAGTTATTCTAGAGTCTGAGAAAGGACATTTTGATGTGGGAAAATATCTTATTTCCATGAAAATATCGATGAAAATTACTTCGCATTGCGCGTGGCCAGCGCTCATCCCGGGGGTCCTGGGTTCGAGTCCCGCAGGCGGAACAAAAAGTTTTCAATGTTCCTGGGTCTTGGATGTGTATTAAAATAATATTTCAAAAATCTTAAATATATTTTATGTATAATATTATAAAAAATCCAGAAATATATCGACGCGATGCAATGAACATTTTAGTTCTAATACGATTCAACAGATGGCGCTTTTTTTTTTACTTCGTTGTAACATAGAACTAATCATACTTATTAGTTGTTATGTTTTTGTTTATAGTTTTTAATACGTTAGAATATTATGTTTAATAATGTTATCACTTGCTATAATAATAATCAATCTATCTTATCTTATAGAACTCCTACTGCATTTCTAAGGAGTTCGAGTGTGTTGTGTTGGCCTATATTCCATCCAGAAAATATATCAATGCAATCAACATTTTAATTCTAATATATGAAAACAGATGGCGCTTTATTTTTTTACTTCATTATTATAACAGAACTAATCATACCTACTTTATTATATATTATTGTTTTTATTCATAACTAGCTGTTGCCCGCGACTTCGTCCGCGTGGACTTTAGTTTATAGCGCGCGGTGTCAACAAAATTTGTGTCAAATTTAAAAACTTTTTAAAACCCTGGTAAGTGGTACCCCTCTTAGGGCCGCGCAGCGCGCTACACCGGAATGGCAGCGCTGAAAGTGCTCGCCTCGCCGCTGCCATTCCGGTGTAGCGCGGCCCTTAAGAGGATACAACAGCGGCTAGAGAAATGAAAAAAAAGTACGTGTAATATCTATAGCTGTCTCCCTTACCTCAAGCCTATACCGCAGAACGCGATAGAGACAACTGCAGAAAATCCAGAAAATCAACGATTCGTTGTCCCCTGATTCCTTCTCCAAATCTTAACCGATTTAAGTACTTTTTTCATTAAAGATTAAAAAAAGGCTTGAGCTGTGTTCCTATGTTTTGCTTTTTTTGTATAATCTAGCCAAATCTGTTTTCTGGACGTTTGAACACAGTGGAAAATCTGGCCATTTTTTTGGGTTTTTGAACGTTCATATCTTATTTAATAATTAAATTATGAAAAAAAAATAAAACATAGGGACATTGTATTAGTGGCCGTAGATATTCAGGAAAAAAAATATAACTCTACTAGCATTATCCAGGGAGGAAACAGGGGACAACGTTTGTATGGAAAAAAGGGCGGTGTGGAATCCTCTTAATTAATCAAAATACCCAAAAACGGCTGTGCAGTGTGCACATAATCTGTACTAATATTATGAATGCGAAAGTATCTCTGTCTGTCTGTCTGTCTGTCAGTCTCGCTTTCACGCCAAACGCCAAAACTACCGAACCGATTGTAATGAAATTTTGTATACTGATAGTCTAAAGCCTGAGAAAGGACATAGGCTACTTTTTTACTGGAAAAAAGGGTTGTAAGGGTCGTAAATTTGTTCAAAAAATTCATAATAGATGGCGCCGTGCGTCTTCTACATCGCGCTGACGCTTGCTCAAAAGTCTTTCTATAAGAGGTGGTATCATCTTACATTTGTTATATCTATTCTACGGTATTAAATAACTCAGTACTTTATCTGTGCAGGCAGTGACGTAACCTTAATACCAAATTTCACCAACGACTTAAAGTTAATGCTCGAATTAGTATCACGTTAGCTGTTTCGTTTTTCATATGAATGAAAGAGAAGACAGGATATTTTAACAAGCTGTTAACACTAACAGACGTTGGTGAAATTGGGGCTAAACCTATCAATGATAAATAGTTTATGGGTAAAGTTGTGTAATTGGGGGGCTAAATAAGCTTTAAAATTTGGCATAATATATAAAGTTTAACATACAAAAATGAAGTACTTATTGTTTGCACACTGCACAGCTGTATTGATTTAATGGGTACCAGGGTTTTTTTATAAAAGCTTTTGACACCAATTTTGTTGACATCGCGCGCTATAAACTGAAGTCCACGCGGACGAAGTCGCGGGCAACAGCTAGTATTAACAATAATTCTAACTGGGATAAATTTCAAACTTCACTCAGGAATCAGTTATCTTTTCTTCCTGAAATATCATCAGAAAATGAGTCACTATGTGCTGAGGCTTTGACTGCAGCATTTATAAAAGCTGCTGATGAATCATTTCCAAAAAAAAATACTTCACGTCATCATACACCATCTCCACCTTGGTGGGATCAAGAATGCACAGTTGCCATTAAGAATAGGAAAGAGATTGAGAAACAATATAATACAAATCCAAACATAGCCAACTATCAGCTATATCTTGATTGTGTTAAGGATACTAAGAAATTATTCAGGAAAAAGAAGTTACTTAGTTGGAGAAATTTTTGCTTATCATTAAATCCAGGTATTCATCCTACTATAGTATGGAAAAACATAAGACGGTATAGATCTGCATTCACTACCCCATCTCATCCTATATCTGACTCTTTAGCTTCTGAGTTTCTGGATAATTTAGCTCCTCCCACTATTTCTATTGAACCTCCTCCTCCTTTACAAAATGTAAATGTTGAAGACCTAAATTCGCTTTTTACAATAGAAGAGTTAAAAGGGGTAGTACAAAACTTAAAAGATTCTTCTCCTGGATTAGATGGCATTCCATATTCTTTCTTTCAACATGCTGATGAGGAAATTTTACAATACTACCTCAAGTTAATAAACCAAATTTTAATAACTGGTAATTTACCCACTTCATGGAGAAAACAAAAAGTTATTCCAGTACCAAAACCCAACAAACCCCCTTCTTTGGCTACATCATATCGCCCCATTGTTCTATCCTCTGTTTTATTAAAGATTGCGGAACATTTAGCTAAAAACAGACTAGAATGGTTTGTAGAAAAACATAACCTCCTTTCGAATACACAGTTTGGATTCCGCAAAGGTAGAGGCAGGGTGTACAATCTTAGAATGTTTGACACGGTAACATAAGAATTTTAAACCTCCAAAATAAAGAAGACCAGCCAAGTACCTAATTATTGTATGAAATGCTTACTTTTTAATTTGGTAGGATAATAATAGTTAATAACTCCGTCGCAAAATAAGAGATGGCGCTTGTAAAGCTTTCGCATCAGATTTTATCATAAATTGTACTAGATGTCACTACTGAGTTATTTGCAACTAAAATACATAAGTAAATATTATACAAAATTTGAGAATCTTTTATGAAAATAGTATTTTAAACAAGTGTACGGTATACTACTTTTATAAAATGAGTCTGTTGAGAGAACCTAAAACAACACAAACATTTAGGGCTAGTAACTACTAACTAATTACAATTTTATTTTATTAGTATCAATAAATGTACATAACACTTTAATAAATGACGTATTTACAAAACATAACACAGATTTAAAATTGATAGGACGGGGAATGGTTGCGGGGAGAAGATCATATAGGGAACAATGGTTATTAGGACAAGAGAAAAATATATGATCGTGATGTACCTTCGTCTAGCCCACACTCACAAAGGGAACTATCCCTTACCCTAATTTTTGCAAGAAAGACAGGCGAGCAACAATGTCCGAGCCTGTAACTGTAACAACTCGACAAATTGTAGAGCACACTGTTAAGTTTATGGTTTTACATGCTTCGCACCACACTCGAAAGCAAAAAGTTTGATTGACTTTGACATCTTTGTTGGGATATTTTTATCGATGTTACCAGAAGGAAAAATAATATTATAGCTGTTATGTTACAAAAATACAACACAATACATACCTTTTATTGAAAATATTTTATTTTAAGCATTAGACCTTCTTCAGCACGGAGTCTTTGCCACTCACTCTGATATTGGCAAGTGGCAACTCACCAAGGAGCCATTATTAAAAAGAAGAAGAAGAAGAAGAAGAGTTTGGTGCTATCTGTCATAGATATGCGTCTACGCTTTTTTCTTGCGGCTTACGAATTACGGAGAAACATAGACTTAATATATAATGCAGAGAAATTTGTTTGTTTCTGTGCATATGTCCGTCGAGTAGAGCCTCCGTTCCTCCTGTTTGTGTGTTTGTAAATTGTAAGTGCTGTGAGATTGCTCCTGTGCAAGAACTGAGATAGGACTCTTTGTACTTTGTAGAAGTGTTGTGTTGCTTTAAAATGTTTTGAAATAAAATAATGTTCTTGTAATAAATAAAATGTATAAAATTCTGTTGTTTTATTTTAATTTTAAATGTACATCTAATATTCTATAAATATTTAGGTACATATAGTAATACTAGAATCCATAGTACCGCAATAAAGCGCCATCTGTAACTTTACGACGGTACTAGACCGTTGTAAAGTTACAGATGGCGCTTTATTGCGGTTTCCACAAAATAAAGGGAGTGAGGTCTCTATTCCAGTATATAATAAAGTACTCTGTGGGTAGAGGTACCATAGATAATATTGCTATATTAACCACAGATATACGCACAGCATTCACAGAAAATAAATCTGTTGTTGCATCTTTTTTGGATATAAATTCTGCATATGATAATATTATTATAAGTATCCTAAAGGAAAAGCTAATTCAATTTGGTTTGCCCTTAATTTTAGTAAATTTCATTATTAATATTTTAATAGAAAGAATAATAATTTTAAATAACTCTTTGGAAACTAGAACTGTTCGAAAAGGCATTCCTCAGGGGTCAGTCTTAAGTCCACTACTTTACGATATATACACATCCGACTTAGAAAATTGTCTAGATTTAAGTATAATAAAATTACTTCAATATGCAGATGACAAGGCTATTTATGTAATCAATAGTTCGATAAATATTGCATGTAGAGATCTTATTAGCGCTTTGAAACAGTTAAAATCTTGGATGGACAAGCATGGCTTAGACTTGTCCATCAATAAAAGTTCCATCGTCTTATTTACCCGTAGGCGTATGCCTCCTCCTATTACTATTATTTATGATGGAGTGCCAATTCCCGTTAAAGACAAAGTCAAATTTTTAGGGCTATATTTAGATGGAAAATTAAATGGCAACGCACACATCGATTACATCTGTTCCAAATGTGAGCGGCTTCTAAATATGTTAAGGTGTTTATCTGGTGTCTGGTGGGGATCACATCCATTTACTATGAAATTAATTTATAATGCATTAATTAGGAGTGTCCTAGATTATGGCACTTTTCTTTTGGAGCCGTGTAGCGTAACTGGTTTACAAAAATTGGACAAAATACAAGCGAAAGCCTTGCGTATAATCTGCGGAGCTATGAGATCATCTCCAATAAACGCACTTCAGTTGGAATGTTGCGAACCTCCTCTTCAACTCCGTCGACAATATCTGGCGGATAAATATTTTGTTCGTTGTTATCAATTTAAAAATCATCCCTTAATTCCAAAACTTAGAACTTTATTTCAACTATGTCATAGTAATAATAAATACTGGCATCATAAATCTCATCCCTTACTTCTTACTAGTTATCGGAAATTCTTAGTAATTGACGCCCCCACTTTTCGTTCTCAAACTTTTCCATTATTTGATTCAGTATATGAAGCTCTAACGCTTGTGCCAGATATTAGACTTGACATTGGCATTCAAAAATCAGATACATATTTTGCTAACAATATATTTAAGTACATCACGAATAACAATTGGCAGGGTTACCACCACATGTATACAGATGCATCTAAGGATACTACAGATAGTTGTGTTGGAGTTGGTGTCTACCATTTACAATATAAAATTGTACAAAAAGTAAAGTTTCCGCCTGAAACATCTGTTTTTACAGGAGAGTGTTACGGCCTTTTTAAGGCTGTTGAGTATATTTTACTTGGCAGGCTTAAAGAGACACTAATATTTACAGATTCTTTAAGCTCTCTACAATCCCTGATTAAATTTCCTTTTAAATCAAAAAATTGTTATCCAATTATTGTCCAAGTTAGAAACCTTCTATATCAATGTAAACTTCAAGGCTTTTCAATAACATTTATATGGATACCGAGCCATTGCGGAATTGTTGGCAATGAAATTGCCGACAAATTGGCAAAAGAGGCTGTTTTCAGTGGTGATTTGTTCCCTTTTAATAATTATGCGCATGATTTGGCTGCTCTGGCACGGAGTTCCCTATTGAAATCTTGGAATAAGTCGTGGGCCTTGAGTAGCCAAACAAAAGCTATACAGTATCGTAAAATTCAACCAGAGATCCCTACTAAGCCCTGGTTTTCTAAAATATTCCTCTCTAAAAATATAACAACATCAATTATTCGGATGAGACTGGGTCATATGTGCATTCCAACGCATCTTAGGAGAATTGGCGTTAAAGATGATGATTTATGTGACTGTGGAGAAGTAGGTGACTTAAACCACATTATCCTATCGTGTTCCCTCCATGATCATTCCCAACTGTATAATAAACTATCTTTAATCCCTATTCCATTTCCTACTTCTGTAAATATGCTACTTGCTTCCAATGATAAATATGTATATAATTGTATATCTAATTACTTAACATTAAATAATATTAATATTTAGAATAAGTTATATGTCATTTAGTTTATTGTAGAATTTAATTATTTACCACACTGTTTTAATTAACTTTCTTCCAAATTCCGTTTCCTTTTATTCCTTCCGCCGTTCCTTACCTTTTTACCCTGTCTGTGGCACAATACGCATCCTTTGTGTCAAGTTGCCAAAATAGAAAAAAAAAAAAAAAAAAAAGAAGAAGAAGTAAAACTAAATGAAAACTTTTGTTATGCTTATAAAATATTATGATGGAAAAAGCGCGGGAACTCGCAAAGGGCGGACGCGGTATTTTTTCGGAAAATTTTAAAATTATTTTTATATCTATAATTAGTTAATTAAATAGTGTAGTTTTAGTTTTAATTTTCTTAGTTTTTGTATATATTAATTTTATTTGGTAAGTTTTTATTTATATATTTAGTTCATAAGAATATTATGGAGGAGCCCGACCCGGGGGGACCTGGTCCCCCCGTTGGTCATTATGTTACGATATCGAACGATTCGAGCATGGACACCGACACCTCATGCTCTGTTAATACCAGAAAACGTCCAGCGATTCCTAGGAAGCGTTGCAAAAAGTGCCAGAAAAAAATAAAAAAAGACCCGAAAAAGGCCAAGCCTGATATCAATTGCATGTGTCTTAGCGATACCGAAAACCACAATATTCCTAAACAAGACATTATCCTTGAAACTCAACCAAATGTGAATACAACTCAAAAATCCCAGGGCTTAGATTCACGGGTCGGTAGGATGCTGTATAAAGATACAGACTCCTCTCCGTATATTGTCCATATACAAAAGGTACCAAAGTCACCTAATGAAAACATAAACTTTCACCCTATAGTGTTTGGCCATTACTTGAAAACAAATAACATTAAAAATATTGTAGATGGTAGTATTAAGAAAATAGCCAGAAACCGATTATCTGTAGCCTTTTCTTCATATAGTGAAGCCAATAGTTTTATAAGTAACCCTCAATTCAATTCAGAACAATTTAAATCTTTTATTCCATCATTTCAGGTTAGTAGGATAGGATTAGTTAGAGGCATACCTGCTGATTGGTCCGATGATGATGTTATAAATAATATTACTTTACCAACTGGATGTGGTGAAATACTAAAAATTAGGAGGTTAAAGAAAAAAACAATAGTGAATGGAACCGCTCAATTTATTAACACCGAATCTGTGGTAATAACATTTGACGGACAGACGCTACCAAAGAGAGTCTTCATGTGCTATAATGCACTTCCTGTAGACTTATATATATTCCCTACAATACAGTGCTTCAATTGCTGTAGATACGGACATGTGAAAAACCAATGTCGGTCAACACCTAGATGCTTTAGGTGTGGCCAAGGGCATGCTGGTGATAGTTGCTCAGTTGAAGAGGAGTCTATTTACTGTTGTATTTGCCACGGTTCGCACATTGCAACTGATAAAAAATGCCCAGAATTCCAACGCCAAAAATCAATTAAGGAGTCAATGGCTCACAATTGTCTATCCTACTCGGAAGCTTCTAAGTTACATCCTCCCATTTCAAAATTATATTCTGACGTGTTAATATCATCTACTTCTTCATCATCATCACCTGTAAATACACAAAAATCATTTTTCAACAACAATAATAATAAACAGAATTTGAATTTAATACAACGGTCATATAAAAAAACTGTTTTCAAACAACCAAAATTGCCACAGAAACAACAAAATGGGTATGACAGACAAACACATAATAGCTTAATAAAAGATTATAATCCTCCATTAGGAGATAATGGATCTGCATATCCAGCTCCCGGTATTAACATGGATTCGATACAAGAAACAATTTTAGCATTAAACAAAGTGATTACATCATTATCATCTTTATCACCGTCCAACGCTGCCATATTCACCACTGAATCACAAATTAATACCACTTCCAACAATGGACAACGTAGTCCAGTGGAATTGCCGCAGTGTGGTTAGTAAAAAACACGAAATTATTTTTTTAATTAATAAATACAAACCTATTGTTCTTTCCTTACAAGAGACATGGCTCAAGCCGGAATCACTTTTCAGGATTTCTGGCTACACTTGTCTCAGGGAAGACAGATCAGATGGGTATGGTGGTACAGCCATGCTCATCAAACACCATCAATCATTTCATCACATTCCTCTTCCATCACATCACTCTGATTTTTCAATCATTGCTGCATCTGTAAATAACATATGTTTTGTTTCACTGTATATACCTCATCCTTCATATTGCATCTTCTCTGAAATAAAAAGTATTATTAGCCAATTACCACAACCAGTAGTAATTCTAGGAGACTTCAATGCACAGCATCAGTCATGGGGGAGTCACAAAGACAATCAATGGGGTTACGAAGTTTTAGATTTAATAGATTATAATAAACTGTGTATTCTCAATTCCGGCCAACCTACTCGGCGCACTGCTCCTCATGAAGGTTGTAGTGCACCAGATTTGTCAATATGTTCACCAAATCTATCATCTGTTTTTCATTGGAATGTGTTACAGTCAAGTCATGGAAGTGATCACTTTCCTATAATTCTATCATTTCCAGGTAAAGATAAAAGTAAATCGAATCAGTCTGAATCAATAAAGTATCATATTAACAATAATTCTAACTGGGATAAATTTCAAACTTCACTCAGGAATCAGTTATCTTTTCTTCCTGAAATATCATCAGAAAATGAGTCACTATGTGCTGAGGCTTTGACTGCAGCCTTTATAAAAGCTGCTGATGAATCATTTCCAAAAAAAAATACTTCACGTCATCATACACCATCTCCACCTTGGTGGGATCAAGAATGCACAGTTGCCATTAAGAATAGGAAAGAGATTGAAAAACAGTATAATACAAATCCAAACATAGCCAACTATCAGCTATATCTTGATTGCGTTAAGGATACTAAGAAATTATTCAGGAAAAAGAAGTTACTTAGTTGGAGAAATTTTTGCTTATCATTAAATCCAGGTATTCATCCTACTATAGTATGGAAAAACATAAGACGGTATAGATCTGCATTCACTATCCCATCTCACCCTATATCTGACTCTTTAGCTTCTGAGTTTCTAGATAATTTGGCTCCTCCCACTATTTCTACTGAACCTCCTCCTCCTTTACAAAATGTAAATTTTGAAGACCTAAATTCGCTTTTTACAATAGAAGAGTTAAAAGGGGTAGTACAAAACTTAAAAGATTCTTCTCCCGGATTAGATGGCATTCCATATTCTTTCTTTCAACATGCTGATGAGGAAATTTTACAATACTACCTCAAGTTAATAAACCAAATTTTAATAACTGGTAATTTACCCACTTCATGGAGAAAACAAAAAGTTATTCCAGTACCAAAACCCAACAAACCCCAATATTTGGCTACATCATATCGCCCCATTGTTCTATCCTCTGTTTTATTAAAGATTGCGGAACATTTAGCTAAAAACAGACTAGAATGGTTTGTAGAAAAACATAACCTCCTTTCGAATACACAGTTTGGATTCCGCAAAGGTAGAGGTACCATAGATAATATTGCCATATTAACCACAGATATACGCACAGCATTCACAGAAAATAAATCTGTTGTTGCATCTTTTTTGGATATAAATTCTGCATATGATAATATTATTATAAGTATCCTAAAGGAAAAGCTAATTCAATTTGGTTTGCCTTTAATTTTAGTAAATTTCATTATTAATATTTTAATAGAAAGAATAATAATTTTAAATAACTCTTTGGAAACTAGAACTGTTCGAAAAGGCATTCCTCAGGGGTCAGTCTTAAGTCCACTACTTTACGATATATACACATCCGACTTAGAAAATTGTCTAGATTTAAGTATCATAAAATTACTTCAATATGCAGATGACAAGGCTATTTATGTAATCAATAGTTCGATAAATATTGCATGTAGAGATCTTATTAGCGCTTTGAAACAGTTAAAATCTTGGATGGACAAGCATGGCTTAGACTTGTCTATCAATAAAAGTTCCGTCGTCTTATTTACCCGTATGCGTATGCCTCCTCCTATTACTATTATTTATGATGGAGTGCCAATTCCCGTTAAAGACAAAGTCAAATTTTTAGGGCTATATTTAGATGGAAAATTAAATGGCAACGCACATATCGATTACATCTGTTCCAAATGTGAGCGGCTTCTAAATATGTTAAGGTGTTTATCTGGTGTCTGGTGGGGATCACATCCATTTACTATGAAATTAATTTATAATGCAATAATTAGGAGTGTCCTACATTATGGCACTTTTCTTTTGGAGCCGTGTAGCGTAACTGGTTTACAAAAAATGGACAAAATACAAGCGAAAGCCTTGCGTATAATCTGCGGAGCTATGAGATCATCTCCAATAAACGCACTTCAGTTGGAATGTTGCGAACCTCCTCTTCAACTCCGTCGACAATATCTGGCGGATAAATATTTTGTTCGTTGTTATCAATTTAAAAATCATCCCTTAATTCCAAAACTTAGAACTTTATTTCAACTGTGTCATAGTAATAATAAATACTGGCATCATAAATCTCATCCCTTACTTCTTACTAGTTATCGTAAATTCTTAGTAATTGACGCCCCCACTTTTCGTTCTCAAACTTTTCCATTATTTGATTCAGTATATGAAGCTCTAACGCTTGTGCCAGATATTAGACTTGACATTGGCATTCAAAAAACAGATACATATTTTGCTAACAATATATTTAAGTACATCACGAATAACAATTGGCAGGGTTACCACCACATGTATACAGATGCATCTAAGGATACTACAGATAGTTGTGTTGGAGTTGGTGTCTACCATTTACAATATAATATTGTTCAAAAAGTAAAGTTTCCGCCTGAAACATCTGTTTTTACAGGAGAGTGTTACGGCCTTTTTAAGGCTGTTGAGTATATTTTACTTGGCAGGCTTAAAGAGACACTAATATTTACAGATTCTTTAAGCTCTCTACAATCCCTAATTAAATTTCCTTTTAAATCAAAAAATTGCTATCCAATTATTGTCCAAGTTAGAAACCTTCTATATCAATGTAAACTTCAAGGCTTTTCAATAACATTTATATGGATACCGAGCCATTGCGGAATTGTTGGCAATGAAATTGCCGACAAATTGGCAAAAGAGGCTGTTTTCAGTGGTGATTTGTTCCCTTTTAATAATTATGCGCATGATTTGGCTGCTCTGGCACGGAGTTCCCTATTGAAATCTTGGAATAAGTCGTGGGCTTTGAGTAGCCAAACAAAAGCTATACAGTATCGTAAAATTCAACCAGAGATCCCTACTAAGCCCTGGTTTTCTAAAATATTCCTCTCTAAAAATATAACAACATCAATTATTCGGATGAGACTGGGTCATATGTGCATTCCAACGCATCTTAGGAGAATTGGCGTTAAAGATGATGATTTATGTGACTGTGGAGAAGTAGGTGACTTAAACCACATTATCCTATCGTGTTCCCTCCACGATCATTCCCAACTGTATAATAAACTATCTTTAATCCCTATTCCATTTCCTACTTCTGTAAATATACTACTTGCTTCCAATGATAAATATGTATATAATTGTATATCTAATTACTTAACATTAAATAATATTAATATTTAGAATAAGTTATATGTCATTTAGTTTATTGTAGAATTTAATTATTTACCACACTAATTTAATTAACTTTCTTCCAAATTCCGTTTCCTTTTATTCCTTCCGCCGTTCCTTACCTTTTTACCCTGTCTGTGGCACAATACGCATCCTTTGTGTCAAGTTGCCAAAATAGAAGAAAAAAAAAAAAAAAAAATATTATGTTAATATGTGCTTGTATTATGTAATTATGCACTTAGTTACAATAAATGTCGCATTGTAAAATATTACAACATGTAAATATACCATTATACCGTACCTAATACACTTTTCAAAAGTTTCAAACCAGGTTCCTTATATTTTGTTCTCAGACTATAACAGTTAGCTTGCTACATATATTAATCTGTGATAACAGTCGCGATTATAGCTTTGCAGGTCAGTTAAGTTAAAAATAATGAAGTGTTGTATATCGTCCTGTGCCAACAATGAAAACTCGTCACCACCTGCCGATGTTGCATATTACGAGTAAGTACCTAGTTCTTCATCTTTGTAAGTTATTTAAAAAGAATAACTAACAGTGGCAATATAATAACAAAAAAAATTAAGGTTACCTACTAAGTACTAGAATCTCACCAAAGGTATAAAAAAATTACAGAATCTACTGTAATGAAAAATACGCAGCAGCTTAATCGAACTGGGATAGCCCATATTAGCATTTTTGTATGTAGTTGATATAGTTCAACTATTTAAGCGCTTATACCACTTGTCCTATTTATTTATACAAAGTGTTTTCAAAAGTGCTTTTAAACCGACTTAGTACAGTTCTAGATAACAACCAACCTAAAGAACAAGCAGGCTTCCGAAAAGACTTTTCCACTATGGATCACATCCATGTGGTAAAGCAGATTATAGAAAGGAGCAACGAATATGGGAAAAAATACTACATGGCTTTTGTAGACTACAATAAAGCATTTGATTCTATAAAACACACATGTGGGAAGCCTTAAAATCACAAGGAATACACCCCAAATACATAAGGATACTACAAAACATTTATAGAGAGTCAACAGCAAAGATCCAAACAGAAAGGAAAGGACAACCCTTCAAGATAATGAAAGGTGTACGCCAAGGAGACCCCCCTTTCTCCAAAGTTATTCTCGGCAATACTCGAACATATATTCAGAAAAATGGACTGGGATGGTTTTGGTATAAACGTAAATGGAGAGAAACTAAATTACCTAAGATTCGCTAATGATCTGATATTAATTACAGATAATCAACAACATCTCAAAGAAATGTTAATCCAACTAGAAAGAGAAAGCAAAATTGTAGGCCTTACTATGAATACAGAAAAGACTAAACTAATGACAAATCACGACAAAATACCTATCTTGCTGGATTGTAACCAAATAGAGTATGTCGATCAATATACATACCTGGGTCAAATTATTTCTCCAGAAAACCAAATGCACAAAGAAATAGATGTCAGAATAAACAATGCTTGGAAGATATATTGGTCCCTTAAGGAAGAACTTAAAAATCCACACATACCTATGAAAGACAAAAAAACAGTATATGATTCATGTGTACTGCCATGCTTGACTTATGGCGCACAAACTTGGGCTCTTACAAAGAAAGAACACAAAGCACTCAAAGTTGGCCAAAGTAGAATGGAAAGAAGTATTCTGAACATCAAGCTAACGGACAAAAATAAACTAACAGAAATTAGAAAGAAAACAAAACTCATTGATGTCACATACACTGTAAAGAAACTTAAATGGAGCTGGGCAGGCCATATGATAAGAAACAAGAGAAATAAATGGTCAAAAGATATAACAATGTGGTATCCTCGGGATAGTAAAAGAAAGAAAGGACACCCAAGAAATAGATGCGAAGACGACTTTAAAAAAATGGCCAGAGCATTGTGGCAGAGGACGGCCACAGACAGACAAACGTGGCAAAGTCTAGGGGAGGCCTTTGCCAAAGGGCAAACTGACACCAATGTCTAATCATAATCTGAAATATTATAATTCTATGTAAAAATGGTATCAGTAAATAAAGGCTTTATTATTTATTTATTTTATTATTTTATTTATTTATTTATTAAAGTTAATTAAAACGGGTTACCCCAATTACAATAATTAACTACAATCTTGACTTAAAATTAAAACTTAAAATTAATTATGACATTGTTACAATACATAAACAAATTAGATTAGATAGTAATAGAAGAAACCCTTTCGTACTTACTTTCACAAAATCCTACACATGCTCTCTTCACATCCAACCACTTATCAACAAACACATCACATTCAGGATTAGCCGACAGAAGGGCGTTGAGCAAGTTTAGTGCTCGGTACAGCGGGGACTCAGCTCTCGCGACAGTCCGACATGTCGGCAGTGCGAATAATTTTGGCCGACGGCTAGGACGGTGCTTTAGATAGTTGTCAGGCACAAACAAGCGGCACATTAAGGCATGGAGTTCAGGGCAATCGATTATATTGCGAAGGATTTTTAAGGCAATTAATAGTAGGTCAACGCCTCGTCGGACCTCTAGAGATTGGTAACCTAAGGTACCCAAGAGATAGCCAGTTGGGTACATGTAAGGGTAGTATCCGTACACTTTCTTAAATAAAAATCTGAGAAACGCCTTTTGGATTTTTTCCAGCATCAGAATTGATGTAGCTGTGTAGGGAGCCCAGACACACGCATTTGTTTCTAGCTTGCTGCGTACTAGTGCGTTGTATAGCAATTTTATAACGGCGGTATTTTTAAAGTCCTTAACGTTGCGGAGTACAAAACCTAGACGTTTGAAACTGTCTTGAGCCGTCTCATATATGTGGTCCCTAAACGTAAGAGTTTTGTCAAAGTACACCCCTAAGTCCTTGATACTATGGACACGGGAAATAATATGACCATCCATAGAATAATTAAAGATGATCGGGTGTAGCTTCCGCCCATAAGTCATTACGCTACACTTATTCATATTAAACAAAAGGTTGTTGGAAACACTCCAGTATTGTACAGCATCCAAGTCTTTTTGCAGAAGAAGACAGTCATAAAGAGATTTTATGATCATAATAATCTTGAGGTCGTCGGCATACAGTAAACACTTAGCAAACTTAAGAATGGTTGTAAGATCGTTAATATACGTTATTATACCAATTGTCCTATTTAGAAGTCCTAGCTAGGATCCTACATAGGAGACTAATTAGTTCGCTTCTTATTCCACTTGTCCTAATTTAGTGACTAAATCAGTTGTCATTTTGGTCAGACGTCTTCCTAATGGCTCCAGTTCTATCAAAGCAACAAAAAATTGGTCTTCTCATAGGCTTAGCTGTTGGCCCAATGAAAATAAAAATAAATAAAAGGCGAAAAAGACGGTTGAAAGAATTTTTGCTCCTCATAAAATTATGAATTATGAACTTTCTGAACTACTTGGAACCAGCAGACTTAAGAAATTACCTACGAATGGATTCCAGATCTTATAACATAATATAAATTGACTTTAAAACAGATTTAGCAGTTCCCTCTACAGATAAAAGGTTGAAACCATCTGGCAACACTGATTTAGTCATTCAGGAGCCACATTTTTATCCGATTTAGGATCCTAGCTTTCTAAATGTTATTCCACTTGACTAAATTTTTTAGGATCCTAGCTAGGACTTCCTAACTTTAAAATTAGGACACTGAAGTGCGATAAGGGATTCCCGCATATATTCCGCTCTATTCCGCTAGGTATATTAACTTTATGCTAATTACGCAGCGAGCATTCATACGGTCAGTATGTTGTGTAACTGGTACTGACTGCATGAATGCTCACTGTTTAGTGTTTAGTAAGGAACATTACACTTTGTTACATTAGTCAGTACTCATTTGATGTTTAATAATGAGGTGCTGTAGTTAGAGTCAATTTAGAAACATGTATGCCATATACCATAATAATAGATGTCAATTGTTATGCACTCTATATTTTCTTTCAGAATACCAAAAGAGTTTGATTTGAGACAGTTATGGACCGAAGCTATTGGTACACCTGAGTGGGAGCTACGGCCCGACAGGTAAGGTTAAAACATAAAAAAAGGCTTTATTAATCGAATAAATAAATAGTGTTATTAGATATACACCCCCCCCCCCCCAGCTTTCGGGGGCGATAAATCGATCTAGCTAGTAATCATTTTTAGAAAATGTCATTTTATTCGTGCATACCCTCTAAAATAAAATAATGTAGGTCTAGCATTTGCCTATAAATTAATTTCTCTCAGAGACAATTGGTATATTTGCCTACTGCTAATTGACCTTTCTTTTCATTTCCAGTGCAGTATGCTCTGCACATTTTGGAGAATTTGACTTTGAAATCTCGGAGACAGGAGACAAGGAGCTAACCTACGGTGCAGTGCCCAGCCTGGGTCTTGTGAGTACATCTGGGATTAAATGTGTAGCCTTTTATTTAAGTTACTTACTATACTTAATGACAATTAATACAAAATGTTTGCAGAACACACTTGAAGATCTGCAGGTACGAGCCGAATTTAAGGTGAGTAGCAATATTTTAATGTATTTATAAAAACCAGACTGTAATGATTGTATTTAAAAATATAAGCCTGTGTTTATGTACCTAGACTTTGGCAATTATATTAATATTAGTATTTATTTTGTTTCTCTTTCACTACCTGAAACTTTCCTCATAATGAGTATGTTACAGACCTGCAGAGTGTGCCTGGCCATGGACAGGAAGATGTTCAACATCAGGGACCACAACCTTCATCACCTGTACAAGATGATTGTCGGAGTCACGGTACCTATTATTTATTCACATAATATAGGCTTGTTTCTCTTGTTCTCTTTGCAGATATTTTTCTTAACCCATTTGTAGCCAAACCAAAACGACAAGAAAAAATTTAGAAACTTTTTAATTTTATAATAGTAAGGAATATAAACAATTAAAAAAATGAAGAAAAAAATTTAAAATATATACCGATAAACCACCGACCACACAAGGTCGGTGTGATAAACATATTTTCAGGAAAATTGTTTCTCGACAGCATATCTGACAGATATGCTGTCGAGGCTGGAGTCTGGCAAGTTAGGTTGTGGATAGCCTACCCGGCTCTTATCAGGAAGTGGTGAAAGAGGCCCTTCCGGCACTTATCAGGACGTGTTGAAAGCTTTTGCATCCCAAAAGATTGTTTGATATGTGTGGCAATAGATATTTGACCATATTAATATTTCAGGTTCAGGCTAGAGATGGCCTGCCCCAGATGGTGTGTTGGGAGTGCACCAGTAAACTATTGTTGTTAAAGAAATTCAAGGAGCAGGCGCAAACATCACAATTACTGCTGTCGGATAAACTAGCTATAAACAATGTAAGCGATGGGCATGATTAAGTTGTAAAAAAGATATAAGAAACAATGTATGGTACCACCTTCAACGGTGATAAAATATTATCTTGCATTGGCCAATGTTTTCGTTAACTACATTTTCGATTTGATGACAATCACTTGAGTTCTTTGTGTATTTTACTGGCCTGCTCTACCAACCTAAACACCAGATTACTGTTTGCAAGGCACGCCTGGATACATTCGAGTCAAGTATTTTAGTTTCTAGTAAAAAATTACTAGTTTGTTTTTTAGCGAAAGGAAAGATCCCTCAACTCAAACCCCTTGCTAAGAAGATGTACAAAGGAATTATTTTACAATATACAAACGCCTATCCACTGAAGAATATAACTTATCCTTGATGGGGGTCGTAAAAGTCTGTCCATCCTCTTTAGTTTGTGTAAAATCTAACAATCAAATCTCTTCTTCGTTCTTAAAAAATAACAGATCTATGAATACATTATACATATTTATCTTTTCACTTTTATGTTTCAGATCCTCACTGTTGATGATATAAAATCCATAGACCGTATAAATTATAATTTGAAATCTAGCCTCACAATGAAGCACTATGAACCAAACGAGTTTGACTTTAACATAGAAGTGTTTGAACTGGATATGAAACCCATGGAGATCCTACTGGATATTAAATCTGAACGTGACCAGGAACCCACTTTGGTAATTGAAAGTTCTGTGTGGGGTACGGTTGCCCCGAGTAATATTTTATTTAAAATTACAAAAACCAGATTACAGTATAAAAATTATGATTTACTATCAGGGTATTTTAAACCCTTCTTAAATTACCCATGTAATTACTGACAGGCCCCCACCACCCTACTAGAATAGCTCACACGCTAAGCTTCGAGACTATCTTTCAGGAAATTGATGGATCGTCCCCCACATGCAAGATCCCGAAATGCACCAAAGTCGAGCCGGAGTCCAATAACCTGGTTAAGTTAATGACGTTAGATTTGAAACAGGACATCGATGTGATGGATACGAGCCAACCTTACATTAGTGATGAACTCCATAGCGATATATCACAGCAGGCCGAACATAGTGATAGCAATGTCAACACTAAACCGACTAGGCAGCGGGTGAAAAAAGTAGTCCCAGCGGCACAGAGAACAAGACCAAAGAGTGATCTAAATGTGCAAACGAATGGGGATAGGTATGTGGTTTTGTTCAAGTTTTACACTGAAACACTATTAAAATTCGAAGTCTCGCTATAGCAGTTCTTCAGACCTGGAGACACACAGACGGATGGACAGACGGACAGACATCGAAGTCTCAGTAATAGGGTCCCGTTTTTACACTTTGGGTGCGGAACCCTAAAAACGATTTAGCTTGTACAATAGACTATCGTCACTTTCAGCGCGGCGAAAGTTCCCAAAGTGTCGAGTCAGCTTACCTGTTTCGAAATCCGTCGTCTGACGCCGGAGGAGCAGCAGGCGGCGATGGCGGCGCGCGCGCGCTCCTCTCGCTACCTCGACGCGCCCTACAAGTGCGACCTCTGCTACAAGGGGTTCCTGTCCGAGACTACGCTCGCCAAGCACGCCGTGCGGCACACCGAGGTAACGGCTTCATTACACCTACGGCCTACCTAGTAGAGAAGTAAAATAATAGATAACTGGCTGACTAAAACAATGAGGTAGCCGAATGAGTGTTCACAGGAAGTTTTAATATTGTAGAACGACAATACTTTTTTAATGTGAAGAGGCGACAATTGAATTATGACGAGGTAAATAGTGCTCTCTCAAAATAGAACATTGGTTTAATGCTAATAATTTACTTCTGAACTCTAATAAAACAAAATGTTTAAAATTTATATTGCCAAATGTTAGGCAAGTACAAACCAATGTACTATTAAATGATGAGAAAATGAATTTAGTAGACACCACCGTATTCCTAAGCGTAACGCTGGATTGTAAGTTACAATGGGGTCCACATATTGCAAAACTGGCAGATAAGCTTAGTTCTGCAGCATATGCTGTTAAAAAAAATTCGTGAAATCACTGATGTAGAGACCGCGCGATTAGTTTACCTTAGCTGCTTTCATAGCATAATGTCTTACGGCATCCTCTTGTGGGGAAACGCGGCGGACATTAATACAATATTTGTGCTGCAGAAGCGAGCTATTCGTTCTATATTTTATAAGATGTCGTCTTTTGAATCTCTAAGATCTATTTCCAAATCCCAAGGTACCCAAATCGAACCAATCGAAGATCGAGAGAGTGAGGACATTCTTGTTGACTATAATATACTTAATATGATATATTATGTATTATAATATTACTGTTGAATTATGAATTTCCAATAAGAAGTTATACAGTACATTCGATATCAATGTCATATTATTATTTAAATGTGTATTTGTGTGTAGATATGCGGCAACTACATGTGTTCGTTGTGCAAGTTACGGTTTCGGCTGAAGAATAAAATGCGTCGGCACATCGAAATCCACGTCACCAGGTACACCTGCAAAGTTTGCGGCCTGGTCGCGCACCACAGGTTAGAGTTAAACTTACCTACTTTTAGTGAAATATTTGAAACTATATTTTACGATTTACAGTATGATTAAGAGCGGGCTGCCAAATTTTTCTGTGTTTTCTAATAAGTATTACGACCCCAGAAGACGATTAACGATTGACTAAACACGATTCACTTATTTTGACTCGATAGTTATATTTTTCGAAATCCATACTAATATTATAAATGCGAAAGTGTGTCTGTCTGTATATCTGTCTGTCTGTCTGTTACCTCTTCACACCCAAACCGCTGAACCGATTTTACTGAAATTTGGTATGGAGATGCTTTGAGTCCCGGGAAAGGACATAGGATGCTTTTTATCCCGAAAAAAGGTACGGTTCCCGCGCGATAAACTAATTTTGGCGCAACGCAGTTGCGGGCATCATCTAGTTATGAATATTTCCGGGCTTTTTACCAAATATCTGTTACACTTATTGAGTTCTTATCATTAAAGAACTTGCACTACTACAATAACACACTTTATAAAACAATGGCTAAAGGAAATATTAATATTGTATTTAATTTTTAAGTAATCATCAAAAACATTTTTGGGACTTACGACCTTTACTTTCGTGCTGTAATGCGGGAACCATTGTTACGCGATTTTGTTGACTATTAGCTGCAGTGCAAAGTACTGTTACGGATACGGACACGTAGTGCCATCTAGCGTCAAACCAGCGAAACTTATCGAGAGAACACAGACAACATAAATCCCCTACTCGATACTAGATGACGTTAGGTTTACAATATGACGTTACGATTACAATATGCGTGTATTTTCTAGAAACATTCCACACTTGTTTACGCAAATTGTGTATGATCTAGAATGGAACTTTCCAGAATTCGTTTCGGCCGTATAAATAGTCGCAGGCAGACGGGCCGGTAATTCAGTTTAGTCTGAGCGATCTTCAAGGCGACTTCGAAGTGAAAATTAAATTAAGAAATTAAAAAAACCCCGCCAAACAACTTTAAAAAGTAATGAAATAATATATTTCACTGACTTTAAGTTTAAATAATTCCTAAGTGTAAAGTGATATTTTAGTCCATAATTGTTGTCAAGGTGTGTCGGGGGACCGCCAACAGTGTCTTTTACATTTTGTATCGCCATGTCACTGATTGTCTCGATTTGGTTCGCTGAAAACTGACCCTTAAACTATAATGTTATGTGAAATCAAACATCTACATTAGCGGTCCCCCGACACACCTTGACAACAATTACGGACTAAAATATCACTATACACTTAGGAATTATTTAAACTTAAAATCAGTGAAATATATTATTTCATTACTTTTTAAAGTTGTTTGGCGGGGTTTTTTTTAAATTTATTAATTTTATTTTATTTATTGCTTTTTAAACTTGTGTTGGTTATAGTGCAGAATATGGATGGGCGTTGAATGAACGAACCGTTTTATTAAACTGTTTATTAGTCATGAACGGGTAAACTAGTTTAGCGTCTACTGATAAACTGGTTTATGCGTGAACGGTTGCCATGCCGGAACGGTGTGTGTGACAGAGACCGTTCGTCGCGACGCGACGACGCGATCGACGTATGGGTGGTGATATTTTAAATTAATTAAGTAAATGTAAAATTTCAGTAATTAATCTGCCTGCCTGCCAGTCCTACCTGTAAAAAAGTATGTACTATGTAGGGAAGTGCATTCCCACCGCTCACAGATTATACCGTCTCGTCGTTCGTCGTCATCAGTCTTCGCTTCGAAGTGCAAAACGACGACATGTTTGTCAAAACAGTTAATGCTGAAAGTCGTTTAGTCAAAAAACTACTTTGTTTGTCATAGTTTATTGTTTAGTGCAGTGTTGGTCGAAGACGAAAACTAGTTGAAAAAAAAACTGTTTTGTCATGGACTAGTTTACGATGAACGATAAACGGTCTCGTTTCGTTGATCGAAAATGCGTCGACGACCCACCACTAGTGCAGAATAATTCCTATTAACAGGATCATATTATATCCCAATGAAAACCATCTAGAAATGTCCTTTTTAATGAGGCCGTCAATATGAGTCCAAACATGAAACCTCCACTTTGCGTTCATATGGAGCTGGCTCCTATAGAATCCAGGTGATGTTGCAGCAGCAGCATGCAAAAATGTATTGGTTATCTACGTCTTACTAGTTGTCGCAATTAAAATGAGCCCAAACACGAAACCATTGCTCTAAGTTGGTGAGGAGTTGGGTATCCTATTGATTACCAGGTGATGCTGCAGCACCAGGTCAACTTTCCATTAATGTGTAAATATTCATAAATGTCACGAACTAGAATGCAATAAAGCCCACCAAACGACTGCAAGTTGCTAATCGGCCCTTAACGAACCAGATGAACCGCGATTTTTCACCACTATAGCTAAGAACACTCTCAATTAAGTCAGCTTTCAAACAAGAAAACTAGATTATCTAAGCCAGAGAGAAACTACTGCGTGACAAGAAGAGAACGCTTGACTGTTTTAAAAACGCTACAACATTTCAGCAAATATCTCATCGGCAGACAGTTTTTACTGCGAACTGATCACGCATCCTTGAAGTGGCTACTGCAATTCAAGAACCCAGAAGGTCAAGTATACCAAAATATGCATCCTTATTATTTGTACTTTTCATAGTCCTTTAGTTCAAGACTGATGTTTTTGATCATTATTCTGTCATTTGACAAGCGATGTTTGCCGAATAGGCGCCGGCAGCCTATTCGGCAAACATCGCGTGACTTCGGCAAACTTCGGAAAACGGCGCCGGCAGCGGAGTGCTCCCATTAAGTAAATAATTACTACTCAATATTATTGTTTAAATATTAAATAAGTATATAATAATGCGCAAAATATTAATAATATAAATTGAATTAAATAAAATAACATTGTGATTTAGTGTTATAAAAGTGTTCAATATAAAATAAAAAACATGTAATTAAAAACAATATAATATCGAGGCGGCTGATTATAATTTACTAGCTGTTCCGCGCGGTTTTCCGCGCGTAAATTAGATATTTCACAGATAAATTAGTCTGCAAAAATAGCCTAGGATTCTTCACGTAGTCTACTTCTGTCCCGTTTTTATACTTTGGGTACGGAACCCTCAAATGTATTTTTTTTAAGTGAGTATAATAATTTGGCCACCGATGGTACTCTGTACCGCAATGGCTTCATCCTTGCTCTTACACCTATATACTAATATTATAAATGTGAAAGTATGTCTGTCTCTCTGTTACCTCTTCACGGTTAAACCCCAGAACCGATTTTGCTGAAATTTGGTTTGGAGATGCTTTGAGTCCAGCCTGCCTACCATACGCCAACGAGATATCTCACTCTCGAGATAATTAAAAACTACTTGTCTCATAATGTCAAAATCTCGACATTATCTCTACAAAACTCTATTAAAGTGTATTATTTCGATGATAGATCTACACGAGAAAAAATGTTTGTCATGCTAGGGTCAATAAAGACGAAGATACAAACCATCAAACATCGAGAAAACATGTAGAGTGAGATATCGCGTTGGCGTATGCTAGGCAGGCTGGGAAAGAACATAGGATACTTTCTATCCCTGAAAAATGTAACGTGGGATATCTCGTTGGCGTATCCAACGAGATATCCCACTCTCGAGATAATTAAAAACTACTTGTCTCATAATGTCAAAATCTCGACATTATCTCTACAAAACTCTATTAAAGTGTATTATTTCGATCTATAGATCTACGCGGTAAAAAATGTTTGTCATGCTAGGGTCAATAAAGACGAAGATACAAACCATCAAACATCGAGAAAACATGTAGAGTGAGATATCTCGTTGGCGTATGCTAGGCAGGGGGCCTATTATGAGCTCTTAAATCCATTCACTTTACGTCCTTATACAGTCAGTATAAGGACGGAAAGTGAATGGATTTAAGAGCTCATAATAGGCCCCCAGGCTGGGAAAGAACATAGGATACTTTCTATTCCTGAAAAATGTAACAAGGTTGCGAGCGTTGGATTTAACGTAATGACGTCATTTGCAGTAGTAGAGCAAATTATCACCAGAAGGAGCACGATGGCAACGTCTACAAGTGCCCGCACTGCCCCGTCATACTCCGGTAAGACGTATTCATTTGCAGTAGAACAGCAATGCGTCACCAGAAGGAGCACGATGGCAACGTCTACAAGTGCCCGCACTGCCCCGTCACACTGCGGTAAGACGTATTCATTTGCAGTAGTACAGCAATGCGTCACCAGAAGGAGCACGATGGCAACGTCTACAAGTGTCCGCACTGCTATGTCACACTGCGGTAAGACGTATTCATTTGCAGTAGTACAGCAATGCGTCACCAGAAGGAGCACGATAGCAACGTCTACAAGTGTCCGCACTGCTATGTCACACTGCGGTAAGACGTATTCATTTGCAGTAGTACAGCAATGCGTCACCAGAAGGAGCACGATGGCAACGTCTACAAGTGTCCGCACTGCTATGTCACACTCCGGTAAGACGTATTCATTTGCAGTAGTACAGCAATGCGTCACCAGAAGGAGCACGATGGCAAAGTCTACAAGTGTCCGCACTGCTATGTCACACTCCGGTAAGACGTATTCATTTGCAGTAGTACAGCAATGCGTCACCAGAAGGAGCACGATGGCAACGTCTACAAGTGTCCGCACTGCTATGTCACACTGCGGTAAGACGTATTCATTTGCAGTAGTACAGCAATGCGTCACCAGAAGGAGCACGATGGCAACGTCTACAAGTGTCCGCACTGCTATGTCACACTCCGGTAAGACGTATTCATTTGCAGTAGTACAGCAATGCGTCACCAGAAGGAGCACGATGGCAACGTCTACAAGTGTCCGCACTGCCCCGTCACACTGCGGTAAGACGTATTCATTTGCAGTAGTACAGCAATGCGTCACCAGAAGGAGCACGATGGCAACGTCTACAAGTGTCCGCACTGCTATGTCACACTCCGGTAAGACGTATTCATTTGCAGTAGTACAGCAATGCGTCACCAGAAGGAGCACGATGGCAACGTCTACAAGTGTCCGCACTGCTATGTCACACTCCGGTAAGACGTATTCATTTGCAGTAGTACAGCAATGCGTCACCAGAAGGAGCACGATGGCAACGTCTACAAGTGTCCGCACTGCTATGTCACACTCCGGTAAGACGTATTCATTTGCAGTAGTACAGCAATGCGTCACCAGAAGGAGCACGATGGCAACGTCTACAAGTGTCCGCACTGCTATGTCACACTGCGGTAAGACGTATTCATTTGCAGTAGTACAGCAATGCGTCACCAGAAGGAGCACGATGGCAACGTCTACAAGTGTCCGCACTGCTATGTCACACTCCGGTAAGACGTATTCATTTGCAGTAGTACAGCAATGCGTCACCAGAAGGAGTACGATGGCAAAGTCTACAAGTGTCCGCACTGCTATGTCACACTCCGGTAAGACGTATTCATTTGCAGTAGTACAGCAATGCGTCACCAGAAGGAGCACGATGGCAACGTCTACAAGTGTCCGCACTGCTATATCACACTGCGGTAAGACGTATTCATTTGCAGTAGTACAGCAATGCGTCACCAGAAGGAGCACGATGGCAACGTCTACAAGTGCCCGCACTGCCCCGTCACACTGCGGTAAGACGTATTCATTTGCAGTAGTACAGCAATGCGTCACCAGAAGGAGCACGATGGCAACGTCTACAAGTGTCCGCACTGCTATGTCACACTCCGGTAAGACGTATTCATTTGCAGTAGTACAGCAATGCGTCACCAGAAGGAGCACGATAGCAACGTCTACAAGTGTCCGCACTGCTATGTCACACTGCGGTAAGACGTATTCATTTGCAGTAGTACAGCAATGCGTCACCAGAAGGAGCACGATGGCAACGTCTACAAGTGTCCGCACTGCCCCGTCACACTGCGGTAAGACGTATTCATTTGCAGTAGTACAGCAATGCGTCACCAGAAGGAGCACGATGGCAACGTCTACAAGTGTCCGCACTGCTATGTCACACTCCGGTAAGACGTATTCATTTGCAGTAGTACAGCAATGCGTCACCAGAAGGAGCACGATGGCAACGTCTACAAGTGTCCGCACTGCTATGTCACACTCCGGTAAGACGTATTCATTTGCAGTAGTACAGCAATGCGTCACCAGAAGGAGCACGATGGCAACGTCTACAAGTGTCCGCACTGCTATGTCACACTGCGGTAAGACGTATTCATTTGCAGTAGTACAGCAATGCGTCACCAGAAGGAGCACGATGGCAACGTCTACAAGTGTCCGCACTGCTATGTCACACTCCGGTAAGACGTATTCATTTGCAGTAGTACAGCAATGCGTCACCAGAAGGAGTACGATGGCAAAGTCTACAAGTGTCCGCACTGCTATGTCACACTCCGGTAAGACGTATTCATTTGCAGTAGTACAGCAATGCGTCACCAGAAGGAGTACGATGGCAAAGTCTACAAGTGTCCGCACTGCTATGTCACACTCCGGTAAGACGTATTCATTTGCAGTAGTACAGCAATGCGTCACCAGAAGGAGCACGATGGCAACGTCTACAAGTGTCCGCACTGCTATGTCACACTGCGGTAAGACGTATTCATTTGCAGTAGTACAGCAATGCGTCACCAGAAGGAGCACGATGGCAACGTCTACAAGTGCCCGCACTGCCCCGTCACACTGCGGTAAGACGTATTCATTTGCAGTAGTACAGCAATGCGTCACCAGAAGGAGCACGATGGCAACGTCTACAAGTGTCCGCACTGCTATGTCACACTCCGGTAAGACGTATTCATTTGCAGTAGTACAGCAATGCGTCACCAGAAGGAGCACGATAGCAACGTCTACAAGTGTCCGCACTGCTATGTCACACTGCGGTAAGACGTATTCATTTGCAGTAGTACAGCAATGCGTCACCAGAAGGAGCACGATGGCAACGTCTACAAGTGTCCGCACTGCTATGTCACACTCCGGTAAGACGTATTCATTTGCAGTAGTACAGCAATGCGTCACCAGAAGGAGCACGATGGCAAAGTCTACAAGTGTCCGCACTGCTATGTCACACTCCGGTAAGACGTATTCATTTGCAGTAGTACAGCAATGCGTCACCAGAAGGAGCACGATGGCAACGTCTACAAGTGTCCGCACTGCTATGTCACACTGCGGTAAGACGTATTCATTTGCAGTAGTACAGCAATGCGTCACCAGAAGGAGCACGATGGCAACGTCTACAAGTGTCCGCACTGCTATGTCACACTCCGGTAAGACGTATTCATTTGCAGTAGTACAGCAATGCGTCACCAGAAGGAGCACGATGGCAACGTCTACAAGTGTCCGCACTGCCCCGTCACACTGCGGTAAGACGTATTCATTTGCAGTAGTACAGCAATGCGTCACCAGAAGGAGCACGATGGCAACGTCTACAAGTGTCCGCACTGCTATGTCACACTCCGGTAAGACGTATTCATTTGCAGTAGTACAGCAATGCGTCACCAGAAGGAGCACGATGGCAACGTCTACAAGTGTCCGCACTGCTATGTCACACTCCGGTAAGACGTATTCATTTGCAGTAGTACAGCAGTGCGTCACCAGAAGGAGCACGATGGCAACGTCTACAAGTGTCCGCACTGCTATGTCACACTGCGGTAAGACGTATTCATTTGCAGTAGTACAGCAATGCGTCACCAGAAGGAGCACGATGGCAACGTCTACAAGTGTCCGCACTGCTATGTCACACTCCGGTAAGACGTATTCATTTGCAGTAGTACAGCAATGCGTCACCAGAAGGAGCACGATGGCAACGTCTACAAGTGTCCGCACTGCCCCGTCACACTGCGGTAAGACGTATTCATTTGCAGTAGTACAGCAATGCGTCACCAGAAGGAGCACGATGGCAACGTCTACAAGTGTCCGCACTGCTATGTCACACTCCGGTAAGACGTATTCATTTGCAGTAGTACAGCAATGCGTCACCAGAAGGAGCACGATGGCAACGTCTACAAGTGTCCGCACTGCTATGTCACACTCCGGTAAGACGTATTCATTTGCAGTAGTACAGCAATGCGTCACCAGAAGGAGCACGATGGCAACGTCTACAAGTGTCCACACTGCTATGTCACACTCCGGTAAGACGTATTCATTTGCAGTAGTACAGCAATGCGTCACCAGAAGGAGCACGATGGCAACGTCTACAAGTGTCCGCACTGCCCCGTCACACTGCGGTAAGACGTATTCATTTGCAGTAGTACAGCAATGCGTCACCAGAAGGAGCACGATGGCAACGTCTACAAGTGTCCGCACTGCTATGTCACACTCCGGTAAGACGTATTCATTTGCAGTAGTACAGCAATGCGTCACCAGAAGGAGCACGATGGCAACGTCTACAAGTGTCCGCACTGCCCCGTCACACTGCGGTAAGACGTATTCATTTGCAGTAGTACAGCAATGCGTCACCAGAAGGAGCACGATGGCAACGTCTACAAGTGTCCGCACTGCTATGTCACACTCCGGTAAGACGTATTCATTTGCAGTAGTACAGCAATGCGTCACCAGAAGGAGCACGATGGCAAAGTCTACAAGTGTCCGCACTGCTATGTCACACTCCGGTAAGACGTATTCATTTGCAGTAGTACAGCAATGCGTCACCAGAAGGAGCACGATGGCAACGTCTACAAGTGTCCGCACTGCTATGTCACACTGCGGTAAGACGTATTCATTTGCAGTAGTACAGCAATGCGTCACCAGAAGGAGCACGATGGCAACGTCTACAAGTGTCCGCACTGCTATGTCACACTCCGGTAAGACGTATTCATTTGCAGTAGTACAGCAATGCGTCACCAGAAGGAGCACGATGGCAACGTCTACAAGTGTCCGCACTGCCCCGTCACACTGCGGTAAGACGTATTCATTTGCAGTAGTACAGCAATGAGGCGCCAGAAGGAGCACGATGGTAACGTCTACAAGTGCCCGCACTGCCCCGTCACACATCGGTAAGACTATAAGACCCAATTTCACCAACCTTTTATGCCTTGTTAGGATTTAACAAACAGATTGTTAAATCCTAACAAGGCATTACTTAACGGACCTTGGAAAATTAAACAGACTGTTAAAATACTTATGTCCCACAGTAAAAAATTAACAGCGGATTAGTAAATGCAACGTTAAGTGAACAACGAGTGAATAACATTCAATTCGTTCGTTCTTGTTATAAGGCGACGAAATTGCAATGTACAAGTTTAATACGACATGTTGGCTGCAATGTGTCATTTTCGCCTTATTCGTATAATACGTCATCTGGTCCAGATAATGCGACCAAATTAAAATATCACTGATCGCATACATTTATTACACTACAATAGTTCTTTTTAATTTACCAGGTTAATAATTATGATCTGTCAAAGCTGAAAACATGAATCATAATACAAACTTTTATTTACTTATTTCGGCTTGGTAATTTTGATACAAGTCAGTGTATTTGCAATGTCAAGGAAAATCCGAGGGCCGAATTTTTGATAAAATGAAAATAAATAATTATGCATAACATGAAAAATAATAAATAATATGTAAGGATGTGGCGAAACATGGCGGCAACACTCAAAAGTCAAAACAGATTCTTTTATTGATATTGGATATTGTCTTTAAAAAGTTGTTGTTTTGACTATTATAACGGCCTGTTATATATTTAACGGACCTCCCCAGCAGGAATTAAAATTTAACACCGTGTTAGGCGATTTGACATGACATTAGCGTATGGTGGAACGCTCGATAGCTCTATTAGGCCGTTAACTGATTTAACAAGCCGTTATTTATTTAACATTGCTTGATGAAACTGGGTCTAAAGTTAATATACCTAACGGAATAGAGCAACAATCTCGAGCTGTCAAACGAAACCGAAATTGATTTAAGTCTGTGTGTAAAAATTTGTTAACGTATAAACAAGCATCTTTCTAAGAGATTAAATTGTCAACGAGCCGATAAGTGCAGACTGGACGTCAAACAGATGAAAAAAATTGGGTCTGCTGTCATGTATCACACGTCTCTTTTTACCACGCAGTGTTACCGATAGTGACATCTCGCTTGCTCAGACCTTTGTTCCTCTATTCCGCTAGGTATATGTATTAACGTTATGTGTAAGATGTATTCAGTTTTAACCGTCTTCCTTAAAGGCTATAGACCCTATACTGCAGGTTCTGTAGAAAAAAAAATTCATTGGATTACTATCAAGCTAATTTTTCGTGAGAAGCTTCATTCTGTTAAGACAAACCACAATTCCATCTCAGAAAAGAATAATCCATATTTTGACATTCATATGACTTGCTTTAACTTTTAACTTAAGAGTCCCAATATAACGCAAAAACATTGCCCGCCCGCAGCAAGCACACATCGTACATGTCGCACCTGCGGATGAAGCACTTGTCGCGGTTCTCGTGCGAGCTGTGCGGCTACACCTTCGTCAGCGAGCGCGGCGTGCGGGCACACAAGAACAAGAGCCACGTCCTGGACGTGCAGGTACGCAGTACGCACACTAGTGCACGCATGTACACTTACAATGATCGCACATTTATCAGCACGTACGCATAGCACACGAAATGCGGCGCGGACGAATGCGCGAGGTTTCACATCATTTCATACAGCGAATTCTAAGATGGGGCGCGTCCACACGTGATAAATTTTACGCACATATTTTAAGCTTTTCGAATGAAAATAAAAGAAGTCAGTCTAACAAAATTTATTTATTTATTTAAATGCACAAAACACATTACAATCCCAACTAAACAAATTTAATACTTATACATTTAAATGTAAAATCTAGATCGCCACGTAACAAATATGTGCACACATTAAAATTAAAATATTAACATAAAACTAGCACAATTTTTGGTTTTTAACTTAACGCAGTACATTTGGGCGTTACTTATTTCACTCATTAAAGTTGCAGAGGTAAATATGCTATGGAGGATTTCTTTGACGATTTTAATATATTTATTATTACGGTTGTGTTAAAAAATGTCCAACTTTAAGCTGTCATCGATATCTCTTTGAAGAGCTAAGCAGTCTTCTGTTTTCGACATTAAAGCGAAAATGTTCAAATCATCGGCGCACAAGAGGCAGTTACAGCATAACATTTTAAGAAAGTCATTGATAAATATTACAAAAAGGAGAGGCCCAAGATGAGATCCCTGGGGCACTCCTGACGTTACAATAGTAGATGAAGAAGAAGTAAAACCCTTGAGTGTAGTCGCACTGACTCCTGTTAGTAAGGTATGAACATATCCATCTATATAAATTACCATGTATTCCATAAGACGCTAGTTTATGACAGAGCAGATGATGGTTGACTTTGTCAAATGCCTTAGAAAAATCTGTGTAAATAGAGTCTACTTCACCTCCGACAGAGAACGCTTTACATAGATAATTTTTGTATTCTAATAAATTAGTAACTGTCGAGCGACCCGGTGAAATAAGTGGTTTTATATGATTACTAGCTGTTGCCCGCGACTTCGTCCGCGTGGACTTCAGTTTATAGCGCGCGATGTCAACAAAATTGGTGTCAAAAGCTTTTATAAAAAAACCCTGGTACCCCTTAAATCAATACAGCTGTGCAGTGTGCACACAATAAGTATTTCATTTTTTTATATTAAACTTTATACTTTATGCCAAATTTTAAAGCTTATTTAGCCCTCCAATTACACAACTTTACCCATAAACTATTTATCATTGATAGATTTAAGGTTACGTCACTGCAGATAAAGTACTGAGTTATTTAATACCGTAGAATAGATATAACAATCGAAAAAAATCGAAACTTAAAAAGATGATACCACGTCTTATAGAAAGACTTTTGAGCAAGCGTCAGCGCGATGTAGAAGACGCACGGCGCCATCTATTATGAATTGTTAGAACTAACTTAATTTGAACAAATTTACGCATTTTCACCCCCTTACAACCCTTTTTTCCAGTAAAAAAAGTAGCCTATGTCCTTTCTCAGGCTTTAGACTATCTGTATACAAAATTTCATTACAATCGGTTCGGAAGTTTTGGCGTTTGGCGTGAAAGCGAGACTGACAGACAGACAGACAGACAGAGATACTTTTGGCGTTTGGCGTGAAAGCGAGACTGACAGACAGACAGACAGACAGAGATACTTTCGCATTTATAATATTAATATAGATTATGTGCACACTGCATAGCTGTTTTTGGGTATTTTGATTAATTAAGGGCCGCGCTACACCGGAAGCACTTACCAGGGTATTAAAAAGTTTTTAAATTTGACACAAATTTTGTTGACACCGCGCGCTATAAACTAAAGTCCACGCGGACGAAGTCGCGGGCAACAGCTAGTATTATACATAAAATATGTTTAAGATTTTTGAAATTTTATTTTAATACACATCCAAGACCCAGGAACATTGAAAACTTTTTGTTCCGCCTGCGGGACTCGAACCCAGGACCCCCGGGATGAGCGCTGGCCACGCGCAATGCGAATTCATTTTCATCGAAATTTTCATGGAAATAAGATATTTTCCCACATCAAAATCATTGCAATCGGTTCAGTAGTTTTGGCGTGAAAGCAAGACAGACAGACAGACAGACAGACAGACAGAGATACTTTCGCATTTATAATATTAGTATGGATAAATGTGATAATGGACTAAGGATTCAAATAATTTTGCAAAACATGAGAGAATACTTATGGGCCTGTAATTTTCGCAGTTTGACTTATCACCGTTTTTATATATATGGGGATAACATGTGCGATTTTCCACCGGTCAGGAAAGGTACCTACCACTTTCTAGAGATTTATTATAAATTATGGATAAGGGAACTGATACCTCTTTTCCCATAAGCTTTATAAAAGAAGGAGGTAATAGATCAGGACCAGCTCCCTTACTGGAATCTAATTTTTTTATTTTCATTATTCAGGGCTCGGAACCGGTTTGAAAATACCGGTTTATTTCGGTTAAAAACCGGTAAATATATCGTTCTTTTATTTACCGGTTAAACAAGCGAACGGTTTTTACGTAACCCAATTCGGTTTGGGGTCAATGACCGAAACCGGTTTTGTTCTGCAAACGGTTTCCGAGCCCTGTCATTTTTACATCTTTAAGGTCAATTGATAAATAGGACAACCCATGGACACTCGCAGCATCAGAAGAGCTGCAGGTGCGTTGCCGGCCTTTTAGGGGGTAATAGGGGAGGGTAGGGAAGGGAATAGGGGAGGGTACGGAAGGGAATAGGGAAGGGTACGGAAGGAAATAGGGGAGGGTAGGGGATTGGGCCTCCGGTAAACTCACTCACTCGGCGAAACACAGCGGAAGCGCTGTTTCACGCCGGTTTTCTGTGAGGACGTGGTATTTCTCCGGTCGAGCCGGCCCATTCGTGCCGAAGCATGGCTCTCCCACGTCAAACCTGATGAAAAATTCATAGCAACACTCGGTTCAGCTGAAACGTGACTAAACGATGCATCCCATGACGTCCCGCGACGATTGTGTTTTCGAGTTTGGCGCACTGGAGTGTCGTCGTCATTATTCTCACGCCTAGTCACGTTTTCACAAAATGGACATCTTAATGAAGCCAATTGTGCCTCATTTGGCTGTTTATTTGATTCCACAGTCACGTTTAGACACTCGTAGCAGATGCGTAGCAGTATTTATACTGACAACCGTTGCATTTCAAAATTCTGTTTTTGATTAAAATATTTTCGCATCCGTGGCATTTCATGTCAGACATAATCAATTTTTCGGTATGACAGTCCCAGTACGTATCAGAACGTAAAATTTGATGCGGTGGCTCACGTCTCCGTGGCTGAGTGGTACAAGCACACACTCATCGCGCACATGCACCGGGTTCAAATCCAACCGGTAGGCGGTAGGCCGATCTTGCAAAATTCATAAAACTGCAAACTAACTCAACCCCCCAGACACACTCACATCCAAAGACTCTAGGAACAGTGCTCCACAGCTGGGGGCTCCAAAGTCTTGAGTATTCACAACTGGTACGACAGCTAATCAGCTCAGGAAAAAACACCCGAAATTCGACACAGCACAGAGCACGTCCGCTCTCTACGAAGTCCTATGTGCGAAAAAAAATGATTTAAGTACTATTTAAGCATCCTATTAATATTATTAACATTTTGCACGTTAGAGTCAGGAAAATAACTATTTGGCAGCGGCATTTTGCAAATTGGGCCATCGAGAATCGAACGGCGTAAATGCTTTTTTTTTAATTTTGAACAGTCGGGGAAATAAATTTTGGAAGGAAATTTTATTAATAGTTTACACATAGGGAATTAAATATTTGGCAATAGAGCTTATTAACATTTTGCAATTGGGGAAATGAATGTTTTTTCACTTCTGCAGGTGGAGCTGACCGGTCCGTACTGCGAGGAGTGCAAGCTGCGGTTCGCCAGCGACGAGGCCTATCAGCGCCATCTCACACAGTCCTCCGTACACAGCAGCGACAGTAACCCGTAAGTGATATCGTGTTAGCGATTACTATCCTCACCGATGAATAGGAATATTGTCACTGTAAAATCTTGTTTTGCAACATAACTGGGTAATTTTCACAAAATGTCGAAATTCGGCATTTTCAAATGACAAAAAATATTGAAATTATTTGATATTTATTTTATGTGAATTTTGATTATGTAGTGGTCCCAAAAATATGACGTGTTTAGCGACCGACTTCGGGTTTGACACAAAGATACAGAGCAAAAAATCCGTACGCTTGATTATTGTAAATGTTCAAAATCTTTCCATTAATAAATTTAAAAAAGTAGTCAAAGAGCGTTTGTGTGCCAAAGCTTATTACAAGGTCAATGATTTCATAGAAGATGGCACATCTTGGGAGTATAGAGAGGAGAGATTATGACTTACAATTATGTATGTTGACATTGTATATAATATTAAGTTACAAAATTGTAAACTTTATTTTAAAAGAATAATTTTTCTCTCACTTTTTTGGTAAAAAGTGGAACCCGTGCGAGTTTCTTACGCCGGTTCTTCTCGCCGGGGTGGTTCCCAAACCGGTGGTAGGCATCAGGTAGACATTCTGAAAAAATTTGATTCAAATTTAGTCAGAAATAAAACATTTTTTTTTTTATTTTTTTTATTACTGATTGTGATAATATATCCTCTACTCTGTCGATTAAAATCTGACGTCATCTTGATATCTGTCATACCGCCCGGCGACACCGCGACAGACGCGGGTTTCGAGCCGTTAGGTTTAACTAAAACTTGATTTTCTACGATTCTAATAACATTTATGTATTGCTACAATTACTATTATAATTAGAATAAGCTATTTTTCACATTTTCTTTCAACATGTTTGTCAGAGCAACGATTTGAATCTAATAGAGGAATTTTAATCTAGGGTACCTAGAATTTATCTAGATTTCCTTACTTGAAAGAAAATAAAAGAGGTTTTATTACTTAAATTAACTTTTATTATCATCTTTGCACATAAATACATGAAATAAAAAGGTAAACCCCAGATCTCTCCATACATTTTTTTCTCACGACACTTGTTTTCAAAGTGGGTATAAAAACAAAAAAGGTCGGACCCTTTTTTTGTCAACAAAAAAAAGGGTCTTATGTTTCTTACTATTGTGAATGACTCAATAAAGTTATGCAATAAATTAAACAGCCAAGTATGTTCTCCAACGTATTCAAGTGTTGATAGAAATATGATAGCGATAAAATACGCGCGTAATATGAGTGTTGTTATGTGTGCTGCCGGGCGACACGCGACAGACAGGGGTGGGATTTGACATACCGCCGGGCGACAAACGACAGACTAGAGGATATGTCGTTTAATCATCTATACATAATATAAAACAAAGTTGCTGTTTCCTCATGTCCCTTTGTTCCCTTTAATCTTTAAAACTACGCAACGGATTTTGATGTGGTTTTCTTTAATAGATAGAGTGATTCAAGTGTATATATATATGTATATATATATATATATATATATATATATATATATATATATATATATATATATATATATATAGCAGCGCTGAAAGACCAAAAATTTTTTTCACTTTTGTATGGGCAAGGGCCGGAGCGTCAAGTGTTTCTCCATACAAAAGTGAAAAAAAATTTTGGTCTTTCAGCGCTGCTACTTTCACAGTGAACTCTCTACAAGGAGCACGTACACACCCTAAAGTATTATCACTTATTTTTGTTACACCCTGTATATATATATATATATATATATATATATATATATATATATATATATATATATATATATATAAAACTCAAAGGTGACTGACTGACATGGTGATCTATCAACGCACAGCCCAAACCACTGGACCGATCGGGCTGAAATTTGGCATGCAGGTAGATGATATGACGTAGGCATCCGCTAAGAAAGAATTTTGATCAATTCTACCTCCAAGGGATTAAAATAGGGGATAAAAGTTTGTATATAATTATACTTCTTAACGCGAGCGAAGCCGCCGACAAAAGCTCGTAATTACATATTTTTCCGCTTACATTGCAAACGCAGGCAGAACCCTACGAGATTTATCAAAATAATGTACTAAGTATTGTTCACTATGGAAAGGTCTACAGAAAACTTCGCGATGGTATAATATGTGTAATGTCTATCTCTTATGGATATTCCACAATAACAGTTTTGTCATTTACTTTTAACGACAAATAATGGCTAATTTTCGAAGCGATTTTAACCAATACGGCATTAATCCATATCTATATATTAATACGTGAGCCAAAAACTTTGTATCCCTTTTCACCAAAAATAGGGAAACGTCTGAGCACCTGAGTCAGCATCTTTCAAGCCCGCCTTCGAACCATTGGACTCCAGAGAACCGAGCAGGCTGCGTGTGAGTGCCACCAGGCTGAAGAACTAGCGGTCAAAGTCCCCACGTTCCACCGTCAGCTTCTTCGGAAAGCATCTCGATGTTCGTCTGAAATTCATCGAAGTCCGCATGTAAGGTTTCGAATTTTTTAAAACGTTCCTGCAGGTCTAATCGCTGCAACTCAGATAAATGGTCACTACTTTTAATTAAATTGAAATAGTTGCTAAAAATAGTAACCTTTGATTTAATGGAACTACGCTTCTTAATTAAAATTTTCATGTCCGCCATTTTGTAGTGCCACTGACTCGCAAAAATGACGACGTGTACTCACAAATTATAAATATCAATTAAATTATCCAGCAATATTAATCTTAAATAGCAAATTAGACAATAGTAAGTGACTACAAATGAATAATTGTAAACGTAAAAACAAGTTATTGAATGCAGCTGTGCAATAAATCGTTATCTCTGATCAGATAAGATAACGACGCAGCTGTTTTCTATTTCAAGTTCAAGTTCATTAATGCAAGCTCGTTTTTAGTACCAATTCTAATAAGAATAGTTTTATGCGAGATTGGTGAATTAGAAAAGAAAATTAACGAAAAAAGTATTTTAAATCACCTCTGTTTTGAAATTAGGGAAAGGAAATGGATAATAATTGGATATGACTCACTCAAATATGCAAATATACTCCCAGAAAATGACTTCAGCTCCTTCCAATGTTGCGAACACGCTGCCACGGGGACGACTCCTTTGTTCTTTGTCTTCCTGGCCACGTTCAAATTCCAAACGGCGGCCGTTACGTTGGTTTTCGAAGACGAAGAAAATTACGACGGGGCAAGTACTTTTCCGCGAGAGGACCAGTTTGATAAGGCTCTGATGAGGTTGACTTGATAGAAACGCAATGGACTGTATAACAATTATTATATTCGTAATTAAATAGTACAAAAGAATGCCCGTGTGCGACGCGTACAAGGTTTGAAGGTGAAGTGGCGAGCGGCGGGGACGCGCGGGCCGCGGTGGCGGCGATCCGCGATGCGCATGCGCAGCCGCCGATGCCCGAAGCGGTCCGCTCGGGTACATTCGGCCGATGTAGATGCGCCGACAATAGTAAATATTTTTTTAACTAAAAAGTAGAAGTCCTGATGTCGTTGAAACTAAGGTCGAATTTCGACCATTGGGTGATCAATTAAACTTTTTAATCGGGACTTAACGCGACTTATTTAAGTAGTAATGCTACTACGAGTACATACTGACGACCTCTGTGGCTCAGTGGTGAGCGCGTCGGTAGCTCAAGCCGGAGGTCGCGGGTTCGAATCCCGCCGACGGAACAAAAAAAAGTTTTCAATGTTCCCGGGTCTGGATGTACGAGTATATTAAATATGTGTATGATATAATAAAAATCTTAAATATATGTATAGTATAAAAGTATTAATTATATTTCCGTTGTCTGGTACCTGTAACACTAGTCCTTTAGGTACTTAGCACGGGGCCAGACTGACGTGGTGTGAAGCGTCCATAGATATTATTATACTTTTTCTCGACGTTTCGGCCGTGTTGCAACGGCCGTGGTCACGAGGGGACTGCAGGCGTGTGTCACCTCTGTCTATAAGTGTAAACCCGGATACAGTTAGTGTTGTGTGTCGCAGTGAACCTACTGACTTTCAGTGTATTGGAACACAAATATTGGACAACTCGAGGGTAGTCGTAGAACCGGCCGCCCGGTGCAAACGAAGACGTCGCGCTCCTGCAGTCCCCTCGTGACCACGGCCGTTGCGACACGGCCGAAACGTCGAGAAAAAGTATGTACTCGTAGTAGCATTACTACTTAAATAAGTCGCGTTAAGTCCCGATTAAAAAGTTTAATTATAATGCAACGCGAAAGTTTAAAATGTTATCATTGGGTGATCTCTAGTATTACTAGAGGTCACCCAATGATAACATTTTACCCACCCAATAATTCTTATTAGAATTATTAAATCCATTTTAGATATTTTCACCTACGTTTTCCCAACTTTATCTTCAAATGGGATACAAAGTTTTTCGCTCACGTATTAATATTATGATTTATAAGTGCTTTGTTAAAATTACACTAAACCTCATCTATATCTATCCTCAATATTCATTCGTTTGAAGTCGGTACCGTCTTACTGAAGCGTAAGTTTTATGTAAAGAATCTCAGAAGTTTCCGTCTTTAGAAGATTTCAGAAAGGCCGGTACTGACTTCAAAAGAACGAGAACGCAGAAATAGTTTTTATTATATAAACCAGTGGTTCTTAACCTTTTAGACATGAGGGACCATTTTTCCAAATGTTTGTCTAGCGGGGACCACCCGGTTGGTTTACCTAAACTAAGGGTTTTTTTTTTGATAAAGAAAACAAGGACAACTTTATAATTAGCTATCATTTTTTTTATTTGGCAAAAATCTAAAAGTTACAGATGTTTATTAAATGTGATTTTTGTGACTGCATATCATATAGTCCATACTCATTACTAAAAAACTAAAAAGTAAGTCACAGAAATGGATATAGTTAGTGTATGTACTTCTTCGATGTAAAACTTCTCTCGAGGCGAATACGGAAACTTATACGTAGAGATCTTCGCCGCACGAATACGCTGGAAATCACGGAAGCGATTGAGCGGAATAGAGGGTCTAAAGTTTTCGTAAGGCGCCTCGGGAGGAGTCATCTGACGAAGGTGAAGAATAGCTGTGGCCAAATCGTTTCCTCACGAGGGGGGGTTCTGTCCGAGATCGAGGATTTCTGTAGCCGCTTGTATGCTTCACATGCTTCGCAACCTGATCCTCGTGATGACGACCCGCGTGCCAAACTCACCCGGCATCTTTCTGGCGAGCTTCCTGACGTCAGTATAGGCGAAATCGGATTGGCTCTGAAACAACTTAAAGGAGGAAAGGCCCCGGGGAGGGACGGAATTACGATCGAACTTCTCAGAGCGGGAGGCGAACCCGTCTTGAGAGAGCTTCGTAAAGTCTTTAATTTTGTCCTTCAACGGGGAGTTTCCCCCGAAGAGTGGCTTAAAAGCGAGGTGGTTCTCTTTTTTAAGAAGGGCGATAACACCCTTCTTAAAAATTATAGACCCATCTCGCTTTTGAGTCACATATATAAGTTGTTTTCTAGGATCATTACGAATCGCCTATCTAATAAACTTGACGAATGCCAGCCACCGGAGCAGGCTGAAGCCTCTGCGGGTTTCGCAGAGGCTTTAGCACCATAGACCATATTCATACCTTAAGGCAAGTTGTACAAAAGTCACATGAGTACAGGCAGCCATTGTGCCTTGTCTTTGTGGACTATGAGAAGGCTTTTGACTCTGTAGAGACCTGGGCTGTTCTGGAAGCCCTGCAACGATGTCAAGTCGATTGGTGTTACGTCGAAGTTTTGAAAGGTCTATATAATGCCGCGTCTATGTCCGTCCGAGTACAGGGGGCCACAACAAGGCCAATCTATTTGCATCGAGGAGTGAGACATGGTGATATTTTTCCCCGAAACTGTTCACAAATGCGTTAGAGGACGCCTTCAAGACCCTAAACTGGAAAGGACGTGGCATAAACGTTAATGGCAAGTACCTCACACCTTCGTTTCGCTGACGATATCGTCATGTTGGCGGAATCGTTGGAGGACTTGCAGGAAATGTTGAACGACCTAAATGAATCTTCCCGGTGGATCGGTCTCGGGATGAACTTAGACAAGACGAAAGTCATGTTCAACGAACATGTTCTCCCGAGACCGGTTGCAGTTAACGGTGTCTTTCTCGAAGTCGTAAGTGTTGGGCAGCATTCAGGAAGCTAAGCCACATTCTCACGTCGCATATTCCGCAGAGCTTGAAGACGAAAGTCTTCGATCAATGCGTGCTTCCCGTTATGACCTACGGGGCGGAAACCTGGCCTTTTACAGCAGTGCTAGCTCGTAAGTTTTCTGTCGCTCAGCGTGCTTTGGAACGCGCTATGCTCGGAGTTCACGTACGTCACGTAGCTCGAAAAACAGACGATCGCTGGAGTAAACTTACTCTGGAATGGAGACCAAGGCTGGAAAATCGGGGTGTAGGTCGACCTCCAACTAGGTGGGACGACGATCTCCGCTTAGTTGCAGGCCCATGTTGGATGCGAGTAGCAGGAGATCGGTCATCTTGGCGTTCATTGAGAGAGGCCTATGTCCAGCAGTGGACGACTATAGGCTGATATGATGATGTACTTCGCGTGCCATCGCGTTCTCAAACTTTGTACAATGTCAAAACTTCGAAAGTCTGTTCTTTAGTCTGCGCTCCACCGTTACCGGAACCGGACGTCAATCGGAATTCTAAAAATGTCTAATTGTGCCGTATTGGGCTGTGGAAATTCGACTAGAAACGTTGGTCTAAATAGTGGATACGTTTCTTTTCATCGGTAAGTAATTTTATTATTTTATCATGTGTCCTTTATTTTAAAATCAATTATTTAATGTTAATCGTGGGTGGTTGTAGTTTTTACCATGAAATCTACGTAACTGCGTGTGTACCGCATGATTCATAATACATTGCCGCTTTAGTTAGAAAATTGTAGAGCCCGTTCTGTTTGTCCGCTATTGAGCGCGCAATGGAAATAAAATAATCGATACTTTCATTCATCGCTTAGTTTCGAGGTACATTCAATATTCTCATTTTTCTGTCAAATTAAGCAAATAGAGTTGTACATATTCTCGATTCTATTTAATCGATTTTCGAAACAGACATGAAACAGAGGAATGATAATGTTCGCTTTGGGATATTTTGTGACTCGATAATTATATTTTATGTAACTGTTGCCCGTGACTTCGTCCGCGTCAGCAAAATGCGATAAAAAAAGAAAATGAAATATCTACCTTAAAATTGAGTTCCAAAATTCCACCGTAACATACATACTTACATACATACAGAGCAAGTTAAATAAAAGCTTTAAAAAGAAACAAATTTTCCCCTTCCTTACCGAAATAGTAAAAACCGGCCAAGTGCGAGTTGGACTCGCCCATGAAGGGTTTCGCAGCAGCTGTAAGGTTTATTTCTATGAAATTAAAAGTTTTTTGATTTATTTTTATATTTCAGTTGATTTAATGAAAGAAAAGTTAAGGTTTACCATAAGTTATGCCTTACTACATCAGCTATGTGCCAAAAAAAGTCCCGTCAAAATCGCCCCAGCCATTTCAGAGATTAGCCGGAACAAACTGACAGACAGACAGATATACAGACAAAAATTGTAAAAAATGTTGTTTTGGTGTATGTACCCTATATACATTCATATGCATCTAGTAAAAACGGTTCTTTCAATATTACAAACAGACACTCCAATTTTATTTATATGTATAGATGTATGTATGTTCCTGTTTAGTGATTTAGTTTAGAATAATATAATATATTACTAGCTGTCCTGGCAAGCACGTTTCTTTAGATTTATCATTCCTCTGTATATTAACTCGAAAAATAATCGATTAAAAAATCGATATACCTATTAAAGTGGCCAAAGAGACGCGGCGCGGCGATGACTTCGAATCGATTCCGCGCGTACGGGTATTCCCATCACTAAAGCGCTCTTGTGACGTCACAGTAGGTACGAGTATGAAAAAAGTGACACGCTCGTGTTCATACAAATTGGAGCGACATGGCGGTTCTAACTAGATCCATGTTCTGTGAAGTAACTGTATTATGTGTTAGCACAAGCCCAGTATGGGCTTTTTAACACTGTTATTTGTTAACTTTATATTCATTTTTGTGTATCAATAAATAATTAAAAAAATTAAAAAAAACTCCTGTATTCTCACATATTATTAGGATGGCTTCGCGGACCACTTGGAATGCCTCCAGGGACAACGAGTGGTCCGCGGACCACCGGTTAAGAACCACTGATATAAACAGACGAACAACTACAGCCTCCTCCTTTTTTGAAGTCGGTTAAAAAACTCACCAACGCCTTTATCTTCGACCTTTTTGACAAAAATAAGTGGAAACTCAATAATTATAAATAAGTTTTTCATTTAGGAGCCGCGTCCGGAATGAGATACATTATACTACAGATAAGGTGCAACCGCGGAAGAGGGTCAACCCGGTACCTTGCGAGGAGGTAGGTGAACAATTATTATAAAACTGTGTACAATGTACATGACAAACTGGGTTTATTATAAACATACGTTTGAACCCCTGACCAAACAGATGGGTGTTAATATGTGCGAGTTCAATTTTTTCTGAAGCATTCAAGGTAAATGCTACCAAAAAGTAAGATTTTGCACCAGGTCCGAAGGTACCCAACAGAACTTTTGAATCTTTATAGATACGGGTTCGGGGATGTCGGCGTTGTTTAAAGAACTGAAAGCATAAGCCAACACATCTGTTTATTTGATTATCATCATCAAAATCATAATTATGCCATGGGTCATCACATTATAACCCAATTATTGATGCTTTTCGTGATATTTTGCATCGAAGCAGATGTTTTTGATGATTATTTCGCTGTTTGTGGACCGATTTTCAAAATTCTTCTGTTGTTGTATAGAATATAATCTTGATTTTGTATAATAATTACGAAAGTGGTGAGCTGATGATGGGATCTATGAGCAATCGATGGAAATCCTTGAAATTTATCAAAAGAATCATAGTGGTTAAAATGTCGTTTCTAGTAACTTAAACATACGCTACGAATAAGAGAAAGTTCATACGAAGGTGTCTCTTGGTCCAAAGGCACTGAACAGAACTCCTGAACCTTTAAAGATAAAAGTTTTTAAATTGCAGCATCGCTTAGATAACTGCAAGCATTTACCACAATTTCGCTTACAGTAACATAATGTGAATAGTTAACATTCGTAGTGGTTATTTACGCGTAAAGCCTTAGCTTGTAGATAACTAAAAAGAGTGAAATTATTATTTTTAACAAAAAATTAAAACCGACTTCCAAGGTAAAAACAATAATAATATGAACTAAAAAGTATTAAATAACTCTTAGTCTATAATAGTGCCTTTTTCAGAATTCGTCTAAATCTCAACTATTTCTGTACATACTACAGTCTTCATTACTTTGAAGTCGGTACCAGTCCCAAAAGCTTCAGATATTCTGACATTGACTGAACTCACGATAAAATTAGCTGGTACCGACTTCAAAGTAATGAAGACTGTAGTATGTACAGAAATAGTTGAGATTAAGACGAATTCTGAAAAAGGCACTATTATAGACTAAGAGTTATTTAATACTTTTTAGTTCATATTATTATTGTTTTTACCTTGGAAGTCGGTTTTAATTTTTTGTTTAAAATAATCATTTTCAACACGACGCTCGCGCCAAGCTGGAAGTACAAAATTCAATTTTAAACACGCGTCAGAAATATTCGGCTTCTACCTGTTAACAACGTCTGCTCAGGTATGAAATTTCTCCTCAGTTCCTTTCGTAGTGTCTCGCTTTTATTTGGGGATATGAGTGAGAACGGTGTACCTAACTCAGTTCCGACCTTTTCCGTATTGTGTACTTGAATGTATATGGTGTATATCTATAAAACAGATACATGAAGTAATATTAGAAGTAAATAGAAAGAAACAGAAGACAGTCTTCCTTTTTATTTTGCACGCTTTTCCTCTCTCTCTCACTCTCAGGCACTTCCACGAGGACGTCTCGAAAGCGTAAGGCTTTGTACACAGCAGAGATTTCAGAGCGGGTTCTCCGGGTCTCAGCATGAGTTGCCTGTGTTTTGGCCCACCTGGATCTTCTCAACCTCGAGACAACGATATTTAATCTTAAAAGTAAAACACTTACGATTAAATAGTGTTATGAATGTAACGTTGTAAACTCAGTTTAATTTCAGTTGCAAGTAAATAATATGTTTTGATTTGATTAAGTGATGCATAAGTCATAACACAGTGAGCAAAATGTCTGCCAAATGTTTTTTCATATCCACGGAGTCATATTGAATCGAATGGGCGCAATGAGAACCGCGTGCAAATTACTTAGTAGAGCTATTTTTTTTTAATTTTTACAACTCCGCCCCATAATAATGCAGAGCCCTGAATGTCTGCCTCTTCGATTTTCTTCGTTTCCAAGCTGTTTGTGACCATGAACCCTAGAAGCATACATGTGCAAATGATTTAATATTCCCTTTTTTTTAAGCAACTTCAATCGGCTGTAACGCGAAAACGCAGCGATGTAGGACCTTAATTGACTGGACCAAATCAATTCGTAATGACGTAAACTGCAATCTACCTCGATGTGAAACTTGTGCAAATCATATACCTAAATGCTCACCAGCTCCCTAATTATAAAGACGACTCACTAGACTGCTTGCGATATAAAAATATATTTGCCCAGACAGTGACTAAAAATTCATTTAATTTATCATCGCTGTCTCCAACACAAGATGATGCTCGTTTTCTCAGTCTCCAAGTATATCATCACTGTGCCACTTTTCTAAACTTTTGTATGGGCAAATTCCTAACACTGGGGTGTTTGCCCATACAAACTACAAAAATAAAATTGCTTTTATAGCGCTACTATAAAAGCAATTTTATTTTTGTAGTTTGTAATATGGATTTAAGAGCTCATGATAGAGGCCCAGTCTGTTTTATTGCACTGTATGTGTATTAGGGTGGAGCGATAATGTATGAAGATTTTTTTTTTTAATGGCATAGCAATAGAAAGTTGTTCTTTGATGAGTAAATTCTGCATACAAAATATAGTTTACTTGTCTTGATGTTATGAGGTGCCCCAACCTAATTGAAATTTCGAAAAATACGAATTTTTTGAAAACAGTTGTTTAGTTTTGACGAATAGTATTTTTCTATATTTGCTGTTCCTTGTAAAAAAACTACATTGTAATATATTAAATAAAAGCCTGATGCCTTAGCCAAGACCTTTTCTTTATCGCTTTTCTATAGAATCGCCGATCAAAATGTATAGAATTGACTTAAAAATTCGCGAATATGACGTTGACGTTCGACTCATCTAATGTCAATCTATACATTTTGATCGACGATTGAGAATCGATAAAGAAAAGGTCTTGAGTACAGGCTCTGGTTAGTGGTATTAATGTTTGTATCGAGAAAATTTAAATATTTATGATATATTATCAAGGAATGATCATCAGAAAAAAGGAGATTGTTTGGTATTAAATTGTTTTTTTATTTCACAATTAGGCACTTCAAACAAAAAACTACTATAATAGTTTGTTAATTACTTTTTCCATAAAACGAATAACATTTCCTTTGAAAACTATATTCACAACTGTACCATCACAGCCACCTTTTCTGCCATCAAAATAAATTCTGCGTATACTTTTATATTTGCGATCTGCATCGTGTGTGCTGATCTGTTTTTCATTATTTCTAATCGCATTTTTAACGATCAATGGCAGCACTAGAATCCTTTGATATAATAATACCAACAATCAACATCTTTTAACACAGATAAAGAAGCAGATAAAGCTATTAGCAGCTGCTCTGTCAGAGACTCAGGTACAATCGCATACGAGAGCTAATGATGGAAAATTGAATCTCTTTTTCTTTCGTGGCTGAGCAGCTACTCATTTTGGCGATTGATTAGCTTGTAGAAGCAACAATCGATAGAACTCGTTCTTTCGGTTGTAAAGTTGATGCAAAGAACGAGAACAAGACGTCTGGTTAGGATCCATTATCTCTTTGTTACGAAGTCATTCTTTGTCTTGTATTTTTTTGTCGCATTTATATCTAAACGGTCTATTATCATTTTTCTTGCAGTTCTTTAATCAAGTAAATACCTAATATACTTCTTTTTTCGGAAGCGACGCTTTTCGCCAGATATGTAAAATTTCCGTAGCCAGTCTTTGGGATACATCATGAACTGTCGGCTCTTTTGTTGTTTTGTCCAGCTTTGATTCATATTAATTAATAATTATGTAATTTTTATAACAGAAATATGAGTTGGTAGTTGAGAAACTGGTAACTTCTCCGATAAACCAAAAACGGGATAACATGTATCTTTTCGTGTTTTGACGACATAATATGACTGTAATAAAGAGAAATACTAGGTAAAAATTATATCGAAAATAGTATTTTATCAACAATAAGTGAACAGGAATTTAAAAATATTACTTACAGAGTTTATTTTCTTGTGGGTAGTGCTTAAAATCACTGTTTCTCACAAGCAGAATTACAATAATAGCGCGCACTTTATGGCGTTCAGACAACGATTGAAAAGTGCAATGAAATCACCTTTCCTGCCTCAATCTCCCCATCTATCTGAGCAATATTCAAGCTTAAACAGTTACGAACGTAACGGAATACACATAATATAATTCAGCGTTAATTTGGCAATATTAGAAGTTGGTGGTTTTTGACAAAGTTTTTCGAATTTCTCTAAAGTTCATGACGTGGGGGCACCTCTAAATTTATTATGATCTAAATAAAATTTTGTATGTATATTTGTGAACAGTAACAGCAACTTTTTATAGGTATGCCGAAACGAATATCAAAAAAAACATTTTTCGCTCCACCCTAATGTGTATACCCCAGTGGGTGTGGCCTCCGCAGCCCGTTGCGCCCTTGTCCCGACATTTCCCTCGAAGTCCTCTCTCGGAGTCATTGGCACTGCGCCCTTGTCCTCACACTCCCCTTGAACTCCTCTCTCGGAGTCAATGGCAGCAGCTCGCTGCGCCCTTGTCCTGACACTCCCCTTGAAGTCCTCTCTCGGAGTCAATGGCATCTCCAAATCCCACTTCTGACACCAGTTGTTACGTGCAAGGGTTCGAGGATTTGGAGAGAAAGACCTGGTGACTCTCTTGAAGACTTTATTAACACTGCACTAAACACTAGGTCACAACACTTAGCACTAAGTCCAAACACTAATCACTAGGTCCAATCACTAAGCACTATCACTGTCCTAGGTCGTAGCCAAGTCGCAGGTTTCACTGGTTCACTCACTATTGATCACTTGTTGTCGCCTCGATGATCGCTCAGATCGAACTGAACTGCCGGGCCTGCCTGCGGCTTTTTATATGGCGAGACGAATTCCAGAAAGTTACCGATTCACGTAAACAAGTAAACAACCGTGGGAACTTTCTAGGAGGCTCGAGCATGTACCACAATAAAAGTAAACAACTAAACACGTAAACACGTAAACGAAATAAACCGGTAAACACGTAAACAAAATGTTGGACTTTTCTAGAAGGTTCGAGTATGTACTTGCGCACCTCATGCCATCTAGTATTGAGTAGGGGATATATGTTGCCTGTGCTCTCTTGGTAAGTTTCGCTGGTTTGTCGCTAGATGGCACCACGTGTCCGTATACCATGTACCGTAACAGTATAAACACACTTGTGTCCACAGTGTGGCGAGCAGCAGGTCAGCTACAGAGCGTACGCGCGTCACTTCCGTGCGGCGCACCCCGGCCTCGTCCGCACCAAGTTCAGGGGCAACTGCATGTGCGAGCAGTGCGGCAGGAGGTTTCCGGTGAGTCAGGTCGCATGTTGTTGAACAATGAGAGTTTTTGATATTCTCGTTGAATCTGTATTATTCTCTCAGTAGCTTTTTATAATTTATCTAGCTACAAAATAAATAGCTTACACTTAACTCTCCGCATCCCCTTTACAGCAAGGACCTCAATTGTTTTGGCCTTTAAAAGATTAAATGATTTAGGCCCGATTCGACCAAACTTGAAGTTACACGAGTATAACTATCATGAGAATAATTTTACTCCTTTAATTTACTCTAGGGTATTATCATTTGCATTTTACCAAGTTACTCAAAGAGTATGAAATAAAATGTCAATTATAGTTCACAATGACACCGACCGTGACAGTTGAACCCTGTTGTGCAACTATTCTCAGTTTAATATTTACTCCACCAAAATAGCCCGTGTAAATATTTACTCCCGTGTAATTACGTCATTCTTGGATTAGAAGTTGGAAAAACGCAAAACCAGCTTACTCTTAAGTCTTAGATTAGGAGACAGTTATACTCGAGTAAAATTTTACTCCAGTTTGGTCGAATCCGCCCTTACTGACTTTACTAAGTCTGATCACTGGCATATCCAGCTTGTGCTTATTTCTAGGATTCCTACAGTGAACTTTAAATTACTTTTAACTTTAAATTTACTTATATTTTTTCTCACATAAATTACATTATCCAAAATGTATTGAGATGCAACAGTTAGAATACCAATTTCTTTAAATTTATCTCTCAGAGATTCTAAAGCAGACTTTTTATAAATAGAACGTATGGCTCGCTTCTGCAGCACGAATATTGTATTAATGTCGGCAGCGTTTCCCAATAAAAGAATTCCTTAAAACATCCTACTATGAAAATAACTAAAATATACTAATCGTGCCGTGTCTTCGTCAGAAATTTCCCTAATTTTTTTGACTGCATATGCTGCAGAACTGAGCCTATCTGCAAGATTGGAAGTTTACCACTGTAATTTACTATCAAGTGTAATACCCTAAGAATACAGTGTTGTCTACCAAATTCATCTTCTCATCATTTAATAGTACATTGTTTTGGAATGGTCTAACATTGGGCAAAGTAAACTTTATACATTTTGTTTTACTAGAATTTAAAAGTAAGTTATTAACATTAAACCAATGTACTATTTTTGAGAGAGCAGTGTTAACCTCGTCGTAGTTCGACTGTTGTCGCTTCACTTTAACAATTTAAAGTGAAGTTTCATCAGCGAAAAGCACTATGTCATTATTATTATCCTTAACTAGATAAGGTAAGTCATTTATATAGTTATGCTACGAATAATAAAAACTAAGGAAGAGTAACTCCATAAAAAAGTGCACCAAAAGGCTACAAAATGTGACCCGAATATATGCATATATTTTATGCATGTGTTCGGTACACAATTTCGTGTATATATACTCGAGTGACATTTAACCAGGTTGACATGACAATTATTGTCACACTCATTTTACAATTTCTTTACATAGGTTTGTTTACTTACTTTTTACGTAGCTTTTTACAATATTTTTAAGTTACCATGGGCAGTGTTATGCAAGATGTAACAATTTAATGATAAACGAAATTTTAGGGTCTGGCTGACATTATACTAAATGCGTTATAAGATGATATGGCTATTCTCATATTCCTTGCTACGGATTTTTTTTCAAACAAAACAAAAAAACATAATGTAATAATTTAATAAATTACGTTCAATCGACAAAAACAAATAAGTATTTCCTTTAATATTTAAAATGTAAATTAACAAAAAAAAAAAAAAAAACTGCTGTTATTAAAATGTTATATTAATTGTGAGTTATAAGTACAAAATTTACGTAAGTTTTTAAAATTCAATTCTGTAATAATTTAGCACATAGATTTTTGTAATCTGAAAACGTCTTCTCTAGTTGCTCGGACAGTTTTAGATTCGCTCGAGTCGTACAAGGTTTGTTTATAATTATTATTACATGTAAGTATATTATTATTATCGATGTCTTAAGGATCAGAGGAAAATGTTTGATTTTAAAATAATAATTACATATGTGCTCGTTTCTTCGTGATAGTAGATGTGCTTGGTGTATACTGCATAATAATATTCGCTTTTGACAATTATTGTCAACGGCTTTGTTTCATAACTATGACAATGACAATAACCGCGCAGGATGTCGTCCGGCGCGCAATATTATGATACGTTACCTGGGATACGACCTTGGCGAAAATCGGAATTGTCATATTTTAGTGTACGAAAAGGACCCAAATTTAAAACAGTTGAAGTGTGGGAGTTACGTGTTCTTAGTTTTTATTATTCGTACTTCGTAGTATACTCATAACAGGAACATATATTCTGTGGTATAGATGAGAAAAAACAATGGGCCTGATATAGATCCCTGTGGGACACCTAATTCTATTTTGGTTCCATTGGACCTTTTACTATTTACCTCAACCCTTTGAGTCCCATTTTTAAAGTAAGAAGTCAAAAGGCTGAATGCAGAGTCCTTAATTCCATCATTATTATTTTCAAAGGCTTCTGCACTGGTCCATAAGTTATATCGTGTCAAAAAGACATACTATGATAGACTTATCGTGACAAATGACAACCGTCACGATAATTGATTGGCAAATGGAATATCTCTAACCCTAAGTAGGAGACGTCTCATATTCACCGTTACTTGTGTAGTGCGCTGCGCTGCTCCGGGAGCACATGGCGTGGCACGAGGACGTGAAGCGGCACCGGTGCGACGTTTGCGACAAGACGTTTAGCACCAAGTACCAACTGGGGAAGCACAGACTGAAGCACGGGTCGCAGCCGCTGCCGACGTACCCCTGTCCGCACTGCGAGCGCACCTTCTCGTCCCCTGCCAACCGCGCCCGCCACGTGAAGACGGTGCACGAGCGCTCGGTACGATTCGAGTGTAAGATCTGTGACAAGGAGTTCACGACGATGGAGAGCATGCGCAATCACATCGACCACGTGCATCACAAGAAGCCGTGGCCCAAGCGCGTGCGCGCGCCCCGCTCGCGCTCGCGTCCGTCCACGGACCGAGAGTGATCTTTTTAACCGACTTCCAAAAACGAGGAGGTTATATGTTCGGCTGTGGATATTTTTTTATTTTTTTTATTTTTGTATGTTCAACGATTACACCGCCATTTGTGAGCTGATTTTCGAAATTTTTGTTTTAAAAATACAAATATCTTTATTGCAGATTACTCTGTGGTACATTGGTTAGTATAACATACATTAATTTTTTTTAGGGTTAGTTAAAAAGAACAAAACGTAACTTAAAATAAATAAATAATTAGAACTATGAGCGGATGTATCCTGAAGGTCTGCTCTCGAATTCGTGCATTATCCGCACATAGTTCTTCAATATAGGTGCATGCGGATCATCTGCCACAATCTTGTTGTCACTTGTCTTCTGTTGTCACTTCCCCTTACGCGATTTATTAGAGATGCAGCTTTCTTGCGCATGAGTGCCCGGAAGCCATCCGTTCTTGCTTGTGCAAACATCTCGGACGCACTACAAAATCGGGGAAGTTTCAGCATCATCCTGAAGATATTGTTATATTGGATGCGAAGGGTGATTAGAGATGCTTTGGTATAGCTGATCCACAGGCCGCATACAGATCCTGACAAAACGCTTTAAAGAGTGTGATCTTCACTTCATCCGTACAACGTGCGAACCTGCGGGCCAGCATATTACCTCGCACCGCCGAAGCCTTCCGCTCCCGTTCAATATCTAGATCATATTTAAGGTCGTCGGTAAGTATATGGCCGAGATATCTAAAATTGAATACTCTGTTCAGCTCCTTTCCGCCGAGGCATATAGGAGGTATGGATTCGGGATACTTCCCGAGGGCCTTAAAGATCATAATTTCACTTTTGTTGACGATATTCGTCAGGCCATGCGAATCAGCGTATCTCTCGCACATTTTCAGCATCTCTCGAATTCCTCTCGCAGTGGGACTCAGCAATACCATGTCGTCCGCGTAGCGTAATGTTGTTAACGCTAACACCACCAACCTTGCATCCGACACGCATATTGCTGAGCTCCACTATGAGATCATTCACGTACATATTGAATAGCTTAGGAGACGATGAACCACCCTGTCTCACACCGGAATTCAACTTGTACGCCCTAGAGAGTCTACACTGCTACTTACCTTGGCAGCATTTGCTACGGGGCCCCCATGTGGGCCGACAGAGCAACTATCGGCACGCGCGCTCGTCGCAAGTTGCTACAAAGCCAACGTCTTGCTCTTATATTCTTGTGCAAAGCTTACAGAACCACAAGCACCGAAGCCTTGCCCGTGCTAGCCGGAGTTTTACCCGTTGACTTTGAGCGTCGTGCGACAATGTACTATCATAATAAAAACATTGACAACCCGTTTTTTTAAGCGCTCGGGATAAAATTAAAGTTGCAAGATTGTTTGAACCTTTAGAAAACTCTTTGCAAAGTCTAATCTCCGAATGGCAGACGCAATGGGACTGTTCCACCAAAGCGCGACATCTTTATAATTTTTTCCCTAATATTCGTGAACGGCTATCCAAACATTGGATGGATATTGATCACTGCGTTTCTCAATTCCTGACCGGTCAAGGAAATTTTAAGGTCAAACTCTACGGATTTAATCTAGTAGCATCACCCATGTGCGAGTGCTCGACCGAAGGCAAAATCTTTGAACAAACAGCTCATCATGTTCTCTGGGAGTGCAGTCTCTGGCAGGACGAAAGAACTACAATTCTAAACATCCTACTCTGTACATCTGGTATCGCATACTACGGTAATCTCGTGGACAGCGCTAGGAACTTCCGTGCCTTCAAGCGTTTTTGTCACAATTACTACTGGCAACAGTCTAACACAATAAATTAATTTAGCTCTAGCGTAGTAGTCGCTATTATTATTAACGTTTATTCCCGTGGTGCTTCCCCCTTCCAGTTCTTTGACTTTCGGTCACTGCAAGTTTGTGTTGTCTCCCGCTTTATATGGGGAGGGAATCTAGAATTCTTCCTACTCCTCCTATTTTCTTCTGATTAATTTCGTTGCGGGTCCCAATACAGCTTTAGCATGTCCCTCGGGCTCCCTGAGATCATATCAAAGGGTTTTCGTGGTTGCATACCGCTATCGATCCTGGCGACACAGGAGATACAGCGCTGGGAATGTGTGGTGGGCCACAGCCCGAATAAAAAAAAAATGACACCAAAATTGAACATAACAAATTCAACCTTAACTCCAGAGCGTAAGGCACACAAGCGTGCGCTGCGTGTGCGACAAGTCGAGCGAGTCGTTTATAACATTGCATTAGTACTAGATGACGCCCGCAACTCCGTTTCGCCAAAATTAGTTTATCGCGCGGGAACCGTACATTTTTTCCGGGATAAAAAGTATCCTATCACCTATGTCCTTTCCCGGGTTTCAAAGTATCTCCATACCAAATTTCAGCAAAATCGGTTCAGCGGTTTGGGCGTGAAGAGGTATAGACAGACAGACAGACACATTTTCGCATTTATAATATTAGTATGAAAGTAAGTATGGATTATACTAATGTTATGAATTCACTAATGTATTAAATTAAATATTTGTATTATACTAATATTATAAATGCGAAAGTATCTTTGTCTGTCTGTCTCGCTTTTACGCCACTGAACTGATTGTAATGAAATTTTGTACACAGATAGTCTAAACTCTAAAGCCTGAGAAAGGACATAGGTTACTTTTTAACAGGAAAAAGAGGTTGTAAGGGGGTGAAATGAGTAAATTTATTAAAATTAAGTTGGATCCAAAAATTCATAACAGATGGCGCTAAGAGTCATCTACATCGCGCTATCGCTTGCCCTTAAGTGTTTCTATATGAGGTGGTACCATCTCAAGTTATATTTTCGATTATTTAGATTGTTTTACACCTATCAATAATAAATTATAGTTTATGGGTAAGGTTTAAAATTTGGCAAATCAAATCAAATCAAAATATTTTTTATTCAGAGTAATTTTTTTACAAAAACATTTCCGAACGTCGATACTAAGGTGCCTACCACCGGTTCGGGAACTAACCCGGTGAGAAGAACCGGCGTAAGAAAGTCGCACGGGGTCATCTTTTACTAAAAAGATAGAAAATTACAATTTAAAACATATAATATACTGCACCAAGGCTTTAAATGAATATGTCAAGGGGCGCTGCTGGTAAAGGAGAACTGTCGATTGATGTTTTTGTATGAAAACAGCGTTAGTTCCTTTTCTCGCCACGTTCAAAGCCTTGTCGAACTGTAACAATATTATGACTTAGATATATTTACAACAGGAATTATAAAGAATATTCAAGTAGCCTGTAAGAACCACCCTATTCCCAAGGTGTGTTGTCGTCGATGAAATCATTGATTTTATAATAAGCTTTAGTACACAAACATTCTTTTACTACTTTTTTAAATTTATTGATAGAGAGATTTTGAACGTTTTCTGGGATTCTATTGTACAGGCGTATACACTGGCGGCTGGCCTTTAAATTTATGATTTTTTCTTTAATTAAACTTAACTAGGCATAATTAAACTTATGATTTTTGATCTTGAATAACTCCGAAAGTATTGTTTTATTCAAGCAACTCTATACTTATTAGTTATCACTAATTTAATTCCTGGGGTTATTTTTATTTAAAAAAAATCGCCCCCCGAGAAGGGTTGGCATCCACCCCCAGGGCAAAAACGCAAGTTTACACTATGTCACTATTTAACCGACTTCCAAAAAACTAGGAGGTTATATATTCGGCTGTGGATATATTTTTTTTGTATGTTCAACGATTGCTCCGCCGTTTGTGAACCGATTTTCGAAATTTTTGTTTTGTTGTAAGTATTAGGTTTCACTCCAATTTGGTACCATGTTCACAAAGTGGTGACCAGATGATGGGATCCATGAGTAATCGAGGGAACTTCTCGAAATTTATATGGGAACATATTATGGTGATTTTGGTTTTATAAGAAGCATCCTAAGCATATGCTACCAAAACGCAAGATTTTGCACCGAGGTATACTAAGGTTCCGAAGATACTAAGAGAACTCCGGATTCCTTATAGATACAAGTTTGGGGGATTAGACGCTGTTTTAACAACTGAAAGCATATGCTACTATGTAAATTAGATTTGTAAGAGTCTCTATAGTCACTCATTACTAAGTCCCCGGATTGCTCTAGTAAAACCAACAGATGATATTAAACTTGGCCTTTATTTATCCCAAAACTAATACCCGTTCATCCAGACAAGGCCTCACGCAGTGACTGCCCGTCGTCTCTCGCATACATCGCCTCCCAGACACAAAACTGCTGACACTCGCACATTCACAAATACATGGTCCCTACACTACACCCCCCAAATTTTTACAAAAGACACAATACAAAAATAAAAATTTAAACACAATGACATTTAAAACAGTAATACAGCCACAATACAATATCATAACAGTAATACAACCATATTACAATATAGTAACATTGTACATGATTTAATGTTACAATATCATATTCTATTTATCTTCATACCAAGAATAATATCAATATGTAAACCATAAGCACTAAACACTGTTCACTATCTTGAAGCTGTATCATTTTACTAGCCATAACATCCTGCAGGTGGGCGGTAACTAGGACCCGCACCTGCGGCGGGGCGGGCGGCACGGGGCGGAGGTATTGCCACCCGCCGCGTATCTTGCAAACATTTTTGTCACCCAATTTTTAATACGATAACGACCGTAAATCATCAATACCAAAAATACCATCAATCCCATTACTACACATAGTATTGTGGTAGTAAAATTTTGTCTGCTCAATTCTGCCTGAACGGAGACGTTTTGAGCAACTACGACTTCCTCTTTACTATATCCTTTTCCCATGTTGAATATTATTTTATTTAATACGTAACGAGTACTTCGCCCGAGCTTACGAATTGTATTAATTAGAACGCACATAAAATATTATTTTTCAGTGAACGATGTTTATTGCGAAAACGCTTTTCCAGCAGTAACATAATCGCTAAGCATTCCATAGCAATATAAGGGCACATATACACTACATTATTTTCCACTAATAATATTTTATACTTTTTTATACAAATATATTACCAGCGATTAATGTTTATCATTTAATAGGCTTTACTCTTTATTTAACAATCGAAACGTACAGGTAATTTTACAACACAACCACTTCTAGTAATTTTCTTCGTATTACATTTTACATTTTCTGTAATTTCAACTGGCTTATTAACGTTTCTATCGCGAATAAAATTACTACAGTCCTCGGTCTGCTCATTATTATCGGAGTCGTTCAAATTAAACGCCGGTCTATCTATCTATCGACACAACGAGTGTCCTATTCGGTAATTATATAATATAATTTAAATACCTTTCCTTGTCTGCCGATGACCTTATATGGTCAATCATATGGCGGAGTTAAAGGCCGACGAACGGCGTCATTTCTCAGAAATACGTAATCACACTTGTCTAAATCCTTATGAACTAAAATAGTACGCTTTGTTTTTCCGAAAGGGTCTAAGCTACTGGTCTGGTTAAGACCATGGTAGTTTAATCGTGGCTATAACTAGTCTGTTGCTAGTTGGTTTGGAGATAAACAATAAGGGGGCCTGGCCCCCTCCCCTAAAGTCACACGTGTGACATTCTAATCGGGCAATATTGGGGAGAGCTACGAAAATAAGCTGTTTTTATCTGACGTGGGGACACGGGTCCCCCCTGCTCTTAAGGGGTCCGCCCCCTTACTCACTCTCAGACGAGTGAGGCTGCTCGCGCGCGGTAGCATAAACTAGCTGCGTACGAGTTATCGCGGTAGATGAGCTCAAGATATTAATGTTATTGCTTAAAAGAGGGCCGTCCCTCTCCCCTTCCGAGTCCGGTTGGGGTGACATACGCGTGTATGTTCTAATGTCAAAGTAATTGGTAGAGCTCTCTACGACAATGTCGCGGTCGCGGTCATGATTTAGGTGTGTTCCTATGCTATCCGCATGCGAACTCAAACCCGGGATCGAGCTCGGCACCGGATTTCGGTCGGTCTGTCTGTTTGTTTGTCGTTCGGGTCGTGTTGAGTCCTCTGGGAAGGCGCCGGCGTCGTCCCCGGTGCAGTACTAACCACGCGGGTGAGTGTGATTTGTGTTTACGTAACTGTACACAGTACGTTACGTACTCTGTGGTGGGGTCTACAGGGTCGGCTAAGATATGCTTAGGCCGTCTGAAGGGGTATCGGAATGATGCGTCATGTTTGTAGTCCATAGCCTTACGAATGAGCGGATTGGGATGTTCTTTGCCTTTCTCAAAGAATCTCTCTGAGAGTTCTTTGATATAGACTTTGATAGTGATAAGCTCGCAGTCTCTAAGCAAGTCGATGTTTCGCATGTAAGCTGTTGCCATGCGCAAAAAACGGTTTTGTACTCGTTGCAATTGGTTCATCTGATTGTCACTTATGTGTGCGAAAGAGACGCACGCATAAGTGAGTATCGTTCTTATACATGTTTTGTATAAGGTGAGCTTATGTCTTAAGGACATTTTCCTTCTCGCGTTGAGTAAAGGATATAATTTGTATAATACAAATTTCGCTTTACGTACGGTATTCGATATATGGTTCGTGAATGACATCGACTTGTTTTTGTATTTGACAGCCGTGACTTCGGGAATTAATTTTCCGTGTAGACTAATAGGTTGCATTTTCTTACGTTTTAGTCCGTTAAATAATATAGCGTGACTTTCAAGTTACGTGTTTAGTTCAATTCTCCATTTAGCGAACCATTTACCGAGTTCGGTAACTGCTTCTTGGAGTTTTTTGGACACGAAAGCTATTTGGCGATGAGCAAAGAAAAGGGCCGTGTCGTCCGCGAATAGCGCTTTTTGTACTCGAAGGTGGGTGGGCAAATCGGACGTGTAGAGATTGTAGAGAGTCGGGGAAATAGTACGCGAATTTCGTGACAGTTGCGGTACCGTGCGTTTAACGGTGGTGGGTGTCCTAAAGTAAGCACTGTGTTCAAATCGCTCTTCAATTTTGTGAGAAAGTGGTTACAAATCGTCACCGTAAATAATAAAACTACTATAAATACTTAAACCAATCTCCGAAGAACCGAAGACACTAATTGGTTGCAGCTGAAACACATATTTGAGGTCATTTTTGGACCAAAAAGGTACCGAATTCCAGTTACAATCTTGAGGTCAACACTCACACATAGAAATTGTTATGAAAATTAGCCAATCACCGAGTAATTAACGAATTTTTACTAATTATTCGTTGCCAAAATTTGTAAAAACAGCTGTCACTCTTTGTTTACACCGCACGCGCATGCTGTCAACTGAGGATACTGGAACTGATAAGTGACAGATGACAGTAGTGACAAGAATACGACAACCATAGACAAGTTTGCCGTCGTGTTGCCAGCTGGATTTTTTCCTTCTTCTTTTCCAAAGCTGCAGCAAGAATATTTTTTTTGTGAAGCTCGTTCGCTACTGACTCGCGATTTCACTTCTAACTGGCTATGTCAGGAATGCCGTTGTAGGATTCCTAAAGGAGATAACATTGAAACCCACAGCGCCAGACGTCTCGTAATCCGCACCTCAGCGAGTCTTCTATGGGTACCCCCGGTGCTTTCGCATCGCCAGTGAGTTCGGAGAACATTACAACTTTTCGTGGATCCCGTCGAGTACAAGCTCAGGTGGATAGCGTTCCCAATGACATGATACGCGAAATTATTAGAGAAGAACTAACCAACATTTTAGAACAAAGGTTGCCATATATGATTTCTCGTATTTTTGAACCTATCAATAATAAGTTTATGCAGACGGTAAATTCACTAAATCTGAAAATTGAAAATCTCGAGAAAAGATTAGAGCCATGCTTGCTATTAAATGCTCCATCTTCAGGTTCAAAAGCCTCAACGTACCTTTCAGTAACTGCCACGAAGAACCAGTCGTCTGATAGCACGAAACCTGGAAAGAAAATCCAACTCGATTCCGGTGATCGTGTCACTGCATCTCGTGTAAAAACTGCTACGTACAAAGGTGCGCGGCCCGTACCTGCTGCCAATACAACATCTGGGCGTAAAACTGGATCGACTGCTTCTTGCGTAAATCAGTCTGAGCCAGGAAGTTTATCTGGCCAAGCTAAAGTAGTTAGAAAGGATGTTACAAACTCCTATGACACTTCCTCTCAACCTCTAACAACTGAACAACCCAATAAATCTTTGGTTTGGAGAGTACCGAATTTACCGAAGTTCGGCACAAGCGGTCTCGGTCATCATTGAACTCCGTGCTGCGAGGAACTGCTGCAACAGAAGCATCTGGTCTACGAGCTAGTGAAAAGTGGCAGTATTTACACTTATTCTACGTCCAAAAAGGTACATCTGAAGCTGAAATACGCGCACATCTTGATAATATCCTGGATGAAAAAGATGCATGCACAGTAGAAGTTCTCAACTCTTGAGGTAACTATGCGTCTTTTAAACTAGGTGTACCATCGAGATTGACCGTCAAGATAATGGCTCCTGAAAATTGGACTGAAAACATCTGCATCAAGCCATGATGTAAAAAAAATGATGGAGTTAAGAGATAGAAGTTTTGCAAAAAGGAAGGCAACTAAAAATATCGTCCACAAAAAAGCTTATAAAGACTTAAAATCTTTAGTTATTTCAGCCATACACTGTGAAAAGCGTGCTTATTTTAATAAAAATATTGACAGTAATATTAACAAACCAAAAGTCTTGTGGAAAAATATTAAAAATAATTTAAACTTATCTAAAACTAATGACAATTTTTTACCTAACTCGTGCAATGATCCTAATACTCTTAATCAACACTTTCTTAATATTCCTGGACAACCCTTAGAATGCTCTTCTCTACAATCATACTTTGAGTCTCATTCGGCTACTAGTAAATCCAAATTTTGTTTTGCTCCTGTAACTGAAAATGAAGTTTTAAAAATTATTCAAAGTATCAAGTCCAATGCCACTGGTACAGATAACATTTCCTTGCAGATGCTAAACTTAACACTTCCTAATACCTTGAAAACTATCACCTACATTGTGAATAAGTCCTTGCAATCTTCTACGTTTCCATCGAGCTGGAAAATAGCTCTAATCAAACCTATCCCTAAAAGTCCCAATTCTTCCTCACCCCAAGATCTTCGCCCAATTAGCATTTTGCCCTGCCTATCAAAAATAGTAGAAAAGGCTGTGTACAAGCAGGTCATGAACTATCTTGAGACTAACCAAATATTACCGAAGTATCAGTCTGGTTTTCGACCTAAGCACAGCACTGTCACAGCTTTTTTGAACGTTCTGGACAATATCATTACTGCTCAAGACCACGGCATGGGCACAATCTTAGTCTTGCTAGACTACTCCAGGGCGTTTGAAACAATTAGTTTACCTCTTCTCCTATCTAAGCTGTCTTACTATGGTTTCGAGCCCTCAGTGATCGATTGGTTCCGCAGCTACCTGACTAATAGATCGCAAAAGGTAGAAATAACTGACAGCAATGGTAGCAAGGTATATTCAGAATGTCGTGATGTTCCAAGAGGAGTTCCACAGGGATCGATCCTAGGCCCATTACTTTTCATACTTTTTAGTGCCGATCTATCCAAAAACATAGCTCACTGTAGGTACCACATGTATGTGACACTCAAATCTACATCAGTTTTTTTCCAAAGGACATGCTTGAAGCCCTAAAAAAACTAAATGATGACCTTCAACTTATTGCAGAATGGTCGAATTCTAGTGGGCTAGTCTTAAATCCAATAAAATCTAAGTTCATAGTTCTGGGCTCCAAAAAACAGGTTGCTGACATCTTGGCTAAACATCCAACTATTATGGTCTCTGGACAACAGATCGAGCAGGTAAGTACAGCACGTAATTTAGGAGTGGTAATTGACTCGCACCTTAAATTTGAGCAACACATGTTAGAGGTTACTAGGGGCTGTTTTTACCGACTTAAAATGCTGTACAAATACCGGCCTTACCTGTCTGAGGAGCTCAGAATTAGGCTATGCGAAACATTGGTACTGTCGAAGCTGAACTATGCAGACACTGTAATAGGTAACAATCTGTTAGCCAGAACAGAGAAACTTGTCCAAAGAGTCCAGAATGCGTGTGTGCGTTTTTGCTTCACTGTTCCTCCTCGTGCCCATGTTACACCTTTTATTAATAATGCTAACCTCTACCTGTAAGTTTGTTCAATATGTTCCAAAGTTCTTTAGGATTGTGTCTGTTCTCGTATGTCTCTTTGTTAATTTTCTCGTTTTTAAATTTTAATATTAGTTTATTTGCGTAATTCCGAGCTTTATTGTATTTTAATTTAATTATTTTATTATTTGTGTCCTTTAACCATTCGTGAAATAATTTGTCTCTAAATTTATAAGCTTTGATTATTTTGCCATTTATCCAGTTATTGATAGACCTCTTAGGATTTTGCCGTAAATTTATTTTAGTTTCAGATTTTTTATAGCATAAATATATTTATATATTAGATTACGGTCGTTTATGTTAGTAACATTTTGCCAATTTATACTTTCTAGTGACTTTTTTAACAATTCCTTATTGAATATAGTAAAACATTTCAGAGCAGCCTGTATATTAATGTTTTGTTGCATTCTACTCGTGCAGGCGATAGCGATTGCTCGATGGTCGGCCAGTGCAGTTCCTAACACCGCAGTGAATAGATCTTGAGTACGGGATCTTGCAAATACGTGATCGGTACAAGTTTTAGTTATACTGTTTATGTTTATAGTGGAGGCGACGCGTGTGTATTGCGATATCCCGCACTCAACACCATAACTGTGTAGGATGCTGCAGTATTTATGTTCGATGAAATTTTTAGTTTTTAGGTCTATATTTACATAACCGAGCAGAATAAGGTCCATATTAGTATCTAAGCTACATAGAAGAGTATCTAGGTCTTTTAGAAATAGGGTTTTACTGGAATCAGGAGGCCGGTATATTGAGACCAAATTAACGTAGTTATCGGAAGTGGTTACGTTTATAATAATGGATTCAAAGTGTAGTGATTTGTTTTTTTTATTTATGTACAAAATAATACCGCCCCCTTTTATTGTTGTTACGTAATTCTGTATACATTTGATATCCGTCTATGTTAAACAAGCAACTTATGGAATCAGAAATATTAGCCTCATTTATGGCAATAATATCGATTTTAACTTGACTAGAGTGTATATATTGTTCAAGGGAGTTAAAGTTAGAAAGATGTAGATTCGATCCTTGCCATTTTTTGAGAGGCCTCTGGTAACACGTTTTCTACCAAAATTGTTGCTGATTTTGCAGAATTTACCCACAGATTTTGCATGTTTTCAGATTTAAAGGCAACTATAAGCTTACCGGGGCGTTATTGAATTCCGGATAGGTACGACCCTTCATCGATTTCAACGGCAGGCACACCAATTTTGCTGGCTATTTTTTGTACTATTGGCATATTCTCACCGTGTTCTTCTGGTATGTTGACGATTTCAATCTTCTTAGACAATTGTTTTTGTTCATAGTTTTGTAGTTTTTGTTCGAGAGCACCCACTCTGGTTTCAAGTTCGTTGTTCTTATTAGATAATTCCAGATTTTTTCTTTTGAGTTCTAGGGCTGTTGCTTTAAAATTTTCTAAATTTACTAGGATCTCGTCCATTTTGTCACTATGAAACTGCAACGATTTAGTAAAGTCTTTCAACTCTCTTTTCATCGCTTTTTCCATATGTAGGATGACTTCGTTTAGGAGTTTTTGCATTTCTGGTGAGGAGATAGATAATTTACTGGAGAACCCTTGGTCTTCGTCCTCGTTGTCCTCCGGAATGATTATCGACCGACCTCTAGGTGTATTTTCTTGACATTCATCGCAGGTCCAATCCAGGCTTTCATTGGCGCGCAGGGCAGATCTTTGCTTTTTATTAAGTCCGGAACATTCAGGCGTTAGATGGACCAATTTATCACATTTGCTACACTCTATTCCTGGCTTAGTTTTGGTAATATTTTTGTTACATTTTTCGCAATGGCGCCGTTTGCTGACTGCCGGGCGGACTCTGTTGTTTTGCAAACGACGTGGCGAGGCGGGCTTTTTGTCCACGAAGGAATAAAGACCGCGTCTGCCCGTCGATGTCTGCAGCTGCCCTCGTCGACGAGTGGAGGCAGTCAGTTCAAGACGTTCGTTCTAGTGGAGATAGAGAGAATAGAGCTAGCTGCCGCCTCGCGCCGCCGCGCCGTCTGCGTTACTGCATGTAAACTGGTTTGTGTGATCCACGGCGGGCAGCCGCGGACATGCCGCGCCGCCAGAGCCCGCCGGGGACCTGCGGAGTGGTCTTTTTGCCCTTGGTGTGCGTTGGTACCTAATACATATTGTAGGATTCCCTTTGTGCTATCGTTCGCGGCGAAATTGACTGGTCCGCCCCGCCCCGTCGTATGCAAAGCGCCTCTGATCCGACGGGCTACGCTCCTTAGAATTATAATACCCACATATTTTGTAAATACTATCATATAATTTTGTGCTTCCTTTTTTAAATGTGTTGATATTTTTAACTACAGTCTACAAAATATATATGTATTAAACTTAGATACTAAGACATACAAATAATTATCCATATTTTGCCCATCCCCCACATTCGCCACAATTAAAACAAGTAAATAAATACGGACATAGGTACCTGGCATAATTTTCTGCATTCATTGACTAAACAAATTGCAGCACCATCTTGACTTGTTAAGTCAAAGTTTTTTTTAATGAAAATAAGGGGGCGAACAAGCAAACGGGTCACCTGATGGAAAGCAACTTCCGTCGTCCATGGACACTCGCAGCATCAGAAGAGCTGCAGGTGCGTTGCCGGCCTTTTAAGAGGGAATAGGGTAATAGGGGAGGGTAGGGAAGAGAAGGGAAGGGAACAGGGGAAGGGATTGGGCCTCCGGTAAACTCACTCATTCGGCGAAACACAGCGCAAGCGCTGTTTCACGCCGGTTTTCTGTGAGAACGTGGTATTCATGCCGAAGCATGGCTTTCCCACGTATATAAAAACTGGTGTTTGGAAGTCGGAAGTTGGGCTGCGAATGAGATTTGGTGCACGACGCATACCGCATACCTGATATCGTTATATTTACCGGTATTTTTATAACGATATTTTTTGGTTATGTTACTAGATATCGATTAAAAAATACCGTTATCTGCCTACCATTATGAAAATACCGGTACGTAACGATATTTTTTCGAGTGTTCGATAACGTTATGAAGCCCTGAGTCATAGTGACGTCATAGCGACATCTTTGGAGTGTCGGACACTCCATACGCACCGTGATTCTTGTCGGACAAGTTGACCACAGTTTTTAAATTAACTTTATTAAACAAATTCCAAAAAATGAAAGTTGTATGTACGAGGAGCCATGGTGACGTCATATCGACAATTCCAGGAGTAAAGCCTACGAAAACGCAGCAGCGCCGAAATTTTTCGCATAGAAAAGTTTGTCGGACTCATCGTAAACAAGGCACTCACAAAGTGGTAAATTTGTATGTAAGTATCAGAAAAAAGTTAACTCCGTGTACTGGGGACTATTAGGAGGATAAAGCTTGCGAGATTTATCTAGTCAATCATCTCGCCTCATTCTTTTCCACGCGTTTTATTTATATGTAAAATAATTAACCTTTAAATTCAGTTTCAAAATGATCGCGATGACACTGAGACAAGGAAGTGTTATGCTCGTCTTTGTTACTGCTAAACTTCGCTAAAAATAGTTTGTGCCATTGCCATACATGACGCACAATCTTGCTCAATAGCATCCCGCTCATTTATTTCAAATGCTAAATTATCTGAATTTAATAGGTACATCAATCGAATCTTGCACTTTCTCATATTGATTTGATAACAAACGAAATTTTTCTAATTTTATTGAAAGTTCCGTAACTTCAACAGTAGATAACTCTTCTTTTTTGTCAATTAAATCAATATAGTTTTTAAATTTATTAATACGCCCTTTTAAAGAAGAACGCTTGGCAAGTAATGCCTTTAATTCACTTTTATCGGTATCTAAAACTAGAAATTTCGCCTTAAATAAATATTAATATTTATGCGTAGACTTCGCCTTAAATGTGCTTTTTTTTTTGTAATAGCTTTATAAGCAAAAAAAAGTAAAATAAAATTGCTCACGCTCCTTAAATTCGGTGTCACCTGGATCTCCACAAAATGGCGGCTCGCGTTAAACTTCGCCTTTATTAATATGTATTTCTAAGCGAGATTCCAATGTTTTTCCAGATTATGCCTGAAATAGTCAGCAAATAGCAATAAGTTTATGTTTTCTATAAATGCAATCGACCGATAACGATCGTAGATAAGGTAATTGAATGTAACTGGATTTTCAAATTTGCTAAAAATAGTTACTTTGTACTGATTGGGCAGTAAAATTATAAAATATTGATGTTTTATGTTGTAGAATAAAGGAATACAGGATATCTAGATAGGAAATAAGGTATTGAGGGTTATAATTAGGGTTAGGTAATGATTGTGAGGTTGAAGAATGGGAAGACACTTATCTGAAAACGCCGAGTCGTAGCGAAATCACTCCACAACGTCCTCAGTTTCGTCTTTCTTTTTCCAGAAATAAGTATTACTTTCCAGCTGGAGCCACTCTGACCAGGATGATGCAATAGTTGGATCGTCGAATGACCGCCGAACGTAATATTGATTATTTCTCGTTGTAATTCCTCGTAATCCTCCGATTGCGAATTGTAGATTCGTATTTTGCACGGTCGCCAAATGTTCTGAGTTGTATGTTTGGTTGGTTGATAATAACATAGACGTCTTGACAAAAATTAGTTTATTGTAACTAGTATGTGCGAACAAAGAGAAGAGAAAAGTGAATGACGAAGCAAATACCAAAATATTAACAATTCGTAAGGTAGATGAAATAATAGCTAGTCGGTAGATAAAAATGTTAATGTGTCGGTGATCGTAAATCTACTGCTGTTGCTATTTAGTAATCGTAGGCGCTCGAACAATATGTTCTAAAAATGTAAATTTATTTTCTAAGTAAAAACCAAGATAACGGAGCGACTGTTTGCGTTTAACGTTAATATTGTCAAGTTTGATGCTAGGGGAAGATATAAGGGAACCTTTTAAAAGAATTTGGTAAGATTTTTGCGCGGCGAATTTCAGACGATTACGCTTACCCCAGTCAGATATTAAATTAAGACTACTGTTGGCTTTAGACTCATTTTGATCATTTTGGTGACATTGGTGACCCTGTCGTGGTAATGATGATGATGAATGTAATTTGCATAGTAGCATATGCTTTCAGTTGTTAAAACAGCGCCTAATCCCCCAAACTTGTATCTATAAGGAATCCGGAGTTCTCTTAGTATCTTCGGAACCATAGTATACCTCGGTGCAAAATCTTGCGTTTTGGTAGCATATGCTAAGAATGCTTCTCATAAAACTTCTTCTCATATAAATTTCGAGGAGTTCCCTCGATTACTAATGGTTCCCAACATCAGGTCACCACTTTTGTGAAAATGGGACTAAATTGGAGTGAAACCTAATACAACAAAACAAAAAATATATTATAAATATTTTTCGTTTCTGGTATGCGAATCAGACGAATCACGTAAAATGGGCCAATAGACTCTCTAGGGCGTACAAGTTGAATTGCGGTGTGAGACAGGGGGGTTTATCGTCTCCTAAGCTATTCAATCTGTACGTGAATGATCCCATAGTGGAGCTCAGCAATATGCGTGTCGGATGCAAGGTTGGTGGTGTTAGCGTTACCAACATTAGCTACGCGGACGACATGGTATTGCTGAGTCCCACTGCGAGAGGAATTCGAGAGATGCTGAAGGTGTGCGTGAGATACCTGATTCGCATCGCCTGACGTATATCGTCAACAAAAGTGAAATTATGATCTTTAAGGCCGCCGGTAAGTATCCCGAATCCATACCTCCAATATGCCTCGGCGGAAAGGAGCTGAACAGAGTATTCAATTTTAAATATCTCGGCCATATACTTACCGACGACCTTAAAGATGATCTAGATATTGAACGGGAGCGGAAGGCTTTGACGGTGCGATGTAATATGCTGGCCCGCAGGTTCGCACGTTGTACGGATGAAGTGAAGATCACACTCTTTAAAGCGTTTTGTCAGAATCTGTACACGGGCGGCCTGTGGATCAGCTATACCAAAGCATCTCTAAACACCCTTCGCATCCAATATAACAATATCTTCAGGATGATGCTGAAACTTCCCCGATTTTGTAGTGCGTCCGAGATGTTTGCACAAGCAAGAACGGATGGCTTCCGGGCACTCATGCGCAAGAAAGCTGCATCTCTAATAAATCGCGTAAGGGGAAGTGACAACAGAAGACAAGTGACAACAAGATTGTGGCAGATGAACCGCATGCACCTATATTGAAGAACTATGTGCGGATAATGCACGAATTCGAGAGCAGACCTTCAGGATACATCCGCTCATAGTTCTAATTATTTATTTATTTTTATATTAAGTTACGTTTTGTTCTTTTTAACTAACCCTAAAAAAAAATAATGTAGGTATGTAATACTAACCAATGGACCACAGAGTAATCTTCAAAAAAGATGTATTTGTATTTTTAAAACAAAAATTTCGAAAATCAGTTCACAAACGGCGGTGTAATCGTTGAACATACAAAAATAAAAAAAAATCCACAGCCGAACATATAACCTCCTCGTTTTTTGGAAGTCGGTTAAAAAGATCACTCTCGGTCCGTGGACGGACGCGAGCGCGAGCGGGGCGCGCGCACGCGCTTGGGCCACGGCTTCTTGTGATGCACGTGGTCGATGTGATTGCGCATGCTCGCCATCGTCGTGAACTCCTTGCCACAGATCTTACACTCGAATCGTATCGAGCGCTCGTGCAGCGTCTTCACGTGGACGGCGCGGCTGGCAGGGGACGAGAAGGTGCGCTCGCAGTGCGGGCAGGGGTACGTCGGCAGCGGCTGCGACCCGTGCTTCAGACGGTGCTTCCCCAGTTGGTACTTGGTGCTGAATGTCTTGTCGCAAACGTCGCACCGGTGCCGCTTCACGTCCTCGTGCCACGCCATGTGCTCCCGGAGCAGCGCAGCGCACTACACACGAACGGTGAATATTAGACGTCACCTACTTAGGGTTAGAGATATTCCATTTGCCAATCAATTATCGTGACGGTTGTCATTTGTCACGATAAGTCTATCATAGAATGTCTTTTTGACACGACTAGAGATCGCCCAATGGTCGAAATTCGACCTTAGTTTCAGCAGGTTTCAGCGTCATTAGGACTACTACTTTTTGTAAAAAAATATTGACTTTATCATATTTTTTTCAACTCTTGTATCTGGGACTCAGCTGGTCTCAGACTGGCCTAAAGGAAGGACAGGCTTGTCTAAAGTATATCAGATTCAATAAAAAAAACTATAATCCATTTTCAATTTGTCACCTTGTTGACAACAGACTTCAACCATAAATAAAAGAGTATAATTCGTATGTATAGGCTTGTCACTCAAAAAACTGTCATTTTTCCTAGTGTGTGTGTTGTAGTGTGTGTAATGTTTTATTGGTTAAAAAATGTATGATAAAAGCATAATTTCAAAATAATATTAGTTCAATGCACTCCTTCACCATATAAACTATAACTGTGCAAAATTTCATTCACCTACGTTTCCCCATTTTTCGTCAAAAGGGATACAAAGTTTTTGGCTCACGTATTAATATATAGATATAACTTATAGACCAGTGCAGAAGCCTTTGAAAATAATAATGATGGAATTGAGGACTCTGCTTTCAGCCTTTTGACTTCTTACCTTAAAAATGGGACTCAAAGGGTTGAGGTAAATAGTAAAAGGTCCAATGGAACCAAAATAGAATTAGGTGTCCCACAGGGATCTATATCAGGCCCATTGTTTTTTCTCATCTATACCACAGAATATATGTTCCTGTTCTGAGTATACTACGAAGTACGTATAATAAAAACTAAGAACACGTAACTCCCACACTTCAACTGTTTTAAATTTGGCTCCTTTTTGACAATTCCGATTTTCGCCAAGGTCGTATCCCAGGTAACGTATCATAATATTGCGCGCCGGACGACATCCTGCGCGGTTATTGTCATTATCATAGTTATGAAACAAAGCCGTTGACAATAATTGACAAAAGCGGATATTATTATGCAGTATACACCAAGCACATCTACTATCACGAAGAAACGAGCACATATGTAATTATTATTTTAAAATCAAACATTTTCCTCTGATCCTTAAGACATCGATAATAATAATATACATGTAATAATAATTATAAACAAACCTTGTACGACTCGAGCGAATCTAAAACTGTCCGAGCAACTAGAGAAGACGTTTTCAGATTACAAAAATCTATGTGTTAAATTATTACAGAATTGAAATAAAAAACTTACGTAAATGTTCTTATAACTCACAATTAATATAATATTTTAATAACAGCAGTTTTTTATTTTTGTTCATTTACAATATTAAAGGAAATACTAATTTATTTTTGTCGATTGAACGTAATTTATTAAATTATTACATTATTTTTTTTTGTTTTGTTGTAAGAAAATCCGTAGCAAGGAATATGTGAATACCCATATCATCTTATAACGCATTTAGTATAATGTCAGCCAGACCCTAAAATTTCGTTTATCATTAAATTGTTACATCTTGCATAACACTGCCCATGGCGACTTAAAATATTGTAAAAAGCTACGTAAAAAGTAAGTAAACAAACCTATGTAAAACTAGGCCTTTACATCCATTGTGGATGATTTATACAGTATTTTTCAGAGCGAAGTAACCACTCCTCAAATACTGTAGTGCCGGAGACAAGATTTTTAAATGTCCGTATGGTTGCCCAAGCGCATACGGCATTCTCGCATCATAGTCGGCCTAGTCCAGAGGAAAGAACTAGTCAATACGTCTGGGACCAACTATGTGCGGGTTTCCTCACTATGTTTTCCTTCACCGTACGAGCGTCCGTATTATGTACTTGAGATCAGAAAATATCTCATAGGTACACGCCTCCACCCGGGTTCGAACCTGCACCCTCTAGGAGTGCAAACTGAAGGTCTGCCCATTAGGCCACGGACGCTCTCATACCTATGTAAATAAAATTGTAAAATGAGTGTGACAATAATTGTCATGTCAACCTGGTTGAATGTCACTCGAGTATATTATATACACGAAAAATGTGTACCGAACACATGCATAAAATATATGCATATATTCGGGTCACATTTTGTAGCCTTTTGGTGCACTTTTTTTACGGAGTTAGTCTTCCTTAGTTTTTATTATTCGTAGCATATCTATATAAATGACTTACCTTATCTAGTTAAGGATAATAATAATGAGATAGTGCTTTTTGCTGATGACACTTCACTTTAAATTGTTAAAGTGAAGCGACGACAGTCGAACTACGACGAGGTAAACACTGCTCTCTCAAAAATAGTACATTGGTTTAATGTTAATAACATAGTTTTAAATTCTAGTAAAACAAAATGTATAAAGTTTACTTTGCCCAATGTTAGACCATTCCAAAACAATGTACTATTAAATGATGAGAAGATGAATTTGGTAGACAACACTGTATTCTTAGGGTATATTACACTTGATAGTAAATTCCATTGGTAATCTTCAAATCTTGCAGGTAGGCTCAGTTTTGCAGCATATGCAGTCAGAAAAATTAGGGAAATTTCTGACGAAGACACGGCACGATTAGTATATTTTAGTTATTTTCATAGTAAAGTCTTAAAGAATTCTTTTATGGGGAAACGCTGCCGACATTAATACAATATTTGTGCTGCAGAAGCGAGCCATACGTTCTATTTATAAAATTTA